>NC_137934.1:33539817-34139817 GCF_963969265.1 Rhamphochromis sp. 'chilingali'
AAAGGTCCCAAGAAGGCAGGAGGGTTAAACAGGTCATGTGACACTCCTCCCCCCACCCCAGAACCCTCTCCATCTTCCAGTCGAGTACGGGGT
This sequence comes from Rhamphochromis sp. 'chilingali', assembly GCF_963969265.1. Lineage (NCBI taxonomy): Eukaryota > Metazoa > Chordata > Actinopteri > Cichliformes > Cichlidae > Rhamphochromis > Rhamphochromis sp. 'chilingali'. Next base: position 33,539,911 of record NC_137934.1, read on the forward strand.
TACTGTATGCTGGCGTAACCACGGAAATCCTAGCACTAGGGGCGTGAGAGGAGCTTCAAAGACATAAAACTGCAACAGTTCAGTGTGATTCCCAGACAGAGTTAGGGACACGGGTTCTGTAACGTGGGTTATGTCGGGGAGACGCTGACCATTTAAAGCGGTGACCTGCAACGAGTGGGGCAATGCTTGTGTGTAAATCTTATGTTTAAGAGCCAGGGAAGCATCCATGAAGCTCTGCTCTGCCCCAGAGTCAATCAGCGCCTGAAGGGAGTGAGAGGCAGAGTGGACAGTCACTTTAGCGGCTAGCATGAAGCGTGGAGGAGAATGTGAAAAGGAGACCTCGCCCACCCGTATCCTCCTTTCTACCGGCGGGCGAGGTCTTTTGGCCGTGCAGGACAGAGCTTGGCGAGATGGCCCTTGCGGCTGCAGTAAAAGCACTCACCAGACCTCCATCTGCGTGCTCTCTCCTCTGGGGAAATTTGGGAGCGTCCGATCTGCATGGGTTGCTCATGCTCGTCGCCGCGGTCCACTTCCACAACCATTGAAAAAAGCTTGTGAAAATGTTTTGTGCTGTGTAGGTGCTGTATCACTTAGTTCGGTTTCTCAGCCTGCTTGCTTTGTGGTTTTCAGAGAGAAGTTGGTGAGAAAGAGCAAACAGTGGTGTCTACTAGGCTACCCTACTGGAACCTACAAAACTGGATTATAAGGAAAGAACACAAGAAGTTTGAGAGACTGCTCATATGAGTCATTTAAGAGATTCTGCTCTGACAACTGAAGCGTAAGATTGTGCACGGCACAACAGAAACTTTCTTTCTGTGAAGAACCCAGAGAGGGTTATTTGATTATTTATTGATGTCATAAATAGTATTATTAAGTATTTCCTAATGTAACTGTTGCTATTGTAATGCAGTGAATCACCACATGGCGGCGCCTCCTGTCTCACGACTGGTGTCACCCCCTTTTTGTTCTTCTTCGCACTCCTCCTGTAATGGATGCTCCCGTGTGTACGCGGACTAGTGTGCTCTTTAGTAATGTGTGGTAGAGGTAGCACTTTTATTTTTGATATTGTAAATAAATGAGTACTTTTTGGAAAGTCAGAAGCTGTTGCTCATTCGCTATCCACCTGCACACCTCCGCGGCTGGCTTCATCTCCACCGCACGTTACAACTGGCGCCCGAACTTTTTCCCCTTGGACTTCAGACGATTTTTGCATCCCGCCGAGGATTCTTCTCTTCTAGCACGCGAACTGTCTTGGAAATCCCCCCAGTTTTGCGGACGCTCGGACGTTTTCTCCAGCCATAGCCGCAGCCTCAGCTCAGGTGGGACCCGACTAATTTCTGGATACCGTGGTGTGCCGCTGCTCCGCTTGGGAGAAAGAAAAAGAGAGAAGCTGACTCCGCGACGCGAATGGACTCCGTGGATTTGTTATTTGGACGTGCTGTTGGTTTCGTCTTCTAACGGTGTGTTCACACCGAACGCGATGGACGCGAATAGAGCGTCAGGTTTACATGTAAAGTCAATGGAAAGGCGCGATGACGCGCGATTGCGGGTCTCGCGAAAATTCGGAAGCAGATTTGCGTCGCGAAAACGCCAAAACGCGTGAAACGCGCGTCAGTGTAGCGCGTCTGGCGCGTTTGACTCGCGAATAAAACCACGCGCGTGAGTTTTTGTGTTGCATTTTGTGCATACGCGCGTTTCGCGTCTACCGCTCGAGTTGGAAAAATCTGAACTCCAGCATCAAATCGCGCCGCGACAACCAATCAGGAGCCTGGTGACGTGGCTGTTACCTAGTCAAAGGGGCAGATCCAGCCAAAGCCTTTCATACTTCAATGGAGGGGAAGGCTAATCAATGCGGTAGCAAACAACTCGGAGCTGTACAACACCAGCTGCTTTCAGTACCGAGACAGGAATAAAAAGGACTGAGCTTGGAGGAAGATATGTGAAGAGATCGGGCAACCTGGTAAGTTCATTCATTTCTCTTTTGAAAGTTTTCACTGACCCGGGGAAGCCGCACAAAAGCTAGCAAGCCACCGCTATTTTCCCACTGACGTACAAATACCGTTCTGCTTTTATGCATGTTATCATTTAGGAATATATTTTATTGTTTATTAATAAACAGCACACAGTGGTCCCGCTGTTCATCCGTCACTGCTTTGCTTTTTCGCTGATTTTTTATTGCACAGTACAGCATTGCATTCTGCAGCCTGATTGACAAATCTCCTGCGCTTGCCAAATTTATCACGTTTGGTTTTGATAACCATCGCGTCCAATAGAAAAAACAGCACAAAAACACCCATAACTATGAGCCTCATTCGGAAATAGACACCTGCACCGTGAGGGGAAAAGGCGCACGAAAGTGGCGGGCAGATGAAGACAAACCGCGGCATAATAATACTTTTACGTTTTGCAATCTACAAAGGTTTGCACTTTGAGAATCAATTGTGAGAACTGTGACCAGGGGCTAGTTATTCTGAGAACCCCTGCAATAAATGAGGGACCACTGTCTACTCTACGATTATTATATCGAACCTGTTAACATTTAATACTGTATTGATAGAACCAACTGATTCTGCAGCAGAGCATCCCCAGTCCCTGAGCTCCTGCTGCTGCACCCACAGATATGTACAGCAAGCACTGATACCTTTTTAGTCGGTGGGATTCCCTTGTGATCACCTTTACTAAATATCTACAACCAATCTGATTATATCCTGTTATTGTTTTTTTTTTTTTTTCCAATGTTGAAATTAAAATCTAGTAGCAGCCTTCTCATTTCTTTGTGTTTTGTGCTGTTTTACAGGCCCACAGAGGAGGACGGCTCCGAGGCAGATGAGGGACGGGTCCCAGGACGGTCCATCGGCGGTGGAGCTGGCCATCCTGGAGTCCCTGAAGAGGCCACACCAGTCTCCAATGGAGCATTTCCTCCTCAGCCTTGTTCCTGCTCTGGAGAGCAGCTGGTCCTTTTTATTCCTGTCTCTCTGTAAATTCTTATATTTTATATATTTATGTTTAATGTTTTTCTGTTTGAGACTTTTAATATTATTTCAAATAAATGTTTATAATGACTAATGTCTCAGTTCTACTACACAGCAAATGTTGGCACACGACTTGACACATGTAGAATTTATTTCATATTATACTAATGACAAAATATACTGATACAGTGGGATGCAGAAGTTTGGGCAACCTTGTTAATAGACATTATTTTCCTGTATAAATTGTTGGTTGTTACAATAAAAAATGTCAGTTAAATATCATACAGGAGACACACACAGTGATATTTGAGAAGTGAAAAGAAGTTTACTGGATTTACAGAAAGTGTGCAATAATTGTTTAAACAAAATCAAGCAGGTGCATCAATTTGGGCACCACAAAAAAGAAATGAAATGAATATTTAGTGTATATCAATGTGTGTGTCTCCTATATGATATATGGGGTGCCTTTGTCTGGATGTGCTTCCCATCCAGAGCTGCACAGCACAGAGGAAAGTTCCAGCGCTCCTGGAATCCCTCTGTGATGGACCGCCAGTCTCCAGGTGAAGGCACAGCCATGAAGTCGTCCACTAGACAGTCCCAGATGGACGTCGCTGCCTGGGGGGTGATCTGGCTCACCGTGGACACACCGACTCTGAAACTGAACGCGATGGTCCTGAAGGAGTCCCCGGTGACAAGGAACCTGGACAAAATTGTTCAAAATCAGTATTATGTGTACTGCAGTTACAAAATACATTATTCAAATTCCAAAATACTTTTGTGATGTCAGATATAAATCACAAAACTTAAATCTTACATAAAACATTTTGTAATTATAAGGATAATTACAAAATGTATATTAGATAATATCTAAAACAGTTGTTTTGTTTTAACTTTAACATATCATAATTTGATTGGTAGCAACTTTCACAACTACAGTGAGCCAATCACTCATAATTCCTAAACATGTCAATCAGGTAGGAATGAAGTAAGACATTAATAGAAATAAAGAGTTGTGTGTTGACATGTAGCCCTTTCCTTGCTTAAATCATTAATATTTTTGAAAAATTAATCTGTGATAAGACAGCTTATCAAGATAGAACCATGTAACTAGAGATGAATCAAACTGTTCACAGTTTTATCTAACTCTGTTTTAATAAAGGCTGTGACCCCTGCTATAGAGTCTGACAGCTGCAGGGATTATATACAAACATTCAACTATCCCAGAATTAAACCAGGTCTAAATAAAAAGGAGTGAGTATCACTACAAAGGTTAACTCAGTGGTCCTAATGCTACAGTTTGATATCAGCAAACACCGAGCGCATACATTGATGTGACACCACAGCCATGCTATCATTCAAACACTGATAACAGCATAAATCGAATTAAATCGGGACTTGATGAGACCTTCTGAGTATCACTAGAAATATTATAAAGAGTCGTCTCTGTACCACAGTTTGCTTTCAGTAAACACCGGCAGCATTCACTGTTAGCATAGCACATCCATGTTAGCAGTGTATAACTGGATGGATTAGCATATTAGCACAGGTATCAATAAAGGACTACCGTATTAAATAGTTTTACTAACCTCAGGCAGACGGACAGGCGCTCTGCAGGTGGGATTGAGCGTCTGTAGTTGGTGTCTAGGCGGGCAATGCTGGGACCGACGAGGGAAAGCAGGTCCTCAAACTGGCCAACGGTGATAGCGCTGGAATCGGCCGTCATCCAGGCGCAGCTCCTGGAGCAAGTGGTGAAACTCACCAAACTGCTCATGCCTCTGGAGGACCTGATGGACCCAGGTACGGCGAGGACGTCTTTTACGCTGCTGCTCTGCTCTCCACAGTACATAGAGAAGGGAGACTCTCTCTTCAAGTGCTAGCTCGATAGCTGCCATCTTGCAAAGATACCGGTCTGGCACAACTCCCTCCCACATTCCTCCCACATTTCCGGTTCACGCGCGTCAAAATATGATATTTTGACGCCGAACGCGATGGACGCGAATAAAACGCCCCAAACGCCCCTAATTTGACGCGTGTACATTCGCGTCTCAACGCGTGTCCAAGAAAAATCCATCGCGCGTCAAAATATCATATTTTGACGCGCGATGGATTTTTCTTGGACACGCGTTGAGACGCGAATGTACACGCGTCAAATTAGGGGCGTTTGGGGCGTTTTATTCGCGTCCATCGCGTTCGGTGTGAACACACCGTAAGGATTAATTCTTCCGTGGAGAGCCTGAACATGAACATTTCTGCTGGCTTTTCATTCCCCTTTCCCTCTGCTGAGACTGACTGTAGCACATGTAAGTGAGAACTTGGCCGACTACAACCGTTGGTGCTGGTCTTCGGCTCAGTATAACGAAACGATTTAAAATTAATCTTGCATTGAGCTCTAGTGTTGCAGACATGCTATTGTAATAACATGGTTCTGATCACTCCAGTCTAATTTCAGTTGTTGGGCGAAATTTTATTTGTGGTTTTTCTAAATTTAATCTTGAACGCATTTTTGCATTTTTGTCTTTCTAGTCTGATCTGACTCTTTTACTGCTATATCAAAAACTGCACTGTGCCCTGGAGCGGCTTAATTTTTTTTTGAAATCACAATGGCACACTGCCCAGGCGACTCTGACTCAGACATAGAACTTACCTCGTTACCTATGTGCCAGATAGTTGAAAATGTGACTCCTAGCCTTAGCCAACAAGTGGTGGAGTTAAGAACTGAGGTGAATAAGCTTAGTGATTGTTTACGTGACTCACTGAACATACAGCAGAGTTTACTAAGGCAGTGGGTCCAACTCACAACGGGGAACTCTCCCCCTCCTGCAGTCCCACAGTCTCCTGTTTTCCCAATGGCCACATCAACACCTCATGTTCCTGCGAGGGACAAAACTGAACCCACCAACAGTACCAATCCGTTCCTGCCCAGCAACCCATTTCAACCTACAAATCCTTTCCTCCCATCTCACTCACTTGAGCTCAGCAGCACTTCCAGAGTGATTGCGGCAGCTTTACATCACGCAAAACTGGAGCCTCCTGTGTATGCTGGGGATGGCAAAGTGCAACCTGAGGACTGGTTAAATGCAGTTGGCACATACAAAGCCTCATTGAACCTAACCGATGGGCAATTGCTAAACGAACTGCCACACTTTCTTGCAAAAGAGCCCGGGAAATGGTTCAAGGCATTGAGCTCCCAAATCACATCATGGGCTCAATTCTGTCAACTGTTTAAGACAGTTTTTCTGCCCTCCGACAACCAAGAACGCATCCTGAGAGGAATTTTGGATCATGTTCAGGCTCAGGATGAACCACTCCCAACCTTTGTTGCCCACATGTTGAGTGAGTTTGACAAACTGAAGAGTCCTCCACCTGAAAAAGACAGAATCGACCTAATTAGTAAACATGCTCTTGAAAAATACAGAGTTGCCCTGTATGGCGCTAATGTCACTTCTGTAATGGACCTGCTGCTACGTGCTCATGAGCTTCACTCAGTGCTTGGACCACAAAGACCACAGCCTGCTTTATGTAGCAAAGACAACTATAAGCCTGAACCTTACTGCTTCAAATGCTCTCAGCCAGGGTTCACTACACGCACCTGCCCAAACTGTAACACCCAACCTCATTTGCCACAACGAGCCTCGAACACCGCTAGGCATGGCCCAGTCCAGCCATTGGTCCCGGCACCTGGTCCCTCTGACCCTGGCCATGAAAAGGTGGAATTAAGCAGCACCACATCCAAGCCACAATACAGGCAGTCGGGAAACTACAGGGGGGGAGGACATTTCACAGAGGCCAACCTTCCCCCAGTTACTAACGGAGCCTCACACGCCCGATTCACTACAGGGTGGACACAGTCTTGGACACTTGGAAGACAATTTTTCACAAGTCCACTGGCATACCCCACTAAGAACGAAAGTGAACTTCAATGCTTCATCTGTGGATGCTACCCTCGACACGGGTGCTTCCCTCTCGGCTGTACGAACAGATCTCATTCAAGTAAATGACTCTTACCCTAGAAACACAAGTGAGTGGAATGGTCCTGCAGTTAACTTCGCCAATAATGCTCCCTGTATCCCTGAGGGTGTTATTTGGCTCAATATTGGATTCATGAACAAGAACTTTTACCAGCGTTTTGCAATAATACCAGATTTGTCCTCTCCTTTCATTCTGGGAATGGATTTTAGGGCAAGAGCTTCTGTTTCTATTCACATTCCCACTAGAACCGTCTACATTGAGGACATCCCCTGCCCACTCGCAGACGATGAAGAGGACCTTCAAAATGATTACTCACATTCACCTGGAACACTGATGTCTTTGGACTTGATTCGCTCAGACTTAACAGCCAAACTGTCTGAAGCAAGTCTCTCAGAGAACAACAAGAATTTAGTTTAGCTCCTTGTTTGATGGTCAACTTGGTCGAACGGCTCTCACTGAGCACGCCATAGAGACTGGCAATGCAACACCCATCAATCTCCCACCCTACCGCACGTCACCTGCTAAGAAGCGTGTGATTGAAGAACAAGTGCAACAAATGTTGAAGGACAACATCATTGAACCTTCCACAACCCCTTGGGCAGCTCCTGTAGTCATTGTAAATAGAGCGTCCGCGGAACCAAGGTTTTGTGTGGACTTTCGAGGGCTCAACCAAGTTACCCGAAAAGACTCTTATCCCCTGCCTCGTGTAGATGAGTCTTTGGACTTTCTGGCACGGGGAAAGTTTGTCTTGACATTGGACTTAGCGCGAGGCTATTGGCAGGTTGCTGTAGCAGAGGACTTGAAGCCTAAAACTGCCTTCATCTCTCACTGCGGTCTCTTCCAGTTTCGGGTGCTGCCCTTTGGGCTCTGCAACGCACCTGCAACTTTTCAGAGACTCATGAACTCTGTGCTTGCTGGCCTCATTTACAAAACGTGCGCAGTCTACCTGGATGACATTGTTATTGCCTCACCTACCTTTGAACAGCACTTAGTGGATCTTGAGGAGGTGCTGGGCAGACTCCAGGCTGCTGGCTTGTCATTGAAGCTCAAAAAGTGCCAATTCTGCCTCGATGAATTCACCTTTCTCGGGTACCGCATCACATCATCAGGTGTTAAGCCCGATCCAGACAAAGTAAAGGCGGTTAAGGAGTTTGATACCCCAACCTCGGTGAAACACGTCCGTCAGTTCCTTGGCTTGACTGGCTATTATCGGCGCTTCATTCAGAATTATGCCCGCCATGCCGAACCTCTTCACGCCATCACCAAAAAGGACAATGCTTTCCACTGGGGCGACAGCTGTTGAAGGGCCATGGACACTTTGAAGGATCATGTCACATCAGCCCCGATCCTGTCATTTCCAGACTTCAACCGTCCCTTTTCCATTCACACCGATGCATGTGACATTGGTCTTGGGGCAGTGTTGATGCAAAAGGATGACAAGGGTCGTGAGTATGTTGTGGCTTTTGCTAGTCGCTCCCTTCACAAAGCTGAACTCCCCTACTGCACTTCAGAGAAGGAGTGCCTTGCTGTGATATGGGCTCTGGAACACTTCCGCCCATATGTTGAAGGTGTTCATGTTACTATCTTCACTGACCACAACAGTCTCAGGTGGCTCATGTCTCGTCAAAACCCAACGGGCCGACTCGCCCGCTGGTCACTTCGTTTGCAGGACTTTGATTTCACAATAGTGCACAAACCTGGTGCACAGAACAAAGTTCCCGACGCACTGTCATGCAACCCTTTGCCTCTGACCTGTGACAGGCCGACTGATCTTTTACCAGATCATGCTGTTATGTACGGTGGGCAGCCTGGACATTCGTACTCTGCCCCCCGTCATTCTGGCTGACCGTTCACAATTGAGACAGCTGCAGTTAGACGATCATGTCACAGGTCCACTCCTCAGAGATATTGAAGCAGACTCTCTGAACAGCTCGGACAATGCCACCTTGTTGTATGTTGTGTATGACTCTCTTTTGTATCACAGAGAACCCAAGTCCACATGTGCTTTGCACCCTTTGAAAGAGCTGAAACTGTTTGCCCCTACTTCCATGAGAGGCACCTTGCTGGACTATTACCACGACCACCCCACAGCAGGTCACTTGGGTGTTTCTAAGACATTGGCTAGACTGCGTTTTAGGTTTTTCTGGCCCAAAATGGCAGCTGATGTGAAACGCTATGTGATTTCATGCTCAGTGTGCCAACTCACCAAGCCAAGTCAGAAAAAAGCAGCCGGTCTTATGGTTCCCATTGTCCCCCAGAAACCCTGGGAGTATGTGGGTGTGGATTTTGTTGGGCCACTTCCCCACACCCCCACTGGTAATGCTTATTTGATCGTGTTTATTGACTATTTGACTAAATGGGTTGAAGCCAGTGCTGTCAAAGAAGCTACATCTCAGGTAGCAGCTGGTAAATTCGTCACTGACATTTTTGCTAGACATGGTACACCCACTTACCTGATTTCTGACAGAGGGTCTCCTTTTGTGAGTGAGCTTTTTGAACATGTTGTTTCTGCCTTAGGCTCGGTGCACAGACTCACTACGGCATATCACCCTCAGACAAATGCTACTGAACGCGTCAACTGGACTCTGAAAACTGCAATCCGCGCTTATGTAGGTGATAAGCACACATCATGGCACAAGTTTCTCCCTCAGATTTGCTTTGCTCTGCGTACCGCCCCCCATGACAGTACAGGTATGACTCCTGCCATGATGCTTTATGGTCGTGAGCTAGACACCCCGCTTGACCTTATCACTCAGCCTTCTACAGCAGGTGTTGATGAACTGGGTGTGCCTTACCCTGAGACTCTGAGAGCCTCCCTGCAGGAAGCTCACGACCACGCCAAAGCAGCTTTGGACTATAGCCATGACAGACAAAAACATTACTATGACTTGAGACATCGACATGCCACGTTTCGTGTTGGTGAACTTGTGAGAGTTAAGACGCACCCCAGGTCAGACGCTTAGTCTAACTTTACTGCTAAACTTGCACCACTGTTTCAGGGACCATTGTGTGTATCTCAGAGACTCAACGATGTTAATTACAGGCTCACTTGGGTGGACTCCGGTGTGGATGCAGGTGTTTATCATCTTGTGAATATGCAACCGTTCCATACCTGGGACTCTCTCACTTCCAAAGAACATTCTGTTTCATCGCCTGCTGAGAGAGAGACCGCAGAGGGTCTGAACTCTGACTCTCAGGCCCACCCTGGCCCCCCTGCAGACACTGACATTGACTCTGAGCCATTCCCCTTTGACTCTTCTTCTGGTGTGGGCACTGTTCCAGAGAGTGTTTCACCCAGATCTGTCCAGCACCCAGCTGCTGGTAAACATTACAATCTCAGGCCCAGACGTTGCCCCAGAGTTACGTCTGGCTGGAGCAACAAAAGATGGACTAATGATTTTCACACAACCAGGCTTGATCTGAAGTGAAATGTTTTGGTTAAACCTCTTTGATGCTGTCTTGTTGCATTGCTACTTTGAGTCATGATATGTAGATGTTTCGGTTTACTTTACTTAATCCAGTTTTATGGCTCTTTAGTGTGTTAAGGTTCATTCTTGGCATTTACTTAAAAAAAAAAAGTGAAAAAACTAAGAAAACTGATTTTCCACTGTACATATTCGTCTTATTTTCACCAATTTCATTTTTAAATGGTCTTTTGCCCTGTGTGTGTGCACCATTCTTAGCTGTAACCTTTATGTATAGGGTACTGTTAGGTGTGGTGTGTGCTTTTTCAGCTGTGTACGGCTGAGGACAGCCTTTTTCTCACCAGAGGGGACTATGTAACAGTTGCTATTGTAATGCAGTGTATCACCACATGGCGGCGCCTCCTGTCTCACGACTGGTGTCACCCCCTTTTTGTTCTTCTTCGCACTCCTCCTGTAATGGATGCTCCCGTGTGTACGCGGACTAGTGTGCTCTTTAGTAATGTGTGGTAGAGGTAGCACTTTTATTTTTGATATTGTAAATAAATGAGTACTTTTTGGAAAGTCAGAAGCTGTTGCTCATTCACTATCCACCTGCACACCTCCGCGGCTGGCTTCATCTCCACCGCACGTTACACTAAGTTAATTTTTTCTGTTAAGAACCCAGAGAGGGTTATTTGATCTCGGAAAGGGTTATTAATATTTGGTTATGTGTGGCTTTCTGGAAAACAATAAATGTTTACATTTTTGGCAAACCTGCGATCGTCACACTTTTTCTGTTACAAACTGACCCTGGCCCCCCATCAGAGAAGGAAAAAGTTATGTGGCCCTCACTGGAAAAAGTTTGGGGACCCCTGATATAGCACAATTCAACAACAAGGTGATTCAAAGTGCTTTACAGAGACATTAAAAACAAATATAAAGCATGATTTAAAATTGATTAAAAAAAACAGTAGATAAAATCAGAACAGTAGATAAAATCAGTAGTAAAAATGTAAGTTTTGAAATTTAAGCTTAAAAGTGTGGATTTGCTGTTTTACTCAAAGGCAGAGGTATTACAGGTGAGTCTTCAACTGGATTTAAATAAACTGAGTGTTTCAGCTGATCTGAGGCTTTCTGGGAGTTTGTTCTAGATATATGGAGCATAAGCTGAATGCAGCTTCTCCGTGTCTGGTTCTGACTCTGGAAACTGATAAAAAACCGGATCCAGATGACCTGAGGGATCTGGAAGGTTCATACTGGGTCAGGAGGTCACTGATGTATTTTGGTCCTAAAACATTCAGAGCTTTATAGACCAGCATCAGAACTTTAAAGTCTATCCTCTGACGGACAGGCAGCCAGTGTAAAGACCTCAGAGCTGGACTGATGTGGTCCACTTTTTTGGTCTTAGTGAGGACTCGAGCAGCAGAGTTCTGAATGAGCTGTAGTTGTCTGACTGATTTTTTAGGTAGACCTGTAAAGATGCTGTTACAGTAATCAAGCCTGCTAAAGATGAATGCATGGACTAGTTTTTCCAGGTCCTGTTGAGACATCAGATCTTTTATTCTTGATATATTTTTGAGGTGATAGTAAGCTGATTTTGTTATTGTCTGTGTTTTTCTAAGTTTAGGTCTGCATCCATCACTACACCCAAATTTCTCACCTGGTTGGAGGTTTTTAGGTGTATAGATTCAAGTTCTCTGGTGACAAGTAATCGTTTTTCTTTGGCACCAAAGACTATTACTTCAGTTTTGTTTTTGTTTAGCTGGACAACCAGTCATTAATTTCCTTAATGCATTTACCAAGAGCCTGTATAGCCTGTATAGTTACAAAAACAGAGTACTGTCCAGTTATTAAGATTAAAGTACAGTTTTTTGTTTATGTATTTATATATACATATATAAATTGAAAAATAAAGTTATAACAATTGTTTGGTTTATTAGTGCAAATTACAGCACTGATTTATGGGTAATTCAGCTTTTTCATATCTATTACCAATTTCATTTAAACCATGTTTAAGTTTTTGGTCACATTTTTATGATTTTTCAGAAAATACATCAAAATGTAGGTATTTTTGCTGGCTTTCAGAAAATGTCGCTTTTATTGTTGTGGGAGTTACAGATTTTTATCAAATCTCAGAGCAACACAAAGTCTACAGCTGCTTCTCTAATGAGACACATTTTCAAATCGTCATATCTCCTTAACGAAGCAAAGTTAAGACATAAGACTATTACCGTTTGGCCATGAATTACGTTTGTTTGAGAGTAGGAAATTTGTCCCTTGCTCAGGTTTCTTCAGATTTCAAACTCTGGAAATGAGGCACTTTTTTCTCTCATCATATCTTTTTGATGGATTTATACAGAGACCTGAAAATTTCCATGACAGTTCACCAAAGCCTGCTGTCTCTTACGGTGAAATAATGATATCGATGCTCCATATAGATTCAGAGTTACAAGACGTTGTTTGAGGGCAAGTCGAGGCAGTTTTCGCTTCTCTTGACTGACCTAGAAACATGCTGCCAACACTATCCGATCGTTCAGTGATGACGTGACGAATCCTACTTCCGGGCCTAAAGTAGTCTGCGTTTAATATGGCTTTTGTGTTGTTAATATGTTTAATGTTTTGTATTTTCTTCTATTTAATCTCAAAAAGTTCCTAAAACAGTCAGTGATCACTGTTGACCTCCCTCGGCTTTTATTACTGCTAATCATTTATTTAAGCTCAGTTTCTAAAACCTTAGGATGTAACTACAGCCCAGCCCATGCAGCAGTATATGAATTACTAACCTTGTATTGTGGATGGATTATCTGAGTTGTTCTCCTGGCTGAAGTTTGGTCCTTTTACAGCATCCTGCCATGCGATTACATTTGTTCCTGACCACCGAGAACACCCAGGTTAACTTTTATCGAGTGGAAAAAAAGTTAGCTTGTTTATATTATGCTAACATAGCTGTGTCGCTAGCGGTCACATAGCACATCATTATATACCAGCTAGCCAAACTTCAGTAACCCTACAAACATCACTGCTGTTTAGTTTTCTGTCTTCATTTATGTTGGAAGTGATAACAGAGCTGTACGTTTTAATTTGTTTCCAAAACCCGCAATCAGGACATGCTATATTGTATTTAGATATAAGCTAGCGAGCTAACTTCCTGCTAACTTCTAACTCCGTTAAATGTCATAAATTCCGTTTTCATGGATGCCTGGATGTTAAACTCAATTGTTACACCTGGTAGAGCAGAACGCTGATCATTTTATTAAAGATGAAAGACTTTAGACAGTTTTTCAACTCTCAGTATTGCCATAGTGATCGTTTGATATATGGACCTGCAGCGGAGTTTGAGCCCAGACACTGCTAGTGACGTCAGACTTTACAACTGGATTAACAGCCCCTGTTCACTTCCTGCTGTGTGTGTGAGAGAGTGACAGAGAGAGACCCGTTTTTGGTAGCATCTCATTGTAGGATTCAAATTGAATATATTCAGACTAGTTGACTGGCATAGATCCTGTGTGTGTGTGTCCCTCTGTGCATGTGTGTGATTAGTCACTTCCGGAGTACTTCCGGTAAGGTCAAAAGGTCAAGGCTAGGGTTGCAAATGTATACATTAGAACTCTACATTTACATGTAGATTTTTTTTCTGTTTAAAATGGAATGCAATAAGTAAATATGCCCCCATTTTAAAGAAAATGATGATTTGTGTGCTTGATTCATTCATAAATGATACAAGGCTAAAGCAGAGGTCAGAGTTCACCATCCTGAAGGCTAAAGAGAAGAAGCTTTTATTTCACACGTCATCTGCATGTTAGGCAGTGCTAAGACTGAGGTCAGGAGTTCACAGTTAGTACCCCACCACTGGACTGAAAATAAAATAGTATCTAAGTGTTACTTTCTACTCATTCATTTACTACTTGTTTGACAGATCAGTCAGTCTAGCGGTGTGTCATTAGAACTAAAAGTACTGCATGAATAAACTCCATTACATACGCAGGTATGACCAGGCAAGTGCACCTAAATATTAAAGGCTAAAGAACACAGTGCATGAAAATAGTCCCACTGACTCATGCACAATGGTTTTACTCCAGAGGTATTACTGAATTTTTAATGAGTTATCAGAATTTTGAGCAACATTTTTTTAAATGTATAAAATGTTGATTATTTGGTTGGTAAAATAGTTACAAAGATAACACCATCACACTAACTGCTTTTCAAACCAGATCAATTGTCAACAAATCAATAAAGGTACTGACTCTTTTTTGACTAGTCTGTAAAGTGGTTTAAATTTTATAAAATACATATATTTTATAAGCACTAAATGTAAGAGTGGAGTAAAAAGTGCAATACTTCCTTAAAATGTAGGGAAGTAGAAGGATGGTAACTCATACTCAAGCACTTTAAAATTAATACTCTGCTTGACACAAGATCACCGACGGAAGTACATTTTAAACTGAGCTGAGTTTGGCTGAGATAGAAAGAGGAAAAAATTTGTGTGCAGCTGGTATGTGACTGAGCTGAAGCACACAGAGGTTTGTCCTCTAAAGCTGAACATTTTCAGAGGGGTTTCTGTGAAGACGTTAGCTGTGAAAATCTCTCAAAGGAGCTGACCTGATAGAAACTGCCCTTGTAGAGTCGTGTACTAAAAACCAGACCTTTTATTCTGTTTTTTCTTTTTTTTGTAAAGCAGTGCACTACACTGCAGTTTACAAATTATAAGTTGGGTGAATACTTAAGGGCGTTTCTGAACACTTTAATGTAGTCAAGATCATGCATTATCTGGTAAGTCATTAATGTTACATCTATGCACAGTAATTAGTTGCGGAGGTCAAGGCCTTTTTGTTAATGCAATGGAGCCAGATTCCAAGGGTGACGTAACAGCAGCCAGTCTGACAATTAAAATAAAAGTCATGATTATTCAAATGGACAGAAAACAGTTATTGTGTTAGTTCAACAGTGATAGAGAAGAAGAGTTTGGGGTTTGTTTCAAATGCAAGCCTATAGTGTAGCTATTTCTCTCTAGATTTCTTGTGAAGGATAGGCTACAAGAGAAAACATAGCGAGGCTGAACTAAAAGTACTTTTACACGTTCAGCTACAATAGAAAATGACATTATTTATGAATAATTAATTTGAAAGCAATTCACTAGACCCTTAAAACACAATCATGTGATGTTTAAAGTGCCAACAAATATAAAAATCTGCAACTCAGTTTATTTATATTACCATAGAGCACCAGTTCACAACAACAGTCATCTCGAACTGCTTTATATGGTAAAGACCCCACAATAATACTGAGAAAACCCCAGCAATCAGATGACTCCCTATGAGCGAGCACTTGGCAACAGTGGGAAGGAAAAACTCCCTTTTGACAGGAAAAATCCTCCGGCAGAAGCGGCTGCGACAAGTTTGTGGTGCAGGAAGGAAGATAGGACAAAAGAAAAAAATTGGAAGAGAACCAGAGTTTAATAATAGCAGAGAGTGAAAAGAGGTGAGTGAAGAACAAATACTCAGTGCAACATGGGAAGCCCCCAGCAGCCTAGGCCTATTGCAGCGTAACTAAGGGAGGGTTCAGGGTTGCTTGATCCAGTCCTAACTCTAAACTTTATCAAAAAAGGAAAGTTTTAAGCCTAATCTTAAAAGTAGAGAGGGTCTTATGGCTTAACCTCTGCCACCCAGTCTACTTTTAAATACGCTAGTAACCACTAGTAACCCTGGAGTCTGACAACAAAGTTCTTCATTGAAGTGATCTATTGAATTGATGTGCTATATACTATGAGGTTTTTACGATAGGTAGGGCATCTTTGACACAAAGGACAAAGCACAAAGTGTGGATCCAAAACAGACAAGGAGCCCTGACTTTGTGCAGGTATGCCTGTCAACAAGGTAAGTAAGTCAAACTGAAAATACCTTCTGGGACACCAGATAAGAAGGAAAATTCCATTTACTGCAATCTATAAAATAGTTATTATTTACTGTTTAATATTTTTTTAAAAATGCATTCATTTGGCATTTAGTAAAAGCTGAGATAATAATGGATCCCTGTGCAACTCTACCACTAATTATAGCCTCAGAGCTGAGTTGGTGCATCTCTAGATTTACTACAAAGCCAAACAGTGTAAGCTCCAAAGACACTGAAGGGCTGGTTGGACTGCATTAGTTTTACAGACGTAGCTGATAAACTGAGCACTACAGCTGAATATTTATCAACTATGTCACTACTCAAGATAAGGATGACAACAGCGAGTTTTGTCTAAGGCTGGATCTTTTTACCACTCTATTAAAATGATTTTAGGTGTCATTGGTAGAAACTGATGCCGTGGGAGACGCTGCTTGTGTATCTTTGTGTCTGCAGCTGAGAGTTCGGCAAAGGAAAAACAACAGGTGAAGAAATGCTGATGCTGAGCCAAAGTCATCGAGAGCAGAAGGCAAACCAGTGTCCGGTCAGACAGATGGTGCTGCTCCACAAAACCCCACCAATCAGGTGACCGAACTGCAGCCCAAGCAAACCTATTATGCCATCAGCTATCAACATCTAAGAGATTTTTTTAAAAAAGAAAAAAGATTCAAAGGATGATCCGTCAGACTCCATCAGGGGGAAAAGACATCACAGCAGTATTTTGTGTGCATAAGAGCATTTTTATTGTGTCATTTTATCCAGCACTGCAGGCGCTTTATGGGCTTTGATTAAATATTCATGCTGGAATATCATTATGTCAATCAAGACGCACTGAGAGAGCTGCTTCTGATGGGAGTCAGACAAATTCACACTGGGGTAAATGAGTAAAGCTAATATGTACGTGAAGTTTTATACTATATTACAAAACGATTTCCCTCCTCTCACTCTCTGTTGCACAAACCGAGGATGCTGACTGAAGAAAAACTGCCAAAGTGGTCAAAAAGGAGCAGTGGTTTCCTGCAGCACTCCTCTTTCTAATACTACACACCTTTTTTCCTTTTAACGTGCTAATACACACACACTTTGAAGTATGTGTTGATACTATCAGTGCTGGTGTTTCTTATAGTTTGTTAAGGCTCTTTAAAAATGAAGCCATGGGCCTTTGGTGTCAGACAAGTAAAAGGTCACTTTAGATGAAGATGGCACGAGACATGAGTGCATCTTAATGATGGTGACAAATGAGATTAATCAGTCTGCTCAGAGATGCTGAAGAATTAATGCTGTGCATAAATCCATCTGTTTCTAAACATGTTCTTAGGCGAGCGAGCGTCAGCTGGGTCACAGTGAGCGACTGAAGGAGATGAGGGAAATGGCGACAGTCCATGAGCGCCAACTGGCCGTGATACGTGCTCATAACCAGCAGTTGGAGCAGTATAGAGATGGTGTGGAGGAATAAAATACCAGAAGTTGCTCGAGACTGGTTATATCGTTACATTATCAACATACAGAAAGTAACATGCAAAGATTTAAAGTATCATGTCACATTTGACCTCTGACCTCTCTGTCAAGGTCAATAAATTGATCTGAAAATCAAAGTTATAAAAACTATAGAGCTATTTAAAACTAAAATTAGCACAAAAAGAAAGGAAATTTGTGTTTGATGGATTGTTTCTTGTAACAATGTTTATTGGCTATGAGTCGTTTGCTGTTGGAAAGCCTGTTTATTTCCCCTTAAATGGAGCCACATTTGTAACGTGGGTTGAGCAGCAGAGTTGAATATGGGGGTTGCGTCCATGAAAAACGTGCCAGATCCTCTCTGGCAATGTCAGACAGCTTATTCTTTGTTGTGTTGTTTATTAAATTGTATCATTAAAGAAATATAGAGATATTGGCCATTGAAGTACTGTATATATTTAGTTAACAAGCACAGGCCTCAGTAGCATGTGGAAGAACCACACAGAGCCACAGCAACCGGGCACCTGCTCCTCATGCTGGTCATCAGCTCAGTCGCATACTGGTGTCATCCCATTCTTCGACCAGCAATTGTCGCCAGGTCAGCCAGTGTGGCTCTGGCAAAAACGGATGATCTGATATCCCCGTGTTGGTGTTGTCCCCAGACCATCATGAAAATGTTGTTCCAGGTTCAACATTGCAAGTGACCAATCACATTGTTGTGACGTTATTCTTTTGCGCGCCAAGCCATTCGTGCATTTATGAAATTCCAATGTTGCAAGGACAATATCAATTCTGCTTACTGTTTATTAAAGGGTTAGGGTTAGGGTTAGGGTCAGGGTCCGTTGATCGACGGACAGAGGCGGTTTCTCGCAGTTTAAGTACAGTTTTTTGTTTTACGCCGGTTTTTCCCGAAGTCGCAAAAGTATGACGTCACAACATTCTGATTGGTCACTTGCAATGTTGATCCTGGAACAACATTTTCATGATGATCTGGGAACAACACCAACACGAGGATATCAGATCGAGCGGCAAAAACGGCACATCCAAACTGATCCCACAAAGGTTCAAAGGGGTTGAGGGCAGAACTGCAGACTGGCCACTCTGTCCTCTCACTCCCAAAAACTGGCGGTAGTCTCTGATAAATCCCACTCATGGAGAACAGCATTTGGTTCCAGGTTGTGGAGATATGGGATTGCCGTTGGTTGCAGAGTCCCCAATGATGACAAGCCTTGTTTTTTACAGTAAAGCTGCCTCATGCCAGAAGCTGCGGCAATCAGCATAGCAGTCTCTGCGTCTTCTCCACACTGTGACCCTAACATCCAACTAGCATAGACAGAATGTGGACTCATCACTGAAGATAACGTTGCTCCATATGGGACCAGAGATTGGCTGTGTGAAGTTGGTTCCAGATCGCAACTCCAACTTGGTTTTGCAGAACACCAGCTTGAAGTTGGTTTATGACATGAACCTTATCCAGATCAGTCAAATGTTACATGCTTGGAGCACTCACCTACTGATCGCTGTAGCAGGGTCGATGCTCACAGGTGGTGCTAATCAAGCACCTGACTGTCAGCACTTGGGGTAACAGGGTATCTTTCCAGCAACTTATTTAATCGTTTTTTCTTTAAAATACTGAAAGAAAAACAAAACAAAAAATTTAAATGTATTTAATTATTTCCCATTGATGATAAATGATAGATAATATAGATGTTAATAAGGTGATAGATAACACAAAGTGATGGACTGGGATGAAATCTACAGCATTTCAGCTGGTAACAAAATTTACTTGATATGTGTTAGTCTGAGCAGGGACATATTCACGGTATTCAAACATAACTCACTGCTCATATTGTATTTTTCACACAAGAGGCATATTCTTTGTAGCTAGAATATTTTTTCTAGCTACTGGATGAGTCAAAGCATCAATTATGTATTTCATTAGGGGGTAGTCCCTCATTGTGGTGTCTGTGGTAGTCTAAATTAAATTTAGTAGGGTGGATTCTGGCTGGGAAACCTTTGATAAATGGCACAGCATTGTCTAATTTCAATGATCTGTTACAGTGCTTTTGTTCTTGTTTTGTTTTTTGAGTGTGCAAGAGGACTCTGCATCTGCCAATCGACCAATTACCCTCCAGCATAAAAACATGCATCATGACACCTAAAATTCTTCTGTGGAAACCATTTTCCTCCATTTCTCTTGCTTTAAAAACAAAACAAAACGTGTGAATATGAATTAGCTTTCTTTTTATGAGGTTAAACCATGTTTGTGCTGCAGAGCCCCGCAGCAGGCAGGTCAGATCCAGCCACTGTGGTACAGATGATTGATCTGCAGGCAAACACCCAAAGCCTGGAGAGAAATCAACCACCACCAGCAAGCAGCTGCCACCACCATGGCCAGAAAGAAGACTAAGAATCAGAGTGATCACGAAGAGAAAATATGTAGTGCTCATCACTGTGTAACCCTCTGTCAACACAGCTGTGCTCAGTGAAGCCTCAATGAAGTTTACTCAGCTTGATTTTTCCACTCTAAAAAGTGATTTACTCTTTGAAGTTTATGGAGATCAGATTCTGGTCCAACATTTGTTTCCTGTGATTAGTTCTAACACCCCAAAAACAGGGATAAATTAGAGTTGTGTATAGAGGCAACAAAGAATATAACTGAGATATTGGTTTAGGTTGCGGGATCCAGTGAGCCAAAAAGAAAAAGCATTGCCATGGAGGTGGAGCGGTTTTTGCAATACAATTCTGCAAAATCTGTTCTTGGGTAGTTCTTTGAGGTACAGAGCAAAATACATGCACTTTCCTTAATATTTACTGCAGTGTTATGTGCCAGTTTTTGGAAGGGAATTACCAAGTACCAGGTGTTAGCATGATTATATCAACTCGAGGGAATGTTTTGAAACTACAGGACTGGACAAAGAGCCACACTGTTAAGATATTTTAGTGCTACAGGGACATAATTAGAGTGATAAAAGTGCTGCTGAAATTAGTCACAGAAATACATATCTTGCTTAGTTACAGCCACCTTGTGTCCGTGTGTTCTACAGCTCCAATGACTGAGACCGAGCTTGTGTTGATTTAAAGGGTCAAGCTTCATCAGGTTGCCAGTTTGCAGGCCAAGACCGAGAGAAGGAAAAAAAGGAAAGAAACTCGCAAGCCCAGGATGCCACCTCCTCTATCTCCGCTTCAGCAAAAAGAACTCCATTTATACACCCGTTTCAGTTAAGATTTCTAAAAGATCCAAAAGACAAAGATGTGTCATTCAGGACAGTTTTAAGTACTAAACTTCACTTTATTGCTGGTGATTTTCTGTGACGAGAATTCATAAACTCTGTTTGGTACCCAAAGAGCATATTATATGTTGCCATCATAAGCCATCACAAATCATGATTTGTTGTTTTTGTAATGCTCTGAGACTTGTAGATTTTTTTAATGACTGAATATAACCTGTAGAGCACTTCAGCAGGCTTCAGATGAGCCAAGAACAATCGGGCCGTTGGTGTTTATCTAAAAAGAAATATGATTAAAACAGTAACTCGTCCTGAGTTTAATTCATGTGTAAAGATAAAATGTTAAGACTTGCACACCTGCAGGGGTACTCAAATTTCAGGAAACTGCATCCAGCACCTGGCACAGATTGCTATTAATGGGTGCTGATTATACATGTCCCAAATTAATCTTGAAAATAGCATGTTTCTTTTACTCGTAAGAACAGTTTCACTCCAATTTGGAATCATTAATAAACACTCCTGTCTGTCCTCAAAGCTCCACAGCAGCCACTAGAGGGTGCCAGTGCACAGTTTGTGCCAATAAGTATTGCCCAGCTAAAAAGCAGTAGCATATATTCATTAAGTGTTCAGTCCTCAGTTTCAAGTTGCAGACTCTTTGTTTAGGTACATGGTGAAGCAAGTAATACTTCAACTCATCATTTGTCTCCTTATAAACTTAAGGTGAAAAAACAAAAAACAAAAACATGGAGCACATTTGGTGTATTTGGTCAATAGCAGAGACATGCAGTGTGGAAATGCCTAATAATTGCAGCAGTGGCAAAATATAAATATGCAGTTTTTATAGGTTAGGATGGCTCTTCATGTTTGAATTTGATGCCACAGTCCTTCACCTAACATACCAGGCCAGTCAGGAGCTGAAAGACATGGCCATACAGAAAGCACCCCTTCTTATCTGCATTGATTCAACTTCTGTCTCTTACTTTACTCTCATAGGGAGGCCTTCCAATAATATGTAGGGTGGTGAAAGATTCTGTGAAAATGGTTCTTTACATAATTTATACAGTCCAAAAGTTGTTTTGGACATCTGCTCATAAGTGCATAGATGGTTTCATGTGAAATAATTGGAAGGGACTACAGGTGTGACATCAATGGACTGAAGAAATCAATATTGCATAGTTACATCTGCAGATTCTTTATTTTTACTACAAGTATACAAAAACTTGACAGACAAATCTATGAAAATGGATCTTATTTACAGAAACAAGAGTGCTGAAAGGTGTATAGGGGCTGGACAGGCATGACGTGCTGGTTTCTGAGCTCAGTAAAGAGGTGAAGACTGTCACGCCGGGGACTCGACAGATGCAGACTGGGTGGCAGACTAGAAGGAAAAAAAAAAACAAAAACAAAACAAACCAAACACTGCAATTAGTGAATGTTAACATAAGAGGCGACAAATGAGTGAAGAATTTTAAACCTGCAGGTTTGTCAGATATTCACTTGTTCCATTTGGTAAACTTTCACAGAAAGCATGAATTTTACTTTTTCAAAATTGCCTTCAGCTACAGCAAGATTGATGCTGTGTAGTTTAAGTGGATAAATCATTCAAAGACCGAGAAAACCTCCTTCACTACAACTCAATTAAGGACCCACTCCAAGTTCTCGCATGCGTCCAGTTTTAACCTTTATGAAACTAAGGAGTCTTCTTGTTCCACCAGAAACCACATTTAGGTATGGACTCCTGGCCACCAGCCAGCTACAGCAGTAGTATCACAGGGCAATCCTGCTTCAGAAGGTAAGAGATAAGCCTATCACTCGCCTCCTGCGATTTCCCCTCCTGGACTCCATTGCCGTTGCTGGCACTAGAGTCACCGCTGCCATTAACTGTGGCTTCCTGTTTCGCTTGTTTAGCATCAGTGTCCTTTACTGGGCTCTCGTCCTCTGGTTTCCTCTGTGCAGAAACAAAACCAGGACAGGGAGGAAGAGAAGACTGAAGGCTTCTGTACACAAACCGAAATTGAAGTGATCCATTACCAGTCATTAGGAAAATAATAACTTAATGAACCATGCACACAAGCCACACCAAATCAAAGCTTAATTTCAAGCATAAAGTCCCATCTACATGCGCACACAGCTCTGGTTAGGAGCCACACCACACAGGCTTGCCACTGATCTGCAGAAAAATCTAAAAATGAATTTTACAACTGCAACCAGCAAAGACAGACCTCACAACAAAGACAAGCAGCACATGCCACAGCTTCAATGCACTGATTGAACCCAGTACAATTCCACGCTGAAGGTTTATTCCTTCACAGATTAAATGATTGGCATGAGAAAAAGCAAAGTCCATTTTTCCTCTTCACTGAGAAGAAGCCAAAGGGGGGTGGGAGACATATTAGAGAGCCTCACCTTTTTCCTGACGAGGTGAGAGATGTCAGAGACCGCTTTGGAAGATGAGGAACTCTCAGTTTTAACTGGAACCTAGAATACACAAGTTTGAATCCCACCAAATAAGTAACACAGGTGGCAAAATGCTTTATTTAGCATGTGGCACCATACAGTACCCTTACCTGACTGGTTGTTGCAAAAGCTGCCGATGAAGTGCTGCCATTTTCACAAAGGAATGCTGATGAAGTTGATGCACCACCCTGAAAGAGGAGAGCCAAATACAATTCAAGACTACTGAACTAGTAAACCCAGGTGCAAATTTCACCATCCTGTGTACCCACTAGTGTCTGCTGGATGGCCTGTGAGGCAGCACTGGCTGTTTTCTGGCTTTCCTTGGCATCCTCCACTTTTTCCCGGATGTCAGGCAAAAGCAGCTTTAGCTCATCCAGCTCAGTTTTCTCCTCTGCTGCTCCATCTGCGCCTTCGGCTGCATCGATCACCTCCTGCAGCATGGCTGTACCAACAACCAGATCAGAAAGTCACAACATGGAAGACAACACAATTACAGCCTTCTGGGACCGTTTATGTTTTGGTGTTCAGTGGGTGTTGTGTCCTCTCCCAAAGAGATGCAGTGCTATTCATACCTACAAATCACAATCATTATTTGGATTTCATATATTAAGTGCAAAAAATAAAATATTCAGTTGAGGGGAGGAGTAAATTCTTACCCAAACGGGTCTCAATGACCTTTATGGAGCTGTTGTAGTGCTGGATGGCCTGGCTGTACTGATCCATATAGCAGAGCGTAGTAGCAACATGGTAGTGGGTCTCAGCCAACAGACGAATGTGGGGAGGCAAGTATTTCAGCTGCAGGGCAAGACACTCCTGGAAGTCATCAAGTGCCTGAGGATAGTTACCTATGGGTGGGAGTGACAAGCAGTGAGATTTGGGCATTGGAGACTGTAAGGGCAGTAAGTCTACATCTTGCAGGAGCAGCAGCATACCTGATTCAGCACTGACTTCTCCAAGTTTCAGATATGCCTGGGCTGCCATTAGCTGATCCTCTGTGCTTTCCTTTCTGTGCAGAAGTAGCTTTAAAATTGTAAGCTGGCCTCAGGCTGTCACATAACAGTCAATGCAGTCTAACCACCCATTTAACCATGCAAGCGCAAATGTTCATACACATTTAACCAAATCATTCCATACCTTTTGTAGATGACTTTAGCTACTTCTAGCATTTCCCATGCCAACTGCAAATTCCCAACTTCCTCTTCTTCCTGAAAGGAGGGCGGGAGCTGTGTTGGTCAATAGCCACTAACACCCAATCATGACTATTCAGCAGACATTTACAGTACAAACTACTTCAGGCACCTGATATCTGCATTTGTAGGAAAATGTTTTTCAATTCTTAAGTTAAAATCCAGAAGAATTAAGATCTTTGTGATCATAATGTCATAGTAAAGAAACACGTAGCTACACTGCTTGCAAATTATTTACTTCATTGCACAGTTCTATAGGAACTCGCCTTATCTTGTCCATTTTTCTCTCCATCATCATCGTCGTCATCATCATCATCATCGTCGTCATCATCATCTGTTGAAGCAAAATTATACAAGTTCTAAACATCGCCTCATGTATTAAAGTCAGAAACGTGCACCACAGATTTGTGCCTGCATTTCCACCCTTCACCACTGCGACACCTGCTGAAGTGGACCGTTTAAATATCAACCGTGCACCCATCCACACACCAGAAGGTGCTCTTTGACTCAAGCTCTACTACCCTCCGTTTCCTCTTTGTCCTCATCACATCCTCTCACTGGTTTCACCCCAGTCCCATTGCCAGTCTGCTCTTCTGAACTGTCAGCCTTCTGTTCAATCTCAGTTTCTTTTCCAAGTGATCCTTCCCGCACACTTTTCACAGAAGAAACTCCATCCATCTCAGTTTCCTGAGATAAGCTCTTCTCATCCCCAGTCACAGGAGAATGTGGATCCTCAGCCTTTTCCTTCTCTGCCATTGCATCATATACCTGCTGTCGCAGCTCATCTCTTGTTTTTTCTGCACCAGAATGGCACATATAACTTGATCTTTCAGATAATGATTTATAAATAACCAAGCTGATTCTACTGACGATTTTGCCAGAGCGCTTTTCTGGCAGAAGGGATTGTAGTAAGACACTGATATGTAAAATATAGTCTAAAAAAATTTAAAAAGCCCAGTAACTGGAAATCTAGTACTAAATGTAAACAAAGGCAGTTTTAGGTCCCATCTTTCATTACATATAATCTTACTACACATGCTAAAATTATCTGTGCGCTTAAAAAAAAAAAAATCTGCAGCACCTAAATACTGACCATCAAGGTTGTCTGGACTCTCAACATTTGAGCTGCTGGGCTGCTCCTTTTCCTCTGATTCTTCTGGGACTCCCTCCAGGGCATTGCCAAGGACACTGTTCTCCATCCTATTTATATGAAAAACAAAACAACCCAACATAGACAATATTGCTGAAGTCAAAAATAGGTGCAGTTCATGAAGGAACCAATAGAATTCGTGTCCAAAAGCTGTCACTATGAACAGTTCTTGTAGGCTAAGAAGCAAACATTATTCCTTTGAAATAATGCTGTGTCAACAACAACAAAAAAAGTTTTAAATAATTTTTTTTTTTAAGTATTATTTTCACAGGTGCAGCTTTTAGGGAGTATGTTTAAGATAAGAAATTTGACAAACCTAGCAAGTTCCAACAGAGATTTCCCACAAAGGAAGAAGGCCTCACCACACTCATCTGCAGTGTCCCCATATTTTTCAGCCCTAGATGGAGAAATGTATTTGTTGTTTTGTTTGTTTTTTTATTAAATAAAATTGTAATCCAATGTAGTGAGGTAGTTATGAAGCTAAAGTAAAATTTAATCCTTTGAAATAATACATTAAAATACTTTACTCCATTTGGAAAAATATATTACAGAAATCTATCCATTTCAGCGGGAAAAGAAAAATCCATAATCAAGTTTCAATTTCTAACTGTACAGTGACAGCACTAGTGTTTCACATCAAGTCTTACTCACAGCATGCTACAGGCCTCCTGGAAAACATTGACAGCAGAAACAACATCCCCCATCACCAGATGCCTTTTCCCTGTGCCAATCAGTTTCTTTGCCTCCTCCAGAACTTCAACTGAGCTACAAAAGGAACAGAAAACTCGCGTTAGTTATACTGACTAACTGTTAGACTAAGTGACTAACAGTTGCGGAACAATTTGCCATTAAACTGGATACTCACCTGCCTGCTGCAGCAGCTGTCGATGAGCATGGCTTCTCCTCTGCACTGCAATAGTTTAAACTTAAGTTCAGTCAATGCTTATGCAAGTTACCTGATTCTGAAGTACAGAGTCCACGCTCCAAACTTTCACTACTCAGTAAATGCCCGAAGATAGCTACGCCTCATTGCTGTTAGCATCGTGCAGTTGTTAGCCAACTAGCTTAACAGTATGAGGGCAGAGTTATGTTATCAACGTGTGCAGCTGCCGTGAAGTACTGCTAAGCACGCAGTTTTTGTAGAGTATCACTTTCTGGAGATATCGTTAAAATAGCTTATATCCAACACCTATCATCAAGGTTTGCCTACGTTCTCCGCGTAATTCAGCTAAGGGCTAGCAAGCTGTGTTTTCCCTGCATACGTTATTGTGGACCTGAGTGAAAAATGACAAACGACTCTTACCTCTCAGAGCTCGACGCGACGGACGTTTCCTCTGGCATATCTTCAGAAAGGCAGTAAAGACGCCGGAAAAGGACAATAAACAACGGTCTGTTATTCCGCGAATAAAGTACAGACAGACCCTATAGGACAGCCTTTGTTGGCGCGCTTAAATAGAGAAAAGAAGGATTTCTATTTCCGCTTAACTTGGAACGCGGGAGATTGGATTTAAAGGGGCCGTAGCAACTATCGTGATGCGTTTAGGGTCCATAGGAAAGACAATTGTTAAGGTTAAAATGAGCGTACGAAACACTACGACACGTTGGCATTAGAAATAATAGTAGTACTGCTATTACAGTTAATAATAAGGGACTGGGCGAGGGTGGTAACATTTTAAAGTTATAATTAGAAATTGTAATGGCTGTACAATTAATTACATGTCATGAATAAAAATGTCCTTATCAGATACATTAAGAGACTTTAGCCATATACAGTTACAAGTTGGCTCGCTAACACAGCCACAACCTACATTTGTCAAAATAAATGTAGGACAATGCAAGGTTACTTCTAATACGACATGTAGTACTGGTTATCCTTTACCGTAGACGTGTGTATACATCTACTCGAATCTCAACCTTTTAAATAAATTGTGAAACTAGGGCTGATTGTGATTCTTTTGTATGTTTTGGTTTCGAAGCTTCTCGTGTGGCCTCGTTGGCGCAGTAGGCAGCGCGTCAGTCTCATAATCTGAAGGTCGTGAGTTCGAGCCTCACACGGGGCACTGTTTTTTCGTCGTTTTTGAATGCTTTTTCCCTTCTTGCCGTTTGTTTCTTAAAAGATTAGTCGTCACACTAGTAAAACGGAAAGAAACAATAACAAGAATTTAACATATATTCAGGAAACTTAAGATTAAAGGTTTCCCTCTTCATTTAGTCAAAATACAAATTAAAACTGTTAAAAGCAGTAATGTTAGCCTCTTCAGAGTCGACGGTTGATTTTTCCTAGTAAAATTAGCAGTAACACGTGTGAAGTGTACAGCGAGTTTTTTTTAGACCATTTTTTTCACCGATCAAGATATGGAGCTGAATGACAGAAGAAAATGAGACATCTGAATGGCATTGCTTAATACCAAGTCCTGTATTACAGAGAATGTAAGCTGACGGGATACAGTATATATTTTCTATGTATAGTTTATGCAATTGTCAGATAGCTCAATATCTGCTTTAATCAGAGCCTTTTTCGGCTGTTAGACCCAAAGTTCTCAGCAGGTGGCGCCCATGCTCTACTTTTAAATCCCATTTTCTTCTTCACTTCATTCGACTGCTCTCAGAAATTCATTGAATTGAATGCATCTTATTTATAGAAACGCCAGCTGTGCAATGTGCCACATATAACCACAATAAAAAATAAATAAATTTTTAAAAAGTAATAAAAAAGCAAGTGGACCCTGGAAATGAGCAAAATGTGAGAAAACTTTTTAAAAACCAATTATTCCGTTAAAGCACGCCAAGTTAAAGTGGCTTTTTCCTTAAGTGCTTTATGGCAACCACAGAAACAATGTTTGGAAGCATTGGGCCGCTCATGCCAGTAATTAAGTAATTGAAGTAAAGCGAGAGAGGGAGTCGACGAGCGGGAGGAGGGCGCTGAGCCTGACACTGGGCTGCAGACAGACTTAGTGGCTGCAGATGAAGTTTCTGGTCACACTGCACGGTGCGACTTTCAGGAATTCATAATAACCGTCCAGATTTTCTAACTTCCCTCTGACATGTTGCGATGTTCCGTGCAGCCTTTCAAAACGTGGACTTGTTTTGGGTAATTTTGCTGTGTTTTGTTCTTCTACCGGAGGCTGGCGGTAGATCAGCCGATGCAGACAGCTGTCATGAGGTGAAGACAGCCTACATGATGCGCCAAATAGGCCCGGTGGAGCTGGTGCCAGACAGACCGGGACCAGGTCAGTCAGTCAATCCCTTTGGAACTATTATATTTAGCAAACTTTACTTGGATTTATTAAAATATTATACTTTAATTTAGAAAGACATGATATATAAAAACTTTTCCAGCTTTTTATAAATGAGGCCAGAGCAGAGCTTTGTTTGCCTGCATGCATCAGTGGAAAGAACCTAATAATTAAGTAATCTGTCTTGATACAGCCTAACATTGATTGGCTGTTTTATTGCTGTTAGACTTATGATTGAACACGTGAATACAGCGTGAATAAAACTTAGCCAAAATGGTTATGACCACTATGAGGGGCCGCATTTTAAATAGGGAGGATCATCTCTGTAGACAACCCTTTAATGTGAGAGAGAAATGAAAGTTTGCTGAGAAATGAATAAATGAATAAAGTCCTCTCGGGAGGACTTGCATCACCTATTTGTTTTCTAAATATAAATTCCCTTTTAAATTCTTGTGTGTGTGTGTGTGTGTGTGTGTGTGTGTGTGTGTGTGTGTGTGTGTGTGTGTGTGTGTGTGTGTGTGTGTGTGTGTGTGTCCGCGCACGCGTATTATACCATTCACATTTTATGACATTCCCATGTGTGCTATCTTCGTCACTAAGATTTCTCCAAGAAAACGCAAAGTGTGATCTGGCAATCAACATTGTTATAGACATATTAACTTATGCTTTGACCATTTATAAGCCTCACCTAAAAGCTGTACTTGTCTTTACTATGAAAGTGTTACTTGCTGGTTACCACTGGTTAATAACACAGTAATTACTATTTATAGGTATTTTGCAGAAAATGTCTGTGCAAAGGTGCTTCTTCTTCTTGTTCAGTGATCTGGTGTGACCCTGAATAGATTAGCTTGAGGAAGATGTCAGTCACATGTGCCAGCATGAAGGCACAACCGACCAGGCTTGTCAGTGATCTTTGCTTCCACATCCTAAACTTCAAATTTCAGCTGAACTGTCCACTAAAAGTATTTGCCCTTAAACGCCCATAGTTCAATTTGAAAATAATGCATTTTAAAAAGAGCTTAAAACAGCATAAAGATCCACTTACTGCAAATTTGTGAAGGTTCCACCTTTTGATCTGTGTGACACTAAACTGCATCTACAGGTGAGTGCAGTGCAGCTCAAAGCGCTGAAAATTTATCAACAAGCAGACCTTGTATTACGACTAGAACATAAGTCAGCACGGTTTGCTGAATCATGCCTGCTCAGTCCGTTCTGGTGTGGTTATTTGTTGGGGCAGTTTCAAATCTTGTTGCAAAGGTGAAAGAGATCAATACTGGATGCATGCAGCTTCAAACTTACCTGCTGTTCAAAAAGCAAACCCTGAATGCAACACTACCAAAATTCTTCTATTATCAGCCTGTGAATGACCCAAGGTTTGGCACTGTTTTGTTATTTGTGTGTGAGCGTGTTTGTGCGCTGCATACAGTCCATTCCCCTCATCTCTCTCTACCCCTTGATCTCAGTCAGCTGCTTGACAGCTTGGTTTACAGTAGTCTGTCAAAGTTAGACTGCTCCTAGTCACACACACACGCACATGCATACACACACTCACACACACACACACACAAATGCACAAACATTGGTGTGAGTGGTGAAGTTTCACTCGCTGCTCATGTCATCATGTCACCTCCCACCAGGCCCGTTGTGCAAAGCATTTTTGAGGTCACAAAGTTCTGTGCACCACATGCTTTTAAATTCTAAATAACCGATTGGATTTACTAATCGACTGGCTAATAAAGTTTGTTGATGATAAAATGTGGACAAAATATAGACCTTTAGTTAGTAGCAGAAAGTTCCTGAGCTAAGCCCCAAATCATTCTCTGTCTTTCACATATGTTCATATTTATATGAACAATAAGAAATTTGCAAACTGCTGAAGTAGTATAGTAGGTCGAGTGTTGAACGATTTTCCTGGTATCCAGGCCTTTTTTTTTAAGGTATATAATTCCTTTGTCTTTCAGATGAGTCTCTCCGAGTGTGTGTCCACCCTGGGCCCAGCTGCTGTACCAGTAAGATGGAGGACAGCTACATGGCAGCTGTTCGCAGTGAAACACAGCAGAAGATGCGATCTTACAGTTTCGAACTCAAGTACCTGATTGCTGGACACATCAAGGCGTACCAAGGTGAGGG
Source organism: Rhamphochromis sp. 'chilingali' (assembly GCF_963969265.1). Lineage (NCBI taxonomy): Eukaryota > Metazoa > Chordata > Actinopteri > Cichliformes > Cichlidae > Rhamphochromis > Rhamphochromis sp. 'chilingali'. Next base: position 33,570,987 of record NC_137934.1, read on the forward strand.
AGGGATATTGAATTGAGTTCATACAATTAAAATAATTCTTAAACTATACTGATTTCTCCTTTTTAACTCAATTTCAATTACATTTTATTGAAATAGCTCCAAATCACAAAAACTGTTGCCTTGCAACACTTGCATTAGTGAAGACAAAACTAGTGTTGGAGAACTGTGTAGCTGGAGGATCTGTACGGTCATGAAAAAGAACGTTTTTACAGGACTCTACGCAGTCCTGACAAACTGTGAAAAACAAAGCACACTCTTACTGCTTCCATAGAAATTAAGAGTGCAAGTAGCAGCCAGGTCCTGCTAATCAAATGCACTTTAACTGATCAGCAGCAAGTGTGGGCACCTCAATAAAAGCAGAAGTTCGTTGGTCTTGAGCATTCAAGCGTGTATAAATAAAATGCCACGGTCTTGTGGATGTCTCAGCAAATTCACCCCTTGTTTAAGGAAGCTCCAAAAATGCAAGAGCTACATCTCAGTTGGCATTTAAAATTTTAAAGTTTATGACAGTAAAATCAGAAAAAAACTGAGCAAGTGTGGCTTGTCTGGAAGGTTTGCCAGGAGAAAGCATTTTATCTCCAAAAAAGAGCATGGCAGCACAGTTTAACTTCACAAAATTGCATCTGAACAAACCACAAGACTTCTGGGATAAGACCAAAGTGATGGAAAACAAAAACATATGAACACAAACGCCTCATACCAACCAAACACAGTGGTGGAGGGGTAATTATTTGGGTTTGTTTTTCAGCAACAGGACCTTCTCTGTATACAAACCTATCCTGGAGTCAAATGTGAGGCCATCTGTTCAACAGCTTAGGTTTGGCGGCCTAAATGAGGTCATGCAAAAGGACAATGATCCCAAACAACAGAACGACTAAAAAAGAAAAGATTTCAGGTGTTGTAATGGCCTTGTCAAAATCCAGACCTCAACCTGATAGAAACACCGTGGTACCTTGAGAGAGCTGCGCACGAATGAATGCCCAATCCTCAATGAACTGAAGCAACCTTGTAAACAAAGAGAGACCAAACCTCATCCACAATAATGTGAGAGACTGATAAAGTCGTACTGGAGTGATTACTTTAAGTTATTGCTGCTGAAAGTGGTTTTATAGCTATTGGATCATGGGGTGCACTTAGTTTCACAGGAATGCATAGAGTCCTGAGAAAACTTTATTATTGGATTAGATTAGATTAGATAGAACTTTATTAATCCCTCGGGTGGGTTCCTCTGGGAAATTCGATTTCCAAAAAAGCACAGCACCGACAGAAGTTACAGAGTTACAGAATATTATATATATATATATATATATATATATATATATATATATATATATATATATATATATATATATATATATATATATATATATAATACACACACACACACACACACACACACACACACACACACACACACACACACACACACACACATATATATATAAATACAGAGACAATATAAATAAAATATACGAAGGGGATAAATAGAATAAATAGGAATAAAAATAAAAATACAAGTGAATTGCACATTTCAAGTATTGAGTCTATTGCACTGTTGACTATTTACAAAAAGTATTGCACAAGGTATTGTACAGTGAGGTGAAGAGGCACTACAGCTTAGTTGTTCCCCCTCCTTTGTCCTCCTGTTTCCCCTCCCTCTCCCCTCCAGAGAGGAGTTAAACAGTCTGATGGCGTGTGGGACAAAGGAGTTTTTAAGTCTGTTAGTTCTTGTCTTTGGGAGAAGCAACCTGTCACTGAACAGACTCTTCTGATTGTTTATGGCCGTGTGCAGAGGATGTCTGGCATTGTCCATGATGTCCATCAGTTTCTTTAGTGTCCTTTTCTCTGCCACTGTCACCAGAGTGTCCAGCTTCATGCCGACCACAGAGCTAGCCCTCCTGATCAGTTTCTCCAGCCTGGATGAGTCCTTCTTTGCTGTGCTGCTCCCCCAGCACACCACAGCATAGAAAAGTACTCCAGCAACCACCGACTGGTAAAACATCCTCAGGAGCTTCCTGCAGATGTTAAAAGACCTCAGCCTCCTGAGGAAGTACAGTCGGCTTTGGGTTTTTTTATACAGGTGCTCTGTGTTGCATGACCAGTCCAGTTTATTGTCCACCCACAGCCCGAGGTACTTGTACTTGTTGACCACCTCCACCTCCTCCCCCTCTATCTGAACCGGCAGTGGACCTGCTCTAGACCTCCCGAAGTCCACAACCAGTTCCTTAGTCTTTGAGGTGTTGAGTTGCAGGTGGTTTGTGTGACTCCATGCGACAAAGTTCCTCACCAGACTTCTGTACTCCTCTTCCTGATCATCCCAGATACACCCCATGATGGCCGTGTCGTCTGCAAACTTCTGAATGTGGCATAATTCAGAGTTGTAGCAGAAGTCAGAGGTGTACAGGGTGAAGAGAAGAGGGGACAGCACAGTTCCCTGTGATGACTGTACATATCCAACTTATTTTAAGACTAAACCTAAGGACTAAAACTCCCCTCACATGTGAATTAAATTATCAGCTTCCCATTGCTTTGTAGCTGACAGTCGATCTCTAGTGCTTATTGCAATCACACTGATTGCACATGAATCCATCATGTGTTTTCTTTGCTCCTTCTGGTAGTTGCCTCAACTGCTCGCCTCAAACTTGAGAGTAGTTATATTCACAACTTTCCATTGCTTGTGGTTATTTGCCTGTCATCGCTACAAAGTATAAATGTCCACAATAAAAATCTGAAAAATATTTCCACATTAAGGATAATACATCTTGCAGTATTTAGCTACACCCCTCCTTCAGCATGAAGCCCAGGTTCATTCATTCTCTCCTCGATTCATGACTGACAAGCACAAATAAAGGGCCTCCACCAAAGCGACTTTAATAGCAGTCGTGATTTTGATGTTTTAACAAGTCTGTCGAGAGCCCGTACCCCCCTCTGCCATTCTCACTTTGTGCGTTCATCACAAAATAGCTAGTCTGTGTCAGGGTGGTGGTGTGAGGCCAGTTTATTTTGTGAGGCGCCGCAGTGGCTAGCCAAACAAACAACTGATGTTCGATTGAGTCTTTGAGAGAGCAAACTCTCAGAGGGAGCAGCGGAAAACTTTGTTACAACTCTCTGCTCTCTTTCTCCGTCTGTCTGTCTCTGTCGCTGCAATAATCAGGTTTTGTTCTTGGCCAATGAGAGAGCGAGAGACGAAGAATGTTTACATTCAGTACGTATCCGCGGCAAAGTGTTGTTGCTGTGGGCAACAGCCGGTCTCTAACGGCCTGCTCTGAATAGGAGGAAGAATACTCTGCTTGTCCACTTGTCTCTCACTGCTATTCACCGTTTTGTGTAAGCATATGTGTGCGTGTGTGTGTGTGTGTGCAGGAGGGACCGTGTAGCTTCTATGTGTATGCGCTCATGCATTGTGGTGATAAAGGAGAATGGTAGAACTGATGAAACCCAGCAGACAGACGAGCAAACACCTACCTGTTTTCTTTTTGCTCCATCTCTATCCCCACACCCCAACCCCCTCTACATTTGAATACACCCAGCCTCAGTTTCAACTGGATGGCTGAACCATCCATGGGTAAAATGAATGCCAAACACCAAGAGACAAAGTATGCTGCAACTAGAGCAAATAAGAGAAGACAAGTTTAGTTTGCTGCACAAACCGTCTTCTCATTAATGCCAGGACTTCAGTAGCCCCACAGACCTATCATGTTCTGGAATCACTGTAGTTATCCCAGCACAGTTGGAAATAAATAAGATTCAGAAACATGGAAAAACTGTGGAAAGCAGGCATTCTTTGACAGGGTGGTGAGAAGCGTAGGCTTTATTTAGCCATTCATTGATCTAACTTGGGCTTTATTGGGGTTGTGATTATTAGGATCATTAGACCTGGTGCTTTAATGTGTATATGTCCCATGTGTTTATTTTAAGTGTCAAATGATCTTTTCAGCCACTCTTTTTTGGGGGGTTAACCACAAAATTGGAAAACAGTGTCATGGATGCTTAGGTGTCTGTTGTTTGACAACCTGTTATTCTAAAACTTGTGCAGATACACCCAAACATCTTTATGGACCAATGAGGGATTTTTGTGGTATGTTTTTGGTTAACCAACCCTTTAATTCATTAAGTTCATTTTGCAGGACAGCAGTGTCCCTCAACAGCTGAGCAGAGTCTCAAAGGACCCCCTCTCTTAAGTGCAGTGATTATAGCCCACTGGAGAAACTGAGACATGCCCAGAGCAGTTGTAGTCAGGCTCTATTTACACACTCTGGATTACTTTGGTGTGTGTGTGTCTGTGTGTGTGCATGTGGATATGTGTCTGCATGCTTGCGTGTGTTTCTCCTGGCACTGTAAGACCCTCGTGTCCTGCCATTCACATCGCAGCTGTTGTCCAATCACAGGGGCTAAAAAGCTAATCACATGACCCCACGTGAGCACACTTGATGCCCTCTGTATTTGAGTGGCTTTTGCACGCACACACATGCAAGTGAAATGTTCTCACTCAGTGCTTTTGACTAAATAGGCCTGCCACTGCCGCTACGCTGCCTCCAGGCCGTTCAAATGTGTTCATCGCCTTAACTGACCACAGCATATATTGCCGTCACTTGAGGAGTTGGCTGGCTGCGGCTGTGATTGCAAATGACAAAGCTGTTACGATGTGAACTCACGCACACGCACAGAGAGCGACATACACAGTGGCTGAAAGAGTGACTTGTGAAAGTGCGACATAAAAAGGTTTCCCTTATATTCTCTTTCATCCAGTCTCTTTCCTCTCCCTCTCTCTCCGTCTTTATCCGGATGCCTTCACACTGACATCACCCTTTTTACTAGGCAAGTTTCAAAAGTAAAGACACCGTCACACACCGCAGGCGTACGGCCCCTGTAAAAGGGGCAGGGTGGTGTCCTCTTTATTAGCCCATGCCTGACATGGGAAACACAGTGGATCATGAGATTGGGCCCCTCATTATCACCTGACTATAGATAACAGGGTAGTGAAAACGAGCTCAGGGATGAATTAAGTTTGAGCTATTTTTGATGAAGTCAGTTCAAGGACAGTTAGACATGTTCTTTGCAGTTAGAGAAACCTATACCTGCAACATCGTATATTTTGAAATGATGTGAATTTATTTTAGTGTTAAGCCCCCAGAGGCATCCAGTATGGAGGAGTCCAGCCGCAAGAAGACCTAAATAATCGAAGAAGCCAGTGGCAAGTGGAAGATCAGTCTGTAAGCTAAAATAACCCTATAAGGATGTTCCTGTTGGGCCCATGATAAACACAGAATCATGGGCCCAACAGAAACATCTTTATAGAGTTATTTTAGCTTAACTGTTCTGCATATGATTAAAACAAACACTTGACTTTTTTCTTCCCTGATGAGAATGATCACAATAACAACAACTAATTGCTGTATATGAAAAAGCCATCTTACAGAAATGCTGCTGCTTGAATCTTTCTTGGGACAGCAACATGAAGGGTCCTGAAACAGACCACTCGCATATCTAGACAGCTTTGCTAACCCTTATCTTTGATAGCTCCATAGATGTTTGGCTCAGGTGCACACGGCTAATAAATTTAACAAAACAAAAATCTTTCCATCTTTTCTCTCTCTCGTTCCAGAACACTTTGAGATGCTACTTTCTTTTACATCCAATCTGACCAGCACTCTGTTTGACAGTGCCTACTCCGCGCTGGCGTCGGACTGTCGCCCTCTTGTGTTTCAGCTGTTCACTGACATCAAACGGCACCTTTCTGGAGACTCTAATTCCTCCTTGGAGAGTGTTGTGCGTCGATTCTACAATGACCTCTTCCCACTGGTCTATCGCCGCCTGCTCAACCCTGGTATAGGCCAAATGTCAGTCCGTACCTATAACTCCCTTTCAACCAGTCACGATGACTGCTTGCGCATGACACGGCGGGACGTCAGCCCATTTGGACCTCATCCTCGCCTACTCGTCAGCAGCCTGTCACGAGCACTCGGGCCGGGTCGAGCGCTGAGCCGACTGTTGAGACTGGCTGGAGAGGTTGTGAACGCGACCGAGAAGGCGACATTATCCAGAGACTGTTTGCGAGGGTTAGTGAGGATGCAGTATTGTTCCCACTGCAGAGGACTCACACTGATACGGCCCTGTACTGGACTGTGTATCAACATCATGAGAGGATGTCTGGTAAGTTTCTGGAAGTTGACTATTTTAGAAAACCCATCCTTCGCCTATTATTTAGAGCCCCAGTTCGAAAAAAGTTGGTACGCTGCTGGAATGTAAGTAAAACTAAATACCAATGATGCCATATTTTATTCACAACAGAACATCGAGAACATGTCAAGCATGGAAAGTGTGACATTTTACTTTTTCATATTAGCTCAATTTGGTCACACATCTCAAACAATATTGGGCAACAAAAGGCTGTAAAAGTAATTAAACTTAAAGAGAAAACAGCAGGAGGAACTTTTTTTTTGGTAGCTTTTTTCTTTTTGTTGAAAACTTTTTCTCGGATCCAAAAATGTACGTGGTGTTTCATAACTCCACAATCCAGCTTCACATTATATTTTTTATTTTCTTTTATGGCAAATGTGGATTTAACCTCTGTACTTCTAAGTAATGAAGATCCCAAAAGCTTGAGTAGCTCACCAACTATGGAGTGGAAATGATTATCTGATAATCTCAAATGATTATCAGATTACATAAAAACTGATCCAAATGATGATGCATAGTCAATCCAAGATTCCCAATAGTTTACAAACCTAGTGTAAGCCTAATCTTAAACTTAGCAAGGGGGGGTCTGTATATTCTAGATTTAACAGGCAGCCAATGAAGAGAAACTAGTACGGAAAAAAATGGTCTCGCATTCAGTTTAGCTGCTGTTAAACTGAAGGCTTTTCAGGAAGCTTTCAGAAGAGCCTGATAATGATGAGTTATAACAGTCAAGCTTAGAAATAATAAATGCATGAGTTAGTTTTCCAGCATCACCCTGAGGCAGGGTATTTCTATTTTTACAGAAATTGTGCAACTGCAGGAAAGCGTTTGGATTGTTGTAATAAAAGGCAGCTGTCGTTAGTATAATTTATCATAAACTTTTAGTATAACCATTGCACTTTGGGGAATGTGGTGCTCTCTGCTGTGTGTCACCTGGGCATCATGTGCATAGCAATGAAAATTAATGCTGTGCCTTTTAATAATAACACTTAAGGGATGAATGTATAATGTAAATAGAACTAGTCCCAGCACATAACCTTGAAAAACTTTATAATTAACCTTCCACTGTTTCTTTTCCTGTTTCCAATTGTAACATAAAATCCCCATTTTTCCTGTTTTCCATTATGTATCCCCTTTAACTCTTGCAATCCGATGTATAGTTTAGAAATGTGTTTGCCACTGGGACTGATTTATAAGCCATTAAGATCATCAGAACCTGAATTAGCCTCAGTACTTTTTCATGTATTGCGTTATTGGTATTGTCCGCCTAATATTGTGTTACACCTATATTTGTCTTATAAATCCTGTTTGATCTGGTGGAATGATATGCGGAAGTATTGTTTCTAAACTTCTGGCTGTAATTGAAGTAAAAAGATTAGAGTCCTGATTCAAAACTGACATGTTTATAATTAAAGCATTCCCATCCTTTGCTATAACTGCGATTGCCATGAGAGTTTCACTGGTCTGAAGGACACAATTAAATGTTTTCAGCGAGAGAGGAGTTAGTGGTTGTTTAAATGAAAATCTATTATTGTTGTTTTGAATTCCCCAAATCCAAATAAACTGGAGTGTGAGGGAGATCCGTTCCCCCAGTTCAGCACAACCCAATTCTCTCAATATCCTTAATCATTTAACATTAAAAAGACATTCAGTCTTAGTGTAGGATAAGTGAGATGTTGAGAAGAAAATATAATCCCTACTTTTAGGATTGAATTCATGCCACACATCACAGATTATTCTGGTGATAAGAAATACCTGATGCATCCTCGTATGGGTTCAACCTTGAGTTAAAGTCACTGACACTTATGACTTTGGTATGGTCTGAGTCTCATAAGTGAGTTTCTTGTATGAAAACTGTCACAGTCTGGCGAGGGCAGACTGTAGGTGTTGGCAAACGGACCCAAACGCAACTCCATAAACTGAACGTGGCGTAGAGTTAACAGAAAATCAGCCGTTTATTGAGGCCAGCAAAAAGGGAGTACAAACAGCAGGACACAGGTGAACACTAAACCATAGCCTAAACTGGGTGAACTAAAGCTAAACATGAAAAACCTTAAACGTGGTGAACTGACATAGAATGCTGAAGTGAGGGTATGGACGAGCAGACGACCTGACAAATGACATGCAAAAACAGAGGACTTAAATACACACGAGGTGATCAGGGGAAGTGGAGACACATGAGGAAACAGCTGACTAACATGAACCTAATGACAGGAGCAGTGAAGCTAAATACACAGAACCAAGAACACACGACTCCTTCCAAAATAAAACAGGAAACATAATGAAACGCAGACATGACAACCAGAACTTGACAACGTAAGACACAGACATGAAACACATGAAGAGCAGGGGAGACTTAACATGGGTTGGAAACACGAGGGGGGAATTAATAAGAACTAAAATCACCTAGGCATGGTAACAAATGAACTTAGAAAACCTGGAGGGCTTAAACATAAACTATAAACATCAAAATGAACTAAAACTCAAAACACTGGGTCATAAGACCCAGGACCGTGACAGAGCCCCCCCTTCAAGGGCGGATTCCAGACGCCCTAAACCACAAAAAACAAAACAAAAACCAAAAACAACCCACCAAGGGCGGGCGGCGGGGGTCCAGGACGGAGGGCCAGAAACAAGGCCACAAAAACAAAATGTCCAGTCCACAACCCCTCAGGGGGCTGACCCGGAGGGTGACGGCACAGGAGTTCACGGTCAAACAGTTCCGGGGGCCGTCCGTGCGGACGGCAACGGTGGCGACATGGAAACGGTTCAGGGGCCGGCCGTGTGGAAAGCAGCGGCGGCGGCGAAGGCGACGACGGAGCAGTTCAGGGGGCCGGCCGCGCGGAAGGCAGCGGCGGTGGCGAAGGCGACGACGGAGCAGTTCAGGGGGCCGGCGGAAGGCGGCTCTCTAGTGTCGGGTGCACTGGCCGAGGCCCGGTGGGCAAAGGACCAGTCGAGGCAGGACCAGATGAACCAGACGAGGCGGGACCAGACGGTGGCGTGGCAGCCACAGGCGACGGAGGCGTAGCAGATGCAGAGGCTGGACCAGGCGTAGCAGAAGCTGGAGCTCGACCAGGCGAAGCAGAAGCTGGAGCTCGACCAGGCGAAGGCAGGACCAGACGAGGACGAAGACTCGGATGAAGCTGGACCAGGCGAGGCGGAGGCTGGACCAGACGAGGATGAGGACTCGGATGAAGCTGGACCAGGCGAAGCACAGGCAGAAGCTGGACCAGGCGTGGCAGAGGCGGAGGCTGGACCAGACGAGGATGAAGACTCGGATGAAGCTGGACCAGGCGAGGCGGAGGCTGGACCAGACGACGACGAGGCGGCCGCAGGTGGCGGCTGGACAGGCTCTTCGGGCCCTCCAGCTGACGCGGCGTGAGGCTGAACGGACCCCTCGGACCCTCCAGCGGAGACAGGTGGCTGAACGGGCCCCTCGGACCCTCCAGCGGAGACAGGTGGCTGAACGGGCCCCTCGGACCCTCCAGCTGACGTGGCAACAGGCCGGCTGCGTTCACATGACATCTTATAGGTATCAGTCCAGAAACAAACAGGTGTGAGATGTCTTTTTTTTTTTTTTTTTTTCTAAATGACATCAGAAACAGCAGTATGCGACATTACGTGATGGCAGAGCTTCAGTTCATCCTTTGTCATTTTTTTTTTTTTTTTTTTTTTTTTTTAATAAATAGGACAGGGGGAATGAATGAGAGAAAGAGGGGGAGAGAAAGAAAGAAAACCAAAGGGGAGAAGAGACGGTGAGAAGGGGGGGGAAGAGAGAGAGAAAAAAAAAAAAACTCCTGGGTCACCTGTATGGAGAAAAAAAAACAAACAAACAAAAAAAACAAACAGAGGAGACAGCAAACAACAAAGAGTAACATAATAATAGAGAAAACAAAGCACCATCACAATAAACTAGCTAGTCATAGATATCAATATTTACTAAATAATAAACGATATTGTGCAGCACGCAAGATAGACAGCGCACAGTGTGCTTTGAGGCAGCAGCCAAGAAAGCTTTAGTCCGCGTCTGTGAATACCCATGTGTGCATACCTGTGTGGATCAGCATGCTTGCATTCCAAAGGTTTCTCCATGTAATGATCTGCTAGGGAGTGTGGGGGGGTCACAGCCCCGTCCTCCAGGGTGTGAAGCGGGTATGGAGGAGATCAAAACTCCAGACATCCAGAGGCCCCCAGAACACAAGAGACCATGGAAGACCAACAGAGGGGCAGCCGCGCCACTGTTCCAGTAAGAGCTGAGGAGAGTCCCAGATGAGGGCTCGCCCAGCAGCCGCGGAGCAGAAGTCAGGGGGAGTTGCAGTGACGCGCCCGTGAGCTCCGCCGGCCCCCAGCTGTGCCTGAGTGACCGAGCCCCAGGCCGAGAGGCCGGGGGCACCCCACCTCCAAAGGGGCCCGAGCGAGCCCCAGGCCCCAGGCCCCGACAAGCGGCCGCCAAGGAGTGAGCCGGTGTGTACCCGGACGCCCACCCCCAGACACAAAGAACCACCAACACACCGACACCTGAGGGAGTCCGCCACCGGCAGGGGAAGTGGTGGTGGGTGGAGATAGGCCTCCAAACCTTGGAGGGCCTGAGGTGTCCCCAGAGAGGTGGCGTCTGATACCCAACCTGACATATAGACACAGACATACAGGCACACACAGACACAAACATCCATTCCCACCCTCATGCTCTCATATGCACTCACTCCACACTCAACCAACGTGGAGACAGACATAAAGAGACGCTGTACACACAATCACACTCCCCAAGCGTACTCTACAAACCGGGTCTAGGTACCCTTGCCCCTGGAGGGGGGAATTGCACCCAGACCCAGGTGGTGTTACCCTTTTCCCTGCGGTGGGGAGAGGCAGACCACCCCGACTCCGCAGCAGCAGGGAGGCCCCACACCCCAGACCGCAGTCGGACGGCCAACTCCTCCTACTAGCCCTCCCGCTCCAGCAGGCCGCAGAGAATGGGGGTGGGAGAAGACTCCAAACCTCCCTCCACCCGCTCATTGTAGTGTTGATGCATATGTGTTCTAAGGTGCAATTAAAACCCAGGAGGGCATGGAGCTACCTGCCAAGGAGCAGCAGGTAAGCGCATAGTCCCTCCTGCTAGCCCTCAATGACTAAGTGTATTTAAAATTGAGAGGTGGGCAACGACGTCAGGGGTGAGGTGTACACCCTGATGGTAATTTGGACTCCGTGATTGTGCCCACCCCCAAGATCCTATATGTATGTGTAATGAGAGTGTGAATAATGTGAATGTCTAAGTTGTGGGATAAAATTGAGGCAGAGGCAGCCAGAAGGGGACAGGGGGGGGGGGGGGTGTGAGATGTCTTGAGGCAGAGACCAGCCCAGTCACTGCAAGACCCATGTTAGTTGACATAATAGGTTCAGAAACAGAAAGCCCTGTGTCTACATTCCGCCCTTCAGACTCAATCAATGACATAACGTTATGGCACAGGTAAGCTGGGTCAGCCACAGGGAAAACAAGGATTACTATATTACCCACAAAAACATGACTTAAACCTCCAGGGGGAAGTCCCTGGGTGAACATGAGATATTCAGATATGGATCTGGGTGATGAGAATTGACCAGTCTGATAGCGGTAAGTGGTACATTGACTTGGGACCACGCTAGAGGTGGACTGTAACTCAAGGGGGTTATGTAGAGTGTATGGTGAAATGGGTACGGATAATGCTGTGCTAGCAACCATAGCCGAGACGGGTGACATTTCCGGCTGTGTGCTGGTGTTAACACTAACCTTGGGACTCAAAACCCTGTCCGATAATGTGCTCACAGAAACCTCGGAGAACTGTGTCAAAGTAACTCCGTGAGGGGACGCTACATGGTCATTAATAGTGGAATCGTATCCCCTGGTCTCAGACTCAATCCTCTGAGTAGAGGCGGCAGGGATGGAGGTAAACAGTCCAAAAACACCCTGCTCACGACTGTGGGGAAAACAGAATTTAGGTGGGGACATTTCACAGTTCGTGTTACCCTGATTAGAATCCCTGTTGTCACCTTTAAGTCCCAACATGAGGTCATGACCAGCATTCTTATTTTTAAGTTCATTGGACACAGGAGCAGCAGGCAAAACATGATCACACCTCGTCTCACCCTCCGTTCTTATATGCTCTGCGACATGACCCTCCTCTAAAAAATCCTCATTCGCTGTGAAAGCACAAGTGTCTACTTTAAGCACCTCGTAGGTGAGCAGAGCAGACTCAGGAAGGGAGGCGTTAGCCACAGGCAACTCAGCTTTAGATGGAACCCCAGGCGAAGTAACGGACAATGGAGGAAATTCCTCCCCCCCTCTTGTCACACAATTAGCTTTTAGGTCTGTGGAGGTCTCCCTCCCTCTAAGTATTACACCAGAGGTCCCTGCCAAATCACTGTCTACGGGTGTCTTCGGGGCAAAATCTCTGGGTGGCGGCCCGGTTAGCGTGCCGACTCGTATGCTTACAGCAGGCGGAGGGGAGGCTGCGCGGCCACGGGGCTGTGGTGACGCAGTCCGCACACCGGACCGCTGATGCTGCCGAGGGCAGGCTGGGAGGATGGTGCGGAAGAAGTCCGAGATCAGAGGGGGTAGCGCCTCCCATAACCAGGGGAAAACCGTGACGCTTGTCCCCAACGAGTAAAGTAACTCCTCCCTCTCCTCCTCACTAGAGCTTCGGCTCCACTGGTAGCATAACGACTCCACTGCTTGGATTACGTCTCTACCAGGGGTCGCTGGGTCCGACATGGTCAGGTCGTACTGTCACAGTCTGGCGAGGGCAGACTGTAGGTGTTGGCAAACGGACCCAAACGCAACTCCATAAACTGAACGTGGCGTAGAGTTAACAGAAAATCAGCCGTTTATTGAGGCCAGCAAAAAGGGAGTACAAACAGCAGGACACAGGTGAACACTAAACCATAGCCTAAACTGGGTGAACTAAAGCTAAACATGAAAAACCTTAAACGTGGTGAACTGACATAGAATGCTGAAGTGAGGGTATGGACGAGCAGACGACCTGACAAATGACATGCAAAAACAGAGGACTTAAATACACACGAGATGATCAGGGGAAGTGGAGACACATGAGGAAACAGCTGACTAACATGAACCTAATGACAGGAGCAGTGAAGCTAAATACACAGAACCAAGAACACACGACTCCTTCCAAAATAAAACAGGAAACATAATGAAACGCAGACATGACAACCAGAACTTGACAACGTAAGACACAGACATGAAACACATGAAGAGCAGGGGAGACTTAACATGGGTTGGAAACACGAGGGGGGAATTAATAAGAACTAAAATCACCTAGGCATGGTAACAAATGAACTTAGAAAACCTGGAGGGCTTAAACATAAACTATAAACATCAAAATGAACTAAAACTCAAAACACTGGGTCATAAGACCCAGGACCGTGACAGAAAACTATGCAGCTTTGTCCTTTCTCCTTTTATTTCTCTTTACTGGGAATCACCAGATTCTCTGCATTCATCACTTAAACCTTTAATAACCTCACTGCGAGCGATTGCTGTCAGTCCCAGTCAGATTGCAACTGTTTGCAGAAATTGTCTTAAGATCAAAAGTGGTGGTGAATGTGTGATACCCTCAAGCTGTGGGCAGCTACTTAGTCACCACAAGTTCGAATCAGTCACAGAATTCAGTGCCATCACCAAGAAGCCACCAGTTTTGTTGTAAATGAAAGGAGGATGCCGTCCTATTTGTTTTTTGACTGAGCCATTTGCTTGCTCTGAATTATAAGATAGATTTGGTAATCTAAATGTGGCCAGTGTTGGATGGTTTCCATTTGAGTCGATTTAATGTAACGTTGTTCGGCTAATGTTATCTTAGGATTTTGGTGATTAGCCCTGTGGTGATGGTATTTGGTGATGAGTATTTTAATTTATTTTATAAAATCTGTATTTGGTGTCAGTGTATTGACAGAGACAATAATGCTTTGCAAACTATAACAATGCTATGCTGGACCGATTTTTTTCCCCTAGTTAGTAATAGCCTTCACATCGTATGATACTAGACTAACTGAAGCTGTCTGTTTCTCCATTATATAATTACAACGAAGGACATGTTTGCAAAAAACCTTCCCCTCAGCTAATCAAATATAAAAAATTACATGTAGAAGATAGAACAGATCAATATCAGAAGGTCTTCTTGTTCTGAGGTCTCTGTTTGCTGCTTCTGAGGGCAGTTTCTAATACTGCATTGCTCACGAAGGGGCCTCGTTTACACGTATAAATTGGTCCATGCAGTCATTAGCACATTCATAGTCCAGTGTGTGTAAAACAAGAATACTTATGTCTTAGCATTAAAGAGTCTTCTAAGTAGCACTGTGTGATCACTATTGTCCAGCAGTCACAGATGCACAGTAATGCGATTGTTGCCTCATCTCTGTTTTGTGTCTCTGTTTAAGACATCAGCACAAAGAGTCATTTGTATACTTGTCTCCACTGTGTGTTCTGAATCTGTCCTATAGTCACTGATCTTGTCTCTATAAGGGATCAGAGGACATAACGTAATGTTAAGAAAAGAGAAGCTTTTGTAATGTTGTTACCTCACGGTACGATGGGACGTTTGGTCTACATAGTGAGCATCTCTTTGTTCTTGCTTTCTGAAAGTGACCAGTTTTGCTTTTCATCCCTGCTGATGGGTTTCTGCTGGTTGGCCCGTCGATTTCAAAGCTCATGGTGTGAGCCACATTGAGTCATTCATTTTATTGTGTACCATCACAGGGAGCCCAACGGGAGCCGTATCCTTGGTGACTTCTTCTGCTGAGCTTTAAGACACTCCCGTGTAGAAAACTCTCAGCCTCACAGGAAAGGGAGTTTGGAAGTGTAGTTTTCCTCTCGCTTAATGCTTTCTTTGCTTCTGTATTTTCCCAACAAGGCTTCCTGAGTCATCTCGCTTAGTCATGTTTCCTGGTATAAGGAACATCTTCTTGGGCTCTAAAGCTGGTGAACTTGACCACTATGAATAACAGACGGGCCCATGCTGGTAACTTTAAAAACAAAGTTCAAAGTGCCTTTTCTATGTTCAGGTCAACTGTCTGACAAATTTCCAGCTTCTCTTTTGATATGCTTTCCACACATGCAGCTGTGGTCTTCTGTGATACCTTGGATTCTTACGTTATTCCATCTTGATCTTCCCTCCTGGTCACTTAGCCTAGCTTCCAGCTTACTCCAAAATTTGATTAAATTAATTTAATCTAAAATCACAAATAGCAAATAAATATAAATTAAATACAAAACACTGAGTCTCACCCAGGACCGTGACAGAGGGGGCTGTTTCTGACTTTCAGACAGCCACCAAAGATCCTGAAAGCAAAACAGAGTTACAAAAATCTTCTTGAAAGCAAATTTGCTGCAAAAGATTTTGGGTCTGCCTGGACAAAAGTATAGCAAGGCTGCAAATTCCCCAGAGCAGCAGTCAGATCATTTTTGACGGTTTTAATTCAGACAGATTTCGCAATCGCCTTGAATGTGCTATATGCTGGTTTTAGTTCTTCTGATTTTAGCGAGGATATTTTGGAACTGAAAGGTACTCAGCACTGAGCTCAGGCCTTTCATACAGTTAATGTTAACAAGAGCCAGGGTCCTGATAACATTCATGGCCGCCTAATTAAATATTGTGCTTAAGAACATCATCCTATATTTCATGTTATTTTTAATAAATCCTTGCAAATACATAATGTGCACTCTCTTTTTGGAAAAGACGCTGTCGTGGTTACACTCACTAAATCTAGTCGTCCAAAAGTTCTAAACGACTTCAGGCCTGTTGCCCTTACCTCAGTCGTGATTAAGGTTTTTGAAAAAAATCACCAGAAAAGTGATTATGGAAGCGATTGAACATCAGCTGTCACGATCAGGATCCAATGCAATTTGCATATATGCCCAATAGAGGAGTGCAGGACTCTACTTAATCTGAGTCTTAAACATGTAGAGAGTAAAGGGACTCACAGCAAAATCTCCAGTGTTAAATTAACACTGGAGAGTGTCTATATGGGTCCACACCTCTGAGTGTTAAATACAACACTGTTGAGTGTTAAATTAACACTTTTGACAGTGTTATATGTTTAAAAGTAACCTAGTCAGTTTTGAAGATTAACAATGGCTAACACTGAGCAGTGCTGATTTTCTAACACTGGAATATTTCTAACATTTTGAGTTATTTTCCAGTGTCTGCCACATGCTATCATTTTTCTGTAAAGCAAATGTACCTACGGGTATGAATAAAGTAACCTTGAATCTTGAAGCTTGTATCATTAGAAGCCATAGCATACATTTTTAGTGTTATGAGGATTATAACCAACTGTATCTTTCCATGAAGCTAAATAAATAAAATAATAATATGAAAATAAATAAGATAAAACTGAGGTCATTGTACTGGGATATAAAAAATTTAGAACTATTGTATCTAACCAGATTGTTACTCTTTTGTCTTTCAATGTAAAATAAATACTGTATGTAAGACTGCTTTTTTCCATTTGTGGAATATCTCTAAAATTAGAAACATCCTGTCTCAGAGTGATGCTGAAACAATAATTCATGCATTTATTATTTCTTAGCTGGACTACTGTAATTTATTATTATAAAGTTTTTCCAAAAACTCCCTGAAAAGCCTTCAGTTGATCCAGAATTGCTGCAGCAAGAGTCCTGACAGGGACTAGAAAGAGAGGGCAGATTTCTCCTGTATTGGCTTCCTTCATTGGCTCCATGTTAAATCCAGAACTAAATTAAAAATCCTGCTCCTCACATACAAGGTCTTAAATAAGCAGTTCCCATCTTATCATAATGACCTTATGGTGCCATATCCCCCTATAAGAGCACTTTGCACAGGCACTGCAGGCTTACGTGTTGTTCTTAGAGCATTTAAAAGTAGAATGGGAGGGCGCTGTGTAAATACAACTGAATTGAATTGAATTGAACTGAACTGAAAGGCACTTCCTCCCACTCTTGCTGATTTGACCCGCACACCTAGCCATCACAGTTTGGGCCATATAAAGCTAATCCTTTACGCCTAACTATTTTTTCCTTCTTCGAACACATCAACTATGATGACAAAACGTTGACTTGCTCCCTAATACACTGTATCCCACCCACTAACAGGTACTGTGATGAAGAGATAATCAGTGTTATTCACATTTCAGTGGGTATAATGTTATGGCTGGTCAGTGTAATTATTTGATCCCCTGCTGAACTTGTAAGTTGGCTCAGTTACAAAAACATTAACAGCCTCAATTTTTAATGTAGTTGAATTTTAATGGAGAGAGACAGAATATCAGCCAAAATAACCAAAATAATTATATATCGATTTATCGATTTAAATCGTTATGGAGTGATATAAGTGTTTGATCTCCAAGCAAAACATGACTTAGTACTTGGTGCAGAAAGTGAGCGAGGTTACAAATTTAACAGGGGATTTTCCCCACTGTACAGTCTATGCTCCAGAGGTTCTGGTACATATATTTTTTAACTGGTTAAAGTCAGGCTAGCTTACACTTTTTATGCTAATCTTAGATAATCACCCGATTGCTCTTTGTGCTCAGTGAATAAACCCAGCAAGAAAAGTGAGTTTCGTCCTGTTTAGATCAGCTTTAGAAAGAAAACATTTTACATATATTGTTGCAGTGACACTTTTGCTCTTCTAAATCTTCTCATTTGTAATCTCTGCAGAACCTACTGGACTCCCTTTTGGGTTCAGTGTGCGATTTGAAGAAGACAGTGTTTTAGATGCGTGGGAGGCACCAGAGAATTTGTATCCCGCTGTCAAGGGGCGAGACAGTTACCAAATTCGCACTAATGCAGCCATCTCTCATTCTGCTGAATCATTCAGAGAATTTTACCACCAACAGATCATTCCCACATTACATTTTGACTGACAGATAACAAGAGCATTGCCAAGAGAATTGGCAGTCTCTTCCGTGCTTCTTACTAGTCTGCTTTGAAATTTGCTGGACAGCTGTACCAGCGCCCAGGGGGAATTCTTTATAGCACAAAACTAGAAGATGGCACTGTTCGTCTCACTTGAGAGTTTCTTGGATGCAAGGAAAGTGTGATTAAAAAAAACAACAACTCTGAACATGTTTATCCTCCTCAGTAATGAGAAGGAAAGAAAAACCCACGCAGAGCAAAGAGAGAGGCGGAGGAAACAATGTATTTAAAGAGAAATTCAGTTATTAAGTTAAATTGAATTATATCTAAAAAGCACAAAATCACAGTGAAATGTTAGACAGATAGAAATCATAGACAACAAAGACAGAAATCCAACAATAAATTCAAATTCATATTGAGTAAAGACTTAAAGAGAATATATATAGATATATAGATATAGATAGTCTTCTCTGATTCAGAGGAAGCACTGTATGTGATCTGCATTTTCTCATTCTTCGTCTTTTCTCCTCTCTTTTTTTTCTAGGTGGGTGTATCTGAGCTGGGTGGCCCCTGGGGGAGTCTGGTGGTATTGCTTCAACGCCTAGCTGCTACTTTAGCAACCAGCAGCAACCACAACAGCATGGAGTTAGCTCTCTTAGCTGTGAGACACCATGTAAATGATGCCATACTACATGCGCAGCTGCATGGGCCACGCATCACAGCCACAGTAAGCAAAAGAGATAATTTGATGTTGGGGATGATGTTTGGTTTGCTTTATACTGGCTACACTTATAATTGTTTAGAATATGACATGTAGTCATGTGGATGCAAATCAACTGGGGGAAAAAAAGTTTAAATATGTAATGTTAAAGTGCTTCAAACTCAAAAAAAAAAAGAAAAAAAGATGAGCATCCGGTCCCTAAGCATCGTTACACATATGCCTCAATAATAAAGTCATTTGAATTTTGGACACAGAGGAAGGAAGGCCATGGGTTTCTTTCAGCCTGGCAGTTGGAGCTTCTTAGAAAAGCCTTGTACCTAGATGGGCTAAAAACAGCCTCATTCTCTTTAGAGAATCTGGGGTTCCTTTCAGTCTGTGTGTGTGCGTGAGCATGTATGTGAGTGTGAATACAGATCCAGTGCCAGACAAAGACTGTGGTTGGCGGGACAACCGATACCCAGAATGCAGCTTGTTTCAGAGTGATGAGAAAGTTTCTGTGGCTAATCTGTAGACAAACAGACGACACACAAACACATGCATGCATGCACACACTGTTGGAGGAAGCAATAGAGTAGTCGTCCAACTTTGAGAGAACATTGTGGACTTAGAGTAGATTCCTGAGAGGTAAACAAACATACACAGACATAATTGCACTGCTAATTGTGGCTGATAAGAAAATGCCCCTTCATTAAATATTTGATTAAAGTTCTTCATCCATGTGACGCATGACAGTTGGTTAAATGAAATATTGGCTACACTTAATGCTAAGGTTAAGACAACACTGATTTCTGTTCTCTTAGAGAACCTGACAACCAGTGTTAGAAAATTAAACACTAATGCAGGTGTGGGAAATGAATTTTCCCAGGGACCACATGAGTAGATGGGACAGTCGTGGAAGCTTACAACGTTAAATCTATAAGGAAATGAAATTAATATCGGCGCTTCCAAAAACGGTCCCATTTCCTCATGTAGCCCCTTGGGAAAAATTAATTGCCCATCCCCATTCTATAACTGAATAATTGGTATGAAGCTAATCTTTTGTGTATTTATTGCAATAATAACCAAAAAACTACCAGCTATTAAATTTACTGGGCACTCGGCATGCCTCCTA
This sequence comes from Rhamphochromis sp. 'chilingali', assembly GCF_963969265.1. Lineage (NCBI taxonomy): Eukaryota > Metazoa > Chordata > Actinopteri > Cichliformes > Cichlidae > Rhamphochromis > Rhamphochromis sp. 'chilingali'. Next base: position 33,590,883 of record NC_137934.1, read on the forward strand.
ATGACATGAGTCAGTGGTCACAGGCTTCAACATCCTTGGTGCAATAAAGACTTAGCTGAGCACTTAGTCAAATAAGTCAAAGTTAGCTTCTCCAACTGGTAATGCCAGTTTGACTGAGCATATTGACAAGTAGTCTAATCTCTAATCTACTGCAAGGAAGAAAAAACTAGCATTGTCTCTCAGTTCATCCATTTACCAATACTAATGAACACATCTTAAACATGACACGTGGTCTAGATAAACGTGCATAATAGTCCATGTACATCATTCAGCATTCCTCTGAAAAGCAGCCCAAAGTTATCATCCAGTGTTTCCTCAGGTAGAGAAAGTGTGCGGCAGCCAGGCAGCTGGTCCTGTGATGATAGGTCCACAGTCAACTACCGTGCACACTACAACATCAGCAAACTTGGAGAGGTCGCCTGCGACTTTGCCTCCTTCAGTTGGTCCACCAGTTCATCGACGATTGCGGCTGCAATCCCGGAGGTGAGTAACATACTGGATCTGCTGATATGCATTGCTTATTGTTAGAGAAGATGGAAATATTTGGGGCCTGTAAAGGAGGATGGAGTAGTGTTATTTTTTTTATATTTGTCATTCACGTATTGCAGGGGAAGTATGGGCATAAGCAGAACAGAAAGCTCAGCCCTCAATCAGCTGAGAGCAGCTCTTACCAGCTGATGGCTCAGCTATTATCCTACACACATGAGGCGTTAGGTTGACAAATTTCACATATGACATGTTATTTAAGCTGCTTTGTAACTAACTTCAAGTCCAACGCCTTCTTTTCACATTGTGTCTTACTTCATAAATGTTCTGACTTTTGTCACTGTTGCCTGTATTCTTTTGAATGCGTTACCATTCCTCTCTCAAACTCAGGCTTCTATATGGCACATATGCCTTGTGCTTTCTACATATGTGTGTAAAAAGGCGAGGATGTCCCAGAACATCTTTGATTATTATGTTGCTGATGGAAATCAAGTGAAAAGAATTGTTCATTTCTTTGTGTTTGCACTAGGTCATTCCCTCTTAAAGGTAGCAGAGGGGAGAAGAGTGGAAACCTGAAAAAAATATCAAGGTAATTGTTGTATTTATGAACTATTAAATCACCCTAAAATCAAGAAGTCAGAGGATAACCATTCGTGATTTTTATCTAGCCTTAGTTGTGTCTGTTGCCATTAAAAGTAGTCATATTCCAAGAAATTCATGTGAAATGATTCTCTATGGCTGTATTATTACATTACACTATCATGGTAAAATCACGTAATTCATGTAATTGTTCCACATAAATGATACAGTATTTTCCTAAACTTGGAACTCTAAGAAAACGTAGTAAATGAACCCAAATATCGGATTTTTATTACACAGTCATTATCTAAAGGGAGTCTGTGTGGCTTCCTTTTGTTGCCTTCGGTCTATCAGAAGGGATTTTGCAGCGAATTGGACTTGACAGTCTAAATTGAGACAAATAAAGGCATATGGTACACCGCCTCAACTCTTATTAACAACAACCCGAGCATTCAGCTGTGCACAACTCCTACTCTTTTTCAGAGAGTTTGAGGGCTCTATCCAGCGGTACCAGTGGTTTTTCACCGAGTTGCCAGAGATGCTTTGTGAAAGTGAGATGGAAGTGGAGCAGCACACATGCTGGAGCGGCCAAGATGTCGTAGAGAGGTCTGTGTGCATTGCGATATGTTTTATTCTGTGACAAATGCTTTTTTACAACTATGATGTACCAAAAAACAGGCAGAATTTGTCTACTTGCTTTCAGGTTACCCTGTAAAATGACCTGAGACACATTACCAGTTAACAATATAATCCTTAGGCTACAGTTCCACACAGTAACACAAATCCCTATCCTCATGAGGACACATAAGATCTTTCTCTTTGTGTTTCCATACGTACCTGCGCACAAAGCTAAGTTGAAAACCAGACCAAACAGACTCAAAAGCAATCGCCAAAATGATTCTACTCTAGAAACACGAAAAGGTAGAAATGAAGGCTACAACGCTGCAACTCTGCCCATAACTGCTTATGTTACCTGTTGAAGTTCAGGCTCGGGCCACTGAACTGGGGTCTGCAGATACTCACCTTTAACATCACTGGGTTCTTTGCTAGCTTTGCGTTAGCATGCTGTATGTGGATGCTTGCAAAGAGCTGATGTTGTGTTAGCAGTGTAATGCATTTGTGTCTCTCCTTTTGAATTTCACCATTTATTCACCATTTTTACTTTATCAGTGTTGGATAAACCCAGTGACAGCTACCTCCATAGCTAGAGCCTGATTTATTGGCTGGCTGTTATTGTTGGCTGGCATGAGCATTTATAATGAAAATAAAAATCTAAGAAGAGATGGCAGAAACACCCTTCAGCCATGTTATGAGTGTTGATGTTGTATCTGTTAAAATTGAATCTGTAACTTTCCTCTTGGCAGTACACATTTGAACGGCACAAAAACAAATTGATCTGTGCAGAGTCTGGAAGAGTATAAATGAGTAAATAAATAGCTGGACATAACAAATATTAGAGAAAACTGTTGCTTCTGAAAGAAAAAAAATGTTGACTAATATATTTAAATATTGGATTTTATCCTATAACTGGCTCTACTCATAGTTCTATATTCAGTTAAGATCTAGTGTGCATACTTATATATATATCAACTACACAAAACATGAATTAACTGATACAGAAATGTACTGAATGTAAGGTCAGAGATGAGATGAAAAAACAAGAGTAGATTCTGTTAATGGGACAAATTTATGTTTCTAGATGTTTGCATCGCTTGAGCCTGAGTGAGGCATGGACTGCATGGACAATTCAAGGCCAATTTCTTGTTCATTTCTCCCTCCAGCAGCTGAAGTATTGCTCCTGCTGTCTGTACTGTTGCTATGGTTCAGAAGCTACAGCAACCCATGTTGCATGAATACTGAGGAGACAGAGATACTGTATTGGTTTCAGTTTATTCTAGCATTTACCCACCATTCAATGTAAATTCCAGCCCAGTATGTTATCCTATCCTGTTGTATTTCACATGCAATGAGCTGAATTCTGTCATTGTTTTTGCTACCTAAAACTGACCCTTTTATGCTTCTTTCTAGCTCCACGCTTTGTTTTGTTTTTTTAATTCTTTAACTCTATTCGTTATTAATAATTACATTCTATTTATCTTACACTGGAACTTGATGCTGTCTCATTTCATCCACTGTTCGAAACGAGATGTTTTAGCTCCTTTCCCTAAAAAGCTCCTTTTAAGACAGAATTCTTCTGATTCGTTGTCACTGACAAACAGAAGGTTTAAGCAGTAGGTACAGTAGACAAGTTGTACAAGTACAAGCACAATAGCATGCCTGAGATGACCATATTAAGCCTGTCATGTCACTATAATGCCATACAGAGCATAGATATTTTTATTTGCAACTTTGGTCATGTTAAAAAAAAAAACCATCCACATTCAGAGCATAATATCTATTTAAAATGTGTCTGTGTGTGTGTGTGTGTGTGTGTGTGTGTGTGTGTGTGTGTGTGTGTGTGTGTGTGTGTGTGTGTGTGTGTGTGTGTGTGTGTGTGTGTGTGGCTCCTATAGTTGCCAGGGCAGGGGTTGTGAAGGTTAGAGAGTTCGTTTCCAGAGTCTTTCTCATGGTGATTACTTTGGCAGCTTAAACTAGTAACAAGACAAATGGACCCACACACGCACACATGTACCAAGCACACACACGCTTAGACAAATGTGCTCCGAGACGCATTCTTCCACACATACCGAGCAGCAAACATACCAACATGCACCCGGCAATACACACACTCCTCTGGAGCACACTCACTTAGATGTGAGCCCGTTCTATCCGTCTCAGCAGGGAATCTGTTCCTGTGATAGAGAAGGTTTATTTATTGAAGGTCTACCAACCATACGAAACAGGCCGTGTTGCCTTGAAGGACATCCTACACACGCTACGCTCTTTCTTTCTTCACCGTTGATGCTGCTGAAGTCAGTGATCCTCATATATATTTATCGGCTTTGCTTTTTCTTTTTCACTGGATATTTAAAGAAAACTGGAGCAGGAAACACTTTAAAAGGATAATAACGCTAAAAATTGCATTGTTACATGTTGAGAAATCCACAAATTAGCAAGCTATTGGTGGCCTGATGTACCAGACAAAGAAAAACCATGCAAAAGCAAGTCTGCTCTCATCACTGGTGTCGCTTAAGTTTTATGCTGGGGATCTTATTGATCTTATTTATTATAATGCCCATGATTTCAGATGCTGAATGAACATATCGAGTAAAATACCTGTCCTTACTCTGTCCTTTCTTTAACATTTTAACCTGTTGGGACATTTCCCACATCTACATTCTTTACCGGTCCATTCCAAACTAGATATCCCTGCATTCCCTCCAATTTTGTGTAAAAGGTCTTGAATTAAATATTAAAAAATCCGCCACCATCATTCCAGCCTGATGTTTTACTCACTCTCATAACAGGTTTAGAAGAGATGTCGCCCTTGGCCTGTGCTGGAGCGCAGCCAGTCTGTGCTTCTCTGACCTCTTTACATCTTCTTCTCTCATTCATCCATCAATCCATCCACCCATTCTCCCATTAATTCAGCCATCCATTCATCTCTCCATCCTGCTATTCAGACCTCCATTCATCTCCTCCGCCCTCTGACCCACTTCACTTACAAATGTCTGGTGTTGGTGAAAGTGTGTGTTTGTGCATGTGTGAAAAAGATAAATGATGAGAAAGTCTGAGAGTGGATGATGGAGGAGCAGAGGGCAGATTATAGGCCCCCTTTTTTTTCATGGTTACAAGTTGGCATGACAATGAAGATGGTTACACCTACATTGTAGGGAGACTAGACTGGAGCACAAGAGTAGGTGTCGTCTGTTTTCCGGTATCCAAATCCAACTTATTTAAATATTGCAGTTAAAATATCTGTTCCTAAGTGCATCTTAAATAACTACTAAAGAAGAAGAAAAACAACTTTATTTAGCTGATTTTTTTTTTTGTTTCAGCAGTGGAAGTCATGTAGCTTCTCCAGCTGTCTCCTAATCTGGTCAGAAGGCACAGCCAGGTTTATCAGATGTGGGGCGTGGGGTCTGATGCGCTGAGAAAAAATGAGAGAGCATCAATTTACAAATAGTCTGAAAGTCGGACACAAGTGAGAAAACAGTACCATCAGAGAAGGCCCGACGCCAAATTCTTTATAAACTAAGCATACAGGTGACAGGACCCAGCTGGCAGCACATAATCCTCCAGTGGCTCTGGGCCATCCTAATATATCCACTTACACACACTCCCCCAAAGGTGCGCCGCTCACAAGTGAGACTCTAGAACAACTAGAGTTGAATAAGAGCTGTATTCAGAATAGTGATCTAAACCGATTTTTTAAACTTTTATTTTCATATTTCAAAAGCATTTATGGCGTTCCACATTCATAATCAAGTCGCACAAGTATTTTCACAAGTTTTGCCAGATTCAACTCAGGACAGGGCCGAATCACTGTCATTTAGGGTCATCTTACTGAATGCATTTCATGGCGAATGTTTTAATTGTCTAAGATGGAAAAGCAAAAACTCATTTTGACACAGAGTTTGTTAATGCTGGCTCGCACTGCATTCACACACTCCCCAAATAGTCTGAGGTTGGGAATGCACTCCCTCAACTTTGTGTTGGTCATTGTCACTTTAAGTGAAAGGCAACCCACAGCTAATAGCATACTCCACATTAAAAGTTTGCAGTGAAATGTTTGCACGCGTGCAGTACAAGCAAATGTATTTCTTTCACTCAGGCCTAATTATCTAGAATGAGTAGAAACATCGCTGTGGGCACATGTGTGATGAATGTGGACCTTCTGATTGCAGTTAGATCTGTAATGGCTGATTGCCTCCAGAAGAGGGAAGCAACAGATCAACATCTTTAGCGACCGCGCATTAACTCTGTCCTTTTCACTAAAAACCTACCATACCCGGTCTATTTATGCGTCCTGTGTTTGTGTGTGTGTTCAAATGTCCACCTCTGATTTACATCACCCCTTAATGTTTTATGAAGACATGTAACAGTCCAAGACAGAAATGTCCTGAACCCTGAGGTAGAAAGTAGAGAACTGCTTTTTTCCCCCAGACCAGTCTAAACCACACTGTACTTTCATCTGGCACAAGAAATACAGGTTTATCCCTCAGGTGTGGGTACAGTGTGTTACTTTGTGTAGCCTATGTATGCATATTATAAGTGTGTGTGTGTGTGTGTGGAGTGGGGTTGAATGGGCTAATTAAATGTCTCCACAGGAATGCAGCTAGATTTACAACTGAGGTTGCGACGCCTATAATTGCACTCCTCCCTCAGATCAGATCACCATTTCAGGTGTTATAATTTTGTGTGTGTGTGTGTGCGATCCTTTAACGCTGCAGGGAGGCACCTTAAAAAATGAGCGCTATGCGTGTCACTGTTAGCAACCTCGCAGTAACTAAGGGCAGCGGCAGAGGAGCGTTGTCATCGTGCTGCTGGTGATTTATGTGTGTCGTTCTCCAGATCTCATTAAGTGTCACTCACAGTCACACCTCTATGTGTTGTCTACATGCCACAGTTCCTGCAATACTATCATCAGGCGCCGAATAAGCAGCACAGCTGGGACATCTGTAATCTGGGCCAATAGCAATGACAGCTTCCAATACATTCAGCAGGACAGCTGGTATTAGACATGAGAAAATGTTTCAGATGTGCAGATGCTGTGGACACTTTCATCTCCAGTTGAAAAGGATGTGTATGATTGCCAGATGGTAAATCTTTGCTGTGATTTCAGTAACCTTTGCACAGTTGCATGTGTAATCTCCTCAGAAAAACAGGGAAAGATGCAGTACTGCCAACAAAAATGAGTTTTTAAAGGTAGAATAGGTCATTTTTATTGTTATTTAATAGGAAATTATTGTATTAATAAAGATATATTGATTTGTGCGTAATTATATCTCCCAACAAACTGATGGGTTCTCATAAGTGTAGAAATACACTGGAGTGGGCACTGGTTTGCGGAGGCGGCCATGTTCCCTCGCCACCATGAAAACAGTGGCCTAGTGGACATTCAGCTTTTCTCATTATGTGTTTCTCCTCCTTCTCCTCCCTCATTTCCGCCTCATCTTCTGCTTCTTCACCCCAAGCCTCATCTCCTGAACTACAGTCAGACCTCAAACAGTTTCACTACATTCTCACATTGTATCGTCACAGTCCATATAATGTTAGATCGACTTCAACGTGGCTAACACCAGCTAACAACGGCAAACACAGCAGTGTTTAGGGCCAGAGGGGTTCAGGATATCCTCAATAGCTGACCCCAGTATCACAATCATCAGACAGAAGCGAGCTTCACTGACTCATCAACTCATACTGAAGCTTCAAGGTTTAAATCCCAGTGCGTTGAGAGATGCTCTTTTGCATAGCTTGATTGTCATGATGGGTTATTTGAGCTGCTGTTGCCTTCCTGTTAGCTCAAAGCAGTATCAAATTTGTTTTGTTTTTTATCAAGAAACTGCGGCTCATTGTATATCTTTTCATCTTCCGACCAAGCTCTGTAAACCCCTGAGATGGTTATGTGGGAAAATTCCAGTAGCTCAGCAGTTTCTAAAATACTCAAATCAGCCTGTCTGCAACCAACAATCACGCCATATCCAAATCCCTCCTCTTCCCCATTTATTTGCTTAGTTTGAACTTCAGTAAGTCGTATTAACCATGTTTATATGTCTAAATACACTGAACGTTTGTGTTAACTAGCAGTTGAACAGGTGTACCTAATAAAGTGGTCAGTGAGAGCATATTTTTGTGTGTTTGTGCTTTTTGCAGGCTGTAGTAATTTTACTAAAAGCTATGCATATAAACACGGCAAAATCCATCACGGTCTCAGTGTCCACATAGAGATATATTACATTTATTTGCATATTAATATGGAGAAGGTCACAGAATGTAAAACCTCTAATATCTGACTCTCTGAGAAATTTACATTTAAATATCCAATAGAAACACTCGTCTGCAACAAAAGTATGTCTGTCTACACCGAAACACTTCTTCTGTGACTTGGAGGAAAAGTACTGTTGTTCATTATCTGGATACAATTTACAGACATGTAAATCTTTTTATCCCCTGGAGGAAACGCCTGTCTTATAGTTAGTGTACTCGTGCACTGATACCTAATAATGTTCATATCCACGCCTGCTTGGTCCTTTTGTGCTTGTTCCATTTATATTAATTTACTTGTTTTTCGTGGCGGTAAAAGAAAGTATAGATTCAGTCAGCCTTGTATATATAAAGGTCAAATCAGCTGTCTGTCAGTCTTGGCTGCATTGTTTCAAATGATGTCAGGTATGTTCCCAGCTTAGATCAAGATAAAAGGAAACATGAAATATGCCAGCAGTATGTGTGAGGTGTTGACACTAACAAATTCACTGGATGTGCGCTGTTGACACTGATCCCTAAACTCTTTGCTGGAGTCTGTGGAATCTTGGGATTTTCCCCTTAAGGGAAGGTCTGTGGTTTTTAATTGAGCTTTTATTTCTCGTTTTGCTTTCTTGTTCATCACCCTTTTTCATTATTGCCCTTCGCTTCTTGCTCTTTCATGCTGTTTTTTGCTGCCTTTGATTTTGTTGCCTTTTATTACACATCTTCATGTAGATGTACGTCAATATCCTGTTCATATTACATGTAGTCCATTATCTTGTTTTTATTACTTCATTCTGTTGTGGGCACAGTACATGTGCTCTCATATCCTGCTTGTGTTAGCAACACACTCTCATACCAGTCATGCAGCTAAAAAACTACAGAATCAAATGCTTTGAATGTACAGAGGATTAGGCAGCATGCATCTTATGATCTCTTGTTGTTCATTGGCAATCAATGTTCCCAGTTCCCATGGTGACGGTGTTTGAAATGTTTCTTTTGTTTATGTAGCAATACAGAAAAAGATATGGTCCGTATCATGTGATGAGATTAATGGATAAGCCACCTAATTTAAGTATAACCCAAACTGTCTTCATTTATAAAGCTTGACCATTTTGTTTTATCCTGCAGAGATCATCGGATTTGGGAACATTTTTCGTTAAAGGTACAGTCAGTTGAGTTTGAGTTTATTTTGTCGACAAAAATAATATTGCACTCATTTATTATAATTAATTAATTAATTGTTCCAAGAAACAGATACATTCTCAAATTACACAGGAGTAGGCACCAATTTGCAGAAGCTGCCATGTTTACAGTGGGGCAAAAAAGTATTTAGTCAGCCACCGATTGTGCAAGTTCCCCCACCTAAAATGATGACAGAGGTCAGTAATTTGCACCAGAGGTACACTTCAACTGTGAGAGGCAGAATGTGAAAGAAAAATCCATGAATCCACATGGTAGGATTTGTAAAGAATTTATTCGTAAATCAGGGTGGAAAATAAGTATTTGGTCAATAACAAAAATACAACTCAATACTTTGTAACATAACCTTTGTTGGCAATAACAGAGGTCAAACGTTTACTATAGGTCTTTACCAGGTTTGCACACACAGTAGCTGGTATTTTGGCCCATTCCTCCATGCAGATCTTCTCGAGAGCAGTGATGTTTTGGGGCTGTCGCCGAGCAACACGGACTTTCAACTCCCGCCACAGATTTTCTATGGGGTTGAGGTCTGGAGACTGGCTAGGCCACTCCAGGACTTTCAAATGCTTCTTACGGAGCCACTCCTTTGTTGCCCGGGCGGTGTGTTTTGGATCATTGTCATGTTGGAAGACCCAGCCTCGTTTCATCTTCAAAGTTCTCACTGATGGAAGGAGGTTTTGGCTCAAAATCTCACGATACATGGCCCCATTCATTCTGTCCTTAACACGGATCAGTCGTCCTGTCCCCTTGGCAGAAAAACAGCCCCATAGCATGATGTTTCCACCCCCATGCTTCACAGTAGGTATGGTGTTCTTGGGATGCAACTCAGTATTCTTCTTCCTCCAAACACGACGAGTTGAGTTTATACCAAAAAGTTCTACTTTGGTTTCATCTGACCACATGACATTCTCCCAATCCTCTGCTGTATCATCCATGTGCTCTCTGGCAAACTTCAGACGGGCCTGGACATGCACTGGCTTCAGCAGCGGAACACGTCTGGCACTGCGGGATTTGATTCCCTGCCGTTGTAGTGTGTTACTGATGGTGACCTTTGTTACTTTGGTCCCAGCTCTCTGCAGGTCATTCACCAGGTCCCCCCGTGTGGTTCTGGGATCTTTGCTCACCGTTCTCATGATCATTTTGACCCCACGGGATGAGATCTTGCGTGGAGCCCCAGATCGAGGGAGATTATCAGTGGTCTTGTATGTCTTCCATTTTCTGATGATTGCTCCCACAGTTGATTTTTTCACACCAAGCTGCTTGCCTATTGTAGATTCACTCTTCCCAGTCTGGTGCAGGTCTACAATACTTTTCCTGGTGTCCTTCGAAAGCTCTTTGGTCTTGGCCATGGCGGAGTTTGGAGTCTGACTGTTTGAGGCTGTGGACGGGTGTCTTTTATACAGATGATGAGTTCAAACAGGTGCCATTCATACAGGTAACGAGTGGGGGACAGAAAAGCTTCTTACAGAAGACGTTACAGGTCTGTGAGAGCCAGAGATTTTCCTTGTTTGAGGTGACCAAATACTTATTTTCCACCCTGATTTACGAATAAATTCTTTACAAATCCTACCATGTGGATTCATGGATTTTTTTTTCACATTCTGTCTCTCACAGTTGAAGTGTACCTCTGGTGCAAATTACTGACCTCTGTCATCATTTTAAGTGGGGGAACTTGCACAATCGGTGGCTGACTAAATACTTTTTTGCCCCACTGTATGTTTCCTTTGTATCTTAAACACAGTGGTCAAGATTGACAACATCGTTGTGCCTAATGGCATTTTATTTATGTGGCTAGAGAGCAGCGTACATAGCAGAAGAGAAGGGGTGTTTGTACGTCGTGGAGGCAAATTTTAATTTGTGCCTGCACTTTCAGACTGGAGATATGAAGCATCATAGCTATATTTTGCCATCTGATTATAGGTTCCTTTTCACTAAAGAAATGAAAACACAGAAGAAAGCAACAACATGACTGGCATTTGAATATAATCTCATCCTCTTCCTTCTCACCTCAAGCCTCAACTCCTGAACTGAGGTCAGAGCTCTAAAATATGAAGTTTGCATAAACATGCTCATTTATTCCCAGTATTGTTGCAGATTAGATATGCGACCCTCCGCTTCCAGACGGCTAACAACAAGCCGGCTAAATGAAAGCAGTGACTGGTTAGCTAACACTATGCTAGCTAATGTTAGACTCGAGTGTTTGTTTCATCTGATAAACAGTTTGATTGTCTTGCATTTTATCAGACTTTATTCACTAAGTGTTTGAATAACATTAGATGCAATTCACAGAAAGTTTCCCTAACACCTGCTAGCAGCTAACAGTAGCAAAAACAACACTGATAACTGACTTAAAAGTTCAGGATGTCCTCAGCAGCTCAAATTAGTAACTCGTATCTGACTCTTTATGCAAAGTTTTACAGCTACCTCCAGAGTAAATAGACATGGGCACATATTGACAGCTGAGGTAAACAGCGGACTGACAGAAAACAGAACTGCAATCTACTGACATCTAGTGGTGACATTTAACATGCTGTACCTTCATTGCAGCAGTAGTCATGCACAAACAGCTTCAGGCCAGTCAGCTAAGATTCTGTTGCAATATTTTCATCAGCGATTATTTTAGTGCAACACATTTAACAACACATAAGCATGAGATATGAAAGACTCAATAATATAGAAAGTTTACAAGTGCAGAGCCATGAAGCAGTTAATAAGAGTCGCACATGAAAAAATAAGTCCCTCCAATATGTTTACTAAATGCTGCACATTTTTCTTTTCCTGTAGCAACTCTGCTTGCTTTTACAGTGCTGTTTTTCCTCTGACACTTTTATAATGCATCCTATGAAACATAAAAGCAAAACCTGTAATAGCTCTGTTCTAGGATGCCCTCTGGACCCAGTGGAGGTGGTGAGTGACAGGAGAATGGCGGCTAAGCTGTCATCCCTGTTGGACAACGTCTCCCACCCCATGCAGCAGACTGTGACAGCACTGAGCAGCTCCTTCAGTGGGAGACTGCGGCACCCACGGTGTGGGACGGAGAAATTTCGCAGGTCTTTCCTCCCCACTGCTGTCAGACTCCACAACAAAGACTTTAACTGAACAAACACACACATCCACACATGTGCAATAACACTAAGTGCAATAATCTTTTCTGGCATCGTTGTATTTTTACTCAGTTGTATATAGCATTCGTATTCTATTTTTATCTTATTGTATATTTTTATTCTATTTTATTCTACTGTATATAGTATATTATTTTATTCTATTCTGTACAGCTGTGTACTGTATTTATTCTTATTGTATTCTAATTTTTGCCTCATAACTTTTGCACTGTCCACTTCCTGCTGTGACAAAACAAATTTCCCACGTGTGGGACTAATAAAGGTTATCTTATCTTATCTTATCTTATCTTATCTTATCTTATCTTATCTTATCTTATCTTAATATTTTTTAACCATACCAGTTTAAAGCTAATGAAAACATCAGCAGTATAATATTTAATTAATTCTCTTTGCTTCGGTTTCTATTGATGCTGTATTCTTTTCCCCTACTTCACAGGAAGTTTGCCTCTCCGTTGACCTGATTTTCCCGTGGGGATCTGTAGTCTCACACTTTATTAGCAAAGCATGCAGTTTGATCTTTTGATGTGATATGTGTTTGGCTGCCTATTTAATGTGAACTTGCATGAAGATGGTTTGGAACGGCTTCTCTCACAGGGACAGTTGATAAGCATTTTTGTGACATCAGTTACTGTAGCTAGTTCAAGTCAGGTGTAATGAATCCAGGCACAGATTTAGAACTCACTTAGTAAGGCCTCAGGACATGAACACTTACGAGCATCAAAACTTGATCTGTGTGAGAACACAACAACAATCTGAGAAACTTAATTAAAGGCCACACTGTGTTAAGTTTCACATGGGATTTTATCCCAGACCAGCAGAGTAAGCATGGCTCCAGAAGAAGAGGTCTTCACCACCGCACCATCTCTTGGCATCACTCAAATCAATTCAGATTCATCCACCATGTCTCTGCTCCTTGGTTCCCACAATCCTGTTCCCTCGTTGCCATTGCCAGAGTGTGTTTGTGCTTTTGAGGGTGTGGACTCGGTGGTTACTGAGTTGGTGGTTGATTGTATTAGCTAGCAAAGCTGGTTTGGAACATGGAAAAATGTGACTCATGAACTTTTGTTTCTTCTTTTTTGCTCTTCTCCCACTTCATCTTCGTTTTGATCCACCCACCAGACAAAATGATGTGATCCTTGCTTACAGCCTGTTATTGAAAAAAGCTATCAGTATGCAAGATGATCAAAGATGGCACTCGTTGCATGGAATAAATTGTAATACTAAATTTACTTTGATTGCATCATTTAAAAACATGCAGAGTTACTCAGCTCTAAAGTAAAGTAATATCCTTTCAAATGATTTTAACACTTGATTCTTGTGTCCTAATTCAGCGCGTCTATAGTGGGTACCTCTGTAATATATTGATATGTAAATGTATGATGCATATATATATCTATATATATATATAGATAGATATAGATATATATATACAGACACAATTATCAAAGAACTAAAATATCTTAAACGTATATTAAATTATACAAAAAACATCTTTGTAAATTGAATTTCAGTTTCCTGTGTGTGGGAAAATGTGATTTCTAAAGATGAATCATTTTACAACCTTGCTGAAAACCACTAATAGCAATTACTGTAAGCAGTCCATCTGTTTTCAATGAAATATCCCTGGGAAAAAAAGTAAAGAAATAAGATTAATCTGCATAAAGATGAGCTCATATCACAAGTTAGTCCATTACTGTGGAGTAAATGGTGACTTTTCTTTTTGCAAAGGGTATGTATGTGTCTGTGTACTTGTAATACTTCTTGTCTTTACTGTTGTTGGTAGCTGCTTACTGTCAGAGGTGCAAAAGACAGATTATTAACATATAAGTTCAAAACTTGGTTTAATGTTAAGGCTAGGGTTAGATCTGGATTATGGGCAAGTAGTGATTATGGAGGGGTCAGGATAAGACTCGACAAAACCAGCGTGAGTAAATGTAATATCCTCTGAATAGGGGTGCAACGATACACAAAATTCACGGTTCGGTTCGGTTCGATACTTTGGTGTCACGGTTCGATATTTTTTCGATACAAAAAAATGTTCATGCCTTTTTAATTTGTCATTTATTAAAATTATAAATATATATTTTAACTCAAAAGTACAGTTTTTAAATTTAACCCTAACCCTTGTGCGTGTTTTTTATTTTGACAGCGAATGCGCACCTGCGGACCACTTATGTGCAGCCCTGGTTATTTAGCTCGTCATATTGCAGCCACAGAAATTCTTTTGTCCATGAAACCATAAAGCTGCACTTTCTTTTTGCCTTATAGTCTGATTTGTCATAACTTCTCCGTTTTGTGGTAAGCTTTTCTTTGGCTGTCACTTCTTCACCCTGACCTGTCTTATTTGGCTCAGCAGAACTAAAATATATATCTGTCTGTGAAGGTCATCGTAGTCAAATATAAATCCTGCTGCTTTTACACACGCACTCACATAAGCTCAGCGATTCTCTGCGCGATCAACCTCTCACATGTTTAAGCTTGCTGCGGGAGATTTCACTTGTCATGTTTGCATAGTAAGCTAACAATTAATAAGACTATGTCAGAGGAATTGGTGCACAAATTATCATCACTCACAGATCAGTGCTGTCATTGCAAAGTGAAAGCAAAAAAACAAGCGCAAATTCAAACGCAATTTCAATATGTCACATATTGACAGTGGCTCACCGATGCCAATGACATAATTACCCAGCTACATTTCTGAAAGAATGCAAAAGCATTGACATATATTTTTCCTTCCTGCAATAGCCCGACGGGCAGGGCAGAGATAGATTTTGGTAGCCCGACTGAAAAGATCGCTAGCCCCGGGACGTCGGGCTAGCGATATTGCGAGCCCTGTATCTGATTGAGGAATCACTCATCTTTGGAAAAAGAGAGTTTATTACAGAGAAATGGCTCTTTCCAAAATAAAAGCTATACTATCCGCTTCTTCTGGGCTATATTCTCAGCAGCATATTAAACACATAAGGAGAATCATGTGCTAACAGCTGTCTAAATGACTCGGCTAAAGTTAGTAGCATGCTTGCTTGTTTTTTTTCTGCTTCCACTTGTCTTTGCACTAGGATGATGTCGGCGTAAATGTGCAGTCATATTCGTTGTGTTCCCACTAGTGCTTTCAGGTTAATCTCGTTGAAATGACCTTAACGCCACAACACGGCAAATCTCCGTTAACGAGCTACCGCCGATCGCCCCGTGCATGGGGCTAGACGGCCAACACGTTAACGAGCTAACTGCGCTAACACACTAGTTCCCACCCATGTAATTGAGCATTGCATGGCACATCCAACATACTGTTTTACTTTAGTGCATGACTCGCTTACCTTCAGGGTCATACGTCACATGAAAACCAAAATAATTCCAAACGCCAGATCTGAATGAGGGTGCGGGAGGTCCATGTTGTAAGGAGAGCTTAACTTCTGTCTCGCTAGCTTGCCCTGCGCTCTTCCTTCTGATGATGCTGTCTGTGTTGAGCGCTCAGTGAATCTGCGTTCGACTACTCCGCCTAGGCTGCACTGTCGAGCCTAGGCGGAGTAGTCGAACGCAGATTCACTGAGCGCTCAACACAGACAGCATTGTCAGAAGGAAAGTTGATAAAATAAATTAAAAATTTTGTATTGTTCGATACATATGCGTACCGAACCGAAAGCACTGTATCGAACGGTTCAATATCGATACGAATATCGTTGCACCCCTACCTCTGAAGTAATGGAAATATGACCGTGTGCATGTGTGTCTATGAATCCAGTGCACTCTGACTAAACACACGAGTATAGTGAATGGAGAGAACTGGGACAGGAGAACAACACTCACACAGAGACAAACTGGGACAGGAAGTACTGCATATCTTTCTCATGTTCTGCCTTTCTGTAGTTATGCAGGTCGTGTGGTTGGCAACACTTTAAAAGCCCAGAGGGAGAATCCCGAGCTGACTGTGCGCAATACGGATCCTGTCCTGAAGGGCGCAAAACAGAGGCTGGAACAGCTAACACAGGTAAATGCTCAACCCAGTGTTCTCCCAGTTTGTTACTCCCAACAAAGGCTGTCTTATAAAGTGTTACCCAAATTCTTATGTTAAGATGGATGATACTGAGATTTTTCCCACCCTAACAACAACTGTTGTCCAAACCGTCTTGTAATTATAGAATAAGCTATAGTCCCAATGTTGATATATTATGAGTTGGTGGCCTTTCTTCTAGTGCTGCAATCAATATTCACTCTGAAATATGCAATCGAGAGAAGAAGAAACCTTAGATTTGGGGGCTTTCCTTCATCTTTTAAGGACACTATGATGAAACAAACTTTCATACTTCAAAAGGATTTTTTGAAGTATGAAAGTATTTGCTTATGAGTGGTTTTCTTGTTTTCTTGGATGATTTCACATCTACTGAACATTAATATACCCTGCGCTAACCTTGGCAGTGACACCCTATGGTTGCCATTCTGCGGGAGTGATGATGATGATGGCTCCATTTTTTTTTATATGTGTGTGTCTGTGTTTGTGTGTGTGTTGCGGGGTTGGAGGGGCGCCCTTAAGTTCATCTGGCCTTCAATTATGCGCTACCACCTCCTGTGTGAAGTGCTGCTTAATCCAATAAAGTTAAATGTCAGCACTTGAAACACAGGTAGATAATAACACTCAATAATAAATTAATTAATTCAACAATTAAACTGGAATTTATGCAGGACTTTCAAGGCTGTACTCAGTAAGGTAATATGGAGATATGATTTGTGTGAATGATTCATAAAATCATACGATTCCGTAGAATGATATATGAAATGTATTCATTATCATGATTCATTATTATATGTGTGGACGATGTGGCTTTGGACCCTTCTGGATTGAGGGAGACAGCCTGATACATCATACAACTCATACTGGCAACATAATTTGGTTTGCTGGTCATTCACTCATCAATCCAAATCAGTTTTATTCATATAGCGCCAAATAGTCACCTCACTGTGCTTTATAATGTAAGTTAGAAACCCTGCAATAGTAGAGGAAAAAACAAACAATCAGAAAACCCTTTATGAGCAAGATCCTGGTACAGTGGGAAGGAAAAACTCGCTTTTAACAGGAAGAAAGAAGTAGAAGCAAGAACTGTATAACAACCTAATCTTTTGTTCTTTAGATCTCGAGTAAATCTAAAAAAGGATACACACGCACTTTAATAAAGTAAAATAAAAACAGGGCTATGTAATATAACGAAACTGTAAGTTTAGGGTTTTTTTAAACTTAGTAAATGTTACTCAGACAGGTGGAAACAGCTGATTTCTTTTAAATTGGTAAATCTATTTTTAGTGCTGAGTTTTGTCCAGCAGCAACAATTTGGAGTCAAAATAAACAGTATCCGTCCTCACAGGCGTCACGTTGTTTGAAATTCTTAGTCAAGAACTTTTATGGTGTTTGTTCAACTTTATTGTTTAGTCTAGTTGAATCTGAGTTTTGCAATCCTGCGCTTGGGTTTAACTCTTGAGTTTTCTTAATGCCAGTTTTTAGTTCCCCTGCTGCCACCCTGTTTGTTCCTCCTTCTCTCTCATTTCTCTGTTGATGTCATCATCACCCTTTGTTCACTAGCTTGACATCGTGCTAAGTGTTAGTATTAGGTCTCTCACTCATTTCCTATTTTCCTTTGAGTGTTGGTTTTCCTTCATGAATAGTTCGCTTTACTTCCTGCTTTGCCTGTGTTGATAATCTGTACCCGTGTCTCATTTCCTCTCCGCTCTCTAACCCTAAATTAGCCTTCTGTGCTCACCTGTGCACATTCATGCTCTTTAGACCTGATTGGACTTCATGTTCTTTGGATTACAATTTCTATTGGCCTATTTGTATTTTTCTTTGATCAGTCACAATAAAGTCTCTCATTTTGTTTAGTATTCAGTCTGCACTTCCCTGCAGTGTCCTCCCCTCTACAATCCACACATCACTGGTAAACAGTAATGACTGGAGATGTCACCCCGCCCAGCAGTGTGGCCCACTGATTTGTTTTTAATCATTTTTAAAGGAAGCTGGTTATCCAGTGGTGGCTGCTCAAGTTAAATATGGCCCCAGTTTTACACAGTTACTTCTTCTTGTAGCTGTTTACAGACAGCACATGTGGACCACAGAGATTATGAAGTTTGTTTGTGTTTTTAGATGGGTGTGGAGGCTATTGAAAAGAACTATCCTGTCGGCAACACACATGTATAAAATATATTACAGAAACTAAACAGTACCCCCTAGAACTGTCATAAAAACAGAAGTTATGTCTTCCTAGCAACAGCCACTCCTTTTAAAGAAAGCCTGTTAACCTCTGGTTTATGTAATGTTGGTGAGGGTAAAGGAAAATTAATCGGATGGGACATGCTAAGGCCTAGTTTTCTTTTCTTTCCTTTTTTTTGCTGTTCTGCTGTTCTGTGCTTTGTCTAATTTCACTGGTGACTCCATTAATCATGCTGCATTTACATGGAGAAAATGCCAAGTCAGCACCGCCCCGTACTCCCCCCACACACACGTACACAAACATGCACTACACATGCACCATGTATTCATTTATGGATGCGAGTTCCTTCTTACGCTCATTAATTCAGTCTAACTTGTATACTCTTGGTCATCTGTGATTTAAAGACTATTCGAGCTTTTTGCCGATCTTCAGATGTAATTCAGACGAACACGCGGTTAGATCAATGTGTTTGGATACGCGGCCTCTGGATCGATCGTAGTAATGCTATACAGGTCACGACATGAACCAAAGGGAAAGGTCTGATATTTTCCATTCTGAGGTGCGGTGTGGTCTTTCCATCTTTCTGATAAATTGCAGGATGCAAGCCTCTGCACACATACAAATAAACTAAGTGTAATTTGAACCTGTTGAGAGTCGCCTTTGCAAACCCACATCCTGGGCTTTGTTTCTTTGAAACTAGGTGCTCCGGTGGCTTCTCTGTGGGTGAAGCCATTCATCTGAGGCACAGCCGTTAATGCATACCATTTATTAATTATTATTCATGCCTGTCATGTGTGCCATTTACACGCTCTGACCACAAGGATGAAAGCAGAGGGAAAATATGAGACAGGACACAGAAGCGTCCCTGGAATTTTAATCATTTCTCCGACCGGGTTTTGAAGGTCTGTCTTTCTTTATGCGTTTTCGTTGGTGTCTTCTTATCTGTCACTGTCCCAATTTGTATTGCGTGCTAAGCAGACCTTTGGTGCAGTAGCTTGTTTTTCACATAAGATTTGCTGTCTAATGGGATTTTATTAACGCAACCACGTGTTTATACTCACAATTAAAACTTGTAGGTACATGCACAGCCAGTCAAGATGACATGAATCAACCCTTTGTGTTAAAAAGGGGAAGGGCTCTCATCTTTTGATTACATGGCAGCTGAAGATGGGCAAGGAAGGAGTTCTTCTCTTGTAAAATGATCATTTGTCAGCATGTGATAGGATCATTTACACCCAGTAAGAGCTTTAAATTATACCAATTTTATTGTGGAGACTAGACTTTGTGTCTCAACGCAACAGTCTTGTAAATCGTAGTTTCACTTTCCTGTATTTAGCTGACAGGAGTGTCTGCTGCTGCTGTTCTGTTTCAAGGTTTGACATGTTGTGCACTGAGAGCTGCTCTTCTGCATACCTTGGTTGTAATGAGTGGTCATTTGCTTTACTGTTGCTTTCAGTTCAAAGGAGTCTGCCCATTCTCCTCTGACCTCTGGCATCAACGAGCCATTTTCTCCCAGAGAACTGCTGCTCACTGGATATTTTCTCTTTTTTAAGACCATTTTAATCCCAGCAAATCAACAGTTTCTGAAAAACTCCACACAGCCTGGCACTAACAACGATGCCACCTTTAAAGTCACTTAAATTACCCATCTTCCTTACTCACTTTGAACTCAGCAGGCCATCTTGACCATGTTGACATGCCTAAATTATTTGAGTTTGGCTGATTACATATTTGCATTAACGAGCAGTTGAACATGTATAATTGTTTAAACATTTTATAAAGGCAGTGTCTTATTAGCCATCATTATTAAAATCTGATGTATTATTGAGAACAAAGCAAAAAATATTTCTATTTTTACAGTATACAAAAGTTCATCACCTCAGCCACTACCAGTTTAAGTTTGTCTCCAGTCATTAATTACACTGGACAGACCGTTCTGGAGTTACCACACTTGAATAATTTTATTTGTTGGCTCTGTTGGTTTCACAGAGGAGTTTCAGTGCCACATGGCCCAAATCCTGTTTAAATTTCAGACTTTCCACATGACTAAGAAAACAGTCCTGGTGGAAACAGTGCTGTAATGTATTTTTGTCCTCCCTCAGCACTCATTTGCAGTCCAGTGACATGATGGTGAATCACCGTACAGAGCCTAGTCTGTTTCTGTGTCCCCTCGGACATGCTGTCATATAATAACCTTGCTTCCCCTTGGTTCCGTGGCTGCTACACGCCTACTCTATGGTGGAGGCCAGATGTCCCTCCGTTTGCATCCCACATTCTTCTGCCCCACAAGGAAACTCCACAAGGACTAACAGGCACCCTTGCTTGTTAATCAAATAAAGTGATCGATGATGCCTGCTTATTTTAAACATGTTTCCTTGATCCATACACAAGGATAGGTGCACTGTTTTCATTGTTATACTTATATAGTGCGTTTCTACTCTCCCGGAGTACTCAAGGCGCTGTATACAACATGCTGCATTCACCCATTCACTTCTAAACACAAGTGCAAACTAATAAACATTCACACTCCAATAAACACATCAGAGAGCAACCTTGGCATTAGTATCTTGCCCAAGGATATTTGGTGTGCAGCCTGGGGAAGCCAAGGATCGAACCACCAACCTTCCAATCAGTAGATGATTTGCTCTACCACCTGAGCCACAGCCACCCCACAATGCTGTTTGCCTACTTAATATCTTCCCCTTGTGAATCAAAACAGACACCTTATGCTTATGTGCTAAAGGGATTATATTTGGTAGGCAGAGTTAAGTCATCTTTAAATACGAGAGAGTCAGACAGATTTTGTCTGTGTATAAACAAGCAGCTGAGACAGGGAAAATCAGTTACAGCTCTCACTCTGCAGGATAGCAAATTTAAAATTATCATAAAATTTCAGACAACTGACTGTCCATTTAGTTGTTCAGACAGTTTTCAATGTAGTACAATAATATAAATCATTCAACTTAATTCTTTTTTAATAGCACCCGATAGCAACAACAGTCGCCTCAAGGAGCTTTATATTGCAGCGTAAAGACTCTACAATAATACAAAGAAAACAGCAGCAATCAAAGAACCCCCTGTTAGCAAGCACTTGGTGACAGTGGGAAGGAAAAACAGACTTGTGTTGTGATTGGCTGGTGGTGAGGGAGACAGGATAAAAGGCACACTGTGGAAGACAGACAGAAATAAATAATAACTGAATTATTTAATAACAGATTAGATGCAAATTTGAATATAAACACATAGTGAGTAAAAAAAAAAAGGTGAGTGAAGAAGAAATAGTTAATGCACCATGTGAAGCCCCCAGCAGTATAGGCCTATTGATGTGTAACTAAGGGAGGTCACCTGATCCAGCCTTAACTGAAGGTTTTAAGGCTAATCTTAAAAGTAAGGGGAGGGTCTGCCTCAAATCCTAACTGGGAGCTGGTTCCAGTTTGGAGAGGGGCCTGAAAGCTGAAGACTTTTCTTCTCATTTTACTTTTAACAACCATAGAAACCACTGGTAACATGATGAACTCTCTCCTCTTCACCGCTTGGAGGTGTGGTATGGATATGATCCTGAAGCTTGAGTGCTCTACCAGAGGTTCTGCACAGTATCTTAGCTGGTGCTTGGACAGTGCTCTTCTGGACCAATTCTGCTGATGTTGTGCCTGCAATCTGCTGGAGCCACAATTTTAGTTTTGGCCCCTTGTACTTCTCTGTTTTCTTGTGCTCCTTCTTCCTGATGTAGCTGTCTGCTGAGATTGCAATATATATCACAACTGTGGTCTTCTGTTCCTTGTCAACCACCACAATGTCTAGTTGGTTGGCCAGCAGCTTTATATTGGATATTGTAGTGGCAACACTACAACACTGCTGGCTTTGGAACAGTTGGTCAGGGAACCAAATCAAGTAAAGGTCTCAAAGCCAGGACCACCATGCTACCTAATCAGTTCCAGCTAAGGACAGAAATAAGGCAAAGGAAAAAAGATATATTTTACTGACATTTTATTTTTCACCATGGTACCATATATACATATATATTTAATGTCTTCTTATGTCTTTTTCCTTGATAAAAATGCTGTATGTTTGCCTTGTCTCTGTCCTTAGCTGGACCCCATCTATATGACCCACCTTGGCTCTTTACAGTACTCATTTATCAAACTATGAACCAATTACATGATCCTGTCATAGTGTATGGGTGAAAACCGTATGACTTTCAATTTGATGACTTGTATGTTTTATTTTTTCCTTTGTTTTAACAAAATGTGAACTGTTATTTATAAATCTGGTAATCATATTTTACTTTACTTTACTTTATTCATATAGCACTCTTTACAGGGTAACAACCCCAAATGCTTCACAATAATATAAAACAGATATACATAAAACAGCACAATCAAGCATACAGCACAAATCTAGGTAAAAGCCAGTCTAAATAAATGAGTCTTAAGCTCCTGTTTAAAAGAATAAATGCAATCAAGGCAACATAATGATGGAGGCAAAGCATTCCACAACCTGTGGGCCACTGCTCTAAAAGATCTATCTCCTCTGGTCTTAAAATGTGTTCGTGGGACAAATTTTAAGACCAAAGCAGATAGATCTTACCACCACTGAAGCTAAATCCAGTATTGTATTTAAAAAGTAATCAAATAGCAGGCGTGAAGACATGAATAGAGGCATGAAGCTTTTATCTGGCATCACAATTATGCCACGGCATCGGCACTGATCTAAATAAGCAGTGGAGAGTGGGATTCTTGTTGTCATACCATGACTTGAATAAAGTTTTCATGTGTACTTTGACCTGTGTTTTTGTCTACATGTTCCTTGTTTTCTAGTCTTTCTTTCGATGTGTGTTTATACATACATGTCATTCCATTATAAAAATCAGTCACTGCCTTCCATGTGACCCCCTGAAAATTGGATTATTCTCGATTATAGTATACATTACAAACTGCTACCCCTCAATTCTTCAGACTTTGCTTTCAAGGAAGGTTTTTCAAAGACTTTCTTGTATCATTAGGTACTTTGTTACTAGCAGCCTGTCACAAAACACATAATTTGTTCCAATTTCTTTAGCTTAAGTTATGAAAAAAGACAACATAGTTTGAAAGACATAAAAAATGTTTTTCTACCAGTAAGGTTATCAAATAAAATCAGAAAAAAATCTTGTCACAATACAGAACAAAATTTGAATCAATCCAAGTGTCTTGCAAATGTATGTGTAATATCTGTGGACATATGTGTGTGTGCGCTTCATTTAGGAGCTATTAGTGGAGCTGGGCTGGGCGAGCAAAGTGAGAGGAAGGGTTGAGGAAGAGGAGGGAGGGAGCGCCCACACGGAGGGAGGCAGCGGAGACGACTGTGATGATGAAGATGGCTGTGAAGCATCTGGTGAGGAGAGCGGTGAGTCACACACAAACACATAGGCGAGCTCGCAGAAAGAGAGGAACAAACATTAGCAAACATACACCCACACATATACGCAAATGAGTTGGTGCACGCTTGCAATCTTGTCTTTAGCCTCTGTAGCTCTGGGGTTTCCGGCACACATGCTTGCACACATGCACGCATGCACACACACACACACACACACACACAAATAATAAATAAAAGACAATGTGCTCATGGTTCATTGGTATTAGTATGGTAGAGATTTAAAATACTGCAGCCTCCACATATCGTGTGCCAGCTGGGAAATGCCCAGAGGGAGGGATAGTACTGAGAGATGGATTCAACTGTCCTCCCTCCTCTCTTGCTCTCTCTGCTCTTCTCTCACTTTTTCCATCTCACTTTCTGCTGGTCTCTGCAGTTTACTTGCTCCTCTGCCGTGATAAAGGATGCACTAACAACCGGGTCATGCCAAAAACAGAAATGGGGGGCGGAAAAGAAATGTAATTTTCGTCATTTATCTCTTGACTTATTCATCGTACATATGCTTATACATAATACATGGGTGTCACAGGGAGAACTGGGACCCGTAGGAACGTTGAGACAATTCCACAGAGTGGATGAAGTTCAAATTTACTTTCATTTTAATTGCTAATTTCAGAAAGGATGCTCTGGGTTGAGGGTACTGGCCAAATGTAATGTTTTCTGTCCTTGGCCTGAAAAACATCTAAAGGCCCTGTGTTTCTCATAGCATGAAATGTGTTGACGAGTAAAGAGAAGATTCAGCTAAAAAACTGGGTCCACTGTTTTAAGTAGAGTGAAAGCAAAAGGAAGTGGTGCTCAGAAAAATATGGCTTTGGGCTGCTTGACAACTAGATGTGGAATTTTCTTTTATCTAATAAAGCAACAATCATGGCAAAAAGGTTAATTAAAAGTAATTTAATATGCTCTAAAGATAACGGACTACTGTGATCTGTGTTAGCTGAGAGAAAATCTTAGAATGACTGGTGGAAATACAATATCAAAGCTTTTCACAGGATTTCAGAAAGGTTTTGATCCTTTCTGAGCCATTATGTCTTTCTTAGCGGCTTAATACCACCTGAACAGCTGTGGCTCAGGTGGTAGAGCATGGTAGACTGGGTCATCTACCGATCGATTGGGCCCTGACTTCTCCAGTCTCTGTGCAGAAGTATCCTCGGGCAAGATGCTGAACCCCAGTTCATCCACATGAGTGTGTGTGTGTAAATGTTAGATGTTAGATAAAAGTGATATGTGAATGGGTGAATGACACTTTCAGTAGAAAATGCTGTGAGAGCTCAACCGAATACCGAGGTGCTATAAAAATAGCAGTCCATTTATCAAAATGGGGAAAACTGTAAACACCAAATCTAAAAATCTAAAGAATGTCATCAGCCTTCGAAAAACCCCACTGCACATATCTTAATATATTAAACTAAGTTAAATATAGACTGGATATCTCTTCATTCTGGTAACAAAGTTTATTCAGTCTCATTTAAGTAAAAGTTTAATTAAAGGATTAGAAATCTCTTTTTTAAATGTGGCCTGGCCATGAGTTGTTTCAAACAACATGTGCGCGCTACAAACACGTAAACAGTTCTTATGCAATAACAGATTGAATTCAAAACAAGTAAAATTGCAAAACACTTTTAGTGCAAAGTTAAGAGCAGTCACGCTGACTTAGAGTATCGTCTTTATCCTTTAAAATTGACCTAAATTTCCGCAGAGTAGCCTGCAAGGTGTTATAACACCCAACATCACTGACAAGAGTAAGAAGTGGTCTCTTTGGCAACGCTGAATCATCGTGTTTGAAAAACACTTGTAGCTAAATCACTGTATAAAGGTGGGAAGTTCAACCACTAGAGTAAAAATCTGAATTCCTGTGAGTGTTAAGTTACTCCTTATATTAATGAGGAGGTAAATAACACTGCGAAGGATGCAGGACACGATGCTGACATCTTAAATGGGATTCATCTGCTATGCTTATGACCTTTTTTCCTTCCCAAAAAAGAAAAACGCACTAATAGCCATCTTCTGTGTACATTTTTCAATGCCACTGCTGCAGTGTTTTTATGTAGAAAACAAAAAGCAGCTGGATTGAATTCACTTGCTAAGTGATAATGTAAAGGCAACATGGCTGTTTCTAAGGCTCTTGTCGTTTCTGTGTGCCCTTGTTCTTTGAATAGAGATGAGCCTTAGCAAACTATTCAGTTGTACACTTGTAACTGTATCAGTACTATTTATTCATAGCCGGCCTTCAAGTTAAGGCATGCTTCACTGAGTATCCAGGATGCTGTGAGCCTCTCAGCAGTATTTTAATGCTTTAGAAAAGGACCATGTTTTGTTTTTTTGTTTAATCTCTTTTGTCACCCAATGGGGACTCAGATTGTGTACCTCACTGAACAACACTGAACATGCACTTTTATTGAGAAGACTTTATCTCTCACCTAAAAGATCTAGCAAACTAGCTGAACTTCAATAACCTCCAAAGCTTTGTGGGTTGGCTAAATGTTTTTATTCTTATCTTTAGATTTCAAAGCTACTTTACTGCTAACACCTTCCCCCACTCACCCTGGTAAATCCTTTTTTCGTGGATGCCTGGACACTATCCTTCATTTCGACACACAGCCTACGGGAATAACAACTTTCTGACTTGACCTTTGTAAACACTTTTAGTTTACAGTGTGGGCTCAGTCACTCATTTCCGGTCATACTAAAAAAAAGTGTCTATTGTATAAATTTCAGTCATGCTATGTTTCAAAAAGGACCACATCTGTATTATTTTCACTGCTAATGACTTGTTAATCTCAAACAATTAGCCAATAAGCAAGTGGTTTATAGTCAGACCTGCCACTTCTCTTCACACCTGGTTTGTTTAAACTGAGATGGTGATGGTGAAAATGGTAAAATCTTTGAAATGGGCCAGTGCAAAACCTGGTTCTGCTGGAGCTTTCTTCCTTTTAAAGGGGAGTTTTTCCTTCCCACTGTCACCAAGTGCTTGCCCATGGGGGTCCTTTGATTGTTGGGCTTTTCTCTCAGTTATTGTAGGAGCTTTACCTGACAAAGTGACTTGAGGTGACTGCTGTTTTGATTTGGTGCTATATAAATAAAATAAAATTGAATTGAATTGAAAACTCATGCTGAATGTGAAGAAACCTAAACACGTTCATTGCGACGCAACTTCCCATAACACATACAAGCAACTGGAGTCTCTGAGTTTGTATTGTTGCTTTCCCAGATCAAATCACTGAAGTCACATTTTTAGTGTGTTATGTAGTTTCAGTAGGATGAAAACTGAGACTGGGAAACAGATTCAGGTAAACTGGTCAGGTCACATATATAATCTCATTGAAAAAAAAGGTAGGAAACCATTGTTGGTTTGTGTTTTGTTTAAAAAAAGGATAAAATAAAAACAGCTCTCTTTTCATCTCTTAAATTTATAAAAAGTGATAGTTCAGTGACAGGTGACAGAAGATTTTAATTGATAGTTTGTTCACGCACATCATTCACATTCCGTGTTTTGGAAAATATGCACATCACGATTATTTTTCAAGCATTCAGATAACTTCGACAAGGTAGCGTGTTCACTTCACCATGAGCCCTCTCTGAGGAGCGCTTCTGTTTGTTTTCTTATACTGCATGACCTGCTTATTTAAGAACACTAAAAGTAATGCATTTGTCACTACATTTATCATACCCTTTCCGCTAACCTTGATGTGCCACTTCTGAGGAAAGTCAAACCTCCCGCCGGGCCTGAAGCTGGTTATTTGCAGAGAAAATTGCTGGTTATGATTAAGCGAGCCGGTGGCAGCGTGTTGGGATCTTGTCTCTCAAGCCTGGAGAAAGAATCACAATATAGAGTGACAGACGGGGATTTTCTGCATTTCTTCCTGCTTGTCACCCTTTCTATGCATATAAACAAGGCTAACATGCACTGGAGCTGAAAGAGTGATGCTGGATCAGCTAGACCCCACAAATCACATCAAGGCTCACACAAGCCATTTCTTAATTTTTCTCTGCTTGTACTTTGCATGTCTGTACAGCAGACTATATCAGTGATTCTGAGGTAAAGCATAAATAAAATACTATTGCATGAATAAATTTAGGCTGCTGTGTTGTTTTTAAAGATGCGGCTGCCACTAAATCTAGGCTCTCCAGCTTTATCTCTTTAAAATTCTGCCTACAAACCACTTCTCTAAATCCGAATCACTGAAATGTGGAGCTTATTATTTCACAGGAGAGGAATAGCACAGAATCCAGACTCTGCTTGCATTAGAAAGAGAGAGTGTGTGTGTGTGTGTGCGTGCAAATGAATCTTTATGACCTCTTGTTTGTGTGCCCAACACTCGTTTCATCTGCGATGTCTGAGATTGAAGCGTCTTTGTGTGTAACCCAGCATGTTTTATGTGTATCTGCTCTCTGCCGCTCTGACTGACAGAAACAAATCTAGTACTGTGTTGCTTCTTGACTTACAATGTCTGTATGTGCGTCCTTGAACACACACACACACACACACACACACACACACACACACACACACACACACACACACACACACACACACACACACACACACACACACACACACTCAAATACCATTGTGTTTTCCTTCTCCCTCCCTAAACCCAGATCTATCAGATATGAGAAAGATTAAGAATTTCTTTTGCAAATATTTTGACATAATTATTTCTCGGCTTTGTTGAGAGCTGAGGCGGGACGAGGGCAGCGCGTGTGGGCAGAGAGGGAGGCGCGGTGCCAGGCCATATCGGCGGGTGGCAGAAGTCAAGCTCCAAAACGGATGTGTTTTATTTATGTGGGCAACGTGAAGTTGCTTCAGTTGTGCCGAGACAGCACGCGGTCTATTATTATTTGATTTAAGTCCATTTTCCACATCAAGGCGAGTTGATCTCAGCCGGGAGGAGGAGAATCAGTTGGCAAACAATGCTCGCCGATCAAAAACAAAAGGAAAAAAACAGGCATCCGAGCACATGAGCAGTTAAAAGCAGGCAGCTTAAGTTCAAGCTATCTGTGCCATTAGACGGAGACGGTGAACTCCAGCCAAACTCATGCTGGAGTTCATTCTCACACAGTGTTGTCATACGTTTCGAAAACGTTGTTATGGTGAAGATTCAGGCGCAGCATTTGTTTCACTGTCACCAGTGGAAAAGCGATATGATAAACGCCTATAAATGCAAAGGCTGAAGCTAATGGATTCTGATCTATGGACTTCTGCATCAGCAGTCAGATATAGCTTTCCTCTTTGTAGGTTATTTAATAGTATCACTTATTTATTACATTGCAGCAGAGTCTTTTTATTCTCTTGATCTTTACTGTGCTTCTTATGTCGTTTAGTCATTTCAAACTCTCTCTTTTTCTGGAATTCACCAAGATTAAACTGATTGATTTTCCTTCCTTAAACGAGCACAATCCCTTCTTCAACTGGCCCATCTCCGATCACTCTGTCTCCCTAGACATCCAGGTCCCATAACGTCAATAATGTAAATGTAATCACCTCTACTCTCCTCTTCTCTTCTCTTCTCTTCTCTTCTCTTCTCTTCTCTTCTCTTCTCTTCTCTTCTCTTCTCTTCTCTTCTCTTCTCTTCTCTTCTCTTCTCTTCCAAATGAAATGCCACATCACCATAGCTGCTGTACTATACTGTGGGGGGTTGAATGCTGAGATAGGGAAACTATAACCTCCAGGTATCCACGAGTCACTTTACAACCAGTAATACCACTCTGGAAAGCACCAAGACCACAGGCTGGTTTATATTCTGCTGCATACTCGTTGGTAATATATTCAGGAACTCTTTAAGCACAAGAGGCATTTGTGTGTGTGTGTCTGTAAGAGAATGTGTGAATGCACTACTCGCAATGGGGTGCTCAATCCCTGTAGCTATGGTTACCAGGTGGTCTGTCCTCCCATGGGTCCTTATTTGATGACAATGAAGGAAGAGGAAGAGAGAAAGGGAGTAACACACGGAGCGATAAGGATAGTAAGGACGTGGTGGTGGGGTATACGTGCCATTTCTCATGGCCAAGTAGCAGTGAGTCTGTGCATTGTGCTTCCTCTTTGTTCCTGAAGCACACTGGAATCTGCAAACGCACAGTTTAAGTCACAGTTAAATTGCTGACAGTGTTTGGTTCTTAACATAAACCTGAAATAAATAATAGACATACAAACAGGATAGTGTACACATTGTTCCACCTATCTTCCCTCCATAATGTCTGCGTTGCTCTGTTGGCCTCTCCCCCACTTCCCTTGAGCCAGCTTTGCAAAGCCTTCAGAAGCTATTTCATTTTAAAAGGAAAGGCCAGTTTTTCTACTGATTAAAAATGTTGCCCCTCCGCCTGAGTACAGTTTAATCTGCATTCATAAGCATTCAGTGCTGTCTAAAGGGAGCCAGGAAGAACAATAAAAAGTCTGGCAAGGCCTCCAATCGGCACTGGTGACTATAAAAGTTCCCAGAGCGAGCCTCATGAACGAATTGATCAGTGCTATAAGATAAAACTGCTTTCTTTGTACATGCATACGCTGGAGAACGTCAGGGTGTAAAACATCTAGTAAATGCAAACAATATCCCACTGTTCCACTGCTGCTTCACACCGGCAGTCCAAACCCGTCATATCGTCTTTCTATCTTCTTATACTTGCTTGTAGTTACTTATAAAAACAAAAAGGGAAATTTATTAGATTACCTGTTATAAAGACAAGAAAACACAAATGTTTTATATAATTATATATGTAATATATTTATATAAATCTGTCAGCAGTCTGTTTAAAAAAAAAAGACAGTTTTTTTAAGCAAAAAAGAAAAAAAAATGAATTCATGCTATCCAGCAAAACATTCAAGCACTAAAGCGGTTCTTTTTTTGTTCAAGAATACAAGTAAAAAAACTGTAATTTGGCATCTCACTCAAAATATAATAAAGTGTTTTTACCATTTTCTGCTTTTTTATAAAACAGTACACTTTGAAATCCAGTAATGACAACAATAATTATATATTTTAGCTTTAAACTATCATTTTGATTAAAGAGTTTGTAAATTCTGGCGGATTAACCATGACGGAAGCAGAAACACTGATTTTGATAATTACCAGTACTGTTAATTCAGGGCTGCTGCTCTCATTAAATGGTGATAATAAATTCGTTAAGCACTATGTAAGTTATAGAAAACATAATGATTACCTGATTTGTTTTGTTTTGCTTGCTGTGTGTTAAACAGATCTGTTCCTGATATGATCTCTGTGCTGATTTCGAAGATGAAGCTCATTTACAGTTTTTAAGATTTTGTTAAAATGGCTTTATTGTTCTTTGTGCTGCTTTGTTGGAGGTATTTTCTTTCCTTGTGTGTATTTGGTTGTTTTTTTATTGTTTCTATCGGCCATAGCTTTAGGTAAATTGAATAATAATAATAATAATGTAACTACAGTGCAGTGTTTTTCCTGTGATTATTTTATAATATAATAATGCAATAATGCAGCCAAGTTAGATCCAAAACTGTATAAATTCATACACTTTTCAGTTTCACTGCCCTGTCATGAAGGCATGGGAAGATTAAGTACAACTTTTATGTCATTGAATTCATATACTGCTTATGGTGCTTATGACCACTTAGGTAGCTGACTTGCAAATTTCATGTCAGGTCAAAAAGTACAATACTCAAGAGGCAAGTAAAATCCCGTCTGCTGAGAGTCTGTCTTTCCCTAATTAGCCTCCCTAAAAGAAGAATGGAATTTTCCACAGAATTGATTGGTCAGCTTATGCACCTCCACCTTAAAGAGCACTGAATAACCGTGGCAATGTTACTGGCTAGGAAGTGGCCTTTCCTAAGGTTGCATTAACTGGCTAAGCCACTTATTCTGCTTCATAGTATACCTCTGCCATGTCGCTTTGACCACCAAGCTCAACACTGCTGGGAAAGGGGGAAAAAAGTAGTTAATGTATATTGCAGAGATGCCAAACATAACGGCCAGAATCTGACCGGTGAAAAGTTGAATCTGGCCTGCTGGATCTTTTAACTATATTTTCATTAGTTTTGCAGCTTTTTCTATTGATAAGGATTCCCCACTACTATTGCCAATCATTTTACACTGAAGTAAGTAAACCAACAGATAAACAACTAAATAACAAGAAAGTTCTTGTTTTTTCCACTATTTGTGAGCCAGACACTACATTTATCAGAACTGCCATATTTTCCGCACTATAAGGCGCACTTAAAATCCTTTAATTTTCTCAAAGATCAACAGTGCGCCTTATGTATGAATTCTGGTTGTGCTTACTGACCTTGAACGGATTATATGTGGTACACGGCGCTCAAAATATGTCAAAAAAATGTTTTAGTATTTTGGTGAGACTTTGGGAAGCTACGAAGCCACACCGCTTGATGGATTGTTGGAGCATTACAGCTACCGTAGGCAGGAGCCTCACGGATTCGGAGTAATCTGGGTCCAAAACTCCGTCTACTTCACGTTCCAAAGTCAAATGAACACTGAGGCATCACTGAGAGTTAAAAACTGTCTAAATTCTTTCATCTGTAATAACATGATCAGCGTTGCTGCTTTACCAGGTATAACAATTAAGTTTAACATCCAGGCATCCATGAAAACAAAATTTATTAAATTTAACAGAGTTAGAAGTTAGCAGGAAGTTAGCTCGCTAGTTTCCACCTAAACATGACATTGCATGTTCTGACTGAGAGATTTGTGAAAAAATTCAAACGTACAGCTCTGCTATCACTTCAGACATAAATGAAGAAGAAAACTAAACAGCAGTGACGTTTGTAGGGTTACTGAAGTTGGGCTAGCTGGTATATAATGATGTGCTACGTGATCACTAGCGACACAGCTATGTTAGCATAATGTGGTGAACACAAATGTGCTACCACATTTTGGGAAATTTTATTATTTTTAAGAAAAACATATGTCAGCAATTAAGACAATTATTATTTTACATTCATTACGTGTAGTCCATAACAATTGAGGAGAGTAAAAGTGAGAAATAATAAGCGGAACTGTTGACACTGTAGTCGTTCGCCCGCGGTTGCCTAGAGCGGGCCAACTTCCTGTCCTCTCAGATGCAATTCGGGAAAAGACACGAGTGCTCCTGTGATTCTTTCTCTGAGACTCTACCTTTATTTTTACAGGTCAGTATCGTCTTAAAAATACAGTGTATGAGGGTTTTGTGCCTTGTTCTACTTCGGTGTTTACTGAGAGTTATGTTGACACCGCCGATGTAACCTTAAGTGGGGTTTAGTTGAAAATTACTGAAGCGCGGCACCGCAGCGGTGGTAAAGCCGAGCCGCGCAGCCCCAAGTCTCGCGAGAGTTACCGCGAGTTATCGCGAGAGTTACCGCGAGAGTTCGCCAGCCCGCGGGATGTATTTAAACTTGGTAAACTCCATTTAACAAGCAAATATGTGTGTGTGGTGCTCCAATTTAACTGTAAAGGCCCTGACATCAGATTATTCGAGATTAAAATATCTTATATATACTTTATGGTTCAAGTGATGTGGAAATGTTAAGAATAAGCTAAGAATGAATGTACATTTATGTTGTTACATTGCAAAGTAATACATCCAGGTGTGTTTTGTCTAATCTAGTAAGATTTATGCACTTATATCAGATTTGTGGATAAGCTATTTTGAGTTTGCCCTATATGTGAGAAAGAGCAATAAGACGTTTAAGGCATTATATGCTATCTGCACTGCTGATGTAAATGAGTGAAGGAATAGTGTGATTAACAGTGTAAACTGGAGAAATGTAATGACCATAGATGCATATATTTGCCAAATGCCTTTTATTTACCTTTTACAGTTATTGAGCATATCTGACAAGTGAAAGCACTGGATGTAAATTATATTTGTTGATCTGAAATAAGAGATGCAATTCGGGAAAAGACACGAGTGCTCCTGTGATTCTTTCTCTGAGACTCTACCTTTATTTTTACAGATTTGTATTCTTTTTGTTATTGTGGTCTTCACATCTGGGACCCGTAACAAACTGTGGGGGCTCGTCCGGGATCTCTCCTCTACAGTCGTCGAGGGCAGATCCAGTGATACCAGAACCACGACACAATCGTGACAAGGCCGTTACTCCAGCCAAGCCAGCGAGTAGGTGTCCAGGTAGTGAGGTGAAAAGGGGACCTTTGCCTCAACGTGGAACCGTACTTCAGTGAGGGGAGTGTGACGCATCCTAGTCACTATCGAGCTGAAGGATAATCAGAAATACATACAACATGTCGACCGAGAGAAAGGAACTCGCCTGGAATATCAGGAGACGCTTGTTTTCACTCCAAGGTCAAGACCTCTTCGAACTCGCTAAGAGCCTCGCATCAGAAAACAAAGACACTACACAGCTCAGTCAGGATGATAAAGAAGGTTGTATGGACTATATCACCTCCTACATACAGTCAAACACACTACTGCAACTTGAAGATGAGGGCATGAGTCATTTGTTGACGCTGAATGATTTGATTAATCTAGTCATCCAGGGAAGTAATCCTGCCGTGCAAACAGCTGGTGAGAATGAAGTACATGCCATGCCCAGTCCACAACCATCCAATACCGTGCTAGACCCACAACCGCCGGAAGATCCACCAGATATATCACCAAACCCCTATGCAAACGCAGAAACACAACAGTTAGAGGAGTTGAGGAAAGCGTATGAGACACTGGGTGAGAGGCTAAGACTATGTGGAACTGTAAGGGCCCAGTCACCTGCTGTAGCACGCCAGCAGAGCAATTTGCAACCACAACCAATCATACAGATTAGCCCTAAGCAGCCAGTCACTGTAAGAGACTTTTCGTACTTACCACGCAGAGAATTCAAAGTTTTTGGGGGACAGATTGGAGACAACAGTTCCGAAATCAGCTACAACAGTCTCACCAAGCAGATTAATGAAGGAGTTAAAGAAGGATTTGTGGAGGCTGAAATTGTTCGAGGTGTGTTGAGAATTGTGAAGCCTGGCACTTTCCGGGACATGTTAATGCTCAAAGATGACCTGTCTCTCCATGAACTTCAGGGCTTTCTGAGGTCTCATCTCGGAGAAAAAGCGACAACTGAAATGCTCCAGGAGTTAATGTGTGCTAGACAAAGTGAACAAGAGACGCCCCAGCAGTTTCTGTATCGCATGATTGGACTTAAACAGAAGCTTATTTTTCAGTCGAAGCAGGCCAACACTGAGATCTCCTATGACCCAAGAACTGTCCAGGAAGTTTTCCTCCACACAATCTATCAAGGCCTGGGGGCTAAGAATGCAGACTTGCGACAAAGACTAA
This sequence comes from Rhamphochromis sp. 'chilingali', assembly GCF_963969265.1. Taxonomy (NCBI): domain Eukaryota; kingdom Metazoa; phylum Chordata; class Actinopteri; order Cichliformes; family Cichlidae; genus Rhamphochromis; species Rhamphochromis sp. 'chilingali'. The sequence continues at coordinate 33,625,978 of NC_137934.1, forward strand.
GACCTCTCACCTCAAACAACAATGTCACTGACGAAGAGATTCTTAGTGAGGTCACAAAGATTATCAGTGATGAAAATGAACACCAGCGAAGGTTAGGCCAAGTTGCCCGCCAAAAGAGTGCACAAGCCCAAAGTGCTGGGATCGAAGCAAACGACAAGATAGCCAAAGAACAATCCTCACCAACAATCAAACAACTTGCCGCCCAAGTAGAGACTCTAACTAACATGGTCGCCAGCCTAATTAAACAACAGGAGGCAAAGCCTTGCCAGCTGTCCCCACAACCACCTCCCAACCCGCTTTTCCAAACCCCAGCCAACCCCAACAGACCTCCTCAAAAGAAAGCGTTCCTTTGTCCAAAGTGTACTGAACAGAACTTGCAGGACTGTAGTCATTGCTTTGTATGCTGCGAGTCAGGACACCGAGCGGTGGGATGTTTAAAGCGGACCAAAACTCAGGGAAACTGGAATCGGTCTCTGTCGAGGGACAGCCAGAGGCCGGCGCAGAGTCACAGTCCCAGCCAGTAAGGTCCTCCTCTGCACAGCTTACTACTGAGTGTGCAAGACGTCGCAGTAAGCTAAAAAGAAAGCAGCCAAAGCGAGACCAGAGAAAGCAACAGGTAACCTCTTGCCAAAGTTTAACACCAAACAGCTGTAAAGTCCCCCTAGTTGGAAAGAAAAGCCTCCTCAAGTGTTTGATTGGTGGCTATCCAGTGACAGTGTTATTTGATTCTGGCTCACAAGTGAGTTTAGTGGACAGACAGTGGGTTCAGCGGTTTATTCCTAACTATCAGGTGCGACCCCTCCAAGAGCTGTTAAATGATGGACTTGAAGTTTATGCGGTTAACGGACAAGCAGTTCCTTATGATGGGTGGGTTGAACTTACAGTCACTCTCGCTGGTCACGAAGATCCCAATCTTACTGTGCAAGCCCCTTTCCTTGTCAGTAAGCTGTCACTCCCTCAGCCCCTCCTGGGAGCGAACGTGCTTGGCGCCATTATCCAAACACAAGAGTCAGACCGAGAGGCCAGTGCTCTATTGTATAGTCTCCTACGCAAAGCTTTTGGCACAGACGAAGAGCAAGTGATGGCTATGGTAAACTTCATACAAGTACCACAAAGAGCAGAATGTGACCCAGCCACAGTGAGAATTGGGAAGAGCAATGTGACCATTCCTGCTGGAAAAGCAGTCCAAGTGTGGTGCAGAGTACCCCAAAGTTTTGACATTTGTGACCCCCTGGTGCTGTACGAACCCGACGAGAACACTGCCTTGAGACACCTGAGTGTTGGGGAAGGGCTCCTTGAGATCAACAACCCTCAAAGGCCATTTGTTAAGGTCCCCATCTCTAACCACTCCAAACACGAAATAATTCTACCGAAGAGAACAGCCCTGGGTACTATTCAACATGTCGCTAAAGTTATTGAGGCAGACCGACCCACAAACACATCAGAGCTGACTCAACCCACACAGAGCCCCATCACCATAGCTGAGGTAAGCGCAGCCACCCCTGTTTCTGAACTGTCCACTGAGTCATGGCTACCCCCAGTTGATCTTAGCCACCTGAGTCCGGACCAACAGAAGTCAGTTGAAAAGGTGTTAAGGGAAGAGTGTGAGGCGTTCTCTCGTAGCAGCACAGACATAGGCTGTATCCCTTCACTACAAATGGAAATCAGGCTCAAAGATGATACACCAGTCCAGAGGGCCTATGCTTCTATCCCTAAACCCCTCTACAGGGAAGTAAAGGAGTATATTCAAGAGCTGATTGTCAAGGGATGGGTAGTGAAGTCACAGTCGCCGTATGCTGCTCCAGTCATTTGCGTAAGGAAGAAGGATGGGTCTTTACGTTTGTGCATCGATTATCGTCTCTTAAACAACAAGACTGTGCCAGACAGACACCCACTCCCCCGGATCCAGGATCTCACAGACTCGCTAGGTGGTTACAGCTGGTTCTCGATCCTGGATCAGGGTAAAGCTTATCATCAAGGTTTCATCGCAGAAGGCTCAAGGTACCTGACGGCATTCACTACCCCGTGGGGCCTCTATGAATGGGTGAGGATACCCTTTGGACTGTCTAATGCCCCAGCAGCCTTCCAACGGAGCATGGAAGAAATGCTTGACACCCTCAGAGACGAGTGCTGTATCCCTTACCTTGACGACGTGCTTTGTTTTTCCAAGTCGTTTGACGAACATGTCCAAGTGCTACAGAAAGTCCTCCAAGCCCTACAACGGCATGGTGTAAAGCTAAAACCCGAGAAGTGTGAGCTGTTCCGTAAAGAGGTTCGCTATGTCGGCCGATTGGTATCTGCAGATGGAGTAAAGGTGGACCCCAAAGATACCGAGGCAGTACAGGCACTCAAACACAAAAGGCCACAGACCGTCGGAGAAGTCAGGCAGCTTTTGGGATTCCTAAGCTACTATCGGACGTATGTGCAGGACTTCTCCCGCATAGCCAAACCGTTGTATGACTTGCTCCAAGTCCCGTCCAACACACTGCCACCAAAGCCAACTAGAGGCAGAGCAAAACACACTCAGCAGCCTTCTCGAGCCCTGATACAGTGGAACAAAGAACACCAAGAGATCCTTGAGCGCTTGATCGGCATGCTCACTCAGCCACCAGTGTTAGCGTACCCTGATTTCACCCGCCCTTTTATATTGCACACGGACGCATCCCAGAGGGGCCTTGGTGCCGTCCTATATCAGAACCAACAAGGCAAGATGAGAGTGATTGGGTATGGGTCTCGCACGCTCACACCTGCTGAACAAAACTACCACTTGCACAGCGGAAAACTAGAGTTTCTCGCCCTCAAGTGGGCAGTTTGTGACAAGTTTAAGGATTACCTCTACTATGCTCCACATTTCACCATTTTTACAGATAACAATCCCTTGACATATGTCCTCAGCACAGCAAAGCTCAATGCAGTTGGACACCGTTGGGTCGGACAATTGGCAGATTTCCACTTCGACATCAAATATCGGCCGGGAAAAGTAAACATTGATGCAGATGTGCTGTCACGTTGCCCACTTGACATTGAGAGGTTCATGGGAGAGTGCTCAGAGGAACTGTCGGAGGAAGCCGTATGTGCAGTTTGGGAAGGGAGCAGAAGAGCGAAGCAAGGAGACGTAGCATGGATTGCAGCCCTTAACCTCACCGCACCAAACCTACCCATCAAAGAACCCCTACAGTCAATCAGTCATGACCAACTTGTACAATCGCAGAGAGCAGATCCAGCAATCGGAAAAGTCATTGACATGGTAGAGAAGGACATAAGACCAACAGAAGATGACAAGGCTGACACTAACACAAAGAGACTGTTGAGAGAGTGGAGTCGGCTGCACATGGAGAATGACCTTCTCTATAGAAAGACTACAGGACGCAAGCAGCTGGTCCTACCTACTCTCTACAGACAGGTAGCTCTCACACACCTCCACAACAACATGGGCCATGTCGGCGTGGAGAAAGTCTTGAACCTGGCTCGAGAGCGGTTCTATTGGCCTTTCATGAAGAGAGAAATTGAAGAGTACGTCACAAGGAAGTGTCAGTGCATCAAGCAGAAGAAGCCAACGACACACGAGAGAGCACCCATGGGTAGCATAACATCCAGCTCCCCTCTTGAGCTTGTTTGCATTGACTTCCTGCACTTAGAGTCTTGTAAAGGTGGGTTTGAATATATACTGGTTGTTGTAGACCATTTTACCAGGTTCGCACAAGCGTATCCCACCAAGAATAAGGCCGCAAAGACCGCGGCAGACCGCCTCTTCAATGACTACATTCCCAAATTCGGCTACCCCTCCAAGCTCCACCACGACCAGGGTCGCGAGTTCGAGAATCAGTTATTCAAGTCCCTAAGAGAACTCGCAGGCGTTGGTCACTCAAGGACATCCCCCTACCATCCCCAATGCAACCCTACTGAAAGACTGAATCGCACCCTGTTACAGATGCTGCGTACACTGGGAGAAAAGGAGAAACAAAATTGGAAGGAACATCTACCCCATGTTATCCATGCTTACAACTGTACCAAGCATGAATCGACTGGCTTCTCTCCGTACTACCTCTTGTATGGTCGACACCCTCGTCTTCCAGTAGACCTTCTCTTTGGTCTCATGGCAGAAAACAACACTGAGACACCACATGGGTATGCAGAAAGATGGAAAGGGAAGATGACAGAAGCATACCGCATTGCAAATGCAAACAGTCAACAGTCAAGTTCCAAAGGCAAAGCAAACTATGACAAAAGATGCAAAGGAGTAATGCTACAGGCAGGAGACCGAGTACTGGTACGAAACCTGAGTGAAAGGGGGGGCCCTGGCAAACTGAGACCCTACTGGGAGCAAACGGTCTACATTGTGAGGGAGCAAGTGGGCGACAACCCCGTCTACAAAGTGAGTCCAGAGGCGGGAGGCCGTCCTGTTCGCACCTTGCACAGGAACTTGTTGTTACAAGTGAATGACTTGCCAGTGGACATTATCCAAAGTCAGGCTACAAGACCACACAAGAGAAACAAGAAGTCCACCGGAAGACCAATGACACCAGAGCCGAACCCTGACACAACTGACTCGGAAGAGGGTGAGCCATTGTACTGGCTTGGTGTACCCAGATACCCTCGAGGGGGCCATTCTCCAGTCACACCAGTTCCAAGTGGAGCGCAACGGAGCTCCGGTCCAAGTGAACTAGGACAAGTCTTAAGGGCTCGTGTCCAACCTAGAAAAAAAAGTGCCATGGTTCCGGAAGAGGATCTAATTGTGTTAAGAGACCCAGACCTACCTCAACTAAGTGACGATCAGGAGATGCCTCAGGTTCAAGAAGAAGTTGACGTCACTGAGTCCAGTCCTGATCCAGTAGAGCTTCCTGACCCAGAGCCAGAACCCAGGGTGGAGCCAGGGGATGACATCCATCCAGAGCCACCATCTCATCTTAGGCAGTCCAGCAGGCAGAGACGTCCCACCACATTCTTCACCTACCCATCCTTGGGTCAACCAGCCTATCAGGCTCATCCTGCGGTGAACACCATCAACGTCCAACCTTCGCCATATCCTTCCCTCTACTACCCTCTTCTCTACTCCCAACCCCCCTACCCCTCTCCCCTCACCCTTAGCCCTTACTTACCTGTTTCATATGTTGTTCCTTGCTATTGAATCGAACAGAAATCTCAGGAAGAAGAATGCCTGAAGTCTAAGGACACCTGGGCAAGAGGAATATTCCAGGGACTTCTGTAAAGAGACTTTGTTAGTTTAAAGGTTTTTTTTATAATTCAAGTTAAGTGTCAGGAGCCACTTTTGCTGTTGGGGAGCGTGTGGTGAACACAAATGTGCTACCACATTTTGGGAAATTTTATTATTTTTAAGAAAAACATATGTCAGCAATTAAGACAATTATTATTTTACATTCATTACGTGTAGTCCATAACAATTGAGGAGAGTAAAAGTGAGAAATAATAAGCGGAACTGTTGACACTGTAGTCGTTCGCCCGCGGTTGCCTAGAGCGGGCCAACTTCCTGTCCTCTCAGATGCAATTCGGGAAAAGACACGAGTGCTCCTGTGATTCTTTCTCTGAGACTCTACCTTTATTTTTACAGGTCAGTATCGTCTTAAAAATACAGTGTATGAGGGTTTTGTGCCTTGTTCTACTTCGGTGTTTACTGAGAGTTATGTTGACACCGCCGATGTAACCTTAAGTGGGGTTTAGTTGAAAATTACTGAAGCGCGGCACCGCAGCGGTGGTAAAGCCGAGCCGCGCAGCCCCAAGTCTCGCGAGAGTTACCGCGAGTTATCGCGAGAGTTACCGCGAGAGTTCGCCAGCCCGCGGGATGTATTTAAACTTGGTAAACTCCATTTAACAAGCAAATATGTGTGTGTGGTGCTCCAATTTAACTGTAAAGGCCCTGACATCAGATTATTCGAGATTAAAATATCTTATATATACTTTATGGTTCAAGTGATGTGGAAATGTTAAGAATAAGCTAAGAATGAATGTACATTTATGTTGTTACATTGCAAAGTAATACATCCAGGTGTGTTTTGTCTAATCTAGTAAGATTTATGCACTTATATCAGATTTGTGGATAAGCTATTTTGAGTTTGCCCTATATGTGAGAAAGAGCAATAAGACGTTTAAGGCATTATATGCTATCTGCACTGCTGATGTAAATGAGTGAAGGAATAGTGTGATTAACAGTGTAAACTGGAGAAATGTAATGACCATAGATGCATATATTTGCCAAATGCCTTTTATTTACCTTTTACAGTTATTGAGCATATCTGACAAGTGAAAGCACTGGATGTAAATTATATTTGTTGATCTGAAATAAGAGATGCAATTCGGGAAAAGACACGAGTGCTCCTGTGATTCTTTCTCTGAGACTCTACCTTTATTTTTACAGATTTGTATTCTTTTTGTTATTGTGGTCTTCACATCTGGGACCCGTAACAATAACATAAACACAGTGAAGCTGGAGGATGAATGATGAATGAATCACTTTTTTTTCCACTCGATAAAAGTTAACGTGGGGGTTCCCGATGGTTAGGGACAAATGCAATCGCATGGCAGGATGCTTTAAACGGACCAAATTTCAATCATGAGAACAACTGAGATCCACAATACGAGGTTAGTCATAATATACTGCAACAACACAGGAATAGAGCAGCTGCGAGGGAATTCAACATTAATCAATGGTACAGAAGTAGAGGAAGCAAAGAGAATGAGCTCATCTGTTTTGTTTCGCTTAATGCGCTTTATAATCCGGTGTGCCTTATGGTCTGAAAAATACGGCATTTAACTTTATTTATTTTTGGCTCCTGATACTTTTTGTGGTGAAATCACTTGGGCTGGGCATTTTTCTTTAAACAGATGCTTTCTTTTATCATTTTGTTGCTTGGAACTCACAGCTTGCGGTGCATTGATGCTAACTGCTTCACACACCAATTAATGGGGGCAACAGTGGGGCCAAAAAGACTGAGAATCAATGATGTACGTGTGCAGTCGCGTATCTCGCTTTTGCTAATATCTGTCAGATCCTCAGGTTAGGAGATGCAGCTCACTAAAGAATTATACATTCGCTTTGCTCTTGTCTTTTATGCAAAGCTCTCTGTGCTGCTCAACACGGAAGAGATAAAAGTAGCAAAACTTTATGCGAGATGCTGCAAATCACAGAACATCTACTGAAAAGGTCGGCAGCATGGTTGGGTTCACTTATGCTGCCACACCCATAACCTCTATCAAACAGACCGTTCATTGCCTGTCTCCTCGTCTATCAACCCATCTATTTCCTTATTTTCAGTCCGCCCCTCTTTACCTCTGACTTTCTGGTCATGTCGGCACTTGAGGGAGATTGTTCATGCAAATCTGATTCGACATCATCTGTATATTAGTCCTCCTCTCTGCAGGGATGCTATTATTCTCATACTTGACCTTTTGGAGAAGCATGCTGCCCTTGCTTTGTCTAGCTGTGCCTCCCACAACACCCTCTCCGGCTTGCTGTTGATGTGTAGCCTTCAAAGAGCCACTCTGCTCGCTTCATTCTTTCATCCACCTTCACCCACCAATCTTCCTGTTCTGCACAGCAGTGCTTTGAACAGGCACACACATGCTCAGCTATCCTCATTTTAAAACACTAACTTAATGATTGCCTGGATGCGTGGTACTTAAGGGACGTCTATAAACTGTAACTATGGTGTTACAATGTATCGTTCTTAAAATCTTACTAAAGTGCTTGGAAATCTTCTTCTTCTTCCACCTGTTCCTTTCAGGTTTCGCCCAGTGGATCATTTGCCTCCATCTCACCCCATCCCTAGCATCCTCCTCTGTCACATAAACCCTCTGCATGTCCTCCTTTACTACATCCATGAACCTTCTCTGTGTTCTTCCTTTTTTCCTCCGTTTCCCTTGGAAATGTAATGCTAAATTACCCAGAGGGGTTAGAGAGGATGCGTTTCGTTTCTATAGATACTCATAACATAAAGGACAAGCATATCGTTTTCCATTATGCTCTTATATGTATTTATTTGTAGATTTCTTTAGCCTTCATAAAGATAGGACAATGAGAGAAGGCAGGAAACAGAGATACACAGTAAATGACCTCGGTGTGGATTCAAACGCAGGCCTCTGTGATAGCTTTATGGCATGTGGGTCACCTATTCAACCCAGTGAGCTATACTGGGACCCATACTCTCTTTTTTATAGTCAGTAAATAACAAGATGACTGCAGTGAATAATACTGCAGTACAGTGCCCTCGAAGGTTTCAACAGGATATCAGAATCACGCTGCTTTCATTGCAAGATTGCATAGAAAGTAGTCATTCATGTCAGGATGTACTGAAGTTGGAAGTCGGCTCCTTTCTTTCTTTGCTTTTAAAGAAAATGTCACTATCATAATATAATTTAATTCTAATAAGCACTTGCTGAGGGAATAATCTACAGCTACCTTGTACCATGCTCTTTCTGCTCTGCGTGTGTGTGTGTTTCCTCCCTGGGGAACTGAGGCTGAAGTAATGAAATGCTCATTACTGATTCAGCTGGAAATGCTTGGGATACATTTACACGCCCACACACACACACGAGCTATCCAGACGCTTTTCAAGGTCACCTCGCATCATTAGCTTGTGTGTGTCTGTGTGTGTGAGCGAATGCTCCGTGTATATAAACTGAGGAACAACAAGACTGCCCCTAATTGGGGCCTAAATTGACAGTTCTGTACAGTACACCACAAGTATTTGATATCGCATGCGATCGATCATTAATGCACTTTCTATTTCACACACACACACATGCTTAGCGCATATACATCTTCACCTCTGCTGTCAGTTCATCGTTAACTTTGGCTCCTCAGATCATGCTTCTCCTGACAACTGTTCCACGGGCACAAGCAAACACACACACACACACACACACACACACACACATGCAGCACATACACTGTGGCGTCTGCTGCCATTAGGAAGAAGCTGTGCTGTCAGTAGGGTTTTTTTTAGATGGCCAAATGGAGGAATCAGACACAGCTATGCTGATGTTTGGGTAGCGGCTTTCCCGGAATAGTTGTTGCAGGAATGCTAAAGTGTAATATTACAAACAGAGCTCCAGATGCAAATTATGATTGTGGCTACAGTTTGAATGCTTTGTGTCTAAAATAGGAAAACATGAAAACACGAAATATATGATTTATGTGTCACAAAGACGAGAATGAATTTCTCCACCCCAGTGGCACACATTGTGTTTTGCTTGCCATTTATTGCCAATGTTTCATACAGTCCTCACAAAAAATTATTTATTTATTTTTTAGTTTATTTAAAAAACTTTCCCAGACTGTTGAACGTTTACCAGGAGAGCAAAAAGGGCATGGATGAATATATTTATGTTGCATTAAAAAACATAAATATATCTGACATTAAAAATTTAATTAGGTCTTGTTATTGATCAAGATCCACAGCCGATGAGAAATGCCAAACAAGAAGCATTTAATTGTTCCTGCACAAAACGAGAAAAGAATACCAAGGAAAGGATTTGGAGGCCGCAAATTAGAAGAATCTTAGCTTTCAAAGGGTTGCAAAGCTGTAAGGTCACTGAGCCACACGTTGCAGTGTGCAGGACCTCTCTCAAGAAAATGTGTTGTTGGCGGTGCAGAGAGAGAAGACACTTCTTCTCCCAAGAGAGATGGCTAAAGCTGGGCACCTTTAACTCGCAGCCTGACTCAGCAAGAGGTGCACACATCATGTAACACTGGATGCCATACTGTGCTTCTGGAAAGCAGAAGTTTGTGTTTTACCAATGAGGCTCTGTGTTTCCCTCTCAACAGAACACACATTTTAGCAGTGTGGAGAGATGCTGGTCAATGAGGCAAACGTGTCAGACGTTAAAGTGAAGATTAAACTGCTCAGATTGTGTTATTTTAGGAAAGTGAAGCAACTCTTATGGTTCGAGTTAGTCTGCAGTACATTAATGTCAGCCGAGGTCCTCTGAAGTTATATGTAAGGAGAAACAAAGAGCGAGGGACTCCACGCTGGGCATACAGTCTCCTGTCTATGGGTCACTACAGCTCTCATTTATGGCAATTCTCCGCCTGCTTTGGACTCTTACTGTCACCTCTGGGTGAGTTCTTCAGCTAAATCCAATTTCCTCCAATCCTGTTGTTTTGGAAAAGTGTCTAAATTACAACTCAGAGGTGACAGGGACATATTTATTGTTTTGGAAAGGAGGAGTTAGTGAATCTGTTCCCATTTTTATCCAGTTGCCCTCTACAGCCATTACAGTTGCAGTTTATCGCAGGACATAGTGACCACTGGTGTCCTGCCTTGTAAAGTGTCAGCTCAGCTCCTTTGGGGATGCAAACCGTGCATGAATGGAGCTGCTCGCTGTTTGTATGGAACAACACTGAAGCTTTTGGCTGATGTGCGATAGCAGATACACGGAAACTGCAGTGTATTACTGTAGTTCACTGACTGTCCCTCAGTATGTCATTAATTTGCCCAAATAGACACACACACACACACACACACACACACACACACACACACACACACACACACACACACACACACACACACACACACACACAAAACGATAACCCCATCCTTGCAGGTGGCAATAAAGGTTAAACTACACCATGAGTAGGTCCAGAAGCAATTAATCACCTGTAGCTGTGTGTGTCCGTACACATATTTCTAGACAATCTGCTATACGTGATGTGTTCTGGATTGTTGCTAAGAAACAAACATGCCAAAGGGCATGTAGGAGGAGACTGTGTGTTGTGACACACACATGCACACACACATACAAGCTGAAGTGACACGGGCTCAAGCAAGTAAATCCAAGTGGAAATATCAGTGAAGGTTTACAATTAAATTTCTTGCCTTTTTTTACAAGACAAATTGCACAAAAAAAGTCCAAATTTTAAAATTGCATTTAGCTAAAAGGACAATGCTGAAGTATTCAAGTGTTAAAGTGTTAAAATGCTAATATAGTTTCATATACTGAGAAGAAAACTCAAAAAAATATTTATGACTGAATGCTGCTCTCTGATCTAATCTAGAGTTGCTCTTAGTGAGAAGCAGCAGGCTGTGGATGTTGCACTTGCATCCTTTTTGCTTGCTTACTGTTGTTCGCAGTTATCTGATCAGTGCACCCCGCCTTCTTGGAGTCGCTGGGTGGGCTGCATGAGGGTGCTTAATCCAGTGACTTCAATGGTCACATGGGCAATGGAGGGGTGTGATTGGGAGGAACGGCCTGACTGATCTGAACCCGAGTGGCGTTCTGTAAATGGACTTATGTATAAACCACAGTTTCTCCATAATCTACACTATGTTTGAACATAAGGACACCCTAGGTCACAGATTGGTGATCAGTTGTGTAATTGTTGCATCGGATCTCTTTAATCCCTCTGACACAACTTCTGTTAAGGAAGCAGAGTCTGGGCACGAGGTCACTGAGGTAGGTAAGCAACTGTGTTGTTGCCACTACAACATATATATATATACATATATATATGTGAACTCTCTGCATGTATTTTGCTCAGGTTTTAATAGTTTTCCTTCAGTCATCATTTTGTTTCCTATAATTGATTGGGGAAAATGCCGCTAATGCACTGGGCATGCTTACATCTGCATGCGCGTACTCAGGGGAAACATTAAGCTCTGATGTTTCAAAGTTAATGTTGTCTAACAAAGTGGACAATGCGCCTGCCTCCCTCCCACATTTTTCATCAAACTAAGCTCAGTGCAAAGGAAAGAGAGGCTCGGTTAATATTGTGCTAAAAATGAAACATGAATTCGTCTCGCTGCACTTGTTATTGTGGCAAATCAATAATGACACGACCCAATTCTGTCTCCTAAACAGGTTCAAACCAGATGTGACTCGAGGTTTTCGATTCTGATGGGAACAGATGGTCACAGAGCAAGACCACACACAAACAAACACAGGCGTGAATGCAATGTTTGTTCAGATAGGAACCCAGGGTCCCATATTGCTCCATGCTGCTATTTGTCAACGGTGCACACAATAAAGGACAGATGCCTAATTGGTAAACATTCTGCTGCGAGTAAATCACCTCTATCATCGGCACAGACGCGGTGGAAAACAAAAACACATCAGGCGTCTCGCACGCTGATATTTTGAAGGAGGTTGTCCGTGTTTCTGTTTTAAATTTCTCATATTTTCTGTCTGTAATACTGAGATATAATATCTGTGTGAGTGTTTCAACATTAACAAACTCGCCTCATTCCTCAGCGACTGAAAGAAGCTCTTTGTCTATTGTACTGCATGACAATATGTATTGTAAGAGACGGAATCAGATTTCTTCCCAAGCAGGTGTGTGTATGACTCTGTGTGTGTGTGTTAGCGTGTTTGTGCCAAGATATTACAGAGAGCGCGAGCTCGTTATGAACGAGTTTTCTTGCGACAGTGCAGGTGTGTATGACAATGTCTCAGACTGAAATATGCGTGTGTGCAACTGTGTTTAGCCACCGGCAAAGTCTGTTTCCCTCCTGTCCTAATCCACTCACTTACCTGAGTTTCTCCTGCGATAAGTCTGGAGTCCTTCCAACACACACACACACACACACACCTATATGAAAGTGCGGCCGCATACCCATTAGACGAAGCAACATTTTGCACATCTGTGTGAGTTTATGCCTTGTAAGGTAACGGTATTCACACTGTGCGAAGCTGTGGGTGGGTGCGGCGAAGTCCATAAATCTTTTAGTTCTAATCAACAAAACACTCATAAATAATGCAAGATTGTGTGCAACCATGAGAGTAAAAACAGAACCAAAATAACTTCCACAAGTATTCTCTCTTAATTTAATGGGGATTTTAATGCCAGATTTTCATCAGTGAGCATGTTCTGGGATCTTAACTTGATCTTGATCTAATCTTATATACTGTCATGCTAAAATCATCTTATTTTTTGCTTTTGTTCAGGGGACGAGCCAGGTGATGCACCCAGCGGTCGTAGTCCAGAGGGAAAGGACAGGACCCCACCTCGTCGTCGCCCAGTCCTTCCTCATCTCCTTCCACCTACACAGGTAAGTAAAAAGAACTCAGAACAATAAGTAAACATGACAGGTTAGCAGACATGGCAATAATTGTCTGCCCATTTCAAAGACAAAGAAAGGGGCGGGAATGGTTCGAACAGGTTATGTGACTGAGAACGTATCAGCCAAACAGAAGTGAAACAAATCCCGTGCATCAACACTTATACAAGTGCAGACAGACTCGAGAGTTATTTGGAACGATTCTTTTTTTTGACAACCGAATCGATTTTTGCCGACTTTCATGGAGCATTAGGGACGGATCTGTAGTTGTGCATCAGTATCGACGATTCTGAGGCCTGAAATCCTCTGACCGTTTTCCAATACTTTTTGGGTTATTTCACACCCACCCACACCTCCTTCAAACCACTGCTATGAGCTCCTCTGATTAATTACTGAGAAGCAAATGCAGAGTGATCGATCAGCCTGTCACATGCAGAGCTCTGTCAGAGAGAGCCTGATGCAACTTGATATCAATGTTGTTCCTGGATGACGCACTTTTCATTGAATAGTGTCTGCTGTGTGATGTAACACCACTGCTTGCTCTCCCTGAAGTTCAATAAACATACAGATGGAATCGTAGATTTCGTTTTTGTTTCTATTTTTTTAGTTGAGCAACTACAGCAAACCTAGTTTTATTTCTAAAGATGTACACATACTTACAAATTTAAGTACAGCGAAAAGTCTTGAGTCGCCCCTCGTTTCTTTATATAGTGGTCCCTGGTTTATTGCGGGAGTTACGTTCTAAAAATAACCCGCGATAGGTGAAATCTGCGAAGTAGCTAACTTTATGTTTTACAATTATTATAGATGTTTTAAGGCTGTAAAACCACTCACTACACACTTTATACACTTTCCGAGGACAGGCATGAACATTTTCCCACTTTTCTCTTTTGTTTAAACACTCAAAGTTCAAACCTTCGTAGAATAATAAGTCCAGTATTATAGAATGAAACCAAAGGCACCCACAACATACAGTACAGCACTTCAGAGTCACACTGGTAACGATCGAAGATTCATGTAAATTTGACAAGCTGAACTCATCCTATACTGTACAGGAGACATGACACGAGATTGATTGACAATGGTCTACAGCCAATCAGGACGCAGAACACAATGCGCTGTTAAAAAAAAAAATCAGCAAAGCATCTGCGAAAGGTGAACTGCGTTATAGCGAGGGACCACTATATTGTACCACTGCTTTGAAGGTGTTTTTATTTCTATCTATCTATCTATCTATCTATCTATCTATCTATCTATCTATCTATCTATCTATCTATCTATCTATCTATCTATCTATCTATCTATCTCTCTCGATATATATCTCGATATATATCTCGATATATATATATCTATATATATCTATATATAGATATATCTGTATATATATTTATATTTTCTTGTTAACTCTATTTTCTGTAATGTTGTATCTTATTGCCTATCCTCCGTCAGGTGCCTGTTAAAGGCTCCGCCCACACGATGACTTTTGAGCCTTTGACCCTGCTCTCTCTGCTGCTCTTTCTGCTGTCACCATGGGAACCACGCTGATGAGGAGGAGAAAGATTTGGGGCTGTACAGTGACAGGAAGTGTTGAAAAACTGTATTTTTGTGTGTGCGCGTGTGACGCTGAGTACTTTCTGTAAGCACAGCTCAACCGAAATGATTGTTATGTTGTTCTGGGTCACCTAGCTGTTGGTTTAACACAGCTACAGGTGTGCAGTATGCAATTTTTTGTATTACCTGTACTTACCTCTACATGTGTTCATTTGTATTTAACTTTTATAGAATAGACCACACAGCACTACTGACTTTTTTTGAAGTGATATGTAAATACAAATATATATATTATATATATTTATATAAAGAATTTCTAAGGATAACAAAGGATTGAGTGTAAATTGAGGTTATTCTAGATCAGAGCAGGACATTAAGGGATGTTTGGTTTAGTATTATCTTTAAAAGATGTACAGTATCTTCCACAGACACTAAGACCTGTAGCAAGTATAGTTCATGCTGAGGACCTCCCTCATTAGCGAAGCAGTTTGGTTGGAGGGAACGAAAACTTGTGAAGCCTCATTAATGAAGAAGATACAGGCTGTAAAAGTTCATCTAGGCACTTTCTTAAAAAAGCAAAACAACCAGCTATGTGTTACTTCAGACTATTAACAGATGGTCTTGCAGTTTAGTGAAGATCTTCACAGTTTGCTCAGTAATTGTGCAAACTGAAGCTTATAGGTTGTGGAGAAATTTGTTATGTTTCTTCTTCAGATGCACAGTCTCCAAAACTGTAAAAGCACCGTACTAATGAATATAACAGATGTAAGTAAAACTTGAAATTCAATTATTCAACAGAAGGCTCTGTCAAAACATAAGAATATGAAAAAGCACCCAGGAAAAGAGACAACCATCTGCCTGAACAATAAATAATGCGATGTCTCATTTTCATATGCAAACATGAACTGTCATGTGCTTTCAAAGGCTGGCTTCTCATCCAATTTGTATTAATTGAATTTGCTTTCTCCTTCAGTGAGGTAATGTTTAAGACATTTAACAGTACTGTAGGCTTGTCTTTACTATTCAAGCTTTTTCTACATCTGATTTTTGTGATATCAGATTGTCTCCAGTGAGGGGAAATGATGGAATACAGAGATAGTGATCAGGGCACAGCTCAGCCGAGATCCAAACGTGATGTAATTAATAATTCATATTACAATTATGACTGAAGATTGCCGAACCAGTCCGCATGCATTTTGTGGAGTTTCCCTCTGAGTGTTATGTGGGTGGTACTTCCGGAGTATGGGGTGTCTGGCCTGTTGCTACGAGCCATTCGATCCTTATACAACCATTGCAAGAACTTGGTCCCCATAGCCAGGAATGAGTCGAACTTGTTGCCGATGGTGTTGGACTCCACCAGGGCTGCCCTTTGTCACCGATTCAGTTCATATCATTTGCAGATGATGTGGTTCTGTTTGCTTCATCAGCTGGTGGCCTCCTTCTTAAAATGAGAATAGTCCTCGGCTGTAAAAGGTTGAAGTGCCCACCCCATGTCACGAGCGAGAGGAGAGGGGAGCGAGAGATGGACAGACACACTGGTGCTGCGGCTGCAGTGATGCAGACGTTGCATCTGTCCGTGGTGGTGACGAGAGAGCTGAGCGTCCCTACATCCCTACCCTCACCTATGGTCATGAACTTTGGGTAGTGACCGAAAGAACGAGATTGCGGATGATGGCTGGCCTCTCCCTTAGAGATAGGAGTTTGACCAGAAGGGGCTCAGGGTAGAGCACCTCCTGCTCAAATGATGATCCACATGATCCACATCGAAAGGAGCCAGTTGAGGTTGTTTGGGCATCAGACAAGAATACTTCCTGGGTGAGGTGTTCCGGGCATGTCCCACTGGAAGGAGGCCCCACGACAGACCCAGGACACGGTGGGGAGATTAAATCTCTTGGCTGGCCTGGGAACACGTTCGTGTTCCCTCACACAAGCTGGAGGAGGTGGCTGGGAAGAGGGAAGTCTGGGATTCTCTGCTTAGGCTGCTGACCCTGTGACCCACCCCGGATAAGCAGAAGAGGATGGATGGATGGATATTACAATTATCAAATCCTTTTGGCTCTCTGTTGAAGCTCAAATATGCACCCAACAGCTGGACAGCCAACTGGGAGACTGGTTAAAGATATTCAATAGGGTACAAATGAATCATTTAACAGACTTCTAATCTATTTATGTCTGTGGATGGTTGGCCTTGTTTGTCTCGGTTATATCACACTGTGCTGGTTACATTAACTGCCTCAGAAATATACCCTCTTAAAAACCTCTTTTCTTGAGGTTTCACCTCGTAGAGAGCGAATGATTGAGGGTAGTATTTGTCTTTTACTAAGTACAGTGAAATTTTTAAAAAATGTGTCTGCTTTCATGGTCCGAGTCTTTTTATTTATGAGGGAGAGACAGATGATTGACAGCTTAAGAAATACCATTATGAGCTTAAGTGTGTGAAATATCTGGGCAGTGAGCCCAAAACCTATGTTACACAGCAGGATGCTTTTACAACATAACCTTCAAACAAATGTGCTATCATTTGATTACTGTTTAAACGCTATACCTAAATGGGATGAGTTTTTGGATTCAGTCCAACCTCTACCATCTTTCACAGCTCCTTCTGGGCCTACAACACACCGACTGATATACAGTACACGAGTATAGGACTTTTTTGGTTTTTCTGAAGCCTACCTTTGGCCAATCACATGCTTTGAAGGAAATTAAAAAATTTTAAAAATGTCATATATTGTTTAGGTTGTTAAATTGTTATTTTTTTCTCATAATAAGAACTCAGTTTTATTAATAGTTATTCTGTCGAGATAATCTATCGAGATAATCGGAAGAACTAAATTATTTAGGAACTGCAGATCAAACAGATTAAACTTGGTGTTCTCAACTTTGTGGTCTCTGCTGTAAAGTTGAGATGAGAAATTGACATTGAGAAACCAATAGCGAAAAAATGATGTCATTATGAATCTGTGTGTGATTTTGAGTATAACACTTTGGTGCATCAAAGTGCTAAGTAGCATGTCAAAGCATACTGGTGTACGGCGAATAAACTTTGTCATCGTTGGATAAAAGTCATTATGTTTTCTTGATCAAAGTTTAACAGCTCTCTTAGTTTAGGAATCCTAATTTTTGTTGTTGTTTAGCAGGATGCAGAGGAACCAGAATACAATAAGAACAACTTGTTAGCTACAGCCGTGTAGCTCAAGCCACTGCGCTAATGTTAATGTTAATGCGCTAATGCTAACATCAGTGACTGATGTGAAACTCACCCCTGTAATGTACTGTGTCCTGCTACTGTTGTGTCATTAATCACCATCAGTTGGATATTTTTAATAATAAACTGTGTTTTTAAATATGTAGTGTAGTTTTTGATATATCTAAAAAAACGTTTTTTTAAATTAAGGTTAGAAGATCTGAATAAAATCTACAAACAGAACTGAAACTGAAGTCTAAAATAAAAAGAACAAAATCTGCATCTTAAACCAGCCAGCATAGCCGCACTGTTGCACGAATTCTCCCATTAAGGAGGAGTCACCCTCTCATTAATGTGACATTAATGCTTCTAGTATGGCTGTAATCGTCGGGTTAACTTCAACTTCACACCTCTATAGAGGAGAAATTACAGATGAGTGATTTGAAGCTATCAAGAGAAAAACACTTTTATCATTTTATATGTTTGGTTTTGATTATTTCTTTGATTATTTCCACTTTACTAACTCCGATGTGGGGCAGCTTGCCAGACAACCTAATCACCAACATATTCTTCCACACATGGTGCTTTGTTTACACAAGCCTGACGGTAACTCTACTTTTACTGTCTTCTGAAGACATCAGACAGCAAAAATACAACTATAGAGTACACTGGAGTCCATTACATGGACATGAGTCATTGCAGCAGTGTAACCAAAATGTAGATTGCGTTTCAACTCCCCAAAATTAACTAAAAAGAGACTAGCCAGACTGAGCACTACACTCTACAGTAAGACATGTGATGCATCTCTGCCACTGCCATTTCACTCATTGGGTTCTGACCAGTTCCTGTATAAAATATCAGGCCTATTGATGTTCAGTGAAAGAAATGATACCTCATGATTGAGAAGCTCAGACTAGCTTAGTGTTTAGCAACTGTCCTGAAACGAAATTAAGCTTTTGTTTTATGTATAGATTCTTAATAGATAAAGACATGCAGCAGTGAGGAGGAGAGACTTTGAGCCAAATGTCTCTCCTGCAGTGCCCATTTCAAGGCAAACTGATTAACCAAGTACAAACTCTTCATATAGTTCCACTGCATTAAGAGACTTAGTGGGCCCTGAGCAGTATGGCAGCTGCATTTATATAATTCCAATGAATAGCAGGAATCAACAGGCATCTGCATATATGCATTCACTGTACATGTTATTAGCTATATCTGTTCAATACTCATAACCAAAATATCTAATGGGCCAATCACTTGGCAGCGATCCATTGCATTCATTCATGTGGACATGGTCAAGACAGCCAACTGGAGTTCAAACAGAGCATCAGAAGAAAAGAAAGGTGATTTATGAGACTTTGAATGTGGCGTGGTTGTTGGCAAGACAGGCTGGTGTTCTGAATGCACAGAAAAAGAGAAAAGGATGATGGTCAGACCACTTCAAGTCAAATATGCACTCATTACAACCAAGGTATGCAGAAGAGCATCTTTCAATGCACCTCACATTAAACCTTGAAGCAGATGATCTACAGCAGTCACAAAGCTCAAATCATCTCAAACTGGTTTGTTGAACATAAAAATGAGCTCAGTGTACTCGAATGGCCTTCACACTCACCAGATCTCAAGCCAACAGAGCACCTTAGGATAATTTACACCATGGATGTGCAGCCAACAAATCTGCAGCAATTTTGTGACGTTCTCATCACATTATGGATCTCTTGGGAATGTGATGAGTAGCTAGCAAGGTGTACCTAATAAAATGCTAATGTCTCTGCTCACATGTAAAACAAATGCCATTACAACAAGTAAAACCATATCAATATAACCAGAGAAGCCCCTGAAAGGGCCAGAACGCTAATGGTCTGTGCAATGAAATGTAATGTGTAACGTGATGCTCGTAAGTGCTAGCTTTGAGCATAGCTAGCAATTAGAGGATGAGTATGTGGGGACACAAACCATTTGATGTTGTTGTCTACTCCATCTCCCAAATATGCACATACTAAAGGAGAGACAAAGCTTCACACAAATAAACAAAGTGACTCCTTCCAGGTGTAATTTCTGAGCTCACTTTTGGTCAAATTTAAAAACAACTACTCATTTGCATGATCCATATAAATGCTCTAAATGTAGTTTTGTTCAAGTGTTTCCATCAATTAATACAAATTATGCATAGTCTTGTAAAGTCACAGTGTGACACTTAAAGCGAGATAAGCTGTTTTGGGGTTACTCTCATCATGAAAAAGAAAACTCCTCAAATTTAGTGAGTGATGGCTCCACAAATGAAATGAAAAATGAGCAATCTTGGCTTCAATGAGTAGCTTGGATGAAGTTTAAAATGCAATAAGTGTCCTTATCCCATCGCCAGACTGGAGTGAGATTTGAAAACCTCAGCCCAATCAAAACTGTAAATTAGAGAGCAAACAGGAACCTTACAACAATGAGTCATTAGCCACTGTTATTGAACCTGTTATAAAAAAATCAACTCTAAACTCTAGGCTAGCAAATTTGCTGCAACAGAAATGAAGCACAACAAATCTGCATCCTTTTAGTCATCATCATCAATCTTCACTGAATGTGCCACACTCCACAACCTTTGAAAAATTGCTGCAGACTGAATTTTAATAACAGATACAGGGATCTCTAGAGTGGAAAGTGTTAACTTTTATTAATGACATTGGAAACACTTTTAATTAAAAAATAATATCACGGAAAAAAACAATAACAAAACTGTGGCATAGACCTGACCTTTATATGCAAATTCCACAAAACTGAATCTCCGCTAGAACAGAAGATAAAGTTCTGTAGGTTTACATTTTACCTCATAATAAATATTTTTACTTCTTTTTAGATTTGGATTTTACTTTTGGATCATTCACTACATCTCGGTCACTAAAAATAGATTTAAACATACAGACACTGAAGCTGTGAAAGCTTTATTTATGTATATGTTATATGGGAACGTGGCTGCAGGTCTTTGGCCTCTGGCCCTGCGCAAGATTACTGTGATTGGATTGGCATGGTCACAAAGTTGGCACAGATTACTTGGCTGGCACAGGATCCTGCCGAGGCATGTTGGGAAATAAAGACATCACTGAATGTGAATTGCCACCAAGAAGAAGAGGGCAGGGGAGGGAGAGAAAGCACAAACGGGAGAGACTGGGAGGAGGAATGTCTGCCATCCCTCATCCTTATGCCGGCAGATCCAAGTTCCACCCATGATGTCTGTGTCATTCTGAAACTTTCTTTATTATTTCATTTATTTTTATTCATTATTGTT
Source organism: Rhamphochromis sp. 'chilingali' (assembly GCF_963969265.1). Classification (NCBI taxonomy): domain Eukaryota; kingdom Metazoa; phylum Chordata; class Actinopteri; order Cichliformes; family Cichlidae; genus Rhamphochromis; species Rhamphochromis sp. 'chilingali'. The sequence continues at coordinate 33,647,003 of NC_137934.1, forward strand.
GATATTTCTTTTCTACTGCATTTATGGGACAGATCCCTGCTTTTGCCTGATGAAGCCACGATCTGCTTTGACTAATTTCTCAGGGGAAAATGTCTTTCTTGTTTCTTTCAGCCAAAAACCGCAAAAGGGCTAGAACAGCCTGCACAGCCCTGAGCTATAAGAACAGAGAGGAAAGCAGGAGGGAGATGGGCTTAACAGTAAAGTAGGTGAAAATGAAAAAAAAAGGAACTATATGAGGATTCAGGGCTGAGAGAGGCAGGGAGACAGAGCGTGTTGCAGGATGTTCTTTCGATGAGCTGATGAGGTTTCTTGCTGAATAATATCCTTCCTCTGTGCCGGCACTAATGAAATCAGAGCTGTGATTATTGTTGACCCTGTCCATGGGTTATGACTGAGGTTTGTTCTATTTAAAATCATATTTATTACCCTGTTAGTATGTGTAGCCTTTGAAACACACATCATATCAGCGAGCACTGATTGCAGACATGTTGATGTGCTCCGTGCAGTTTTAGAGCTTCGTTAGCTATAAAAATGGGACTCGAGGCAAAGCAACGCAGTGGGATTTGTAATTGATTTAGAAAGTGCCACGACACAACTGCAAAGGTCAAACTGGTAAATGCTCGCCCTTTGCTGACATCCGCTGGATTTTATCGTATATCTGTCTGTTTGGAAATGAGCCCTTGAATTTACCCAAATCAATTTCCAGTGATGTGCGCTCATGCTTTTATATCCTGAAGAGCAACATTTTAGGGACTTAGTAAAAGGGGAACTTAGCGTCTGATCTGTGCGAATGAGAACATTGTTTTTGAAAATGTGTGGATTTAGAGCATCCGATTGCTGCCTAAATCCAAATAGCACTGGCGTGGCACTGCAATCTTAATTTAGTTTGAGTGTTTAGGAGCTGTTTAACCACAAAAGCTGATCGTCTTCACAGTAGTTGGCAGCCTCCTTTTTCAAAGTCTATAATGCCAACATCAGGGCAGCTCTAGTGAAGCAATTAAGGATTAAGTGTCTTGCTGAAAGGCACTTTTAACTTCAGCTTCTGTGTGGAAGAAACACTAACTGTTACTACAAACTGCAATGCCAGAAAGACATCGAGGCTTTCTATCAGTGCCGTAAAACCAAACCAGATTCAAGGCCCATATCATTCACCTTTTTAACAAGTTAATATAAGTGTCTCATGCAATCAGACCCAGGACTGTTTTTACGTCTGTAGCTCTAATCACATTTGAGCTGCTGCTGTCAAAGCAAACTTTTTTACACGTGACAGAGAAATGCACAAAAGTGAACAACACAAAGGAGGTTGTCTGGTTAGTTAGTCGCATTAAAAGCTGACCAGAGGAGGGGTGTGGCTCACCTTGGAAGTTAATACATTTCGGAATCTATCCGGGATTATTTGGAAGTTCTCTTTACCACTGTGAGCTAAAGATAGGGCACATATCACTGACCAGTTATGGTCGAGATATCCTTCTGCACGCTTTTCACCTTTAGCGCAAGTATGCAGACTCAGATTACACTCAGTTGTTTTTAAATATAGCTGAAATCACAGCATGTAAATTGGTTGTTTATAGGTTTCAAACACCCACTCTATATCTGACATCTGGCTATGTCCATCTATATAACAGATGGACATACATGCATAGTCAAAATAGGACAGTGACCTCCTTGCAACCAAGAGAAAGACAAATGGTGGTTGTCAGATGATTGCTCTGATTTTTTTTTTTATCATGCAGCGACCGATTTAAAGTAGTTGCCAGAACCAACGGGTCGCTCCGAGGTTGAAGGTGCAGCACCCTGAACCTCTGGACAACTAATGGCAGTCATAGAACAAGTGCAAAGGTCACTTGGTGGGAGGCATCCGGTCTCCAAACTACTGTGGTCTGACTTTGACTGATTGCAGTCACTCTAAAACTGATAGGAGAAAGTTTGCAAATACTTGCTGTCTAATAATAGTTATAAACAGAGACTGTTTGCCAGCATGTTACAATCAATCATCCTACCCAGTAGAGTCCATGCAGACCCCAGAGAGAATTTTGAATTTTTTTATTCCATTTTCAATTGTTTTGTCAGTTATTTTGTTCCTATTGATGTCAGAACTTTGTTTTCTATTTCTGCTTTGATTAGTGCTTTTTAAAAATGCAACTGTTTTGAGGTCCCAGTGGAACCTAGTCAAAAACACTCAATTCCACCTACGGAGTTTTAATAAACTGAAATCAGTTTGGGTAGTAATTTAAAGCCTCACATAGTATTAACAGATGTAGGAGTACTTTGTCAATAATTTTTAAGAAGACTCAGATTGATCTTCCCACACTGGAAGCCATCAACAGCAGATGTTGCTCGGCATACCTGAGATATCTGGGACATGCTCGGGGTCATGCCACACATGGAAAGGAGTCAGCAGTGAAAACATCACCTGCAGATGTGACTGTCCAACAGTAACATCAGAAAATCTACTCAACAAAGTTTGCTCCTGAATCACAAGAAGGCAACAACTGTTTGCTGTGCCACCAAGCCTTCATCATAGCATCAGGCAAACTGTGTGCTAAAACTGCCTGTAGTGTGTGTTAGCTCGACCTCCACAACCATAGGGAAGGCTTGGTTTGCCAGCAATAAATGAGATTCATTCCTGGCGAGTGCTCGACCTGGTTATGGCTGCTTTTTGTTGCTTTATGGACAGAATTTCTAGGTACAGCCGAGGGTGGAGGGTTTTGGGAGTCGGTGGTCCAGATTGCAACGAGGTGGTTTGAGTGTGAAGCGGTTGGAATGAGAATGAGCACCTTTAAATCGGATGCCGTTGTTGTTAGCTATTAAAATCACTGCATGAAAGGCTATTATTTGAGGGCCCAATGCTTCCACTTTTTTCCAATATTGAAGACCGCATTGAAAAACGGTTATTTTATGTATCAGACCACAAAAAGATGCTCCTCTGCCACTGCCTAACAGTTTTAGCTCATGTTATTGTGTGACACTGCTGCTTGAACTAATGTCTTAACTCACTCGTGTGTTAAAGTGGCAGTAGGGGGTCACTAGAGTCATTAGGGTTCACCATCAGGGTGGAAATCACTGCTTATCAGTCCAAAGATTCACAGATTAATTTGTTTCTGCATGTGTGGTTAGTAGCAACGGTGCTTTTCTCAGAAAGACTCGTTCCTACATGCAGTTAGGATGCCTTCAATGGTAACTTCAGAGTGTTTTCAGGTTGAAGCAGGCTCGAATTCAGCTGGATGCCAGCCAATCATTCACTTCCACTGCATAATTCCAATGCTTATTCACTAAAGCTGAGAGAGCTTATCTTGAGTGACAGATTAGCTTGGACTTTCTGGGGCAGGCAAGACATTCAAGTTTCATCATCTTTGTGATTTATGGTCTGTTTTTGTTTGCGTACAGTGTAGCGTAGGCACTCTTTCTGACAGACACTTTCTGGCAGGCTTTCGTAAATGTCACTGCATCGAGCTACCTAGGTAAACCCCCTTGCACCAATGCGTTGCTTCGTTCAGCAGAGTCAGACCTCACCTGCATTTCTTGTCTCTTACTAGCTTGGTGCCTCACATCACCAAGACAGATTGGCGTGTGTCAAGAGAGTCACTAGCTGAAAACCTCTTGAGAGTGAAATATGTGTAGTTTTGACTTACAGACTTGAAAGGAGACAGAGCAGAGCAGCATATACTTCAGGAAGCCGTATACAGGTCACAGCAAGCTAACCTGCTTTGTCTTTTAGAATCTTTAACCCTGACATCCTCATACTCTGAAGCCTTACTGGCATGCACATAAAAAAATAACCAACTTTTACGATATATCTGCACAAACTATAAGGCTTTGCATTTGAGGCTGCGAAGAGCTAGGAGGAAATGATTGTGAAGAGGGGATAGATTGGAACGTATTAAAGTATTAGAACTTTCTTCTCGTGAATGCGTGGGCAGATATGAGAGGGCAGGAAGTTCACAGGAAGAGAAAAAAAAGGGAGTGAAGCAGAGTTTAGACGAGATCAAGAGCAGAACTAAGCACATGAAACCAGTTCAATCCTTTGGTTAATTCAGCTGTGTGTATCTGACCTGGCTTGACTAGCCTGTTGTGGCGCCTCAGGAAAAATAACTCAGACATGCAAAACTGAGTTTAAAAGGAAGGTTCAGGACATGTCTCATTTATTTATGCTACATAAACTGTGATTGAAATGTGCAAACAGATGGGCAGGGACACAATCCGACAACGTTTTGGCATCACCGCTTTGTGGCCTTAGCCGACACTGAAATCCCGCACTAGCGCCTTGCCAGAAGGAAAGTCGAGATGCGCTTGGTCCTACAAACAACATCCACATTGTTGCAGGGAATTAAAACCCTCAAAAATGTGTTTGATGGCAGTTCAAACCTTTTTCCTAGTTTTGACGTTTTAATCTGACATTTGGTGCATGTTGAATGTATTGAAAACACCGTTCTCATATGAAGACTGGCTGCACCGACTCTTCCCTGAAATGGGAAGTTCTCATTCATATTCCAGGCATGGAATACAGGTATGTGGCACGGGCTTTGGGTTAATCAGTGTCTTTCTCCTGAGGGTTAAGATGCCTGGTATGTCTTTTAATCCTAACAGTATTTAGCCTGCCAAGGCAATAAGTCATTGGCTGGATTAACACTTGCCCTGGTGTAGAACTGAGCACGTGTGTGCATGTTGGCTTAGGTGAAAGTCTAGCTTAACTATTTCTTGTAAATTAGGTGCTTAAAAGCGTTGGCATTAGTGTCCAGTTATAACTGCTGCCACTGTTCTCTGCTATATTTCAGAAACTGGCTGCAGGGATTGAGTGCGGCTGTTGAGAGATGATGTGGCTCTTGGCTTAAGTTCCCTTTTATCCTGCAGGTGCTGATGGAACTGAGGTCAGGGCTTAATGGAGGCCAGTCAAGTTCAAAACAAGAAATCTCTTCATGGATCTAGTTTGTGCATAATAGTTTTGTCCTCCTGAAATTCTAACTGTTCCGGCAAAGTGGGAAGCACAATGTTGTCCAAAACTCGCTTTCCAAATGATGGGGTCCATGTACATCTACTCACATTCACACCTGTCATATGTAAATGTTTCAGAGTCAAGATCAGTGTGATAAGATATGGCATGAGCTGGAAGCACACAGCACACAACTGTAGCTGATGTTCTTGAGGATTATATTGAGATGTTGTTTAAAAAAACAGAGTAAAATGATTTGTTAAAAAACCCAGAAACAGAAAATATATCAAGAAAAATAATTGCTTATTTTGGATTTGATGACAGCAACACATCTTGGAAAAAGTTGGGATAGGGCCATGTTTAACACTGTGTAGCATCCTCTCGTCTTTTAACAGCAGCCTGTAAATGTCTGGGAACCAAAGAGACCAGTTGCTGAAATTTTTACTATTCTTTATAGTGTTTTTGGTTTTATGATGCTCCAAATGTTTTCAGTTGGTGAAAAGTCTGGACTGTAGGTTGGCCAGTTCAGCACACCGACTCTTCTGCTTCTTCTTGTAGCCCTGCTGTTGTGCCCGATGGAGCTTGAACCTCTGCTTGTGGATGCAAACTGTGTTCACTGACAGTGACACAATCATGTCTGTTTTGAATGCAGTGCAGACTGAGTGCGTGAATATCACAGGCATCCGATACTGACTTTCAACTTTGTCTTCTGCGCACAGAGATTTCTCCAGATTCTCTGAATCTTTTTTTGATATCATGTAGATGATGAGATATTCAAAGTTGTTGCAATTGTATGTTGAGAAACATTATTCTGAAACTGTTCTTTCTGACCTGTGACCAGTTCATCTAATTTATTGTGAAATGCTCCTCCCCCATCCCAACCTTTTTCAATCACTTCACTGCCATCAAATTCAAAATGAGCTAATATATCTTCATGAAATAATCTCTGTTTAAACATTTGATATGTTTTCAAATTTCTATTGTGAATAAAATATGGGTTTGTAAGATTTAAAAATCATCTCGTTCTGTTTTTATTTACATTTTGTACAGCGTCCTGTCCTTATTTTGGGAACTGGAGTTGTAGTAGCACATGCTCTAAAAGTCTAATCTGTGTAGCATCACTCACATGGGACTCAACATTACATTGTGTGCCACGTCTACATTACCTTGTAGTTGCATTTCTGGTGTGTCAGTCAAATTTCAGGCTTGCCACTGACCTTTTCCAGTCAGCTTGAGGACCTGGCGCTGCTGATGCTGTTGCTGGGGGAGGATGTTGGATGAGAAGATTGGAGCGGGTCTGACAGCTCATTGGTCACATCCACCAGCCACACCAAACTGAGCCGGAGGAAGGCACTGAATCTCTACCAGCCACTGACCTCCCTACAGTGGCACACGAGACATTTGGGACTCCTCCATGAATCAGGGTTTTTTGCTGAAGGCTAATTTCTTCTGTGTACATAATATGTCTTCTTTCATGCATTTACTTGTAGAAAAAACTCTTGAAGGCTCACATATACTCTTGAATCTGACCTCACTATGTTTCTGTGGCAGCCGTTGGACTAATATTTGCCAGCTGCGGGCCAACTGAACACTGTGTCACTGAGGAATCATCCAAATCCCTTAAGCTTTGAAAGTCCCTGGCAGAGGTTTCTGCAGAATGTTGCACAATATCTTAAAAAACAAAAACAAAACCTTTCTGTTAATGTCACAGGTATGATTTTCCAGCTAAAATGTGTATTAACAATTTTACTTCCCTTAACATGTGCATAGTAAATCTATCTACACACAATCATTTGAAATCCAAGTGGTTTTGACATCAACACAATAAATTATACAATGAAATCAAATTACTCTCGTGTAAGCAAATCATTAAAAAGTTTTACATTTTTTATTTTTTTCCTCATCTCTAATTGTACTCTAATTTATGGCTGCAGATGAACTCCCACACTTGCATTTGATTTTATGCAAAGATCTTTTTTGTGAGTGTTGTTGTTTTATTTGCCATTTATCATTTTAGTCCTGGGTGGTGCAAATGAAATGAGGATAATAAAACCAATACTCTCTTTCCTCGTGTAAACTGTTATTTTCTACTAATGGGAATAAATATTATTTTATTGCCAGCAGATGCCTGAGAAAATAGAAAGAAAAGTAGGTTCTGAACCAGAAACATTCAAATTAACAAAACGTCTTATAAGCCTAAAAACACAGAGACTATTATCAATTTTAATGACTCTTAATAACTTTACATTTTTATATTCCCAACAGCAGTTTTAGTCATTGTTACTAGTAAGTGCAGCACTATGGAAATGGCAGTTATAGTAAGCAAGCAATGTTGCTGTACCACACTGTATAGCACATTCTGCGAGTAAAACTGTGTGATCGAAGTTTGCCCAAACGACATGAAAACTCACAATGTACAGACAGTTCCACACAAAGTCCAGCAACCTAAGACTCCATAACCAAGGAAAAGAGGGAGGGTGAGGATTACTGTGAGAGCCATTATTCAAGATGAAAGAATGAGTATCCATGAATATATCACGAAGTTGGCCCCCCGGGGTACAGAGCTACCTGAGTGCTGCAAGGAAAAAGAAGACATACTCTGGAAGACACGCGCCTCCATGGGGTGTTTCATCGGCAGAAAGAAAAACTGGCTGACATCCTACCGGTTGCTAGAAAAGGATAGCATATTCCAACATTAGAACAGATCCACAGAGGCGGGAATCTGCCACAGCAGAAGGAACCCAGGGTGTAAGCTGTGCAACGTTTCCCCTGAGACTGTCCAGCATGTGGTAGCATGGACATAAGATAAATAATAATAATGTATACTTTATTGATGCCCATGGGGAAATTGCTCTCTCTGCAGCCACACCGAGGAGCAGTGTGTAGGGACACACTCTTAACAGGAGACTTGAGGAGCCAGGGATCGAACTACTAACCTTCTGATCAATAGGTGACCTGCTCCTGAGCTACAGCCACCCTCTGGCAAAGATGAGTAAACTGTCGCTAGGTTTTGGATAAAGTGAACACTCACAAACCTGTCAAACCTGCATTTGAAACGTTGGCTACCATAGCAGTATAGTATTGCAACATGGCATTTGGGTCTTCTAACTAAAATAGGAAAATAGGAACATAAATAGTGCCATCATTGCCAGACCTGCTTGAACTTTGATCTGGGTCAGACCTGCTTGCTATGGGGGAAAGTGGTCAGAGGGCAACAGGACTAAGGCCCTGCAGGACTTCAGGCAGCTGCTGGACAACCAACCATACATAGTGGTGGTTGGCCAAGAGCCGAGGACAGAGGGAGCTTACATAGATTTATTAATTCCAGCTGACAATGACATCAGACAAAGAGAGTACCAGGGGCTGAAGCAACAACAGGAGCAGACGTGGAAGGTCATGTCCAAAGTGGTTCCAGTGTTAAATAGAAGCATTAGAAGCTGTAACCCCTAGAGGCTTCGCATATTCATGTGCAACATCTGAGCTCTCTGTCCTGAAGAGTAATGCAACAAAAATACTAGAAGAACTCTTTGACGTGCTGTGCATTCAGAGGTGCTCTTCTGCATATCTTGGTTGTACAGAATAGTTAATTGAGATACTGTGAAACAGTTTGACCAGTCTCCTCTGATCTTTGAATTCAACAAAGCAGTTTCACCCGGTGAGTCTCCGTTAACTTTATAGTTTCTCTTTTCAGGCCATTCCCTATAAACCTTACAGATGGCTGTGCAGGAAAATCCCAACAGATCAGCAGTTTGGTGCTACATTCAAAGTCACTTCAGTCAGATTTCTTCCCCATTCGTATTCTGGGTTTGAACTTCAGCAACTCAGCTTGAGCATCTCTGCGCGTCTAAACGCACTGATCAGATATTCACACGAGGGATCAGTTGAACACGGGTAACTAATAAAGTGGCCAGCGAGTGTGTGCTGTTGGAAGACGTTTTCTGTGCTATATTTTTTTTGTAAAGACCTGCAGGTGGCACTGTTTTGCACACGGCTAGTGCAGCACAAAACCCAACACAAAGAGAGGGAACGAGAGAGAGAGAAAGAGAGAGCATCAGCACGGACTGCTGCACACTCCCGTCCCACCAACACACATTTCATTGTCCCAAAGCTTGGAAAAGGGACCGGGCATGTCTCCTCTTGTCTAAAGCCGCATTCAGAGCAACATTTTTGATTTTTGATTTTGATCTTTGTTGCACTTTTTCCATAATCATGAAGCTGCACAGTCAGACCGCGGAGCTTCACGGGCTTTGACACCTGCCCTCCTTGCTCGCTCACTCTGTCGCACCCCCCTCCTCTATCTCTCTCTCTTTTGTCTCTCGCATCTCTGCAGCTCACAACCAGCAGCACCGAGCAGAGGGAGGAGGTGGAGGAGGAGCAGCACGGTGTATCTGACACCTACAGTCCCACGCGTCGCAGCCCCTCGTCTCTCGCACAAACATCCCGGACTGGCTGCCACGGGCGCCTCCTCCTCTCCCGTGGCTGTGTGTGTGAGAGTGAGTGTGTATGTGTGTGTTTTAGTTAAGAGGAGTGGAGTTTGAACGGGACACGTTGCTTTTGTTTGTTCGCAGACCCCCCCGCCTCCCCCCAAACTCTGAAGAATAATAACCAACATAATATTAAAAAAGAGAAAAGGCAACTAAACACTGTGGATAAGAGTCTAATCCAAAAACTGTCGGGGATTTTCTGCGTGTGAGGAAAAAGGACTACACCTCCAAAGATGCGTCTGCCGGTGCTTCTCTGTGTGCTGGTGAGTCTGTGTGCCGCACCGGGCCCGGTGGCCGGGGCGGATAGAAGCTGCTCCGACCTGCGGCAGTTCTACACCGGGAAAGGGTTCACTTCGGAAAGGGTTCCTCAGACTGAGATCTCCGGTGAGTTTTTTTTGTTTGTTTTTTGTAGTTGTTTTTTAAATTCATTAATTGTTTTGGTGGTAACAAAGAGGACAACACTTAACGCCCTCCACAGGAACGATAAAGTCAAGTTTTTGTATCATAATTTTTTTTTTAAATTTCAGATCGCTCCAACTATTACAGCATGTTGTGACATAATTCTTAAATGACCCCCCCCCCCTCGTGCCTTGCCTTATTTTGTGGGATTCTTGAGCGGCTGTTCAGGATGCCATTCTGTTGCATTATACATAGTCTGTGCTAGATCATTTTTATTCATAAACATTGAGTGCTTTATTGTGGTTTGCGTGAATGGGAATTCCATCTATGTTAATAAATCAGCTTAAGGTTTCTTTTTCTTTTTAAAAAAAGAAATGTTCCCAAAGGGCAGCTTTGCTGAGGGTTTATTATTATGCTGCATCCCAGTTCGTGTGCCTCATTGTGCGTCTGTTCAGCCTCTCTGTGCACTCTTATACACCCCCCTCATTCAGCATCTCAGTGTTTCCCAGTCTACAGTCCTTCAGGGTATGCTCATTGTCTGCTGAGGGCAGAAATGCAGGTGGGTGTGAGCCATGTGTCTTGTGGAGCCATTCCAATCTATTCATTGTTTTTATATATTTGTGTTTGCTGGTGTTTGTGCTCCAGGTGTGAAGAACTGTTAATATAACCTAGAGGGGGCGGATGCAGACTTGTGTCCCGGGGCATTTTTCATTGTCCACCTTGCTGTGGATGGACTGCAGGTGTAGTGTGTGTGTGCGTGTGTGTGTGTGTGTGTGTGTGTGTGTGTGTGTGTGTGTGTGTGTGTGTGTGTGTGAGACCCAGTAGATGCTGGAATTTGCATAAACTAATAATTTAGGCTCGCCTGGGGCAATATCCAATCACAGCTCTAGCTACAGCTCAGCGATCGCACAACATAAGCTGCCGATGAGCTGAATAAAAGAAGACGTGGTTTACACTCATTTTACTTCTTTTGTTTCATTCCTGTACTCTCATCGTGTCAGTCAGTCATCCAACTAGTCAGGCAATCATGCATTTAGTCAATCAGTGAATTACCCAGGCAGTGAAAGTAATCAGTTAGCCTGATCTCTCGTCTGTCAGTCAGACAGCACACATCAAAGTCTCTCTATCTTGTCTCTTTGGCTGCTGCAAACCATAAATGCAGATTAAAAGTGTCTTGGCCTTGGGGAAAGTGAAATTGAGCTCTTGTCCCCTTTAAGGCAATCATCTGTCGGCCTCTGTCTCCTCCCTTATTTCACCTAAAGATGGACAGACAGCAGCGAGCGTGCAGAGGAGATGAAAGCGAGGGGAGAGCAAGGTGTGTTTGTGTGCTCAGCGTCTGCGATCTGAAGGTCATTTTGTGTTGTGTCAGTGGAAATGCACACTTATGGGCGGCTGAGTTATTAATATTGGATGTGTGTGTGTGTGTGTGTGTGTGTGTGTGTGTGTGTGTGTGTGTGTGTGTGTGTGTGTGTGTGTGTGTGTGTGTGTGTGTGTGTGTGAATCAGACAGAAACCAGAAAATAGATAACAGTGAGGCAAAGAATGTGAAAATAGAGAGAAAAGGAAAGAAGGGGGAGAAAAACCCACAACCAGAGACAGTGAGTGAGTCACTCAAGGTCTGTCTGTGTTTAGTGGAAGACTGTGAAAGAGACTCGACACGACATTTTCCCTCCTCTTCCATTAAAAGCTCATCTTTTATTGACAGATGAAGAACACAATGCTTCAGTCTCTTGGACCTTGAGCTGCTCTAGTTATTTGCGCAAGAGTTCTGCCTCCCCAGAACTCATTAAAACTGACGACCAGTTGGGCACAGAGATGTGGGAAGATTTCCCCACAACAGGGGCTTTTCAGTCCTTCTCATTTCAGGGACCTTAGGTGGGTCAATTTAGATTATCTGGCCCTCCGCACTCTGGAGGATGTCCAACCTGAGAACAAAACATTAAGATGTCCTCCCGATTTGCATACAATGTGAGCCATCAGGGGTCAAAAATGTCCCCACTTCATTTGACTGTTTTTTTAAAGTAAAAAGTATAAATTGTCAATCAATTCAGTGTTACACCTTAGTTTTACTTAAGACCAACACATTAAAACAAAATTTACTCAACATTTTACATTTTAGGGCCACCAGACCTTCTTTACAAAAAAATAAACCCTGTTTTTTAGCGAAAATAAAACAAGAAAATTAAATATTTAATTGTTTAGATAATTTTGACTATCTGAATAACTAGAGAGTGCTGTATGTTGAACTTTAGTGAGAATTTTTTTTTTGAACCATTTAAATTTTTTTAATGGCAGCAAATAATCACACTGGTGGTCCTCAGGGGTCAAAAGTGTCCCCACTTCATTTGACTGTTTTTTAAAGTAAAAAGTATAAATTGTCAATCAATTCAGTGTTACACCTTAGTTTTACTTAAGACCAACACATTAACACATAATTTACTCAACATTTTACATTTTAGGGCCACCAGACCTTCTTTACAAAAAATAAACCCTGTTTTTTAGCGAAAACAAATTGAGAAAATTAAATATTTAATTGTTTAGATAATTTTGACTATCTGAATAACTAGAGAGTGCTGTATGTTGAACTTTAGTGAGAAAGTTTTTTTTCAAGCGTTTGAAAATTTTTAATGGCAGCAAATAATCACACTGGTGGTCCTCAGGGGTCAAAAATGTCCCCACTTCATTTGACTGTTTTTTTAAAGTAAAAAGTATAAATTGTCAATCAATTCAGTGTTACACCTTAGTTTTACTTAAGACCAACACATTAACACATAATTTACCCAACATTTTACATTTTAGGGCCACCAGACCTTGTTTACAAAAAATACACCCTGTTTTTTAGCGAAAATAAAACAAGAAAATTAAATATTTAATTAAATTAAATATTTAAAAAAAAATTTAAAAAAAAATTAAAAAAAGAATTCTCACTAAAGTTCAACATACAGAGTGCTGTATGTTGAACTTTAGTGAGAATTCTTTTTTTGAACCATTTATAAATTTTAAATGGCAGCACATAATCACACCTGTGGTCCTCAGGGCTCAAAAATGACCCCGTTTGCTTTGAAGCAACAAGTATAAAATATCATCCATCTCTGTGTTTCAAGGTTTTATTCAACTTTATTCCAACTCATTGCCTGACAGTTTTCTATATTTTGGCATGGTAGGAGGGCATGAGTCTGAGTGAAGGCAAACTTTCATGAGGACAAAGGCGTGTCCATATTTGACCCAAGTGCAGGAGGAAGCTCAGGTTTATTCCTCTGCACTGGTCCCATCATGGACAGCATTCTTTCTGCAGTTGCAGGCCAAGGGGCATATACAGTAAACAAGCTGTTACAGGTGATTGTTTTCTTTTGGAAACCTGCAATGTTAGGGACAACTCGTGTCCTGACTGCAGGACAGACGGTTTGCCATCGCACACGAGCATGTTCCATGTACAGCTGGACCTGCATCACATGCTGCCCATGTTTTTGTCTCAAAGTTCCCTGGTTTACTTGGATGTTCTGTTGGAGGGGACAGAGTCCTCTGAAGGGGACTTGGTGCTCATACAGTCACATCAGTACCAGGATCTTACATCACAGCAGGAGGAACACCCACTTGTGTTTCAAGTCAAGTCAACACCAACACACATCATACACCTCAAATGGGAGCACGTTTGTGTCATGAACGACGATCATCTATTGTGTCTTTATCAAGAAATTATGTCCTTTTTGTGCTTCTATGATTAATCTTGTGTCAGCATGAAAACTTCTCTACCAGACTCAGGATGTCATAAACTGGCCGTAGCGCCTCTACTGGATGCACGGCAGTAAGAATCAACACACCCACATATGCCTACAGCTGCATTCGGTCCATTTTTCTTCCTCTCTCGTTGGCCCTCCTTGTTCGTCATTGAGTTGGCTGTAGAGCAGGTCATCTGCTAATTGGATGGTTGTTGGTTCAATCTCTGTGTGCTCTAGTCTGGAGTTCTTACCAAGGTGTCCTTGGGCAAGTTACTGAACCCCAACTTGGTCTCTGATGCATCCATTGGCATGTGAACGTTAAAAAGCAGAATACAAGCAGAATACACTGTGTATAATGCTTTCAGTACTCGAGTAGAAAAGCCACTGAAGGAGTATGGGACCTGGCACATGTGCTTGGACTGTGGTAGATCATCTTTCTCTGAGGCACATGAGAGAGTCAGGCATCGTCTGTCACTGGGAAGGTTAGAAGACCAGATCAGTGTTTCCTCACGTTACTGCAAATATTCCTCTGTCTCAGCTGATTCCTCTTTCCTGCTTGATTCTTTGTCTTCATCATAATTGAAATGGATGATGTGTAGTCCTCTGACACATCTTCTATTTCAGTTTCACATTCTGAAAATTCAAGAAACTTCAAGAAGCCCAGTCACTTTCTCTCCAAGCTCCTCAGACTACCATGTCCTGGATGCCTGAGAACCTACTTGAACATAGTTCAGATTCTTCATCACTTTTCTTCACTTCATAGCCTTCTTCCACTTCTGCAGGTGGCTGATGTGCTTTTTCAGAGAAAGGGTAGCATGTGCTCTAAATATTGACAATATTTTCTATATCTTCTAACCCTGGATCTTCCTGAACATTGATTCTCCCTCCTCATTATACTAGAGGACAATATGTGCTTTGTCCTACTGGTCATTGCTTTGCACAACATGGTAAAAAAAAGTATGCTCATCAAAGTATGCAAATCTCCAGTGCAATGGAGGCTTTTGAGGATACTTTCTGTGTATGTATTATTGTAGAGTCTACCTTACAATACGAAACACTTTGATGCGGCTGTTGTTGTGATTTGGCGCTGTATAAATAAAATTTCATTGAATATAGAGCACCTGCCTCCTCATTGTGCTGCCTGTTGTGGTTGTTATGACCAGTGCTTGACCCCACACATCAGTGATCCAAGATCAAAGATGTTTGAAAACAGTATGGTGTGAAAATACGGCTCTTTGCAACACTTTGTACTTTGGGGTCATTTTTGTCCACGAGGACCACCAACGTTATAAAATTCAATAAAAACCACATAAATAAATCAAATTACTTGAAACTTATTCCAATCATTCATAGTATAGTAATGAATAACTTCTGTTATTTTCAGCCCATTTGATGAATAACAAATACATTTTTGATAGCAAAAGATTTCTTTAGAGGACAAAAATGACCCGTGGACAACACAAGGGTTATTAATACAGTCTATTGGAAAAACACAGTAGATACAACACAACAAATTCATTTTGTTTACTTCCATACCTCTTCTGCACACTAGGAATGTTAAATGTTTGATACAATATATTGTCTCTTTGTTTCATTGTTTGCACTCTGGATTGGTTTTCAAGCATGCATTACAGTAATGCAGACAAACCCTCGCCATACAGGTCATAATGAAGTTATACAAAAAAAAGTCCTCCAGGAAAACCGACAACGTGATCGTCATAAGCAATATTTGGTCATTTAGCACACTGAGCCTTACTTGCCTTCCTAATGTATTTATTATCTCTCAGGGCAGTAAACAAGCTAAATATCTAAGCCCTGTGGCCTTCCTGCGCATGCAGCAGACTCGCATCTGGATGAACAAACACTTTCCTAATGATATGGGACAAGACCCAGCTGTTGCTAATCATAAGCAGTTCACAGTTAGCGTTATCTGCAGAGCATAACAATGTTTGGGAAGTGTAATTCAGCTAGAAGACTTCCCTGGGTGACAAATCAGTATATTAGTACATAGATTCAGCAAATAAAATGGAGTTTTGTGCCCAGAAACGAGTACTAACAGCAGCACCTACCCAACTGAACCAGAAGCATACCTGAATTCAGAGAATATCAGCATGTTTTAGCCAACATTCATGTTCCCTACAGGATGGGTTTTAATAACGCTGGGAAGCCCCAGACTTAGGATTTAGTGCCATCGTCAGGTCAAAAGTGAGAGCAAATGATGTTCCTATCAACTTCACTTTCTGTTACGGTCTAATTAGAAAAGTTTCTTGTTAGTTACGCTAAGATAATGAACATTTTTGAATTCAGTGTTTAGTACATTGGACTCTTTTGCAATGTTGCATACATTTAGTGGCAAATTTGTAAGTAGGGCTTGATGAGGTGACCCTGAAACACCCCTTAATTATGCTGCTATAGGCTCAGATTGCTGGGAGCATAAACTATGTCTTCTGTGCTCCCCTTGTATCACTCCATAAGCATAGTTCATCCTTGTCTGTCTATGCTCTCCTTTTTTCTTCGCTTTCCCCTCCCCCTCAGCTGGTTGTGGTCGATGGCTAATGTCACTCAGGTTAGTTCTCTTCCTGTGAAAATATGTTGTTTAAATATGTACAAAAACAGTCACCTCAAGGCATAAGGTAAAGACTCTATTAATATTAGAGCGAAAAACCCTACAAATCACTCGCCACAATCAAGGTAATCGCAACAATAGACAGATGGATGGATCGATGTGTAGATGAAAGTTTTGTTTGCTTTTTCTCCCCATAATCTCGTTCACATGGATTTTCACAGGTGAATAACACCAACCTGCGATTGAATGACGCGTATTTAGCTGCTTCATCTATTTCTCCAAACCAGCACAAACGTAAATGGCAAGAAGTCCAATTTTCACAATGAATGCAAAGAAAAAAGCCAAAATGTCAGCCCTGAATGGAAGGATTTAAATTGTGCAATTTATTTGTTCAACCTTGATGTAACCAGGAAGTCCCATTGAGAACCAGTCTCTTTCACAGGGCAGCCATGCAAAGTGAAAACAATGAGTGAAATGAATGAAAAATTGTAGTGGCTTGTAGCTTTTTCTAGATCTCTAGGTTTGTATTTAAAATCTAGAAAACATTCAGAAAATAATCATGTTTTTTCCAGGATTAAACATGTGAGAAAATCATAGTTCCAGAGTAAAATCTGTGTAACACGAGGAACAGATGCTTTACATTTTTACCCTGAATTTAAAAAAAGAAAACCCAAAATCACTCTTAGACTCTGCTGACATCCATTGTCCTTTAGGTTTTACACCATATGAATGGAAGTCATCTTTCCTGATGTCTGCCTGTCTGTGTTTTTGCCTGCAAGCGTTTTTTTCTCTTCTTGTTATACAATGTATCCTTCACCTGGTCAATAGTTAAAGGCCAGCTCATCCTATAGCCTGTGTGTGTATCTGTCTATGTGTGTGTGTTTAAAAGTCAGTGAAAACCAACACCTTCAAGGAAGACACCAAGTTTCATTCACAAATGCTTTGTCTGCGCAGAGCAGCACACACCCATGTGATCAAGTGACACACAGAAACAGATACAGCGTATATAACCTGCGCAATTCACAGGTATTGAGTTTTGATGCGTTTGTGTCGGTGTGCGTGGGTTTGTGTGGCCTACATTTTGAGTATTTGTTACATTATTTGAATGTTTGAAAGACAATATGGGAGGAGCTGAAAAGTTATGTGTTGGTACTCTGTGCAAAATGCTAATAAAATGTAGTGCAAGGACTGAAGCTAGCAAACATATTTCAAAACTTTTTTGTGTGTGAAAATGAAAACAAAATGTTTTCAATTATTTTGTTTTATTTAAGTAAAACTGGACATTTTACATGGCGTCTCAACTTTTTTTGGACACCTCAGAAGTCAGATGAGTGCAGTGCCAGGCTTTAGTTTCTTTATTTTAAATCCAGCTTTCGTCACTATTTGTTTAAAATGTAATTATTTCTCATCCTTTCCATTGGAGCTGGCGGCACTAATTCTCTGCTTGGTTGCATTGATACCGTCGCTAAAGAATATGAGCTTAATTCATGAAACCAATTAGAGAAATTATGCAGTCTCATACTGAAGCTTGTCTATATTATTTAGCTGACTGGTCTTTCCACCAGGAAAAATATCAGTGTGCATCAGTGTTGTCACGATACTGGAATTCCCAGGAAAATAGCCGATGTTCAATTTCAGTTTCAAGACTACAGGATAAAGATAAAAAAGAACAAAAGAAAAGCAAAAAATCGACAGAAAAAATAACAACAGTATTTTTAATTGCTAATTGCTAACAGCTCAAAGGCATTAAGATGTACACAGGCCAGATTAACATTCATGATAGCTGTATATACTTCGGGGGGGGGGGTTAGGAAAGGAAGCTTTATTGACCTCTAGTAGTGCTCATAAAGTGTTGTAACATCATGCTAACATCATGCTAACCTCATGCTAACATGACTGAGCGTCAGTCACCGTTCATGTCTGCAGCTGTTGGTGAGGGGAGGAGGCGAGCACGTGACTGTTGCAAATAATAACTGCCCAGTAATTTTTTTGTATTTTTAGAAAAAAAAAATAGATTATTATCTGAGAATTGATTTTTTTGACAACCCTACAGTGTGTACAATACTAGCAATTTTACAGCTGTTAGTTTTTAGATTTCAAGTTCTAGTTTACTTTTGCTTTTGTTTTCTTGCCTGATTGTCAACATGTCTATGCGAGTGATGCAGCAACTCACCGCTAATCATTTGCTAATGTCATTTATATAAGTAAGTGTAATCACAAGGTCCTAAATGACATCGATGTTTTTAATCTTCTCTGACATTTGATTAGATTACAGATTAATTTATTCACAGAGAACATTGTTGATCGATTAGTTGATGATGGAAAATGATCAGGTGCTGTATCCCTGCCATCATATAAAGAATACTTAAAGACAAACTGTGTACAGCAACACAGCCTAATAAATAAAATCAGGGATCTTTCACTTGTTAGGTGAAGGTGTAGACTACTACCATGTGCAGCCACTGCAGTATTAAAGTATGCAAACTATACAATATTACAGTATTACAAAGGATTTGGCTTAAGGTGTTTCGTCAGTTTTGCATAAAGTACTACAATATGCAAAACTGCTACTCTTCCCCATTCTTTTTTTTTTTTTTTCTTTTTTTTTTTTAAATGACATCAGAAACAGCAGTATGCGACATTACGTGATGGCAGAGCTTCAGTTCATCCTTTGTCATTTTTTTTTTTTTTTTTTTTTTTTTTTTTAAATAAATAGGACAGGGGGAATGAATGAGAGAGAGAGGGGGAGAGAAAGAAAGAAAACCAAAGGGGAGAAGAGACGGTGAGAAGGGGGGGGAAGAGAGAGAAAAAAAAAAAACAAAACTCCTGGGTCACCTGTATGGAGAAAAACAAACAAACAAACAAACAAACAAACAAAAACAAACAGAGGAGACAGCAAACAACAAAGAGCAACATAATAATAGAGAAAACAAAGCACCATCACAATAAACTAGCTAGTCATAGATATCAGTATTTACTAAGTAATAAACGATATTGTGCAGCACGCAAGATAGACAGCGCACAGTGTGCTTTGAGGCAGCAGCCAAGAAAGCTTTAGTCCGCGTCTGTGAATACCCATGTGTGCATACCTGTGTGGATCAGCATGCTTGCATTCCAAAGGTTTCTCCATGTAATGATCTGCTAGGGAGTGTGGGGGGGCCACAGCCCCGTCCTCCAGGGTGTGAAGCGGGTATGGAGGAGATCAAAACTCCAGACATCCAGAGGCCCCCAGAACACAAGAGACCATGGAAGACCAACAGAGGGGCAGCCGCGCCACTGTCCCAGTAAGAGCTGAGGAGAGTCCCAGATGAGGGCTCGCCCAGCAGCCGCGGAGCAGAAGTCAGGGGGAGTTGCAGTGACGCGCCCGTGAGCTCCGCCGGCCCCCAGCTGCGCCTGAGTGACCGAGCCCTAGGCCGAGAGGCCGGGGGCACCCCACCTCCAAAGGGGCCCGAGCGAGCCCCAGGCCCCAGGCCCCGACAAGCGGCCGCCAAGGAGTGAGCCGGTGTGTACCCGGACGCCCACCCCCATTCTAACCATTATGGCTGGTTAAATATATTGATATATTATGGCTTTCCCATTCTTCCTACCTATAAATGCTTTTTCTATATATTTTATAGTTTACATTAACTGTGATAATAGTGCGGTGCCACAAAGTTAGAGAAAACTGCATTGGAAATGTAAGCAGGTGTGAATCTTATGTATTTTTTCTGCTCGCAGCATCTGTGAAACCGCTGTGTGTACGAGCGTTTACGAATGTGCTTGAGGAAGGAAATTGATACTGTCTGTCATCTGTCACACATCACATGCTCACTCAGGCGTTCACAGCATACTTCACCATGTGGAACACCAAATACGCAGCGCACACATACATGCACTCGCACAAACCTGCACCAAAGCTCTGAGTGCTTCTCTCTAACTTCTCTCTGCCTCCTTAGCCTCTCTCCTGGTGTCTGTCGTTTTTGTAGACAGCTTTAGATGTATGAGTGCAGGGGTTGTGCACTTGTGTGTGTGTGTGTGAGGGAAAGAGAGGACTTTGGTTGGCTGTTAAAAGCAGAGCTGTGAATCTTTCATGATGTCTGATGCAGTGACATGAGAGAGAGAGAGAGAGGTGAGGAGCAACAGAAGAGGGTGAAAGCAGACGAGGAGGACGATGAGCAAAGGAGGGAGGCTCGTACTTGGTTCCCCTTCCTGTTATCCTCCCTTCACAAAAAATGAAATGTTGTCACAATTGGTTTGATGCAGATGCAGTCTCCTGTGCTCCATATTTGATCCTTCTGTGGTGCCCTGATATTTAATGCTTTTAAAATAGGCCTACACTGTTTGGTGGATGAGTAAGCACCTCTACAGGAAAAGCGTTAGCTTGTTAACCCCCCCCCCCCGTCTCCCTCCCTCTCCCAGATTTTCCCTTAGTAAGAGTAATATTCTCAATATAAGGAGGCAGTGCCAGGAGCAAAAGTTGAAGTGTTCATCAGCTGACGTACATTGCTGCTATCATTAGTTTGATGCTAACTGGATTACTACTGTAGCAACTGAGCGGTGCCTCCGAGCACATCATTACTTAAAAGGTTACTATAGTTTGTTGGTTTTATATTTAAAAAATACGAAGTAAGTCACTGAAAACTTGAGCAAGTGCCGTGTTCACTTGTGTGTTGATATTTGCTTGGATGTTATTAGGGTTAAACACGCAGTGTGCTGTGGATGAGATGAGAGGCTCGCCCTTCTCAAGGTGCCGTCAGGAGTTTTTTGGTTCTGCTGGCTTCATCCAGCAGCAACCTTCAGCTCACGCTGTGGCTGTTTGCATCCAAGTGTGAAGGAGCTGGAATGAGAATTAGCACCAAGGCTGAGGCCATGGTTCTCAGTTGAAATGGAGGAATGTCCACTCTGGGTTGG
Organism: Rhamphochromis sp. 'chilingali'; assembly: GCF_963969265.1. NCBI lineage: Eukaryota > Metazoa > Chordata > Actinopteri > Cichliformes > Cichlidae > Rhamphochromis > Rhamphochromis sp. 'chilingali'. Next base: position 33,667,990 of record NC_137934.1, read on the forward strand.
TGATGAGCTGTTGCCTCAAGTGGAAGAGTTCAGGTACCCCTGGGACTGGTTCATAAGTGAGGGAACCAGGGAGTGAGAATTTGACAGATTGATTGGTGCAGCATCTGCAGTAAAGTAGATGCTGTAATGGCCTGTTGTGGTAAAGAGAGAGTGCTGAGCTTGAAAACAAAGCTATCCATTTACCAGTCAGTCCGTGTCCTCACCCTCATCTGTGGCCACAAGTGGCCGGTGACCAAAAGACTGAGATCAAAGTATTTGAGTATTTGAGGGAGTACAGCGAGCTTATGACACTGCTTTCCTTGGTGAAGTGCTTTGGGCATGTCCAACTGGGAGGAGGCACTGGTGTACAACCAGGTCACACTGGAGACATTATGTCTCTTGGCTGGTTCAGATACATGCACAAGGTGATTCCATTAGTTTCAGTTTGTGTCAATTCAGTTCTTCTATTATGTTTGCTGTTCCTTAGAACTAGATAGTCCCTCTCCTCTCTGTAGCTATGGCACCGCATCCATACACACTTTATTAATGACACTTTCAGACAGTTATTAAACAGTAGCTTATAAACTATGACTCAACTCTCAGAAGTGAAGTTATTTACTGCTCTCTTGTTTTGGAGAAGCTTATGGATGGTCCGTTCTGCTTTCTGATGTAATAAACACAGAAACACAGCTATTTTTAGAGTTGTAGAAATAGCTTTAGTCAAGACTTGTTAACCAGACCTGACACAGACTTGATGCAGTAACATAAAAAAGATTTTTAAGAGCTTTTCTGTAAAAGATGTGAAATTGCAGTGTGTCCAAATGTTTGCCTGGTGCCGTGTATATAATGTGTAAAGACTCAAGAAGATAATTTTTTCTGGTAAACTGCTGAATGCAGTCAGTCATAAAGCTCCACTTCATTTCAGCCCTCTTCTTTGTCCTTCGGCTTCTCCCTTTAGGGGTCGCCACAGTGGATCGTCTGTCTGCATCCCATCCTATCCCTAATATCCACTGCATTCCACTACAATCATCACATATTATAGGAGTGGTGTGTAAAAGGATTTTTTTTTTTTTAAACTGTGAAGGAGTGAGAGCATAAACTGTTCTCTACACCTAAAATCAATGGTGGTACAAATCAGGATTGCTTCTCGGTAACCTCTGTGTTTCTCTCCCCCACGCTCCACTTTACACCTCTTCTCCTTCTCCTCCTCCTTCTCTCTGCCCTCCCTTGAACAGTTACTTCTCCCCTCCTTATCAGATGCTATTTTTACATTCTCCTCCTCCTCCTCCTCCCAGCCCTGCTCTCATGTTCCCCTCCTCCACTTGAGGAGTTGAGCATCCATCTGTTTTCGAAATGAAACGATGACTTGTTTGTCGGATGTGGTGTCTGCTCAGCTGCTTTATGAGTCAAGGCTGTTTACGCATATGCTCCATATATACACATATATGTCTGTGGACAGGATGGTGATTTACAGCAGTTGGCTCGTGTGGATAACAGGCATCTTCGGTACATAAGGGGATGTTATACTGATGCTTATTCATCTTGTTGTTGAGAGCGATAACTAATCAAAGATCATCTATTAGTTCCTTTTAAATTCTAAAAATGTCAGTCGGACAAATCAAGCAATTTGAAAAGAATTTGAATTTTTCTTCAGCACAGAAAACAATTTTATTATCAATTTTTCTTTTTCATTAAAGCCAACTGTAGTTTTTTTATGTTCACTGCCTGAATTTAAATGAAGGAAACTGATTATTTCTAAAAAGAAAAAGAATATAAAAACAACACAGACAAATAAAATAACTTCAGTGCATTCCCAGGCCTCCACAGTACACTTGATCAAACCATTTTTTAATGACAGCGAATAAAGACGGCAGGAGTGGAAGCAATCTGCCGACTTGGCGTGCACACTCGGCATTTCGGCACGCACTTCTGCATATTAAGCATCACACACTGTGATTTCAGGGAAGGACGCGAGTACAGTCCCCTCAGCAGGTTACGTTTAGACAGACACATCAGGGAGTGTATCCTGAGGCATTACAGCGCTCTGCTTTCTGTTCCGCTAAACGCTGAAAGTCCGGCTCACCGGTGCAGAGCTGCTGCCACTGGGAACATCTTATTAATTAGGTTTTACGAAGATTAATTGTTGTTGGAAGTCGAGTATTTCCTGCAGAGCAAGAAGAAAAACTGCCTCGTTTTCAAACGGAGCTTCAACTAGAGAGTTGAACTTCCTGTCAGTGTATGTTGGTGCTCATATTGCAGGGTCAGTGCTGTGTTATCTTGATGATAAAATGTAATTAGTTACAGTAACAGTACTGTTTTTTAATTATGTTTTGAATCCAAGTGACTAATACATTATTCCATTTCTGGCCACAGGAAAATCTGTTTCAATCATGCTAAAGTCACACTAGTGAAAACAGTAAATGAGACAGCTGCATGACCAAAATTATTGTAACCGAGTTTCGTGAACTGCATTAGTGAGTTTGGTGCACCGAGACAATAATAAAATGTAGTGAAAATGCTATGATGTTGCGATTGATTGGAGTCAAGTTGGCAATTATATGCAATCCTTTTGCGATAATATGCCGATTAAATGCAACAAATCATTAAAAAAAAAACCTGCTGCACCTGTTAATGTCTAAATACACAGCATTTAAAGTCCAGCCAGAACGTCATAGAAGAGAAATTCAGATATTACTCCACAAATAGTGAAATAATTAGTGCAAATTTCTGCTCAGCAAGCTTTACTTTATATAGCAGTGTAATAGGCGAGTTTGCAAAGAGATGTGTTGCATCCGTGCAGCCTGACTCAGATAGATTGCAATGTAATCTGGTAATCTTTCTGCATTTATAAAGTAACTGAAAGTTATTTGGGAAGCTTCTCCAATCTGGCTGAGAGTCACGGCAGTCATTTCAAAACCAGACTGCCAATGTTTACAGACAGGTTGCCTCCCACCAGGCCACTTGTGCAACTGCAAGCATTTGCCAGACATTCACCAGGCAACTGTTGCTAGCAGGTTGCCATATATCTACAACTACAGCTACAACTGTGACTGAGCTATTAGTGAATGCGAAAAGAGAAATGGTCAAATTAATCTCAAATAAACCTTTGAACAAAAGTATATATCTGAAATGTTTCATCCAGAAATACTCTTACCTGGATAACAATTCTTAAAATTGCATCTATTATTTGATTCTTGTTGCAAAAATACAGAATCTATGAGGACACAAAATCAGCTCTTGTCAGGCTGTGGGCACAGGAGGGAGTGCAGTATGACTGAAATCCTCAGTTCGTCATGAAGTTCGTCATTTTATTCTAGTTAATTTACTGTATTAAAAACAGTCTGCAGTCTTCTCCCAAGTGATAGATGCTGCTGCTGACAAAATACAAAAGCGATTTTTGGAAGCTGTCAATCAAACACAGGTTTCTGCAGTCAGCTTCCTCTTTCAACACCGCCTACTCTGCTCGCCAGCAGTAATGACATCACTGTTGGCTGCGTGCAGGAGTCTGAGTCTGAGCCTGATGAAGATCAAGACCTGTGACCTCAGATTACCGTGTCTTTGATAAAGCATGTCCAAAAAAATAAAGTTAACAAAACTACAACAAAGAAAAGAGGCCAAGAAAGAACAGCTATATCATACTTTTTTTTTTTTTTTTTTTTTTTTTTCTAAATGACATCAGAAACAGCAGTATGCGACATTACGTGATGGCAGAGCTTCAGTTCATCCTTTGTCTTTTTTTTTTTTTTTTTTTTTTTTTTAATAAATAGGACAGGGGGAATGAATGAGAGAAAGAGGGGGAGAGAAAGAAAGAAAACCAAAGGGGAGAAGAGACGGTGAGAAGGGGGGGGAAGAGAGAGAAAAAAAAAAAAACTCCTGGGTCACCTGTATGGAGAAAAAAAAAAAAAAAAACAAACAAAAAAAACAAACAGAGGAGACAGCAAACAACAAAGAGCAACATAATAATAGAGAAAACAAAGCACCATCACAATAAACTAGCTAGTCATAGATATCAATATTTACTAAATAATAAACGATATTGTGCAGCACGCAAGATAGACAGCGCACAGTGTGCTTTGAGGCAGCAGCCAAGAAAGCTTTAGTCCGCGTCTGTGAATACCCATGTGTGCATACCTGTGTGGATCAGCATGCTTGCATTCCAAAGGTTTCTCCATGTAATGATCTGCTAGGGAGTGTGGGGGGGCCACAGCCCCGTCCTCCAGGGTGTGAAGCGGGTATGGAGGAGATCAAAACTCCAGACATCCAGAGGCCCCCAGAACACAAGAGACCATGGAAGACCAACAGAGGGGCGCGTCACTGCAACTCCCCCTGACTTCTGCTCCGCGGCTGCTGGGCGAGCCCTCATCTGGGACTCTCCTCAGCTCTTACTGGAACAGTGGCGCGGCTGCCCCTCAGCTATATCATACTTAAAAATGACAACATGGTACATAACATGCTACTCAAAATAATTAGCATTTGTCTCTTTAAACCTGTGACTATGCAGTTACTGAAGTGACAAATCTGTCACAGGGGAAGACTTTACCGACTCCCTGTGGGGTTTTATCAGTTTAGTAGCTTGAATAGAGGATGTCTTTGTTGACCACACGGTGTCCTAACAGAGAGGTCACAGCCACGTACGCACACCAGCCATGCTGATAGGATCACTGGTGCAGAGTATTATCAGAGGCGGATCTGACTGAGTGCGACAGGGTATCCATGGGAGGTTTATCCGTCACGGATCCAGAAGGCAAAACTGACAGACTGGTACCCGTTTCCAACAGCAACTAAGGACGTGATCATTTTTTGATAACGTTACTGGAGTAAAAAACAATGATTGATTTTAAGGCAGACGAGTGCATTTCAAAGGTCAAAATCAATGAGAGTTACGGTACGGGATTCACGCCAGAAACCAGCGGTTCGTGGAAAGAGCAAGTTGGCGGTTTGTTGAAAGTTACCACACACATACACTCACACAATGAAAACAGCTTGTCAGCCCCCAGAGATAAAATGGTGCGGTTGGTTAATAAAGAATGTGAAATCTAAAATATCCATCGCTGTGTATATTAGTGGGTTTCTTCCTGGTGTTTCTACATGAGGCATAAACATAGGCCTATAATTAGACTTGTTGCTGTGAAAATCCCAACCCTGTGCACGCCTGCTGTCTCCCTGCTTCTCTGACCCTCGCCACGCTCCGAACATCCTCATACTTTTTTATCATTTTAACCTCCCGAGTATCAGCTCGGAGGTTATTTTCTGTTATTTTTTATTGTTATTTGAAGGCATTTCTGTTTATTACATGCTTGCTGGTGGGAAGGACGGAGACGTTTATTTGATAGAGGTGGCGGACTGCATAAAAGCGGCTCCTCGGCTCATAACATGCGTACGTTATATATTCTGACGATACACAGGGGTGCCCGTATAACATTTTGAAATGTACCTCGTTTTGTGTAGCAGCTCCGGCGCAACACTTTAGAGCCTTGCCCATGGGCACTGTGGGAGACATAATGATGAATTTCTGTGAGTAAACTACTGAGCAGAAGATGTGCTCCCAGTGAAATTTAAACAGATGCTTTGCATTTTTCCAACTTTTCACTTAAACGCTATCAGTGACTGAAAGTGCAAAGAGATTTTTAAATGTTGACTGCATGACGTCTCCTGTTCTGGACTCTGTAGGAAGCATGTTGGAGATATTTTTCTTTCAGAAGTTGTCTTATTTAAGAAAAGGAACAACACATTTTGATAAATGGGCTGGTTGTTACATAGTGCTTTTCTACTCAGTGCACTTTGTTAACCTAATATTCACACACTCAGCTTCCATGAGGGGTGACTAAGGGTTCAGTATCTTGTCCAAGGGATACTTGGACATTGCAGGTTGGAGGAGCCAGTGATCAAACCACCGACCTTCTGATCAGCAGATGAATCACTCAACATCCTGAGTCATAAGTTTTGTAGGTTGAAACAGACAACTATAACCTGCACGGTTAATGAACACAACAGTCCAATCGCACTCTTGTGGTCCTGAACAGGTGTCTCTGTGATTCAGAGCAGCTATCAATCATGATGACTGGCAGACTTTTCATAGCAAGAAGCTAATGAAAACAAACTGAACAAACATCAGTGTGATAAGGAGCCCTTAATAAGTCAGAGACCATATTGAGGGGAGCAGTTTATTTGACACGCTACCCGTCACGCTAACCCCCAACCCCATGCTCACCGGATGAACTATTCGAAATGGTGCATATTTAACAGGAGCTTGTTGACGACACTGAGTGCAGATGGGGTTTATTGCTTTATTTGAACATCTGACTCCTGTGATGTGAAAGTGCAAAACCGATCGGGGGGTCGTCACGCTCAGTCAGCTTCTCCCTCATTTCGAGGCATGACCTGGAAACGACCGACCTAATGTTGGCCCAACCGCAGGGATTTGATGTTCCCTGCTGAGAAATGACAGTGACGCTGGAATCAGCCTCTATTGTGCCCTTATTAACCAGCTTCCACACTTGCGCGCATGCAAACATGCACAATAATATATTGCCACCTCTTTCACTACCTTCCCATCATCACCGCTGCCGCCGCCAACGCCATGCTGTTGGATTAGGGGCTGATGCCTAATCTCCTGCTAATCCTGGCCTGTTAATCTGTGTGTTAGCAGTTCTTAGCTCACAGCATGATTTCTGAAGCGCTGACCACTGAGGGAATAACACACACATACTTACTGAGTCATTGCATATTTGTTTCTGGATTTTTCTGAATCTTGCCCTTCTCGACGTCTTTACATTCCGAGAAACTCTCATTACAGCTCGGGATACCTAAGTGTCCTTTTGGTTTGTTTCAGTGAAACAGAGCTCCAGTTGTTAACACCCCCCCTTCGAGTTGCTGCAGTAGCTGAAGTGATCTTTGCCTCCCCAGAGTTATCCTCATACTTGCACAAATGTGCACACTCACATGGAAAGATGCTGACTCTGTGCATCGTGGCACACACCATTTGGCACGTGCTGGGATTTTTTCACAGACTGGGTGAAGGGGAGAAAAGTGGTAGTTAGCTTAAGAGCCTTTAACTACTCCAAGAAATGACATAGAATTATGGCATTATGCAGCAGTGCTGGTGCCATGTGAACACACACATTGACACACACACATGCTGAGCAGCAGCACACCGAGCTGGACTATGGGTGGTGGGATATTTTAAGTTCACTAGCTGTACAAAATAAGAAAAGGCTCCCAAACTAGAGTTGGCCTGCACCACCCTCTCTTTTTTTCTGACTCTGTTTAGCTGTTTTTCTTTTGTCTTTTTTTTAAAACCCTCCTTTTCATTTTCATTTAAATTAAAGCACATTGTCAGAGCATATTAGCATTCATCTTTCCCTAAACATGTCTCTCTGTTGAAGATAATAAATATGGAGTTTATTTACCTGTGGCAAATAAAACTTCTTTTTGTATCTTTTTCTTCTTCCTTTCCTTCCTTTTCTTTTTTTTCCTTGTTCTCTTCGTCTTTTGACTGCTTATAGCATAGTAGGCAGAAAAGACGAACAATGACTGTAAGTGCTGACACTTTATGCTAATGTAACTTGCCTGCAGATCTGACATTATTTCATTTTTAGACACCGAATGAAACTGTCCGTCCACCACTTTGATTCAGATTCAAGTAATATCTCCATAGCGATCAGAGGGTAGTCATGAAAATTGATACAGACATTTATGCATCCCCAAGCTTGAATACTAACAGTATATCCTCAACCATGTCTCCATCAAGTTTCCATCAAGTGAGAATTTAGATTTTGGTTTGGCTTGGATTTTAATATTAATTAAAATTGATCGGCTTCAGCAGGACGGTGTATTTACTGCTAATTAGCACTATGTTACATGAAAAACTAAGGTAATCGATTTCACTATGGATTACATAGCATCAAGATGTTAACTCTCCGGTGTTAACAACACTCTCCGGGATCTGATCTTCCAAGATCTTCTTGTCCCTCTCTGAGGACAGAGACCCTGAACGTGGGTCAGAACGTGGTTCTTGTTCTGGTGCTGCAGTGAGTTTTTGCACATCCTTTTTCTCGGTGACTTGTCTCCTTTTACTGAAGAGGTTGCAGATGGAATTGTGGTTGATTAAGTAGCCAAATTCCAGCATTTCCAGTAAACCATTAAAGTGTGTTGAAGCACTTCTAATCCTTGTTCAGCTGCTGGAAGTAAACCAGCTGTACACCAAGACCCCAAGGCAGTACAGTGTTAGTGTTGTCTCCTCACTGCAAGAGCATCTGTGTGGAGTTTGCATGTTCTCCCTGTGCCTGCATGGGTTCAAAAGTCCAAAGGCATGCTTGTTAGGTTAATCAATGATACTTTAATTGTAGCTGTGACAATGAGAGTGGTTTTGTGTCTCTCTCCTTGGAATAGACTGGTGACCTGTTCAGGGTGTTCCCCACCTTTCACCCAATGACAGCTTAGATAGACTGTCGCTCCTCGTGACCCGGAATTGGATGAGTTCTTAAAAATTGTACATTTTTCTTCTAAAGTTTCTGTTTTGTATGTAACATTTCAAAAATGGTGACCTATCACTTTGTTCTGTGTTGCTTATTTAATCTCATTCACATTAATTCAGTCTCCTGTCAGTTCGGCCCAGAGACTGATCTGTGACATCTAGAACCATGGGAAAATGTGCATTCCCCGACTGGTTGGCGAATAGTGTAAATGGTGATTGCATCACAACTCTCAAGCAATGTGCACATGATGTCACGTCTTTTATCTACACTGTAGTCACTTGTGGCACGAATGACGGACCCTACCACATACTTGCACTTTCCAGCGCACTTCTTTATTCGCTTGCTGTATACTCCAACACACTCGGCTGCAGCTTTTCAGCCGACAGCTACACACACAACAACAACAACAACCCCCTCAGGTCCCAGCACGTTTAATACAGGGGAGACATCATGAGCCGACGGAGCTCCGGTGTGTCAGCCTCCCCTGCAGCCACACCACGAACCACGCCCTGCCACACCACTGTAAAGCTAGCCATTAGTTTTGAGGCTGTTAAGCCTTGTCCGTTAGCTGTGTTGGTTAGCATCACTGCACTACTGAATAGAATGCTAATGAGAAACTGAACAGCAACAGAGTGTACAACAGGACTTGTATTATACATCACTTCAATTCTTTTGCTGTAAAAATAGTGGTTCCAGTTGCTATTTGGAGCAGATCTTCCAACTGGTTCTCGGCCAGTGTGAAGTATCTTCCCACTCTAATCAATGGTAAACACCATACTGTGTATTGCATCCGCAAGCATCAGGAAAAACAACATCCACCTCTCTTTCACTTTGAACTGGTAATTTTGTAACTAAGTGTCTATCAGTTATGACGTTAAATCACAAAATCACACAGAGAAGCTTTATCAGACTCTTAAAATGAGATTACAGCCACATAATTTACTCTTTTCCTCCTCCCTCTCGGTGTCTGCTTCTGCCTCCGTCGATGGTTTCTCAGTCCTCCCGTTCCTCCTTTCATTTCTATTTTATTGCCTCGCCACTCCTCTACTTCTCTCTCCTCTTCCATCATTACAGCTCGTGGTTCTCTCCTGCTCTGCCCTCCTTTGGCTTTTCACTGGATAGTAAAAAGGTAAAAGCGTACTTTGGGAGGAAGGCCATGTGGGACGTTAAATCACATACAGGTGCCCTTAAATGGTGAAGGGACTGTGACGGAAACACACACATGCACACATGCGTACACACACACACAGATGTACCATCAGCCCCTCATTTAGGTAGCAGTAATTTGGCTCAGTAAGTGACAGGGTTATTGTAAGAGGCTCATTAAGAAAGGGAAGCAGCGAGTAAACGTCTGACTCAAGGGAATAAATTCTAACCACTGTGCCACTTTTACTGCTCAGCAATAAGCTGCTTTGATGTGGTGTGTGATGTCAGGGCTGGGGCAGACTCGGGGCATGTGAGAGTGTGTGTATGTTAAAAATGCTGCTTCTTATACAGCGATTTCACATTTTATTTGTAAAGTGATCTAAAGAAAATGTGTATATATTTCCTTTTTTTTTTGCCCTGCTTATTTGTGAGCACTGTACCATGCGCACGGGTCTGTTGTTAAGCATCCAGAGGTCAGAGGTCACATTAGTTACAACGTGATAGGCTGTTACTGCACTAACTCAGCGCGAGGTCATTTCCCATAACTAACTTTCATCTCAGCAGGAGACACGGAAGAAAGGAGGGAAGGAGCGATGCAAGAATGAAAGGAAGGAGGCAGTGACAGTGAAATTGAGAGATGGAGAAACAGATTTTAGGAGAAGAGTTAAAAGGGAGGCAGGATGAAGTGAAAGACTGTTAGGAAAGTTAGAAGGAGTGAGGAGAGTCAGATGCCGGCACAAGGTCAGGAAATTGTTGCTTAATGAAGTGACAAAAAACTGGCGATTTGGAGGTGGTCTGATTTCTCAAAGCTGTGTCAGACAAGGAGAGTTTTGCTTAGAATTAAACTGAAGCTGATATTTATCATTATGAAAAATGACATTGCTATAAATAGTTTCTCATTAATATTGCCCCATGTTTATGTTATGTCACCCGACTCGGTTGCTAGATCCATTCAGCTAAGCATCTGCATGCAGGGTGATGCTGCCTCTAGTCTCACTGTGTAGACAAATACTGTAACACTGACACAAGATGATGCAGGCCCTAATGTGAGACAGTTATTTTAGCAAGTTAATATGCACTGACATACAGAGGTACAACTTTAAAGCTGGCTGCTGGCAGATAAATGAAGAGAAGCTGTATACGGAGCGGGATTGTTTCAGCTAGTGCGCCCTTTCATGGTTTGTACAGTTGCTGCAACAGGGAGGTGGAAAAGTTGTCAGTCTGCTTGTTGCTGTCTTGTTATGATAGAAATAATGAGAGAGTCTGTGCCAGCATTCATTCGTTCCTGAGAACACACACTGCATGAGAAGATGACTCACTGATAGGATGAGGTTATTTTTTTGTTGTTCTTGGACTTATCTGAACCTGTTGAAATATTTGTATAATTACTATCCTCATGAACTCATAAGGGTTGTCAAATGTTGTTATTACTACTTTGGAATATTGATAGTTTAATGGGTTGCAGTTCATTAAGTGTTGTGCAACCATACGCACACTGCACAAAGGTCTTGAGATAGCCTTTATTTCTTTATGTTTTGCTAGGAAACTGGAAAATAGCTGCAACGATTTATTGAAGCATGCAAACATAGATAGAAATGCAGGTTATAAGGCAAATGCATTGTATAATTCTTACATGCTTGAAAGTCATTATATGGGAACACCACCTGACTTCTGCCAATCTTCAGGAGCAGTTCTCCAGGTTTCTAGCACGACATTTAAAGCTTTTCCTTGGATGTTGGAGGAGGCCACTAGAGGAGGTTGATCTGATATCCTCGTGTTGGTGTTGTTCCCAGATCATCATACTAAATGTTGTTCCAGGATCAACATTGCAAGTGACCAATCAGAATGTTGTGACATCATACTTTTGCGACTTCGGGAAAAAACGTCGTAAAACAAAAAACTGTACTAAAGCTGCGTGAAACCGCCTCTGTCCGCTGATCAACGGACCCTAACCCTAACCGTAACCCTTTAATAAACAGTAAGCAGAATTGATATTGTCCTTGCAACATTGGAATTTCATAAATGCACGAATGGCTTGGCGCGCAAAAGAATAACGTCACAACAATGTGATTGGTCACTTGCAATGTTGAACCTGGAACAACATTTTCATGATGGTCTGGGAACAACACCAACACGAGGATATCAGATCATCCTCTAGAGGAGGCCAGTCCAAACTGAAAATGAGAGCATCAAAACTGCTGATGGTTTAAAGTTCAGCCCAGAAATTTATGTCAGTTTACAAGTTTGAGTTCATTTCATGTCTTTTTAAGGATAGAAGCAATCATAACAAAACCTGCCTCTTATAGACATCCGACAATCCTCCCTGTTGAGCAAGCACTTGGCTACAGGTGGGAGGAAAAGCTTGGTTTTTATTAGAAGGAAATCCCAGACAGGACCAGACTCAGCACGGGCCACAGCTGCCTAGACTGGTTGAGGTGAAAGGAGAGCAGAGATATGAAGTGCGAGCACTGAGAAACAAGAAAACAAACACTGAGCAGACTGGTGGGGCTCCTGAGCCAAACGTGTGCAGCGCTGTTTGTACTTTGTCTGATCATCAAACTTCTTCTTTTTAGACACATTTTACAAAAGAGATTGCAAACTGATTTATCAAGAACGGCTACTTTCAGACTTATTGTTTTGTTTTTGTTTTGAACAGGCAGCTGTGATGCACCACCCTAGGAGCGCTGTCATATTTTACTCCTTCAGCAGCTGAAACAGTCTGACGTATAGGCTCACATCTGGAAACTAGTCATCTGAGATACTTTAGTTATGGTTTATAGTGTGCTGATTCAGCTCGAGCGCATTCTGCCTGACCTCAGAGAAATATTATTGTGCAGTGTTGGTGCAGGTTACGTGATGGAGTACGTTTGCCGTGGCCGAGGGCGTAATTAGATTTACACGTCTCATTTAACCTGCTAGATGCCTCCACGGTCTCGAATATTGGAAGCATCTCATGAGTTTTTCAAGTAAAGCAAAATGGATATTGTAATTGTCACGGTGCAAAAAAATGGTCTTTTAATTAGGTAAAATTAAAGAAAGTGCACACTAAACAACTTTTAACCAGCTCAGCAAAGTTCATTTAGGTGCTTAATTATGATTAAAGATACGATTACAGAGTGGGTTTAGGGCTGCAGTGTGATGTTTTCACAGAAATGCTATAATAGCTTTGTAAGCAGTTGTGTGTGTGTGTGTGTGTGTGTGTGTGTGTGTGTGTGTGTGTGTGTGTGTGTGCTAGAAAGACACAAGATTATCCTCTATGTATGTTCCATTTAGAGTAACCTACAACCTCAGGGTGTTATGTCTGTATGAGTAACATCAAATGTCTCCCACCTTTGTCTGTGCGTGCATGTGTGTGTGTATGTGTGTGTGTGCTTGCATGGTTTAGATTAATAAAGGCTTATAATCTACATCTAATTTTAATAACTGGTGCATGTATTTATGAAATGCATTAACCTGATCTTCTTAATCGTGTGTCTGGTGACCTTGATCCACCTAATGATGGCCTCAAGGGGACAAGAGCGGGTTTGTGTGTGCGCATGCATGTGTGGGTGCCTGTGTGTTTGCACGGTATGTTTGTAACAGTTTTCCTGGACATTGCTAGATTTTTGTGGTCCATGTGATTATTACTTGTTCTGATGAAGTTTTCGGAGCTTTGATGTTCATCTTAAGCGTAATGTGTGTATTCTTATTGTTAGCATTGTGCTAAGCAAGTGTATTTGTGGGTATATAGGAGTCAGATTGGTTCCTTATTTTGGCCAGGCCAGTGTTTTTTAATATTAAGAGACTTACATTGGCTGGTTTATTTACAAATTTAAAAATTCACTTGGAAAAGCTTTTTTTAAAGGTGAATAAAGGTCCTATAACTTCCTTTTTTCCTGTATTTATGTAATTGTGGTTGTCATTGCAGCACGGTCCAAAAACGTATTAATTTATTTTTGCAGTCATTATTTTATTGAGCTCATAATGGAGAACAATGATTAGGCTGGAATGAGTTTAAAAAAATCTATCTGGGATGAGCTTAGCCAAGCGTAAAGTCTGAAGGGAAAACAGCCCTCCAGCCACTTTAAGCACACATCTCATGTATTCAGTATAAAGAATGGTGTCGAGCTATGCTTTGAGAAATAGCCTGTTTTGTTTTATTTTTTCTCTTTTGACTGTGGCTGTGTTTGCTTTCTTTTCTAAACACGTATCTGTAGTAACAGTCATGTCACCACATTGATTTCCGCGTTGAAGCCCATGTTGATCTTATTGTGTCTAAGTGAACATTGTTTATGGAAGCTTATTTAAAGAATGCCAGACAAACCTAAGTCAAAATTTTGAATTAGTCTCTCAAAATTTCAGGTTATTACTAAGTAACTAGAAACTCCGACCAATGGTGATAGATACACAAAAGGACAAAAACAGACAAAAAGCATCCTCCAGGGGGTAAAGCGGTAAAACAACAAGAACATCGTCACAGACAGACACCCACACCAGCTCTTGGTGACTCTTTTAGTTATTGAGGGATGCCTAGCAAGGTCATCCATTCTGTAGATTTCCACTCTGTAGTCTGCCTCGTCATGTGTTCTGAAAATCCGGTATTTTCGAGTTTTCCCCTCAGCAGGTCACTCTGACCTGCAGATTCATGCATCAGCTTTGCAGCCGGCCTGAGTGCCATCTATCAGCCTGCATCAGCCCAGATCCCTCATGTATCAGGCCCAGGTGCCGTCGGTCTCCCACTATGCACAAAGAAAAACTTTTGGACATGGAAGAGACACAGCACGCAGCATATACACATATTCAGCTTAGGAGGATACTCAAACCTTATTATATTGGTCGTTCGTGCTCAAATAACAATACTGTATGTTTGTACTCCAAGAATATATGTGGTATTATATAAAGTTTAAAAAAAGTATCTTCTAGGGTGAATCTATGTAATATTCCCATGTATTAAACACTCCAGTGTCAATTACTACCTGGTGTTGTACTTTGGTGTACTTTGAGTAACATAACTTGAAATTTCAAGTTATTAGGTCACAATTTTAACCTATTAACACGAAGATTACAGAATGAAAAGAAACATTCAGGGATGCAAGCAGGGTTATACGAAGCTTGGTTAGCATAGTTTGAATTAACCAATGGATGCAGCTACCGTGACGTCACAGATCAATTTCTGAAGTGTATTTTTACCATTTTGAAGCCTTGAGAGGAGAGTGGAAATCAGGTATTTGTTTGTGAAAACCTGCTGTTGGCTGCAGCACTGAGGCACAACTTTTACTTTCCGGCTCCTCGTCACGGTTTCACCACTCGCCATTTAAACAGTGGCAATATCCTATCCTGTTTTAGCAGTCCTTTTTCCTTTTGACTCCCAACAACCACTCTTCTCTTGAGACTAGTGGTTGCAGACAGGTCTCCTGAGTGCCAGAGGCTTTATTCACTTGACCCTGCATTTCCACCGTGGTTGTCACACATAAAAATGGCAGACAAGCTAACGTCAGATTTCTGAAAAACCTCATTAGATTTACTGCACTGCCGTCTTGGCTTTGCCTAACTTGTATACTTTCATTGGGGGAGCCAGCCTCGAGTGGCTTCTCAAACAACTGCTGGTTTTGGTACGTTCACCTTTTCAGTTTCTGCTTTTGAACTCTTTCCCATAAAGGTCGCTAACAAGTATGTTTGATGAAATGTCAAACATTAATAGACTTTGATTAAAAATATAGTTGTTTCTGATGATGATTGTAGTCACAGAGTCTTAGTAGAAAATCAAGTCTGATTAGGACTTTACTTTGAATAGAGTAGATCTAAGATAAGTGGTGATCGGGTCAATTTAAAGCAGTCCACTTGAGCTCTAATTAGCTACTTCAGCTGAAAGCTCATCAAATATTCTGTTGCAGAGGGAAAATATATATAACGACTTTTTCAAACCACGTACATTCCCCAGTAAGAATTGATTTAGAATCAGTAAAAGAGTGGTTTCTGCACCATGCAGGAGATGATAAACACCTTATGGAGCAAAATAAATAAATAAAAATCTTCCCATGAACATAAAAATGTATTTTACCGCAGGGCAAATACCAATTACGTTACTATACCCAGAGGCTGAACCGATATTGTCACGGCTGGCGGAGGGAGCCGTGTGGTGTGGAGGAAAAGGAGGACCCAAGATGCAGCAAACTGATGATACGAGTGATGTTTTATTTACAAAGGTGGTGGTGACAAAAACAGGCAACGAGGTATGAGTACTTTACAAACGGAAACCTAAACTGGGAGAAACTAAGTGACAAACCTGAGACCATACAAAAGGGGTGCGGGGCAGAGAGCCGCAGAGACAGGAACACCATAGAACGCAGAGGTAGACGGATGAATGCAGACGAGCCGACAACAGGCAGGAGAACACACAGGGCTTAAATACACACCAGTAATCAGGGGATGAGGGACAGGAGGGCAACACAGCTGGGAGAAATCAGAACTGACGGGACAGGGGAAATGTAAACTGAACACACTCACATCAGACAGAGACCTTCACAATAAAACAGGAAACTCAGACACGGGGAACCAAACAAGACACAGATCTAAACAGACAGCTTCACGAACAGATGGGGTGACACCATAGACAGACAGATACAGATGCAGACTCAGAGGCAGACCGAATATAACACAGAACTAAAACAATCATCATCATCATCATCATCATCTGGAAAATGATAACAAACTAAAAGCGCTGGGTCACCGACCCAGGACCATGACAGTACCCCCCCCGCAAGGGCTGGCCCCAGACAGCCCAAAACAAAAACAGACGACCAACCCAGGGCGGGTGGCGGGGGACCAGGACGGAGGGACCAACACCAAAAAAAAAACCAAAAAAAAAAAAAACTCCAGTGACCCTAAAGAATTGACCAAAACACAACACACACTGGAGTCCCCGAACAGGGTCCCAAAATATAGTTCAGGAGGCCGGCCCGGCGGCTGACAACTCAGGAGCCTAGAATAGTTCATCTCCGGGGGCCGACCATGCGGAAGGCAGTGGCGGCGACGGGGAAACCGTTCAGGCGGCCGACCGTGCGGACAGCAACGGCGGCGCGAATGCAGGTCTGGGGGCCGACCGTGCAGACGGCAACGGCGGCGTGTAGGAGGTCGTCCACGCGGCAGGCGGGGGTGGCAACAGAAGTCCGGAGGGCGGCCACGGTGGTGATGATGCCCAACAAGCGGCCTGGCAGACGACCGATGATGTGAAGGTGGTAGTAGGGGAACCGAAGGCTGGTTGGACCAGGCGAGGCTGAAGCCGATGCGGAGGCTGGACCGGGCGAGGCTGGACCGGGCGAGGCTGAGGATGAAGAGGCTGAGGATGAAGAGGCTGAGGCCGGACGAGGCTGAGGATGAAGAGGCTGAGGCCGGACGAGGCTGAGGATGAAGAGGCTGAGGCCGGACGAGGCTGAGGATGAAGAGGCTGAGGCCGGACGAGGCTGAGGATGAAGACGCGGAGGCCGGACGAGGCTGAGGATGAAGACGCGGAGGCCGGACGAGGCTGAGGATGAAGACGCGGAGGCCGGACGAGGCTGAGGATGAAGACGCGGAGGCCGGACGAGGCTGAGGATGAAGACGCGGAGGCCGGACCAGGCGAGGATGAAGACACGGAGGCCGGACCAGGCGAGGATGAAGACACGGAGGCCGGACCAGACGAGGATGACGGCAGCGGGACGGCTGCAAAACCTGACGGCAGCGATGCTGCAGGAGGTGATGTGGAGATGTGCTGGCTGGGTCCTCCAGGACCGTCAGCTAACGAGGCGTGGTGCTGGGTGGGCTCCTCGGGCCCTCCAGCAGACGGCACTTGAGGCTGGCTGGGTTCTCCAGAACCCCCAGCAGACGAAACTTGAGGCTGGACGGGCTCCTCGGGCCCTCCAGCTGACGAGGCGGGAGGCTGGACGGGCTCTTCGGGCCCTCCAGCGAGAACAGTCTCAGGACCAGTGGGCACAGGGGCCCCTGGAACACACGGGACAAAACCAGCAGGCGCACGGGCCTCTGGCAGGCACGCAACAGAACCAGCAGGCGCACGGGCCTCTGGCAGGAACAGGTCAGAACCAGCAGGCGCACGGGCCTCTGGCAGGAACAGGTCAGAACCAGCAGGCGCACGGGCCTCTGGCGAACACAAAGCGGACTGCGGCTGCACAGAGCAGTGACTCAGCTCAGGCAGCAACAGCCGGATGCAGTCCTCAGCTGGCTTCTTGACCTCCAGGGGTCCAGAGTCGGCTGGGGGCTGGAACCCAGCCTCTGGGGAGGCCCTGGAGTGCGTCACAGTCTCTGTACTGGCCAGCTGTTGGGGACTGATTACTGCGTTATGTGGCGTGTCTCTCTGCTGGACATGAACAGGTGAAAAACAGTGCTTTTTGGGTTGGATGGACTCTACCAACTGAGCTATTGACTGGGCTATGGACTGTAACATAGTGTCTAATGAATCTGACTGTGACTGTAACTGGGCTATGGGTAGTGAGGCTGAATGTGATGGAGGTGGCGACTGAGCGGCTAACTGAGCTAGTGGCTGCTGGGCAGCTAACTGAGCTACCGGCGGGGCAGCTGACTCAAAAAACACAGCCCCGGAACAAACAGTCACACAGTCCAAAACAGAAAAAGGGTCCTTCTCACTCACCACAGCCGGCAGTTCCGAAGTCCTAATCTCCGGCTGTGGGGTGACGCGCCGATGGCGCGATCGTCGCTTCCTCCCGGGCAAAACCTCCGGCGGGCCGGGCAAAACCTCCGGCGGGCCGGGCAAAACCTCCGGCGGGCCGGGCAAAACCTCCGGCGGGCCGGGCAAAACCTCCGGCGGGCCGGGCAAAACCTCCGGCGGGCTGGGTTGGGAAGCGGTAGCGGCTGGAGGGCGAAGGTGCAGCTCATGAAGGAGGAAGTCTTGTGCTAGCGGGTGAAGCGAGTCCAGCAGCCAGGAGTGGGCAGAGATTAGCTGCTGTATCCTGGCTTCTACCGCGCGGTGAAACCCTTCCCCCTCGTGCTCGAGCCACAAGTTGACCAACCTTGAAACAGTGTCAATTAATTCCTCCCGAAACTCCTGGGAAGGTGCGGATGCTGCTGGGTCCATGTTGGTCGGCTCGTACTGTCACGGCTGGCGGAGGGAGCCGTGTGGTGTGGAGGAAAAGGAGGACCCAAGATGCAGCAAACTGATGATACGAGTGATGTTTTATTTACAAAGGTGGTGGTGACAAAAACAGGCAACGAGGTATGAGTACTTTACAAACGGAAACCTAAACTGGGAGAAACTAAGTGACAAACCTGAGACCATACAAAAGGGGTGCGGGGCAGAGACAGGAACACCATAGAACGCAGAGGTAGACGGATGAATGCAGACGAGCCGACAACAGGCAGGAGAACACACAGGGCTTAAATACACACCAGTAATCAGGGGATGAGGGACAGGAGGGCAACACAGCTGGGAGAAATCAGAACTGACGGGACAGGGGAAATGTAAACTGAACACACTCACATCAGACAGAGACCTTCACAATAAAACAGGAAACTCAGACACGGGGAACCAAACAAGACACAGATCTAAACAGACAGCTTCACGAACAGATGGGGTGACACCATAGACAGACAGATACAGATGCAGACTCAGAGGCAGACCGAATATAACACAGAACTAAAACAATCATCATCATCATCTGGAAAATGATAACAAACTAAAAGCGCTGGGTCACCGACCCAGGACCATGACAGATATGTTTTGCTGTGTCTGATACAAACCAGCAGCATGCCACCAGAACACTGACAGCGCAGCATTCGAGGGAGATTAATTAATGTGTACTTAAGTGACAAACTGAGATAAACAGACAGCTGCTGTCAAGTATTTAAATAAACTGCTGCTTCAACAATTTGTCTTTGATTAAATGTGAGTGCTGCCAAAGTAGGAATGGTGGCTTGTCTTATTCAAAGTTTGCTTGTATTGAAGTTTAATTTGAGTTTCAGTTTACTCAAAAGAGGACTGAGCGTAGTCTCACTTTACAGCCAGTCCTCTGCCCCGTGTCACCCCCATAATCATAATACCCTTCCTGTTGCAGACTGGGCTTGATTTGGGCCTTTTATCCCTGCCTGGATGACTCTCTGTTTGCCCGCAGAGCGATGCAGGTAATCTGTGCTGAGGTTTGCTCGCTTGTCGAGACGAGCTCAGGTATGTCGGGGCTATCCCAAGGAATTCAGGGGGTGGGGAGATGAAACAGCGAGGGTGTGATGCAGAGAAGAAAGTCACAGGCGTATGTTTTTGATGGGAAAAGGAAATGAATGCGGTCTCTTTGGCAACCAGTGTAAGCTGTCTGAAGGCAAAACTAAAAAGAAGGTTTGAATTAAATGGATTTGCTAATGATGAAGTGCAAAATACCCTGCAGCACAACCAGGTTCTATAATGCAGCACTTAGCTCCAGGAGGGCTGTGGGAGTCTGTGATCTCTACTTGGCATTAAAGGAATTTTTCCTCATAAATATCACATCATGCATTTCCACATAATCAATACCAAAGTATTTACCTCCTCGGGATTCACGCCAACCTCATGAGGTGAAAAACGTGTTCCTCCAATAAAAAACAGGATAATCTGTATTTAAATGGATTTTGCTTTCATTGCATTCTTTGATCCTTGATCGCCAACTTTACTCAAACCATACTCTACTTACACGTGGAGATTATTGAAAACAAGTTGATTTTTCAACAAACTTTTATATCGATGCATATCAGAAAATATATAGTATATCTGTGAGCAGTCAGCCAGTATACTGGCCAAATAATTCATGTTGATCACAAATACCAGTGCCCACATCCAACAGGCAAACTACAGAAAGATGTTCAGTTTGTGCACAACATCAAGTTGCCGCAGTAACTCATTCACTGCCGATCAGCTCTCCTGCAGTGTCGCATGTGTTTAGCCAACACTTACGTAGTAATTTTCAGGGGGATGCAGTCTGGTTAATTTTTTTAAAGATTGTTGGCAATGGCTTTGAATCATGCATGCACCTGAGAAACCACCCATCTGGAGTGTTCATCACCACGAGCAGCTGATAAATATTAACAGGGATAGCGCCATGGTAAAGACTGCGGCGGCATGTTTTCACAGGGTTGCGTTAAGCTCAGCTGCCTTTTACGTCACAGCTGCTCTTTTGAAAACTTTAAATGAATTAAAAACACCAAACAAGTGGGTAGTGCTCTGCACGTGTATAACTTAGTGCGTGTGTGTGTGATTCTGCAGTCTTGTACAGTAATTATTCTGTTTTTTTTGTGATGACCAGTTTCCATTTTAGACGTTAAGAGTAAAAACAGGTTTTGCTGCTGTTGTTGTTTTTCCATCCTTGGCATCTTTGAAGGTTAAAGCTTGAGTTTACTTAGCTTAAGTAATAGTTTCTCACTGCTTCCTAGGTGACTCATCTGTTTTGGATACATAACCAAGGGCAGTGGTGAACTTGATTATTATACAACAAAATCAGAAACCTCACTGAGTTTGCCTCCTTCGAGTCCTATTCTCTCCCCTGTGCATGTTTGATCTCCTCTGTGCTCCTTTAACTTGATCTTCATTTTGAGGATACCTTTTGTATATATTGTACATATCTGACCAGTTCAGTGCACCTAGTGGCACCAAGCACTGTTCTGGTTGTTGTCCTTGACTTTTTAGTAGAATTCTATGAAGGCGGGTTTCACTCTGGGGATGAGTTTATGGTGCGAAACCCCAAAATAACAAGTGTAGTTCTGTTTATGCTCCATACCTGGCACCGTTGGGCTTGGAACTGTTGAAAACTGCTGGAAACTGCTCAGTCACAGCTGGTTATTGCTGCTGAAACCCTACACTAGAGATAAAATTAAACAAACAGTGGATTCACAGTGAATATGCAGATTTGAACAGTTGAGTTTTGAGTTGGGATTTAAACTGGGGGAGAGAACCAATGTTTCTTATTTCTGGTGGTAGAGAGTTCCACAGCCTGGGAGCAGAGCAGCTGAAAGCTCTGCTTCCCATGGTGGTGAGGCGGAAGGAAGGTACAGCAAGCTGGATAGAAGAAGAAGATCGAAGTGAACGGGCAGAACAGGTAGTGGTTAACAGGTCAGAAAGGTAAGGAGGAGCGAGGTTATGAATGGCCTTGAAGGTGAGCAGAAGAGGTTTGAATATTATCTGGAATTTCACAAGAAGCCAGTGAAGTTCCTGAAGAACAGGGGTCATGTGCTGGTAGGAGGGGGTTCTGGTGATAATGCGAGCAGCAGAGTTCTGAACCAGTTGAAGCTTATGGAGGGATTTTTGGGGGAGACCATGGGACGTAACAAGACTGTGGACAAGAATGGACTGGGTGTCATCAGCAAAACAGTGAAACTGAAGATCAAATTTGCAGAAAATGGTACCTAGAGGGAGGATGTATATTATGAAGAGAAGAGGGCCTAAAACTGAGCCTTGAGGTACACCAGAGGTGACGGGGAATAGACGAGAGCGGAATGATCTTAGTTGAATAAACTGGGAACGGTCGAGGAGATATGATTGAAACCAGGCGAGGGGTGTGTCAGAGATGCCGAGAGAGGAAAGTCTGTTTAGAAGTACAGAGTGAGAAATGGTGTCAAAGGGTGAGCTCAGATCTAAAAGGACGAGAATGGTGAGAAGACCAGAGTCAGCTCCGATTAGAAGATCGTTAGTGACTTTAAGTAAAGCATGTGACATGAGCGAAAACCAGATTGAAATCTCTCATAGATTATTAACCAGGTGTAAATGAAGTTGAGCTGCAACCACTTTTTCGAGTATTTTAGAAATGAAGGGTAGATTGGAAATCGGACAGAGGTTGTTACAGTTGTTAGGATCTAAAGAAGGGTGTGCTCATATAGACGACCAGGGGTAAAGCTAAGCCAGAAGTGAGAGATCAGCCAAAGTATTTATTTGTTTAGAGAGGTTCCTGGATATCTATTTTAGTTGAACCCTGTGAAAAAAAGAGAAGAATACTGGCATCTACCCTAGTGTGCAAATGCAGTGGTTGATATGCCAGCGCATGAGACCAGAGACGCTCCGCAAAGATGGGTTGAGTCCAAAGCAAACTTCATTTGAGGCAAAAATATTTCAGGAAGCTGCAGGTTTTAGGGATAAAAGTTAGGAAGTTTAAGACGTAGCTCAGAACAAAGGATTCACTTGTTAAACTCTGTCTGCAACCCCCACCCCCCACACACCTATTTGACATGACAATTGAAGGGCTCACATGTTTTATAACCTTCTAAAGCCATTAATACAACACATCTCGCTGCATACTTTAGCAATTCAGGAAATTTTTGCCTTTATACCTGATTGAATACCACAAATGTGGCCAATTCAAACGAAACCCAGCTAGGGTTGGGTAGCTGTTAACCTTGAGGCATGAAGCATTTTAAACAGTTGGGTGTAAATTTTACTATCAAATGCTTGAAAAAGTAGCACCCATGAATGATTTCTACCTGTCCAATCAGAGACAAATCTGCAGAGCTGTGTGGAAAATTGGCCAAACTGATCGTATAATATCAAACTGTATATTTGACTAAATATGTGATTGAATGTTTGGAACAACTGGCAGTGAGGCTGTAATTACGGCGCACAAAGATGAGGATTCAGTGATTATCGCCGGAAATCAGATTGAAAGGACTGTGGGCGTCGTGAAAATTCACAGCTTAAGTGTGAGGATGTGATTAGTGTTCTTTTTAAGAGCTTCTTCCAACGTGAGTTAATGATGAGGCTCGCCGCTCAGTGAAGAAGCAGGTGTGACTGGTAGATTTTTTTGAAAGCTCAGATGAGTGAAGCGTCTCATCTCAGACCTACACTTGACACTAAAGACCGAATGAAAGAGAATATCTCGGTGTTAGAGCTGATGGGCGTGTGACGGGTTTAACGCCGTGACTCTGTGCAAGGCAGTGAAACAAACATTATTCCAAATATCAAAAGCAGGATGTGAGAAACGAAGCAAGGTGATACAAAAGTCCTATTTCCTGCAATCCAGATGCCACCATTTATCTCGCTCTCGGTTATCGGTTAACACACACACACACAGAGTCACACACACACACACACACACACACACACACACACACACACACACACACACACACACACACACACACACACACACATAACAACACACACACACACACACCACCCAGTGCCAATGAAAGATTCATGGAGCAGTGATGATGAAGGCATCTCCCCTTCTGCTCCACTTACTGCAGTGGACACACACACACGCACACACACACACACGCGCGCGCACCCACACCAACAGACCTGCACACACACACCCGATTCCCGAAACTGTTAAGAAGGCAGAGAGCAGTGATGCACATAGCCTTGGGGTACTTACTCACCCTTAACCCTTCCAGACGTAGCCACATAAACACCCACACACACACACACACAAATCCTGAAGGCAACCAGTCCATGCTGCAGACTGCTTTTGAGACTTTGTGAATGTTTATTTGTGTATGTGGGGAAAAGAATATTCAATTTTTTTCAGTTTCTGGGAATCCCCATGAGACCAGAGACAAAAAAATAATAAAATGCTGAAGGCGGTACATTTTCACATTTTGATTCTGCATTTCTGTGATGTTTGAATGTCATGATCAGACAACGACCGAATTATTCGTTTTAAATGGAATGAAAATGTAATTCTTTTAAAAATATTTCCCAAAAGTTTTCAAACAGAGCAAGGAATTTTTAACACAGCTTTTCCAAACAGCCTAGTTTTATTCTGGATGCTCAAATTATTTTACTTTGCAGACAGAAACCAAATTATTTCAGAAAAAATAAAATACCAGGGTCAAAGCATAGCTGGATAACAGCCTGGAGTCGGTGGTTGTAGTTTTCAATAAGTCTCACACACATCTCCTGAGAAATCCCAGCCCGGTTTTCTTTGACGAATCTGCCTAGCTCCTCCAGATTCGATGGTTTGTGGCATATACCTTGGTCTTCAGTTCAGCCCACAGATTTTCAGTGGAATTCAAGTCAGGGCCGGTACATCCCAGTCAATCAATGTTCATTTTGGTCTTCGGGAGGTAGTTCTTCTCCAGGAGCGACGCATGTTCTGTATTCTTGTCGCGTTGGAAGACAAAGCGATGACCCGGACCCAGTTTTTGCCAAAGGATGCGCTTCCAGTATGGATAATCTTTCCAGACTTCAGCCTGGCTTGAACGTGTCACTTTTGTGGGAGTTTTTCTTGGTCTCCAACCTCTCTTCTTCGCGACTTTCCCATCTTGGTAAACACGTCTCTCACTAGTTTTCTTTAGCTAGTCTTTGAACTCTTTTGCTTCCATCCTCTGTCAGGCTTGTTCTGTGTTGTGTGTCTCTCTGAATGTCTTGATGATACTTCTGACTCCAGTTTTTACAACTTGGAATTGTTGTGATAGCTTTATCCTTAAATATAACTATATCCGTCTTCTGCTTTGTGAGCATCAACAATTCTTTTAGCCTAAATGGATTTCTTTTGCTTTTGGCATGATGATTTCTCAAGTGACAGCTCAAACTGTTGCTGAGGTTTTTAGAAGATAACCCTCAGTTTTAGCATTACAATGGAAAAGAACGCATCACTGCACAGCAGTGGTTTCTGCTATGGCTAAATATTATAAGGTCCATTATCAGAGGGCTGATAATATCGACCTTGGTAATTTTTGTTTCTGTTAAATAAATAATATTGTTTGCAAACAGATGAATGAATATGAATGAATATGTTTAGTAATGCTAAATGCAATATGGGCTCCAACGAGGGACTTTTACAAAACGATTACAGACTTTAAATCAAGTTTACACACTTCCTCAAAAAGTGCAGACACACAAATATACAGTCCGAGGGGAAAGCAGGGCAAAAAAAGTCATTGTTGGTGCTATATATGAATCAGCTATACTGTATACACTGTAAATAGTGCTCATCTTGTCTGAATGCATAAAACGGTTCCAGCAGTGTCATAAATATTTTATGAGAAGCACCCAAATTCTTTACTCTGGCAAAAACATAGAAAGAGAGTGTCCTGCAGCCAAGTTGTAATTAAGTAGCCAAATATTAGCAGAGCACTACACACAAGGAACACACAGCAGATACAAGTTCATTTCGAAGTTTTCAAATACTAATGCAGCAGTAACTAAAGTGGTCCAACAGCATCTGCATACATGCCAGATCCTGCTAATCATGTGAGACCGGAGGGGTTGGCGAATAAATAGAAACAAAGCATGTTTGTAATACGTTAAGATGTCTGAGATGAGATGAAAGATTTCTGTTGTCTCATTCTGCATCTTATCGGCACAACTACGTAGAGATTAGCCTCATTGTAATTGTAACATCTTGATGTTTGGCAGGTATTAATGTTTTAATCTTTCTGAGGAGGTTAGCAAGTAGTTGTGGAAATACCTGCCAATTACAAAGCAAAGCTACAGCTGATTGGAGCGTGAGTTATTTTGCGCGCATTAATTTAGCAGAATACAATTTTGTCCTCTTTGTAGCTCTAGATTTAGATATATTACAACAGTAGACTCAACGTGCACTCAAATGTTAACCTAAGATGGCGCTAGATGCAAATTCAGGGGGGCCTCATACTGTCCAGCAGTAGCTGACATATTTCAATCTAAGATAAAGTGGTGAACTGACTGTTGCCATCCCGATGAGTGATAATAGAATCGGTTACAGCTCCCGTCTGCACCTCGCTCTTCTTTAAGCCCGGTGTTCGTGGTTGTTCGGGATGGTGGAAAACGGACATGTTCGAAAGCTGACAAGTTCATTTATTAGATAATGTCAATTCAGTTAAGCCCAATTAATTAATTAGTGTCCCTCTCACTGCGTCAGGTGAACATCTGAGGATGTGTCCTCAGGGCCCGACTTGCTGTACCAGCACAATGGAGGAGGACCTGGCCGGTTTGAGCACCAAAGAAACAGAGGGACTGATCAGAGAGGCCGGCAGGTCGCTGCAGGCTGTCTTCAATGGTCTCCACAGGAGCTTTGACAGTAAGTACGGTGTGTGTGTGTGTGTGTGTGTGTGTGTGTGTGTGTGTGTGTGTGTGTGTGTGTGTGTGTGTGTGTGTGTGTGTGTGTTTGTGTGCGAGACACTCATTACTAGCTGAGCTCGATAGCAAAGCTTCAGAAGTGAGCCCAGAGCAGTGTGACATTAGTGTGTTGTGTATCTTTTTGTTTGTTACAAGCTCTGCCCGTGCACACCGCTCAATACTACAGCTGGAGAGGGTGGGTGTGTGTGTCACTGTACAAAAGTGTGCGTGTGTGCGTCAAGGGGACCCCTGACTGGGTGCTATAATGAGAGCGGAGTTAGGCAGAAACAATGAAACACGATAAGCTGATCCCCTCATCTCAGGGGAGACACACACACACACACACACACCCACAAACAGAGGGGTGTCCCCTGGGGCAATGGCTGGTTCAGCTAATGAGCAGTTGACCCACTGAGGAGCCGTGTCTGCAGATCACTGCACATCAGAGGAAGAGAGAGGGATGTAAGGGAGAAAGAAGACTGAGATCTGCCGCTGCTAACACCAGCGAAACAGACGAATGCAACCAGAGAGAAATGTGTCATTAGCGCTGAGAAGAAACAATGTTTCAGGATAAAAATAAATAAAGAGAAAGACAAGTGAGAGCAGGAGGAGGAGGAGGAGGAGGAGAGGACAGTATTATTAGTCTGAAGGCAGCAGGCCACCTCGGTAGCAGTAACGTGGCCGTCCATCTGGATGTTGTTAGAGCAGACTGGCACTGGTACATGGCCTTTGAAGCATGAGGGAAAAGCCCAGACCAGTATACTGCAGAGACAGCTCGCTGACTCCCTCGTTCTCTCCTATGGGCTCTCGCTCGCTTTTTATCCATCTGTCTGCAGAGATAAATTAAACCTAAATAAATCTTAAGTCAAATATTATAAACGAAATGTGCGTGTTGACTGGGCAGTGAAAATAGTTCATCTGCATCGTGGCTGTTTAACAGAAAGGCCGTTAAAACAAAAATGACAAATGACAACGTGTGAGGTGAAAAAAGCCGTTTATAGTAAGAAAGTCGCACTGAAAACTGACGCCTTCCCCTCACCTCTCTAGAGTTTTACAGTCCACCTCGGTTGTTTTTAGAGTTACGGTTCAGCCCCATTACTTTGGCCCTGTCTCAGCAATATAGTCACTAGCTTCCACATGCACAGCCTGGCAGGTGCTCGTTCATCAAAATCCATCTGATAAACTCACTGTAACACTTCCTGCTCAGCACCAGCCTGCAGGTTTGGTATGATATCGGCCAGCTCTTGAATCTAGCTGCTAAAAAACGCCACATGGATTACTCAGCTCAGATGAAGCCAGACACAAATTAAAGGACATTTTTGGAGTGTCTGGAAACAGAAATCCAGATGATTGCTGTTGCTGTGTGTTCACTACACGTATAAATAGGTGTTTGTTTGCTACACTTGATGTGTCGAGCATGTGCATGTAATTCGCCTTGTTGTGGAGTTCTGGTTAAGGTGAGGCTCTTCTTCTCCTTCCCTCCTCCAGTGTATTTCACTGAGCTGCACGGTCGCTCCGAGCGCTCCCTGCAGGAGGTGCTGTCTCCTCTCGGCCCGCTGTACTCCCAGAACAGCCGTCTGTACGGGGATCTCTACACAGACCTGCGTCAGTACTATCGGGGCTCTGCTCTCAACCTGGACGAGAACCTGTCCGAGTTCTGGTCCCGCCTTTTGGAGCGCACATTCAAAGCCTCTGCACCCACAGATGTGAGTAAAGACAAAGTATCCTTTTTTTCAGAGACGCAAAATAAAAAAGGTGTGTAGGGAACTGACTCAGCTGAGAAAATAATGTTACAGCTAATTCCAGTTGGGTCCCCAAGTGTTGGCCAAACTGGAGATTCTTGATGTGGTTTGGGGAATTCCTTTGCCTTTGCTCTTGCTCTGGAAGATCTTGTATTTTTTCTAACAGCGTACCCAGCAACATATTTCATCCGCAGTGTGTCCACTTCCACTGTCACCTCTGTCTCACAGGTCAGCTTATCAGAGGACTACCTTGAGTGTGTTGCTAAGCAACAGGAGACGCTGCGGCCGTTTGGAGACGTCCCTCGAGACATGAAGGCGAAGGTGATCCGGGCGTTTGTCACAGCCAGGTCGTTTGTCCAGGGGCTGTTAGTCAGCGCAGATGTGGTCAGGAAGGTCTCACAGGTGAGCGTGCATGCTTGTAATACTCATTTAGGTGTTGGGATCCTCCCTCTTTGGGGGAGAAATGGCAAGTCCCCGTGAGGTATATAATTAAATATGAGAATGAAGCAAGTAGCAGTTCAGGTTCAGGTTAGGGTAAAGCCACATGAACTCAGTGAAAGGCAAATGATGTCCACTGAAGTCATGGAAACACGAACGTCTGCACACACAGCCTGTGTGTGTGTGTGTGTCCAAGGCCTGCCTGGCGTAGTCCCAGGAAAGCAGAGATGATGGCTGCATGATCGTCACACCCTGGCTGCCAGAGAAAATGTCCCCACCCTACAAATGAGAAACACAAAGATCATCAGAAATGAAGTGTCAGACTCTGCCATGAGAACAAAACTCTCACTTGGAGGGATGACAGCAAATTATGGGTGTGATGATGTTTTTTTGTTTTTTTCCAGCTCTTGCTGCAGTTTTCTCATCTCTCGGGGACGGAGCGCGTCAGATTTGGCTGTTTGTTTTTTGTCTGCGTTTTATGGTTTGCAGCCTCCTCTCTTTTAATGTTTGATTTAGGACACAAAGAACAAGAGCAAGGCATGCCTTCGGTTCATCACTCGTCCCAGATGCCAGTATATCAGCAGTGCATAAATCTTTGTTTTTTTAAAAGCAGGAATTGGGTAGTGTTAAGCCCATTTTCCCAAAACTCGGCATGTTTCTGGTTTCCCGTAGGTTCCATTCATTTCTGATTGATATGAAAATCTGAGCACATTCTTGAAACCTGCTCAAGTTGTGCACTCCATCACAGCACATGTAGCCCACCTCGTTTAGTTTTTGTCAAAACTTCATTAGCAGCGCAGACTTTTAAACACATGAAAGACATTATCGCATGGAAAAATGTGTGACGCAAATGAACGCAGACCTCGCGCTGACAGCGACTGTTTCCACACGAGCAGGTCTCGAGTGTGTGCTGACTGAGCTTCAGAATGCACAGAGATGAATGTGTGAGGGTATGCAAGAGAGCACGGCGCTTATTAAAATCAGACAAACACACCTTTGTGTGCTGTTGTTTCTCTGATTTGAAGCGTCCCACTCTGAGATGTGACAGCAGTCGTGGTGAAGCTGACAACATTTCACGACTTGGGTTCATAATCAGAAGCTGAGAGAGCAGCAGTGTTGTAAAAAGACAGACAGGCAGGGTCATCATTGCCTTCCAGTTGCGCCTGTATTTCATATTATGCTGCGATAGCGCCCTCTACTGTGTGTTTTTTAATTAGTTCCCTCATTGAAAGGACAGGGGAAAGAACTAATTTCTGTTTTTTACTCCTTAGCAATGAAAGACAGAGGGGGGCAGGTTGACAATAGCGTGGGTGGACAACAAACTTTGTGAAATAACGTGAGAAAGAGGCAATATAGGATTTACAAAATAATGCCAGAAGTGCAGCTACTAAAAATCTCAGACAAGTTCAGATCTCAACATCAAGGGTTAGGGTTAGGTCAGAAGGTTTTTTGAAAATCTTGTGAATCCAATAACTAGAGAAGGAAATCACCTGGGATTTCACATTTGCACCACAGGTGTATCTCCTGAGGCGGAGGGGTAGCGCTGGTGACTGCCAATATTTTTTGTTCTGTCTTTTTCCCTGTAAGAAACATAAACTTCCTTCTTTTTGAATGAAACTGACTCTTCCATTCACTCATACCAGGTTTCTCTGAGTCCAGAGTGTGAGAGAGCCTTGATGAAGCTGCTATACTGCCCCCATTGTCGTGGCGTGGCCTCTGCTAAACCGTGCTCCAGCTACTGCGCAAACGTCATGAAGGGCTGCCTGGCCAATCAGGCTGACCTGAACCCTGAGTGGCAGAACCTTATAGGTGAGACACAATGAAAATCTTACTAATCCTCTGAGAATTCACTTAAATAGTTTATTTAACAATTCTGCTAAACAAAAAAATCGAAAAACACTGCCCGGTTAAAGTCGCTGTCCTCACTCCCCTGTTAAGACACGATGATCCAGGTGGCGTCTAGCTTCAGCACAGAGCCCAGCCTCGACGTGGTTCTTTCTTCCATCCCAGTTCGAATCTACGAGGCGGTGCACTACCTGCAGGAAAACATGGATGCTTTTACAGCTAAGGCAAGCTTGTCTGACTCAACACCTATATTAGTTTTTTATCTCCAAATAAACAGCTCATCATCCAAACCTTTTACTTCTGTACTGGTTTTATTCCCATGTTAAGGAACATACAAAGTCATATAAGGACAGAATGGTGGATCCATAGTTTAAACGTTGACACATTAGTTCACACATTTGTGTAACCAGGAGAAACGAATCCCTTTGGGGGTTGCATGGGGAAGGTTGTCTGGCAAATGAAACATACAGCTGCTATGGTGACCCCTTGTGAATAAGGGATCATAAAGAACGTAGCACCATCCAGATAAGTCCGTCAGAAGAATGGAGAGCATTATTAGCTTACATAGTTAGCCACAGATATACTGATAGTGATCTGCTCCTTTAATATATACCGATTAATATACTGTCAGTGCAAAAGGAGCTGAGATTTTCAAATGCTTGTCTGTGGCGCCATCTAGTGGGTGAATTAGATATCACCAATGTAAACTTAGCTAGTAAATACCTCACGGTGTGTGCATCTTTCTATCTGTCTTTGTGTCTTTTGTGCTTGTAGGTGTATCAGACGTGTGGAATGCCAGGAGAGCCAGGAACAGGAAGTCCCACCCCTCATGAACAGAAGAAGAAGAGTGGCTCCTTGACTGCGTCTGAGTACAAACCCTCCCCGACTGCTGGACTCAGACTTGAAATGCAGGTGCATACATCTAAAGTACACCACACCTGTGTGTGGTGTACTTTAAAAATAATGATTACATACTTAACGACAGCAAGCATCAGTGGATTTTCATGGATGTAAGCGCAAACGACCGGCTGAAGAGCTCAGCAGAATTTCTTTTATCGGTGTTTGCATGGCTTTTAAGAGTGAGACTCCATCACTTTATGTATTGTTTATAAAGACTGTTTGCACTCTCTTTGTTGTTAGGTATCGGATCTATCCAGTAAGCTGAGGGAGATGCGTCAGTACTGGATTCAGCTTTCTTTGGCACTATGTGGCAAACTGGCACCTGGAGGCAACAGTCAGGACAAATGCTGGAATGGTATCACTAAAGCCAGGTAGGGGAAAAAAGCAGGAAATATGCGCATTAATGTTGATTTTAAAAAACAAGCCTGAACCTAACCTCTTATATGTTTTTCTCTGTTTACTTATCTATACATCATATAAAGATTATTACTTAACCTCCCTGCATTTATCTTCAGCATTAATGTGGGGCTGTTATTCTCATTTGAAATGTTTTTATTCATGCACTTTGCTAGAGCAGCTTTGTATGATTCACATATCAAAATAATCCCTTAATATAGTACACAGGACCATGGTGCAGCCCCTCAGTTAATCCACACTCTTCTTCCTTTAAGCCAGCTTCTGCAGATTGGTTTTGCCCCCCTCTTAAAGAAAAGATGTGGACAGCAGATGAGTGGAGCTGCTGTGCTCACAACCAGAGCTGTGTGTCTAAGATGAGCATATGACCCTTGTCACCTCTGTCAGAGCTGAGAATAGAAATAAAATGGAGTGTTTCAAGTTAGCTGGAAGTCTGGGCTTTTGGCTTATACAGATGTGATCGCACAGGAGTCTCTGCGGACTATGATGTTTGCAGACGACACTGAAGTGAGAGGTGGAAGAGACTCTGGAGAGTTGGGGGTTTGCACTGGAGAGAAGAGGAATGAAATTCAGAACAATACATGTGTGTGAATGAGAGAGAGAGACAGGTGGAAAGGTGAACATAGAAGGGGTAGAGGTCGTGACAGTAGATGAGTTTAGATACCTGGGTTCAACCATGCAAAGCAGATGGTGCACAAGAGAAGTGAAGAAGAGAGTGCAGGCAGGATAAAGTGGGTGCAGATGAGTATGAGGGCTGATTTGTGACAGAAAGACAGAAGCAAGAGTGAAAGGAAAGGCTTACAAGATGGCAGTGAGACTATCTTGGAAACAGTGAGACTGACAAAAAAACAGGAAGCCGAGCTGCAGGCGGCAGAGCTGAAGATGATTGTGATTTTGATTGTGAACTACCAGGATGGACAAATGAGTACTTCAGAGGGGCATCTCAGTTTGAGGGGTTTGGAGACAAAGTTAGGCTGAGTTAGTCTGGACATGCGCAGATATATCAGACAAATGATGCTGAATATGGAAGTGCCAGGCAAGAGGAAAAGAAGAAGACCACAGAGAAAGTTCAGGGATGTAGTGAAGGAGGACATGCAGAGGGTTGATGTGCCAGTGGAGGATGCTGGGGGTTAGGGTGAGATGAAGGCAAATGATCTGTTGTGGCAACCCCTCAAGCTATCAAGTGAAAGAAGAAGACAAAAGTTCATAGTCTATTTTGTGTGTACTTTTTTCTTTTTAGGTTTTTGTTGTTTTTGACTGCATTCCTTATTCCCACATGCACTTGTTACTGAAAGGCAGGAAGGCAGTTAGACATCCCACCTTCATCCCAACAACAACTGTTGAGTGAAGTTTCATTCCAAAGAGAACGTTTCTTTTTAATACTTAAAAACTGGAAAATGCTTCTAAAGAGAAGAAGCCAAACATCCAGCTTCTGATGAAGCTGCGAGACACAGGCCTCCTCTTCACGTTGAAAGCCATTTGTAGCACCTGTGTCAAAACAAAGCAGGCATCAGTTCCAAGGTGCCGAACTTACATTTCTTCCACATACAGTGATTCCAAATCCCAGCAGAAATCCACATCCTGCGACACAGGTATTCATGGAAACAAAAGAACACACCCCTGTGTGTTTTTCTGCCTCCCTTAATCCATGTGCAAATGGATTAGAGAACAATCTGAGGATCCGGCCACGCTTCACACGTGCACACACATTCGCACCTCCCTTTCTTTAAAGTGCTTGGATTAGGGCCAACTAAACATCAAATATGTGCTGTGCCTCTGTGTGTGTGAATAATGTGAAAGAGGCCATGAAATAAAGATGAATTGCTGACTGTGTGTGACTGTGTGTGATAAAGAATATGCCATTAATACTCGCTTGCAGCTTTGCAGTGACATCTTGTGGTTTTCTGTAGAGCTCAATAGATATCAGACGCAGAATTACAACAGAAATCCTGTGGAAACAATAACTCGGCATCATCACACATCTTCTTTCAGTAGGATTGTGTCATGGTGCCCAAATTGCAACAACAAGTTCCTTCTCCTCACATACAAGGTCTTGAATAATCAGACTCCATCTATCTTTGGTTCTGTGGGTGTGTCCTGCTTCCACCACTAGGGGTGCAGTCAAATAGTCAAAAAAAGGACCTGCTTCCTCCTTCTACTACACATTGTTCTTTGACTCTAGTGGAAAATGTCATGAAGAAAGAAAGTTGTGAAGGCGAATTCATACTGACTAAGGAAGAGTGTCTGTTCTGTTGAACCACACTGTTCAAAAGAGGGAAAACAACATGTGCATCTTACTTGTTATGTGCCATGTTGTTTACGTGTTTGGCTCCTCCCATCAGAGTATGAGTGGGACTGTGTTTTTTTTCCCTTCTCCTTCCTACAAGGTGTGTGTTGGCAGAGACATGCAGCGACTGCTAATTGAGTGGACAGCAGCCTCTTAGCCTCCAGCTGACAGCCACCTTGCATCTCTCCTTGAGCCAGCCAGTTGCTCGTAGCTTTGAGTGCTTGTGTGAGAATCCTGCACTTAAATCCTTTAGTGAACAGCGTGAGCTCATCTGTATTGCTGGTAACGTGGCGGCTAGCTGAGAGCATTTTAAAAAATATCGTTTTATAACTAGAGAACTGCAAATTCAAAGCACTGTAGCAGTTAAATGGGAATAAGAAGCCATTTCTTTGATGAAACACTTTGTCTCTTGTTTAGGAGCATAGACTAGAACATTGTCTTCTGTTTGCCTTTTATTTTTGGTCAGGGGAGAGCAGGAAACGTTGGTTTGTTGTTTTGGTGAAGCAAATAAATTCCTGCTTAGCATCTTTGGCTGTTAGGGTGCCGGTCTTTTCTTGAGAGTCGCGTCTCATGTTGTGTTTAGGTTACCCCGAAGGCTAGGGCACGTAACATGAATTGGGAGCTTGAAACTGGGACCTCTCACACCTTTCTCACCCAGAGACAGAAACACCTGGGGGGAGGAGAGAAAAAGTACACACCCATATATACTGTAGTGGGAGATGCCAAACATATAAACAAACTGGCAACTGATCCTTGATCTTGACATACTTCACCGCATCATTTCTTCCTTTTTTTAAGCCTGTCTATAAGTGAAGAAAAATTCCCCCCATCCATCACTTATCCAATTCAGAGTCCTCTGTGTGTGTGTGTGTGTGTGTGTGTGTGTGTGTGTGTTATAAATTACTTTAATGATGATCCTAAAGTCTGGGGATTCTGGCTACAGCGGATATAACTAATGCAAAGTGAACTATAGCTAACATTAAACACAACGATCAATTAATATAGCGCATAATCTTGATTTAGAGAGCTAATATAAATCCACAGTATGTTCTTCACATAAGGCGATAGCTTGATGAGAAGTAGATCCTGTTACAGCAGCTGTGGGTTTAGCAGCCTGCTGTTGAAAATTCTAAACAAATCAGCAGGCTGTAAATTGGGGAACACTCATAGTTAATATTTACATGATCTGCGTCACTTTGTCAGTTTATTTTGAATCATTTAATGGTCGGATGGTGAGTAGCTATGAGTTATGGGATCTCATTATCTCCTTTCCTTTCATAAAGGATGGTGCAGTTTGTCCTATGCCAGAGGAGGTGATAATGAAGCATCGAATGACCTTTTCTAAGTATTTAGAGAATTCGAACGGCTCTTATTATGGCTGCCATGCAGATACCTCTGGGTCGCTTAACTCAGTTAGAGACCTTCCTAAGCAGAATTGACTATTCGACCGCGCCCCCGGTCTCCTGTGGAGCCAGAGCACAGCTGTCTCCACTTACAGGGTAGCGTGATAGGAAGCTGTGGAGAGGAGTTTTTGGATGGGCGTAGAGCGGCTTTAGGCTGAACCTTTTAATGAAATTGTGTTTTATTTGTAAATTTGCCTTGTTTGAGTCTTTTCATAAAGAAAAATACATGAATATATTGGCTGAAAGAGAGCTTTAGGCCTAAATGCAAAAGTGAGTGGTAGGCATATAGTGACTCAGACCTCACGCGCCTGCAAAGATATTTGGCTGTCTGAGACAAAAGGAAGTTTTAGTTTCTTGTTTGCATAATAAGTTCTTTGCCACAGCATACTTTGTCTTATTTATGCCTACATTTTATTATTTAATTACAACAGAAAGTTAAACAAAATCACACCCCTGCTCGTCCATTGCACCGGGACATGTTGATCTCTTTCGGCTGGTTTCCCAGGCACAGATTTCTAGACTTGAAGATCCTGATTGGAAAAAGTATTTGGTCTAGGATTAGGCATAATCCATGTCTGGAAAAACTAAGCCCTGATGATCAATGCTAAAAACACTGGCCCACAATTGAAAAGAGATGCTTACTCCTGACATAGCTGGGGTGGCTGACACAGCAGCGTAGGTGTCAGTCTGAAAGGGGTGTAAGTCAGAAGGCCAATTACACAACCAGACTTTGCACAGCTCCATCAGGAGTCACAAAGGGTTTATGTAATAGTTTTTCAAACACAGCACTCCTCACGACTTTTAATGTTTCTCAAGCAGTATCTTGCCGGATGAAATACTTTAAAAATATAATAAATAAAAATTATATAATTTTTTTTAAAAGGGGTTTTTTCTTTCTTCTGCAGCACTGATTTTACTATCCACTGGTGCCCATTTCTTAAAGCTTTGGGACTAGGTATTGTATTTTCCAGTTGAGGATACTCACAAGTACTTGTTTTCTTTTGCATAACCACAGGCTGCACGACTGTGCTTTTAACACCACAATATAGCTGCGCAAACTCCCTCTACTAAGACTCGTCTGGCTGTTGGGGTTCTCTCTGTATTGTTGTAGGGTCTTTACCTTTCCATACAAAGTTATTTGAGGTGAATGTTGCTGTGATTTGGTGCTATAGAAAAAAATAACTAAATTTAATTTAATAGTAATTAACTGCATTTGAGAAAACCCCGAAGGCTAAGATAAGCTAAGGAGTGCCCATAAAACCAAATATTGATGCCTCACAGTCCGCTGAGCACACACAAGCTCTGTCATCAGCGATAATGTGACAGTCATAAGGCAGTGATTTAAGCTATGAGCATCATGCTTCTATTCCTGTCGCTTCTCATGGCCAATTAGGTACCTTCCAGAAGTGATGGGCGATGGTTTGGCCAATCAGATCAACAACCCAGAAGTGGAGCTCGACATCACAAAGCCAGACATGACCATCCGGCAGCAGATCATGCAACTCAAAATTATGAGCAACAGGCTGAAAAATGCACTGGATGGCAATGATGTAGACTTCCAGGATGCAAGTGAGTGATCTTCTGGTAAAAGTAGATACCAGAAATAGTTGTTTTATATCATACTGATTCTGCAAGTAGATCAAATGCACCAGCTCTCTTGTGTCGGGGGTCTTATTCCCTAGAGTTAATGAGACCTGGGATTTAGGGACAAAATATTCCCTATGAATGGTGTAATTAAAAGATTAATTGCATTCAGGAATTTCAGACGGACCCAAACACAATTGGGTCAATTATAAAGAGCAGCTGAAGGTGACATTTAATAAAAAAAGCTTCCACTGGTCTTTAAAGAATTATTTCACAGTTTACCGTTAACAGTGTTTTATCCGTATCGCTCTCTTTTCCAGGTGATGACATCAGCGGCTCTGGAAGCGGTATGTGTGTAGGTGGCCAGTGTCCTCGTAGCAGACCAGGATTGTATGCCTACTCGCCGGACAACAACCGAGTCAGAGGCGCGGCCGCGTTCCAAACCGGCTTCTGTAGCCTGCTGCTCCTGCTCCCGGTGACCCTTCTGCTGCTGCTTCAGCGATGATGGACCACCGCCGCCTTCGGTCGAGAGTTTGAAGTCAAAGGCAGGGCTGAACCATGGGAAGGACAAACGGGGGTTCAGCTTGAGGAAGTAACTTTGCCAACAAAAATAAAACCTACAAAAAAAACATAAAAAAATAAATAAAGGAGACATTTGTGGAATGAGAAGACATTTTCATCGACTCAGAAGAGCAAAAACTGATTGTATTCTTTATTTTACTGCGTTTACATATGTCTTAGCTTGCTAGCGTGTTTTTGGAATGAGGACAGACAAATAAGTGATGACAAAGAAGACTCTGATGAAGATAATGATGTCTAATTGTGTCCAATCAGCAGGCTGCAGAGGCCTGTGAAAACATGTTCGGTGCCCTGATATACAAACAAGATTTTTCTGGGTTTTTTTAATTTAATTTTTTGTTATTTCACTACTTGAGTCAGAGTTGTCTACCTTAACAAACATTGTGTACGCTATAAATGTTCGTGTACATTAGCTTAAAGGCTGGCATCATATCGAGTCATGAATGTACAGTATAATACTCTACTGGCGAGGAATTCCCCGTAATCTGTGATGTCGTCGTCCAGAAGTCTTGGTGTCACTGCTTTAAGCGGACTGACTCAGTGGGATTTGTTCGAAATATTGCAGATAACTGATCACAACCCTGTCATGTATCAGATGTGCTGTACTGTAAACCCAACAATTTCAAACTGGCTTTCAGAAGGAAGCTGAAACAACCACTTCTTTCTTTTTTTTAATAACAACTCATGATGAGAATGCGCACGATTGTTACACATCTGTTTGCAGTAAACACACACACACACGCACA
The DNA here is from genome assembly GCF_963969265.1 of Rhamphochromis sp. 'chilingali'. Classification (NCBI taxonomy): domain Eukaryota; kingdom Metazoa; phylum Chordata; class Actinopteri; order Cichliformes; family Cichlidae; genus Rhamphochromis; species Rhamphochromis sp. 'chilingali'. Next base: position 33,706,511 of record NC_137934.1, read on the forward strand.
CAAAACTCCACAGAGAAGGTAAAATCCAGAGAGGACCATTTGGGGAATGCTTGCTTGTGTTGAGGCTGATGTACGGTCGGTCAAACCAAAGCTTATTACACACACGTGAGAACCCTTCACCAGGTTTTATACTCCATACGCACCAGAAAGAAAAGAAATGGTTTAAAGTTCCTGCAACTTTTGTACATACAGGATATTTGTGAAATAGTGTGTGCATTAGCCTGGTGATCATTTACTTGGCATGCCTGTCTTCAAGCTGCAGCACCATACTGCTACATATGGAACTTCTGATTCACGCAAATGTGTTACGCACACACACACACACACATTTTTCACTCTGTGTATTGAGCCGGGTTTTTTTATACATCAGTGTATCCAGTCACACATTTCATTCATTAAACTCTGTTTGATTGTAGTTGTGGGTTTTTTTGTCATTGATGTGAAGAAATAGGTCAGCAGTTTGGCAAAATGTGACTAGAGTCTTCGAGATCCTCATGAGAACATTAATAACACATTCAAGTGTGTTTTTAAAAGTAAAGCTACAGACAAAAGTCAGTTAACTTCGTATTTATTAAGAGTGGAACTGGGTGTTATGTGGCACGTTATCTGAGCTGATCAACAAGGTAAAAAACACACATTTTTGTTTTTACACTTCAGTTTCTTTTTTTCTTCACAAGCATTAAACCAGTTCATGGCTGGAAAAAAAGGAATTTCGTGTTAAAATCCTCTACTTCACATCAGAAATAAACAGCCTGATACAGAAAAAGTTATTTAGCCTCTATAGCATTAGATATATAGAGTTCCACTTTCAGGGCATTTTACAAGGGATGCATTTTTATAAAGCTCTGAATTATATTAAAGTTTAAAACTATGCATGGTTAAGGGTGTGGGCACTTTGACAGGTTACTTTACAGTTTGTTGTTTCTTTTTGGAATTACAGCAAAAAACATTTTTCAATGTGGTGAATTTTCCTAACCATCTGATAATTATGAGCTCCAGTTTGAGTTAAACCATAGGTTTACTGAGGTTTTGCAGACACCCCTACGACATCATTTTGGATGTGTGACAATCAGGGTGACGATGTAGGATGAAGTGAAGCCCGCAGTTGTCCAGGCCTAGAGACCAGTGCTGGGGAAATCTAGGGGAAAATGACTATTCCCCTGAGTTGTGAGAAGTTATTGGAAAACGATTCCTAAAGTAAAATTCAGACAGGTCTAGGGAAAAATCTATATTCCCCAACTGATTGGCAAAAATCTCCTTGTGATTGCTTTGCTAGCAGATTGCTGTGGTGGTTATTTCACAGACTTGTCTAAAAACACTGACCACTTACTCTACATCGTGCTAGAAACCTGAATATTAAGTTTGCCTTCCTCCTGCTTTCCTGTTTTTTTTGTGTTTGCCACACTTAAATGTTTGAGAAGATTAAACAAATGTAAATATTAGACAAAGATAACAGACGTAAACACCAAATGCAGTTTCTAAATGAAAGTGTTTATTATTAAGGGAGAAAAAAAATCCAAACCTACATGGCCCTGTGTGGAAAAGTGATTGTCCCCAAGCCTAATAACTGGTTGGGCCACCCTTAGCAGTGAGTCTCATGAAGCACTGTTGAAGAAGGGCGCACTCATCTTTGCAGAATTGTTGTAATGCAGTCACACTGGAGGGTTTTCGAGCATGAACCGCCTTTTTAAGGTCATGCCACAGCATCTCAATCGGATTCAGGTCGGGACTTTGACTTTAACTTTTGTCTCATCAGTCCCATCAGTATTTTTCCAAAAGTCTTAGGGATCATCAAGAAATTTTCTGGCAAAACTAAGATGAGAATTTATGTTTCTTTGCTCAGCAGTGGTTTTCCTCTTGCAACTCTGCTATGCATGCTAATTTTGCCCAGTTGCTTTATTATGGTGGAATCATGAACACTCTCTTTAACTGAAGCAAGTGAGGTCTGCAACTCTTTGGATGTTGTTTTGGGGGGGTTTTGTGACCTCTTGTGACCTCGCTGCACTCTTGGAGTAATTTTGGTCAGCCAGCTACTCCTGGGAAGGTTCACCACTGTTCCATGTTTTTGCCATTTGTGGTTAATGGCTCTCACTGTGGTTTATGGAGTCCCACAGCTTTAGAAATGGATTTATAACTTTTTCCACACTGAGAGATCTCAATTGCTTTGTTTCTCACTTGTTCCTGAATTTTCCTTGGATCACAGCACGATGTCTGGCTTTTGAGGATCTTTTGGTCCACTCCATTTTGTCAGGCAGGTCCTATTGAAATGATTTCTCGATTGAGAACAGGCGTGGCAGTGAGCAGGCCTGGGTGTGGCTAGAGAAACTGAGCTAAGCTTTTCACAGTTAATTTATGTTATAACAGAGGGGCAATCGCTTTCACACTTAGGTTTGGATTCCCCCCCTTAATAGTAAACATCTACATTTAGAAACTGCATTTTTGTGTTTACTTGTCTTATCTTTGTCTAATATACATACATATTGATTATCTAAAACATTTAAGTGTGACAAAAATATAAAAAATAGTAATTTTGGAAGGGGGCAAACACTTTTTCACACCACTGTAGCCACCGTGATCTGACTGAATCACACTCCAGTTAACTCATCGTAAGTTGGTGGCCAACAAGCATTTCCTGGATAAACTGATCTGACAGTTGGAATGATTAAAACTTATAAATCTGACTTAATGATTTATGCATTATAACCCAAGATGAACAATAAAGACCTCACCTTTGCAGAGAATAATTATCCCATAGACTTGTATAGGACCACAAGTCTTTTCCAACCACAACCATTGCCCCTTGGTGGATTAAGAACTAATGCAGATTTAAGGCACTTCTGCACTTCACACTTCAGACCCAGAAGCCGTCGTTTACACTGTCTATGAGTGAAATGCAAGTGTTTTAATAGTAGGTTACTTAGCACTAAGCAGGTATCAGTAACTGCGTGATACACCCAATAGAAATAAGCTAATTAATCTACCCACTATCAACCTAAAACCAGGATTTCACTCTCTTTTCGAAATATGGAAACCTCTGGCTCTGAAAAACAAAGATGGCGACAACTGTAGTATGAAACCAAAACAAAGCAATGTTAATAAATGAGCCTAAGTAGTGCTGTTTGCTGTATTTTTCTACACGTAATATAAAGGTCTTTCTCTTGATCTAAGCATTAAAATCTTCTGATATTATGCAGCTATTAATATGACAAAATAAGTAAAAACAAATATGTGACTGAGCACCTTTTTTTTTTTGGCTGATGCTTTGTGCCCACCAGATGACTCACTGCCTGGCCCTGTTTCCACTGATGCCATATCCGCTCCCAGATATCATCCCACTCTAATCAAGAACATCAAATCTGGGATGATTTTGTTCTCTTTCTATTTAAAGCCTCGACTTGCGAGCTCCACTACAGCTATAAATAAACATATAGCTCTTTGTAACAGGACACGACAAGCATCATCTGGTCCTGCCGGGGGGAAACTGGGGCTGATGACAATCCTGCCTGTCAAGGGTGTTGATTGACTGAATGATTCATTTTCCTGATGTTTTCAGATCAGATACGACAGGACGAAAAAGCAGCAACGAACGGAAAGTTCACGGCAAGTTTATGTTTTTGAACCAAGGTGAACTTTTCGGCGTGTGAATGCCTCACATTTCACTTCTCACTGTCAGTATCCTGTGAAACTGTGAGTGTGATGCACAGATCTGTCTGTTTTTATATAACTCATCTATACTGTAATGTTTCCTGTCGTGTAATTGTGAATGATGTAGAAGTGAGAGTAGAACCTGAGCAGACCTTTACCGGCATGTTGCTACCACACTTTTGATTTCCACTCTGCTATGTCTAGACATGTACACCAATCAACTTTCAGCACTGTGCCGGACTGCTCTGTTCCTGATCAAAGCTTATTTACCTCGCTGAGTCCCTCAGGATGGAGATACCTCTTAGCAAAGGGCTGCGTGACCTCAGCTGCACAATTTTAAAAGAGTAACCAGAACCTTCGGAGGCAATTCAAACATTATTGTTCTGCTCGTGCGGCAGCCAGCAGACCTGCAATCGACTTTTGGGTCTCCACCTGTGGCTGGAAGGAAATGATAAATGCCTCCAACTGCTGACTTTAAGATAAGAAGCGTCTCCCTATGTTTGTCTGCCTCTAACTGACATGCACGCTCATATACACAGCTCTTTAGGATAGCGGTCAATATGAACAGGATGCAGTAGCCCCTGAGTGAAAGCGATTGCCATGTAGGTTGTGGTGTGTGTCATAAAGCTGCTGGCAGCTGAAATGTCATCTTGAGGGACAGGAAATAGAGCATCTGGGAAGAAAAGTGCAGCAATGTCACAGCGGTATGAGACAGTGTAAGAGGCACAGGATGAAGGAGACAGGAAACCTAAAAAAGTAAATTGATCCAGTGCCTCTGGGGTTGAAAAGTTGCATTTTTTTCAGAAACACTGAGTGATTTTTATTTTTTCCATAGTGCATTTTGTCAGTACGCACACCTTTTAGGATTTTGCAGGTAGCCAAAAAACATAATAATGCTTCCTATTTTAGAGAGTTGTCTTTTTTGCCAGTGTGATTAAAAAATGTGAATAACTGAACTGAAAGTCTTAATATATTGTGACAATTTGCATTTTTTAAAGCAGTGTGGCAGTCCCAGATGCTTTAAATCTGCTAAGGGTTAAAGCTGGACATGCGGCTTAGAGAGAGACACAGATGTTTTCACTCTGGCAGATTAAGTGTACTTGTAAGAATGATTATTTAAAAATTCAGTTATCTCACCCTTAAAAGGCACTAAGAGGACATTTAGGGAAATGTCCATCAACACAGTCCTGAAAAGAGGTCTGATTAGTCAACACAAGCAAAAACACCAGTGTAGGTGAACCGTAGTTGTTTTTCACTTAATCCTCTTTATCCCCTGTAACACAAGGCCACACACTCTAGTCCTTGCTTTTTCTCCTAATACTGCAAAGGCTGTTTTCATGTATCAAATTAACCCTGAGGTCTCTCCCAGTGATGTGAAAGACCAGAAAACCACTCAACGTTTGTTTTCTACCAGAGGCCTTGGGCTGAAAGTCTGCAGAAAGTAACCAGACCTACATAGGGGTTTCTTGTTGCATGTACAGCATGTGTTGAGGTGTAAAATATACATTTCTGTATGACTTTTGTGAAAGCCCTTTAACTATAGTATGCACAGTATCAGCATCAGACTTGCACTGTCACGGTCCGGGGCAGCGGCCGTGTGGAGAGTGGAAGGAGGACTCAAAGCGCAGCACTCATTCAGGTGTGAGGGTGATTTATTGATAATAACAAACATAAAGAGGAGATGGCAAAACAGAACTACGGATGAACTAAACTGGGTGAAACTACACAAAGGAGTGGCAAACCTGAACACGAAGGGAGAACAGCAGGGAGAGCACGCAGAGGATTTCACAGGGTAGATGCAGAGTACGCAGGGTAACACAGAGGATGAACACAGGTAGGAACACAGACGACGCGACGAGGAGCAGAGGAAATCACACGCTATAAATACACAAAGAGACACTGGGAAATCACACACAGATGGGGGAAACAGCTGGACCTGATTAACCTGACGAGACAGGGGAACACTAACACCAGGGACCAACAGAGGGAGCACAAACCCAGAACCCAGTGTCTAAAATCCCAAACACAAACCATCCCAAAACAGCCATGAATAATAATGAAAGTAATAACAATAAGTACATAAACATAAAGTCACTGAGTCATGGTCGCAGGACCATGACATGCAGAATCTCTTTTACTAAGACATCTTTCCAATTTCCTTACCAAAATATAAAATCATGTCCATCAAGCCCCTTACTGAGACCAGTCTGTTTTGATTGACCTTGCTGGTTACGTTGCCCCTCTGAGACAAAGTCAAGATAGTTTTTTGACAACTTTGGCCCTTTTTGAATATGGACAACATCAAACCCAGAGGCTGAAACTTCTAATATGCTACAAAAATATAAACGGTTAACTGTCATAATCCAGAAAAAATAATGCAAAGCTGATTGATTGTGTGTATTTTTTTCTATCCAGGTATGAGTTTATGAGTGTGTCTGAGATCACTGTCGTGATGAAAAATGAAGCTGTTTCTAACCAGATGCTTTCCAGATGGTTTTGGAATGCAGAAAAATCTGACCGTATTTTTCTGCATTCATAATTCCACCAATTTTGAGAAGGTCACCAACGCCACTGGCTGAAATGCAATCCCAAACCATGACAGAGCCTCCACCATGTTTTACAGATGGCTGTAGACACTCACTGTGGAACATTTCTCCCGACCTCTTCCATACACGTTGATGATGATTCAAACCAAAAATGTATCACTTATATTCTTTGCTCCATAGGACCTGTTGCCACTAGTTTCCAGTCCAGTTTCTGTATAATTTGCCACACCTCAGCCACCCTTTCACTGCGACTGTTTCTGATGAGGCGAACAGTAGATTTATTATTTTGTCCTCCACTTTCCTCAGTTTTTTTAAGGACACACTGCACACCATGCCAAGATATGCTAAAAGCTCTTTGGAAAATGTGTAGACACAACAGTGGTCCATCCTGTAAGTTAGCTGCCTTTTTAATGCCAGAATAGCTCACAGGTCAGTGTTGAGTGGCTTAACAAAGCAGCCAGTGTTTAAAGAAAAACAGCAATAGTTCTTCAGAACACTTTAAATTTATGAGAAGACGTGGCTTCTTCAAAGCAAAATAAAAAGAAATGAGGCGTGCGTGTGTAGGGAACAAGCGGTCTCAGTCCAAACCTTGAGGAACCAATAGCTGAGAAGCATTGATTCTCCTGCTTTATCAAGAGGATCGAACATCATTATTGCTGCAATATCCTTAAAGACTCTTGAGAAAGACCACAGCTCACATCCCATCATAATGACTCTTCAGCAATTCAATGTCACCGGACCACAGTCACTGCAAGGTTTAGTTAGTTGCTGTGCTGATCCTTGACCACTGGGTGCCGCTGTCCCATCACGCCAGCTCGTCGTGCTGTGGGATGGAGGCAGTGGAGGGGAGACCTGACCATTGGGCATTCATCTTGGGTCAGGTGGAAAAGAATGGGTGATTGGTTTACGAGCAACATTCTCTGTCCTGATTGGACAGAAAGGTGTGCGACGGTGAGAAGAGAGGGAGATAGATGGGGGAGAGAGAGAGAGAGAGAGAGAGAGAGAGAGGAGAAGAAGTGTATCCCCTTCAGCACTCGCTGGCTGTGCCGGCTCAGCACACACTCACACAGACTGAAGACTGCGATGTGACTGCTTACCAGAGGAATACAGCGTGTTCCAGTGGGGATTTTTTCTCTCTTCTCTGTTAGCAGGATAATGGGAGAGGACGGACAGGGAGTCAGACTGGCCATGCCGGCCACTTGGGCCGTTCTGGTTCTCTTCACGGTTACTTCAGTGCATGCAGTGGAAGGTAGGTTTGCAAACCAGGGAGCATCTTTTTGAGTGCTACAGCTGGCGCAGGGTGATTTAATTTATGCACAGTGGTTGAGCAGAAGACTTCTGAAGATGTAACATCAGCTAAGCTTTCTTATCCTTAGACATTTGGAATTTAACTTTATGCAGAGCTCCATGCATTTTTGGAAGAAACTTGAGACTGATGGAGGATTTTTACCACAGTAAGTTTTCTGGTCCTTCATGGTGAGCTGGGTGTGTTTGGGGTTTAATATGAACGCTAATTGCCTTTCAGCAGTGGGCCAATTAGTGCTTTATTGGGAATACTGACAGTTATTGCTGTGCACGCATGCACGAAATGACACAGAAAGTAGTCCCTTTGTGCTCTTCTAATATATTCCATGTTCTACTTTTATACAGCCTTAAACATCCAGCCTTTCCAGGACATGAAAAAGGACATAAATCACATTTAGTGCAGCCTTTATGTACATGACACGTGCATAAATTGTATCAAGTTTCTTACAGGGTCCATAAATGTCTGTTGCCATATTATAAAAATGTGTGTTGTTTAGTATCAAACATTACCATGTTTCTCCCTCCTGAGTGCACTGTTGTAGCTGTTTTATCACACAGGCCACCACTCACCTGTGAGCAGCAAAGTGAATCATAATTATAGCTTGCAGGTGCTCACCGGCTCCTTGTAGCTGCTTCCACCTCCCCCGCTGCTCCTTCTGCTGCTCCTCCCTACAGTGACCTCTTGCTCCTCCCTGCCGCTTCCCCGCCTGAAGCGCCATCTCCCCACGCTCGCCTCCAAACATCACCTCGTGCCTCTTTTGTGTTACCGTGAACCTCTCCCAAATACGATCTCCAGCAACTCGTCTCAAAAGCATCCCGTTGCTCCTCTATCCTTAACCCCTGTTGCTCCTGTAAGCCAGGCATCACATTGTTATTGCTCCTTCTCCACAAGCTTCACCCGCTGCTCCTTATTTTTACTTCCCTTCCAGTACCTCTCACTGCTGGTGCTCCTCTCTGAACAGCATAATTTTAGTACCGCCCACCATCTACTCCCGTTCCCCCTTCTTTTTCCAAAGATCCAATTTCTTCTACACCCCAAAAAACATCTTCTGCTTCATCCTTTGCTTTCTGGCTTGTTCTCTCCAGACATGACCTATTTTCCCTAAAGGATCCCAGCATCGTCTAGTCTGCACATCATCACTTTTCTAGTTGTTTTCATGAACTTCTTTTACCCCTCTCCACACCTCTCATTACAGTCCTGATGTTCTTCCTCAAGAGTTCCTCCTCTGCTCGTCTTTCAGCCTTTCTTTCTGTTGGTGTCCCTTCCTACCCATGGACCCCTTGCCTTTGTTCCTCGCTTTTCTCCTGCTTTTCCCCCCCTCTCTTCTTCTCCCGTCCCTTCCCCTTCCTCCTCAAGCATGACTTCTTGCTCCTTTCTCTGTCTCCTTCCCAGCAGGCATCACCTGCTGTTTTGGCCTGTTTGCTGGTCCCTCCTCCTGCTGTTTATGCAACACTTCTCCCTTCACCTGCTGCTCTTTCTCACACTTCACCGACTGCTCATGTCACTCCTCTGACATCCCTACCTGGTTCTTCTTCTCGCTGCTGCTCCTCTTCCTCCTCCTCCTTGTCATGTACTCACCACTGCGGCTTTCACAACCTTTAAACAGCTAAACCAACCATGCATCGAATGACTGCTTTTGCTTTCTTTTCCTTCTCCATCCACAGTCAGCTTCCACTCCCTCGTCCTCTGCTGCTTCTCCTCCTCCTGCTGCTGCTGTTGCTTATGGAAGTGCTAGATTAGTCTACTGCTGTGTTTTAATGGTGCGCGTAATGACAGGCTTCGTACCGACTCTTCCCCATTATGAGACATGTAAATGCGTTGAAGGGCAGCTCTATTTTGATTAAACAGAATGCTGTTGCAGTGTGTGTGTGTGTGTGTGTGTGTGTGTGTGTGTGTGTGTGTGTGTGTGTGTGTGTGTGTGTGTGTGTGTGTGTGTGTGTGTGTGTGTGTGTGTGTGTGTGTGTGTGTGTGTGGAGGAGGGAGAGGTAGGAGGTTTAGCTGGAGTGAAGAGACAGATGGGTACAGTGTGGGTGGTGGGTTGTTTTGTGGTCATGGTGGCCTTTTCATGGTAAGTAGGTGCCTAATGAACTGATGTATAAGCTGGTCGGAGTTTGTTGGTGTTAAAAAGAACCACAGCTGACACAGTGACTGTTATTATCTGTGTTTTGTGTACACTCTGTGTGTATTTCACCCTATACATCAGACTTTTTACAGCACTCAGTTGATGCTCTAAAGTGATACCATTATCAGCAGAATATATATTGGTCTCTAAATAGCAATAAACTGTAGGGCAGACAAAGATGCAGTGTATTGCTGAGAGTGACGTCTCATTCTTAATCCATAGGGTTTAAAATGATTGAAGCTATAACAGCTCCAAATATTCTGGGAATGCTATTCACAAGGTTTAGTGTTGTGCCAAAAGCACATTTGTGAGGTCAGACAATGATGTTGGACGAAGAGCTGGCCCGTAGTCTCCACCCTAATTCATCCAAAACGTGTATATCAGGCTGAGGTCAGGACTCTGTGCAGGCCAGTCAAGTTCTTCCACACCAAACTCGCTCATCCATGTCTTTATGGACCCTGCTTTGTGCAGTAGCACATAGTCATGTTGAAACTGGAAGGGGTGATCTCCAATCTGTTACCATAAAGTTGGGGGATGAAACTGTCCAAAATGTCTTGGTATGTTGAAGCATTAATTGTTTGTTTCAATAGAACTAAGTGGCAGAGCTCACCTCCTGAAAAACAACCCCACACAATAATATCTCTCCTCCACCAAACTTTACACTTGGCATATTGCAGTCAGACAAGTACCGTTCTCCTGGAAACCGCCAAACTGACACCCGTCCATTGACCAGAGGGAGAAGTGTGATTCATCACTCCAAAGAACACGTCTCCATTGCTCTAGAGTCCAGTGGTGGTATGTGTTATACCACTGCTTTGCATTGTGCTTGGTGATGTAAGGCTTGGATGCAGCTGCATCGTGGAAACCCATTCCATGAACTTCTCAGCACTGTTCGTGAACCAATCTGAAAGCCACATGGAGTTTGGAGGTCTGTAGTGACTGATTTGGCAGAAAGTTGGTGACCTTTTGCACACTGTGCACCTCAGCATCCACTCATCCTGCTCTTGGATTTTAGTAGTGAGAAAGACTGGACTTGCACATCCTATCACAGTACCACGCTGGAATTCACTGAGCTTCTGAGAGCAACCCATTCTTTCACAACTGTTTGTAGTAGCAGTCTGCATGCCTAGATGCTTGATTTTATACACTTGTGGCCATGGAAGTGATTAAAATGCTGGATTTCAGTAATTTGGATGGGTGAGTGAATACATTTGGGAATATAGTGTATACCAGGGGTAGGCAACTCCAGGCCTCGAGTGCTGGTGTCCTGCAGGTTTTAGACCTCACCCTGGGTCAACACACCTGAATCAAATGATTAGTTCATTACCAGGCCTCTGGAGAACTTCAAGACATGTTGGGGGTGTCCAAATTCCTGGGTTGCATCCTCCTGAGGCTGCATTTGTAGGCCAATTACGTCACAGCGAAGCAACGAAGGCTGTCCAAATTTGTAGACTCCTCCGAATGCAGCCGACAAATGCGTCCTCCTTTTCCCCGAAATTGAAGGATGGGTCGGGTGTGTTCTTCGTGGCCCACCATATCCCAGAATTCATAGCACGGCCCAGCCAGTTTCCAACAATGGTGACCACTACTCAGTGTTAATATTACTCTTATTACTCTTTCTGGTTCACAAAATAAACTTTTAACGTGTTTTCAGGCGAGAATGTAGCTGTGTAAACTTCAAATATCTGCTCGGTTTATCAAGACATCACATCACGTTTTCGGAGACGTCTGTTACCCACCAGCTCGATAGCTAGCTGGGAGCTCGAGGGTCAATAGAGCCGGCGAGGAGGGCAAACTCCGGTCACATCATTTTCAGATCACCGCGGTCTTTCGCTACTCAGGTTAAACGTGATATATAAGCCACTTAGATAACTTAAAAATGTTATCGTTTGGCTTTTTTCAGTGTTTTATTTGTTCATGAGTAAATCGGTTTGGCTGATATTAAAGTTATTAGATTAAATTAGATAAAATAAAACTTTATTAATCCCCTGGGTGGGTTCCTCCGGAGGTTTTCACACAGCTGAATAAACGTCAAACAGAAAACTGTTTAAACAGAAGTCTGAGATGGTCGAGAATTTATACCAGTGTCCTGTTATATTTTAGATAGCAAGGAGCAGACGGCTGAGTTTATTAAACTCCACCGAGACAGCGGTGATGCAAAACTGAAGGCTAGATCGTCCAATTTCACAGCCGCTCACTTCCGGTCTACCCGACCTTCTGAGGACCCAACCCACGTAGACTGGGAAGGACGGGTCCTCAGGAGAATGCAGCCTGTTGAGAAGGTAATTTAGGCATTTCAATCAGCTGTGGTGGATCAAGGACACGTCTGAAACCTGCAGGACACCGGCACTCGAGGCCTGGATTTGCCCATCCCTGGTGTATACTTTAAAAAGTATTTAACTCTTATTTTTATTATCAGTCAGTATCCTCATTAATAAGTCACTTGATTAATCAAATATTGCAAAAGCTCAAACATTTGAGTACCAAACAAAAGTATAAATGAATAGCTGACTCTAGTCAAAATCCAAATGAATGACCATGATCCACAACACTACATAATCTTTGTTATTTTTGTATTGGGCTACTGTACATGAACCCTCTTTAGGAGATCAACTGTGTTGTCACATCTTGTTTTGGAGGCTTAGTGTCAACAATTTTTAAAAAAAATTTGGAGTCAGAAGTGACCATATTTCGACCTGAGTGTAGATTACTAAGTTATTTGCTAAGGCTGGAAAGCTCTGTTAGCAAGCTGAATCCTAACAATATGAAACATTGCCAACAGTGCTAGTGCCAACAGATGGTGATTGCTGCAAAAAAGACTTTTGGTGCTATAGAAACCTGTGGGAAAAACCCCTTTCTGACTTGGCCTCCGTAAAAATGTTCTTGCTGAGTTTATGGTTCACTCACTCATTTGGGGTTAAACTGAATATAGTGTGAGGTTTGCTTAGATTATTCTCTATTTTTAAAAAACGTGGATTACCCTGGATATGGTCAGTGGTTATCAACTTGTGATTGACAGGTTATTAGCCAATGAGCCAGTGGTTTCACTGTTCCTTCCTCGTCATATCTGGTCTTTTGAAACCAACTTGGTGATGGTAGAATGGTTTATCTTGAGACTTCAGAACGGCACACAGAAACCAGCACTTTATACTGTGTGTGAGTGCAGCGCTAACCCATATTGTACCAAGCGTTGTCCTTAGTGCTAATTGGAATGCTACAATTTTATCTGCCAAAACCAAACTCTGAATTATTGAACAATTGTATCATGGCTATATTATTTCTTCATCAAACTGCTGCAGAAGGCACCAGCACCATAAAATGGTCTAGTTCAGCTTAGCTTAGCTGAGTTGAGGCCTAGCTAGCAGACATCTAGCCTAGCTAAAGAGCTACAGCCATTTTGTTTGCTAATGTGTATTACTTTACTGTTTCTGTTGTTTTTACGCACTTTTTTAAAAAAAAAAAGACAAATTAAAGGACTAGCTGGATCTCACAATTAAATATCTTCCTCACCGGTTCAGCTGATATCCATCCATATATCTCTACTAATCAGGGTAGACTAAAAATCATTCAAAGCTGTACCAGGTTATGATTCTGTGTTATTCCGCTGGTATAAATACAAATGACTTTATCTTTTCCCAGTGCCTCTCTCAGTTCCCCTTCCCTCTGCTCCTCTTCTATCAGTGCCACCACACAATTAACAATTAGCATTATAGTGGGAGGATAGCATTATATGAATAGCAAATACAGCATTAAATTGAACTGAATTATAAACTCTCTCCTCCCCCTGAAGCATCCATTAAGTCTAATAGCATTTCTGGCAGAAACCTAACTATAACATATCACAGTTGAGTAAATAGGCAAAACTCTGCATTGCATAAACAGGACCAAAATATGGTTTGCTCTTTTCTTTCTTTTTTTTGCTTGAAAAATAACTAAAATAGGAAATCTCTAATGCAGTCACTTTATCGGCGTTGTATTTGTCAGATGTGTTAATATTTTTACAACAAATACCAGACAATGCGTCATTACACACTTATTGATCTATACTACAGATAGCTGCAACAATTTCTTTTTTGCCCCAAGCTGCTTTTGATATTCTTGAGAAAGGTTGTTTTTTTTTTTTAAATCTTGATCTGTTGTTTACAAAGGTAGCCATGAGCAGCTTTTTAGAAGTGTGAAGCCGGGCAGCTTTTTGCAGACTTGATAAATATCAGAGATGCAGGAAAATATGCCAGCATGACTGAAAAAGTCTGCATTGGACACACAAATGTGAGTACATTATTTTGTTACTACCTGCCACTTATGTCGTCTGAAAGTGCTGTTCACTGACCTTGGAGTCTCAGGGTTTTCACCTATTCAGCGAGCCTAGAACGCAGTGCAGTAAACACAGCATTTGACCCTGTTATTTTGAAAGTCAGTGCAAACCCTGACCCAGCGGATATTGTTGGGTATAAGTGCTACATATCCCACAAACACCCACCCACAAGCCTTGGGAGGGGTGGCAAAGTCATCTGTGTCTGAACCCAGTGCCCAGTCAGCAGCAGATTCTCTCAGTGAAGTTGCTGATTTGTGTCAGTGTTGAGTGTCGAGAGGTCGACGAGTTAATTTCCTTTGCCTTTGAAAGAGCTGCTGTGTGCTGTCTAATTAGAAATAGCACCGCGTGTCCTTTCTTTTCATAAACTATCCTTTCCCCTGAAGCCCAGACACAGCCATCCTGTGCCCATCTGCCACCTTTTGTGAATGCTAAAGGTTAAACATGGTAGATGTTGTCTTGAAAGGTGTTGTTAACATGACAAATGAACAAATGATCTCCTTGGGTAAAGCTATCATGTCTTTATTGGAAATAGATATGCACTCTCAATCAGGCAAACTCACACACACACACGCACACACACACACACACACACACACACACACATATATATATATATATTAGGGGTGCAACGATATTCGTATCGATATTGAACCGTTCGATACAGTGCTTTCGGTTCGGTACGCATATGTATCGAACAATACAAATTTTTAAATTTATTTTATTGTGGAGGTATGTAACAACGACAGGAGAGGTCTCAGTGTCTCACTCCAACAACTTTATTAACTGACAGAACTTCACATATAGTCAGCGCCAAAATCTCCACCCCCACACTTCCCTTCAACTTGTGTGTGAGTGGAGCCACCTGGTGGTCCGCCACACATACCCCCCCTAGAACACACAGTCAGGTCTCCATTCAGTCCAGGACCCTGGGTCTAAGCAAACGACCCGCACGACTGAACCTGGGAGGGAGAGAACAGGCAGAGGAAGGTCCATCCTGTGAACGAGGCTGGTGAAGGCGAGCAGGAAAGGCAGGAGGAGGCTCAAACGTTGGTGGTCCGGGGGTAGTCCTGGGGGGAAAACCAGAGACTGTCAACCCCAGCGCAGGAGGTCGGCCACGGCGAGGGGCCTGGGCCGGCACTACATCACTGTCCGGAAGAACATGTGCTGGTTTAAGTCTGTCAACACACACAGTCTCCCTTCGACCCCCAAAATCCAAAACAAAATGTTTCTGGCCCGGTTCAATAACCCTGAACGGGCCGTCATACAGCAGCCGCAGCGGTGTCCTGTGGGCATCGTGCCTGACAAAAACAAACTTAGCAGTCTCTAAAGTCTTTGGAACAAAGGTGTCAGGCACGCAATGGTGCACCGGACCAGGAACCCGAAGCGAGTGCAAAAGCGGGGTGAGAGAGAGCACCGATGGATCGAAGCAGGGAGGAGGATTTTCAGGCAAGAATTCTCCAGGCACGCGGAGGGGCTGACCAAACACTAGCTCAGCTGGGGAAGCGCCGAGATCCTCCTTAACCGCAGAGCGCAGCCCAAGCAAAACCCACGGGAGGCGGTCAACCCAATTGCCATCCTTTAAGGAGGCGCGAAAGGCAGCCTTCAGCGACCGGTGGAACCGTTCACACATCCCATTAGCCTGCGGGTTGTATGCGGTTGTGCGGTGGACTTTAGCCCCCAGTCCATCAGCCATGGCCGACCAAAGCTCGGAAATGAACTGGGGGCCTCTGTCTGACGTAATGTCCGCGGGTGGGCCGAAACGCGAGACCCAGGTCGACAAAAACGCCTTGGCCACCACTGCTGCGGTAGTGGACGCCAGGGGGACCGCCTCCGGCCACCTGGTGGTCCGGTCAACAACAGTCAAAAGGTGCGTAAAACCTTGTGACTGCGGCAAGGGACCCACCAGATCGACATGCACATGATCGAAACGTTTGCCGGGTATGAAGAACGGCTCCAGGGGCGCCTTGGTGTGTTTATGAACCTTCGCGCGCTGGCAGGGAATGCACGCCGACGCCCATTCCTTAACAGATTTGCGAAGGCCTGGCCAAACAAATTTAGAGCTGACCAGTTTAACAGAGGCCCGGACCCCTGGATGAGAGAGAGCATGTACCGAGTCAAAAACTTGACGACGCCAGGAAGCGGGAACCACAGGGCGAGGGCGGCCGGTGGAAACGTCACAGACGAGGAGGGGACCACCGTCCTGCACGGATCTGTCCTCCAGTATGAGGCCCGTCTGGGTGGATTTAAGCGCGAGGATGTCAGGGTCACCGCTCTGATCGGCAGCCATGGCGGAGTAGTCTATGCCGAGAAAGACGGGAGAAACCAGCGCACGGGACAAACAGTCAGCCACATGATTGGATTTACCAGCCACGTGCCGAATGTCCGTGTTAAACTCAGAAATGGCTGCCAACTGGCGCTGCTGGCGTGCACTCCATGGATCGGAAACCTTGGACATGGCAAACGTCAAGGGTTTGTGGTCCACGTATGCGGTAAAGTGACGACCCTCGAGAAAAAACCGGAAATGACGAGACGCAAGGTGGAGCGCCAGTAGCTCCCTGTCAAAAATGCTGTAATTGCGTTCGCTGTCACGTAGCGTACAGCATAAAAAGGCGAGCGGTTGCCAGACACCCGAGATTCGCTGTTCCAGCACCGCACCCACCGCTATGTCCGACGCATCAGTGGTCAACGCAATCGGCGCTGAGGGGGATGGGTGGGCCAGAAGGGCAGCATTAGCTAACGCTGACTTAGCATCAGAAAACGCTTGGATGCTGTCCGGAAACCAGTCAACGGGGTCATTAGCTTTTTTACCCTTTAACGCCCCATAAAGGGGCTTCAGCAGATGTGCCGCTCTGGGGAGAAAACGGTTGTAAAAATTCACCATCCCCAAAAATTCCTGCAGTGCCTTAACAGTCGTGGGACGCGGAAATTCCGAAACAGCTCGGACTTTGTCAGGCAACGGAACCGCGCCCTCGGCGGAAACACGGTGCCCAAGGAAATCGAGAACGGGCAACCCAAACTGGCATTTAGACGGATTAATAATCAGTCCATGCTCCGCCAAACGCTGAAAAACCTGACGCAGATGGAACATGTGCTGCTCCTTCGAGCTGCTGGCCACCAGTATATCATCAAGATATACAAAAACAAAGGGCAGCCCGCGCAAGACCGAGTCCATCAACCGCTGGAAGGTTTGGGCGGCACCTTTCAGGCCAAATGGCATGCGCAGAAACTCGAAAAGGCCGAAAGGTGTAATTACGGCGGTTTTGGGGACATCCTCCGCGCGCACGGGAACCTGGTGATATCCCCGTACCAAATCGATCTTAGAAAAAACCGAGGTCCCCGCAAGATGGGCGGAAAAATCTTGGATGTGGGGAATGGGATAACGATCGTTCTCCGTGACATTATTAAGACGGCGGAAATCCCCACAAGGTCGCCACCGACCATCAGATTTAGGCACCATGTGTAACGGAGAAGCCCAGGCACTGTTCGAACGCTGCACGATGCCCAGACGCTCCATGGTGGCAAATTCTTCCCTAGCGACAGCCAGTTTGGCGGGGTCGAGGCGGCGCGGGCGCGCGAACACCGGGGGCCCTACTGTAGTTATGTAATGCTCTACCCCATGCTTCGTCACCGTGCTCGAGAAAGTGGGGACAGTTAGTGAGGGAAACTCAGAAAGCAAACACTGAAAAACGTCACCCGAATCTACTGAGTTAGCATGCACCACGGGCTGAGCACCCCGAGTCAAACAGGGTAATGAGGAAAAGGACACAGCATCAATTAAACGTCTGTTAGCCACATCAACCAGTAGTCCGTGAGCACAAAGAAAATCAGCGCCTATTATAGGCACAGAGCTAGCAGCAACAACAAAGTTCCACTGAAAGTCACGGTCGTGAAAGCAAACAGTCACCAACCTTTCACCAAAGGTTTTGATGGGAGAGCCATTAGCCGCTGTTAGCAATGGCCCGCAACCCTAGGCTCGACAGTGCAGCCTAGGCGGAGTAGTCGAACGCAGATTCACTGAGCGCTCAACACAGACAGCATCGTCAGAAGGAAGAGCGCAGGGCAAGCTAGCGAGACAGAAGTTAAGCTCTCCTTGCAACATGGACCTCCCCCACCCTCATTCAGATCTGGCGTTTGGAATTATTTTGGTTTTCATGTGACGTATGACCCTGAAGGTAAGCGAGTCATGGACTAAAGTAAAACAGTATGTTTGCCATGCAATGCTCAATTACATGGGTGGGAGCTAGTGTGTTAGCGCAGTTAGCTCGTTAACATGTTGGCCATCTAGCCCCATGCACGGGGCGATCGGCGGTAGCTCGTTAATGGAGATTTGCCGTGTTGTGGCGTTAAGGTCATTTCAACGAGATTAACCTGAAAGCACTAGTGAGAACACAACAAATATGACTGCACATTTACGCCGACATCATCCTAGTGCAAAGACAAGTGGAAGCAGAAAAAAAACAAGCAAGCATGCTACTAACTTTAGCCGAGTCATTTAGACAGCTGTTAGCACATGATTCTCCTTATGTGTTTAATATGCTGCTGAGAATATAGCCCAGAAGAAGCGGATAGTATAGCTTTTATTTTAGAAAGAGCCATTTCTCTGTAATAAACTCTCTTTTCCAAAGATGAGTGATTCCTCAATCAGATACAGGGCTCGCAATATCGCTAGCCCGACGTCCCGGGGCTAGCGATCTTTTCAGTCGGGCCACCAAAATCTATCTCTGCCCTGCCCGTCGGGCTATTGTAGGAAAAATATATGTCAATGCTTTTGCATTCTTTCAGAAATGTAGCTGGGTAATTATGTCATTGGCATCGGTGAGCCACTGTCAATATGTGACATATTGAAATCGCGTTTGAATTTGCGCTTGTTTTTTTGCTTTCACTTTGCAATCGTGCGAACTGTGTATAGAGAGCGACAGCACTGATCTGTGAGTGATGATAATTTGTGCACCAATTCCTCTGACATCGTCTTATTAATTGTTAGCTTACTATGCAAACATGACAAGTGAAATCTCCCGCAGCAAGCTTAAACATATGAGAGGTTGATCGCGCAGAGAATCGCTGAGCTTATGTGAGTGCGCGTGTAAAAGCAGCAGGATATATATTTGACTACGATGACCTGGATGACTGAGAACCTTCACAGACAGATATATATTTTAGTTCTGCTGAGCCAAATAAGACAGGTCAGGGTGAAGAAGTGACAGCCAAAGAAAAGCTTACCACAAAACGGAGAAGTTATGACAAATCAGACTATAAGGCAAAAAGAAAGTGCAGCTTTATGGTTTCATGGACAAAATAATTTCTGTGGCTGCAATATGATGAGCTAAATAACCAGGGCTGCACATAAGTGGTCCGCAGGTGCGCATTCGCTGTCAAAATAAAAAACACGCACAAGGGTTAGGGTTAAATTTAAAAACTGTACTTTTGAGTTAAAATATATATTTATAATTTTAATAAATGACAAATTAAAAAGGCATGAACATTTTTTTTGTATCGAAAAAATATCGAACCGTGACACCAAAGTATCGAACCGAACCGAACCGTGAATTTTGTGTATCGTTGCACCCCTAATATATATGTATGTATATATATATTAGAGATGGACCGATCCGATATTACGTATCGGTATCGGTCCGATACTGACCTAAATTACTGGATCGGATATCGGAGAAAAATAAAAAATGTAATCCGATCCATTAAATATCACGAAAGCACCTCACAAAACTTGCAACACGCCGTAACTCGCCTCAGAACGTCGGAGCAGTATGCATCACGTGATAGAGCAGCTGTGGCATGCGGGACCTGTCGGTGGTCTGGATAGCATTTGGAGCTTCGCTAGCAACCTGGCATTTCATCTCCGACAAAGTTATCCCCGAGAGAAGTAAAGCAAGTGTGTAAGTCCATCTCTGAATGTTTGTAAAGCATTCCCACGTTAAGCTTAACGAGCGACTGCCTCTCGCTCTCCGGCTGCTACTTCAATCGTGAAACTGCTAATGATCAGCTGATCGGCTTTTCTGTCGTGAGTCTCTCTTGTTTGTTTTTGGTCCACTTTGCGCCAGAAAGAGCAAACCAGCGGCTGAACAACAGCAGCACGTTTAAGCTTGATAAGCTGTTGTTACAATTTATTTAATATTACTTTCTACACCAGGATCTTTTTCTACGTAGCTGACGGCTGGTAACTGTGCAGGGGCGGATCTAGCAAAGTTTAGCCAGGGGGGCCGATAGGGCATTAACTGGGAAAAGGGGGCACAAAGACATACTTTTCTTTCTTATTCTCATTTAAAATGTCTAGCTTTTAATAAATAATTATCTGACACCCAAAGTTTTAATTTGATGTAAAATGAATAGAAGTCAATTACTGTATATAGTGACTATTAAGTCTAATATATATACCCTAGTAAGCTATAGTACATTTTCCTTTGGGAAGGTACCATCTGTGCAGTCTGCAATTTTGTTGAAGAAAGATGTTGAATCTATTTAATATTTCTTGAAAAATAATTGATTTCTGTGCATTTTTTTTCACACTGCATCAAATTAAGGTTGATTACGTTGATTAAGCATCATGAGGTGGAGCGTGAGGGGTGGTTCCCTATTTTTTATTTATTTATTTTTGTTGTTGCTGGGAGTTGGAACCCTATTAGTTAGGTTGCTTAATATTTACGCTAAGTACTCTTTAAAATACCAGAATAGGGAGGATGGTGTAGGTCTAAGTTTATTAGATTGATCAGTATTGCTGAACTATGAAATATTTTTTTTGTATACAGGTATAACAGAATAGCTTTAGTGTAGTTGTTGTTTTAAACTTGAGTATGAACTTGCAGACTTGCAAAATGCAGCAAGATATTTTAAAAAACAGTTTTGTTGATTAAAAAACACTATATCGGATTCATATCGGTATCGGCAGATATCCAAATTTATGATATCGGTATCGGACATAAAAAAGTGGTATCGTGCCATCTCTAATATATATATACACACACACACACACACTGCACCATGCTTTGTCTGCTCATATTTTAAAGATGCTGTTTCTATATTCTTCTGGTGACAGGTTAGCAATGTGACAGACAGACAGTTGAACTGGGAAAAAGTAGAAGCTTGGAAGCAGATCCTTTGCACCAGTCCTGAGGCTTTTACTCCAGTGTTCTGCGGTCTACTTTTCCTCAGGGCCTGCTTTCAGTATTAAATATTTATTTCCTCACAGCATTCAAATTGTTTCAGAATAAATTTGCTTTTTCTTCCTTCCTTGGAACCTGTGGGATTATTTACCTTTTGCAGAGAGACTCAGAGCCCCGGGCTTTGGTGCTGTATTTCCCACGGCGAGGTGGGCATTAAGAGGCAATTTTAGATCAGTCAGTTTGGTATTAGACACTGTGCTCCTCTGTAGCCAAAGGCTGTCAGACTTCACTATCACAGCTTTCGGTGGTTCAGGAAGTCATTTCTAACAAAACAAGCTCAGTGTTTACTGAGCTGTGATTAATATTATATTAGTGCGAAAATATATCCTTAACCATGAATCTTCACACCTTGGCTGCAAATTTTCACACAACTCAACAGTTTTGTCCTTCTTTTCAGGAAAAAGTTGCTGGTTCTCTGCATCCATAATGAGTCACATCAGTTACAGGGGATATATATATATATATATATAATTTTTTTTTTCTAATGTGTGCTTTTGGCTGCATTTTCATACCAAATGTTTGGGTCATATCCCTGTCTGATGGTTACAGATGCAGTCTGTACAGCTTGTTCTGGGCTTGAGGAGTCCAGGTTGGGTCTTTAGTGAAATTTTAAATCCCTGAGAGCACTGCTTGGCAAAGTCACGAGTCTGCACGAGCAATTTGTAAGTAAAATCCAACACTTACAAAGCCTTTAAATGCTGCAAATTTCTCCCACTTATGAAAGCCATTTCATAGATCTCCAATTAAAATGGGCCAAACATGCAACCCGTAGATGTGCATGAATATGCATGGTAAGAATGTGGCACCTTATGCATCCTTCAAATCTGGCATACAGACATTTTTCTAGAGGCAGCTTGATCGTTCATCTTGTTTGCATTCCAGTTGTTATGTTCCTGTCTGTGATGCTTTCATTTTATAGTCAGCTTCCTGTCTTTTGTTTCTGACATTTAATAATAATGACTGCGATATCACTGCTGAGTTGGTTTACAGATATGTGTGATAAATTAATGTTACCGGGGCTATAAATAGCCACAGCCATGTGTAATGGTCTTGCTAAAAGACAGCTGTTCTGCTGTTTGGATCTCTGCTGATGTGAGTCAGTCGGTGAAACTGCAGTTCACCATGTCATTGACAGTGAAAAGGCCACAAGTCTTAATTTTGCACATATGTTTTATTGATATGCAGCCAGTGGGTTCGAGTCTCATGCTCCATGTTCTGCAATGACTGAGATTAATACACTCAAACCAGGTGTACTTCAGCTTTGTGGCTTTTTGTTCATGTTACTTTTCATGTTGACATTTGGGTTTGAGATGTTCGCTCCGTACCTGGATGTTGTGGAAAGTTAAAGCTAACTTGAGTGGAATCAACAGTAGGCAAAGCAAAGTATTCCAGACATCCTTCCTAAACACTTTCTAGTTCTTCCTGGGGTATATTAGATGCTCTGAGGCCAAATGAAATATATAATCCCTACATCAAAGCTCTGGGTCTCCTTCTAGCAAGGCATGCCTGGAAAACCTCCAAAAGAAGGTGCCCAGGAGGCACTCCGACCAGATGCCTGAAGCTCAGCTGGGTCCTTTCAATGGAACGGTGACTCGACTCACATCTCCCCAGATGTCTGAACTTGACACCCTATCTCTAAGTGTAACGTTACTCTCACCAGCAGACAAACATGTAGACAGATATGAACACCACAGATCAGTGTGTGTCTGTTTTTTTGTTGTTGTTTTTGCTTCTGCCACAATCTTTTACATAGATTTAAAAGATAAACTGCTTAGGTTTTTGTGGTCTGAGATCACCACACTGTGACCTCATGAAACACATTTCAGGAATTGATAACATTTCACACACGTGTCATTGAAAAAGCCCCACATAGTGAATACAAATGTGAGATACTGTTGTATAACAACTTTTGTGGAGGAAATCAAGCTTTGCTTTCTGTGCTGTTTGGAAAACAAAGAGCTGCAGGATTTCATTCCCCAGCTGAATGTCTATTTTAATATACTGTATATTCAAATTCCAATAGTTATTCACAGCCCTAATTTGAGTGTTATTTGCCAATTCAAAATGGAGATGTGAATGAAGCACAGCAAAGGCTCCTCATCAATTGTAAAGCAAAATCCATGCAGCTCATGGTTGGTGCCTTGACCCTATGTTCTGTAAATACTATGGATGCCATTCAAACTGATGATATTCATTATATGTTCCAGAACTATGAAAACTAAATAACGCTTCTGTTTTTTTCCAAAGTCAAACTTGAGGCCCAGCTTTATTGCTGGAAACAAACCAAATTTACAATTAACCAAACAAGAAAATGCTTGCTTGCAGGGAGCCGCACAGACAGCCTGACACACAGCTTACGACAATGACATGACAAAGAACAAAGGGAAACTGAGGCCATAAATCCACAGAAGGTAATTAGGGAGATGAAACACTCGGGGGAAAGCAAGACACATGTGAAGTAAGTCAAACTAACGACAGAGGAAACAAAACTGAACATAGTGCACACAGGACAAGCGACTCAAAATGAAAAAAGGTAGCCTAAACATTGAGAGGGAGACAAAGGCTTTGTTCACACTGCAGGTCTTGATGCTCAATTCCGATTTTTTGATCAAATCCGATTTTTTTTTCTGCTCGTTCACACTACAAATGAAATGCGACAGCAAACGCGCTCTAGTGTGAACGCTCAAAGTGGCCCGCATGCGCAAAAGAAGATGTCACACACAACGCGCTCTGTTTAGACCCAGAGCAAACAGTATTGTTTGACTGATGGCCCTTAATATAAAGACTTCGGACTTTATGTTTCCCAATTTTTGCTTTAAGTTATTTTGTTATTTACATAATAATGTAAATAACCTAATAATTATCCTTATTGCTGTTTTAGAGGAGCGGTACTTCAAAGGATAGCTGCAGATTTCTGTCAGAATCTGCAGATTATACAGTACAAATAAAATGTTCACGTTTCCCAACAGTTTAACTGACATCTAAACTGGATGGCCAGGAAGCGTTCGCGATGTCTTCTCGGGCGCTTCTCCGGTGCTGATAATTGCCGTCTGTCTTGTGTCAGTGACGTAAAAGACGGATTTAATGCGACATGACCGTTCAAACAGCAGTCGCTTTCTAAAACATCAGATATGTATCGGATTCAGAACCACATACGAAAGTGACCCAGATCGGATTTGAAAATATCGGATTTGTGCTGTTCACACTGTCATAGCATGATCGGATATGGGTCGCATAGGGTCGGATTTTATGCGCTTTCGCCTGCAGTGTGAACGTAGCCTAAGACTTGATCTTGACACTAGCCTACTACTACATTTCTGAAATCATGGCATCCCTTGTATATACAAAGGATCTCGTTTGGAAAAGGTCATCAGTTAAACCATTTATCAGTCAGTCAAATTTGATTTGACAGCTTTCAGTCAGTTTTTTAGGTTATTTGATAGAAAAAAGAATATACTCATAGATAAGTGTGTAGTTGTGTCTTCCAACATATCGATGAGAAAAATTTAATACTTGGTTGCACATTTAGGTTTAAGATATCAAGGTTCAAAGCTATGGTTTATCATCTGAGAAGGGATGCCCGTAAATATTGGCACAGTCGACTTTCCCACACGGAATGAGTTGCAGAGAGAGGGTTTTAAAAGGAAAGCCAAAGTCCCCCTGCTTTCTGCTAGACAGGCAATTGAATTTAAAAGTTTAAATTTAAGCCTTTTGATCTCTCTTGGCTTACTAAAGCATGGTCAAGGGCATGATGCTACAAGTAGTTGTATCAGTAGTCTTACAATAGATAAGTCAAAAAACTATTTCACCTCCTAATATTCAAATTTGCAAATATAATTTCCAGAACAAAAAGTAACAGCATATATAGTGGGGCAAAAAAGTATTTAGTCAGCCACCGATTGTGCAAGTTCCCCCACCTAAAATGATGACAGAGGTCAGTAATTTGCACCAGAGGTACACTTCAACTGTGAGAGACAGAATGTGGAAAAAAAAATTCATGAATTCACATGGTAGGATTTGTAAAGAATTTATTCGTAAATCAGGGTGGAAAATAAGTATTCTGACTAAATACTTTTTTGCCCCACTGTAACTCCTAAAAGCGTGTTTGGCCTACAGTGGCCACCGTAGCAAGAATAATGCATTTGAATTGGAAATGTGCAATCTTCTGACATCTAGTGGTGACATTCTTCACACTGTGCCTTTAAGTAAAATTAAAGAAATTGCTTTCTTTAATCATATCATTATAAACTATGACCAAGTGTCACATGACATTTGATATTGCATAGACTGAATAGTTCGTGACTCATTAAAACGGTCAGATGACTGATTATTATTAAGTTTATTATAAGAAAATGACTTAAAGGTCATCTTGAAAGAGTGCATTCATCATGGAATGTTTTAAAGCTTGGCATGGGAAAGTCTGACTTTTCTTTAACTGTATAAAAAGTGGTCTGAATAAGAATACAGGATGAATAAGCACTGCACTATATAGCCTAATTACTCAGTATAAAATCCACAAGAACCATTTAGCATCTAAACCACAGTCGTTACAGACACTTAATTAAACCCACCCTTTCTCTTTTCCAGCTGCCATTGCTGACACGTTTAAAGAAGCATAAATTGATTTTAGTGCTAGAGAGAGAGAGAGCATTACAAAATGCTTCACTAGATAACTTCCACAGGTTATTTGCATAACAAACCAGTCTAAATAGATTATATTTCTCAGATATGAAACTATAATTGATACCGTTATGGGGAACAGAGCACTGGTGAGAATAAAGGAATGAAAGAATCCTTTGTTTTCACCTAAAATTCTCCCTTTCTTTTCACCAGGGTCCATTATACTGTCACTTCAACTAATTTGCAGCTCAAAGAGTCACATCAATACACCGCTATGTTAGACAGACGGCAATGGCATGCTCTTTGAGTTGTGCTGTCTTCTGTATTGATTTTTTTTTTCCAGCATGCAAGGTAAGCGATAGCATCAATTACCCTTTGTTTCAGACAAAGGCAAAATAAATTCTCTTCACTCTTCTGGTTAAAAAACAACAACAAAAAAACCCTTAATTTACTTTGGCCTCAGGCCCCCCACCTACTGTTAAACCAACCAGCAGAGCTGAAGAAAGAAAAAACACCACAGTATTTTTGGTCAGATCTAATCTGTATTTAACAAAATGATTGTAAAAGTCCTCCTTACACACACGTATATACTACCACTCAAACGTAGCAAAGAAAAAATGATAAATAACTCTAAATATGTTTTAAATGGTAGATTCCTGAAAGTAGCCAATTTGCTTTGTTGACAGCGCTGCAAACCCTTGGCCTTCTCTCAATAAGCTTCATGATCTAGTCATCTGAAATGGTTTTCACTTCACGAGTGTGTGTTTGTGTGTTTGTGTGTACACATTGCATACGTGTAGAGAGGAAAGGTGATCCAGGGGATTGAAAGGGTGGAACTACCACAAGACAAAAGCAGACATAAAGGAAAGCTAAGCACATCCATATCAAGGTCAGCCCAGCCAAATTCCTCACCTGTAGGACTACGACCCGACTTTCCTACCAGTCAATACCAGATAGAAACAGTGACTTGTTCTTTTGACTGCTCCCTTTAGAAACTGCAGTTGGTCATTTGCCTCCATCTCATCCTATCTTTGGCATCCTCCCCTGTTACACTAACCCTCTGCATGTCCTCCTTCACTACATCCATGGACCATCTGTGGGTCTTTTCTCTTTTCCTCCTCAGCTCCATCTTCAACATCCTTTGTCCAGTGCAGCCACTATCCCTCCTCTGCACATGCCCAAATAGAAAAAGTGAAATGCTGACAGTAAGAAATTCTACAAGTGGACAGCTCAGCTCATGGCAGTTTAAAAACTGGCCTTAAGCACTAGATTTATAGATGCAGGTTTTTACCACTGCAGACAGTGCCCAGGCTGGAGGCTTTCCAAAGATGCCCCCGAGACCTCAGCACATGGTGGCAGGATATAAAATGGAAGCTGGGACAGTCTACATTAAGAGGCATAACAAAGTGGGATAATGTACAGCAACATCTGTGTCACGGATGGATTTGAAGTCCCCAGGTGATGGGTGATGTGTCCGAAAGTGGCTGAGGACAAAGGGGCTAAGCTCCTGTGACAGACAAACAGCTCCCAGCCAACCAGTCAGACATGTTGGTGTTTGACAATGAGCAGAAGAGAACAGTTGTGATAGATGTGCTAATCCCAGTTGACACTAACATAAGGCAGAGGAAGCACTGAAAAGAACCAAGGTCCCCGGGTAACAACTGGAGCAGATGTAGAAGGTGAAATCCGAAATCCAGGTGCAAAAATCTGAGCTCTCTGTCCAACAGAGTGCAGTCCTACCAACAACTAAGATACTACGCAGAAACCTCAAACTACTCCCGGCAGAGAAAATTGTATCCATTAGCACTTTACAAATTAATAAATGGCTGACAATCTGCCACAGTTTTCTTATTTTCTACAAATCAAATGAAAAGAAAAAGACCTGTTAGTCCTGTCTATCAACACCGATGGAATACTGATTCATACTTCAACACAAATATACAATTTTGTTTGACAGTCTACATGTTTTCCCAAAACAGCTGTGTCCTTAGCTTTCAGTAAACATTATTGAAACTGGAGCATTTACAGCAGTAAGGGAGGGTATGCGGGATTTGTGTAGATTTAAATACAATGCTCGTGTTAGAGGTAATAAAGAAGCTTGTCACCCACTGAAAGAATATGTCTGCTTTTAAAAAGGTTTCAAACAATGGAGCTCTCTTGTACATCGCAGGAATATACATCAGGCACTGACTATACAGATTCACTGTATTTTTTTTGTTCTGTTTTTTACCGCCGCGTTTTGCATACTGCAGCTCTGAGCTTTAGACCTTTATAGCTCAGCATATGATTGAACATAATGGCCCATTATTTATTTGCTGGTTGTGAGTGGGCCCTCTGCCAGCCTCTTCAGGGTTCCTGCCGTGGGCATATGGTCTCACAGATAGCCGTGCTGGATATTAAGGACTGTGTCACCATTGGAGCAAAAAAGAAAAGAGGGAGAGGACATAATGGGCGAGATGACACACATCAGTTATTTTGCCTCACCTTGAATGAGAGAAATGCGTAATAAAAAAAAATGAATTTTTTTTTTTAATTTAATGTCGATGTTAAGCATTGTGGTTGCTGTTAGAGATCCAAAATAACATCAAGAGGAGAGTACAGGAGACTCACATTTCCATTCCAGATATCTCTCTTTCAGTCTTTAACCTGAAAAAGTAGAAAGTTGTTTTCAGGTGTTACAAGGGGTCGCTCTACACCACGTAAACACAGCCCACTTTGATTCTACGTGGGCTGGACTAAAGCAACTCCCTGTTCTGTCACTGCAAGGAAGTTCAACCACACATGTAATTCCTTTTAATGAAAGAAAAAGGAAGTCTCGAAAATTGGCAGCTCATTGTCCCTGACTGTCTTGTCATTATAAAACATTTTTTGTTAATTCACAAACTTTCTTTACTGTGGACATATTGTAAAAATCAAGTTTAGTAGCAAGTGGACAAAACAGGAACTTTTCTGTCATTTAATAGTTTATCTACTACTTGATTTCTCTGGTGTATGTGAAGGGGGATAAAGGAGGTCAAGTCCAAAATGTATGCACTACTCCACATTTCCACAGTTGGCCAGAGGGCCAGGTTGGAATCTTTGCTGGGCTGATTCTGGCGCCTGGGCCTTATGTTTGACACACCTATATGCTTGAGCTGGAACAGTGTAATTTATTTAACACACTACATTGGGCTAGAAACAAAGTATTGTGCTAGTGTTCATCTGATACTATTATCAGCATCAGTGTCGATGTATTGATCTATCTTTCCTCTTCTACTTGGTAGGAACTGTTTTTTTCTGTCACCTTTGCATTAACAAGACTTTTTTTGTCACTGTCTGACTTTTGCATTCATTTGAAAAACTGTGTCATTTTACTCTTCTAGCATTCCACCTGCACAGTCTTCTGTTCCTATTTCAGTTTAAACCTTATCAGCTCACGGTAGGTTGACCAAGCGTCTGTGCTCTTTTATAGAGTTACTCGGCTTGACACTCGCTCGGTTTCATTCGCACCTGTCTTTTACAGCCAAAGGCTTCTGTTCTGTTGGCTGCTAAGCTGCTCTGTTGGAGCAGTGGGCCATTCAGTGCTTCTACTTCGACAGAAGGAAAGTGACCGCAGGAAGAAGATAGATTATTTTTCAGGTCCGACACGTGTAGTCTCGGTGTCAACTTTTGTCTGGCAAAATGTCACACGCGTGTATCGTGACCCTACAGACTATGCTTTTGGTGGGTTTGTATTTTCCTCTTGTTCTCCTCGCCAAAAATGTTAAATACGTGGGGCAAAGCAAATACCATGGCAGAGGGGGGACAGCTGAGGGGGAGCACCAGAGACAGTTTTACTTGTCTGCGGTTATGATAGCGAGTCTCCTGAGATGTGGAGAGAGGATGGAAAAGGACAGAAAAAGAGTTAAAGCAAGAAAGAGGCATAAAAAGACATAGTCCTAAAGTAGCAAACTTTAGATCGTGATTCTTCAAGATTTAGTCTTTTAGATGAATGGAAATGAGAAAATTAGAGTTTTAACCTCCTAGGACCTGGCATCCACATATGTGGACATCACATTTTGGGTAATTTAGACCAAAATACTCAATTTTGCTCTACATGGGCCTGATATCCACTTACGAGGACATTATACTGCTACTGTTCTATCAAAATTTTAAACGAATATCCTCATATGTGGCTCTTATTTTTCTATTTTTCTTATGTTTTTCTTTTCTTTTTTTCAGGTACAACCAAATTAACAAACAGCACACAAAAAATTGTTTTGCAAAAATTAATCACTGAAAAAAGTCAATCCGATATGCGATCTCATTGTATACAGATTCCATTAAGGGACTCTATATTAAATTCAGCTTTACAGAGTTATTATCATACATTGTGTGATTGTGTGTGTGAATGGGTGGATGACTGGTTGTGTAAAGTGCTTTGGGGTCCTTAGGGACTAGAAAAGCCCTATACAAATACAGGCCATTTACCATTGTTTACTGTACAATACCCTTCTGGTTTATTAGTATAATCTAATATTCAAAACATTATTGGTTTTGAAATAAATTGAATTGTGTAGACTCTGGAATGCACCGTTATTTAACTTTTCCTAGCTACAGTGTGGTGGCATGTGGATTACGTTGAGCACAAACTGTTTTTAATTCATGAGTTGCTCAAAAGGAAGGAGGTGGTCAGGGAGGGTTGTGAAGCAGAGTTCTCATAGTGGACTTTAGTGTTCTTTAGTCATGTCTTACTTTTCCATCGTCAGTCTGCAGCAGCAAGGATGTGTTCGGTGAGTTCGATTGATGGTGTCTCGTAAACCTAGCGGAGTTTTTGTCAGAAGTTTAATCTTTTCTGAAACGTTAATTTGAAATTATGCATGTTAATTTGAAAGTTTGGAAATGTTTGCCACTCGCAAAATCCATAAACTGCATTGTGATAGAAACTCCTAATCAAATTTTCTTTACAGCCGTGGAAATG
The DNA here is from genome assembly GCF_963969265.1 of Rhamphochromis sp. 'chilingali'. Taxonomy (NCBI): domain Eukaryota; kingdom Metazoa; phylum Chordata; class Actinopteri; order Cichliformes; family Cichlidae; genus Rhamphochromis; species Rhamphochromis sp. 'chilingali'. Next base: position 33,737,182 of record NC_137934.1, read on the forward strand.
TTTGCTGCTTGAAAGTGCCTGTGCAACAAACAGGAGAATGTGTCATTTTTCTCACTTTGGTTGGTGGAGTCGCTAAAAAAACACAATTGCTACATCAAAAGTCTGTAAAAAAAACATCTACAATAAACTACTGCAGGTCATATAAGCTTCAAGAAACTCAGCTGACAAATAGACTCTTGTAATGACTGGTGACAGTGTAATAAAACATTTGTTAGTAGTCAAAAATGTGAGTTGGATGAGAATCGGTGATGGAGTAAACCTCATACATAATTCACTCTACATTGCTCAAATAAAGTCAGAAAGGCACAGGAAAAAGTAACAGTCAGATGGAGACCTGATTTACACCTCGCCACTGACAGTCTGTTCTTCAAGACTCGCACAATAAAAGATAGCAAGTGATGAGTGTTGAGGGAAGTGGAGCTGGATGCACCTGCTGTGGTGAAGTCCTCAGGGTCAATCCAGGAAGAGGCAGGAGCATATTTCTGTGACGGCAGGTCAAACCGTGCGTGTATGCGTGTACGCTGACTAGACACCAGCACTTGACTTTGACGACCCTCGCGCCACAAACACAGTAACACAAACTTCACACTTGGGCTCTTTGCGTCCATCTCCATCCTTCCTCATACCCCGTCAGCAACTCCTCGGGTTTCTCCCCGGAGAAGCAAAGCGGTCAGCAGACTTAAAACTCCCTATCCCTAGGCTAAACACATCTCTCACATAGTAGAAATTGTTTAGACATGCGTGGTTTACCTTAGCTTGCGTGCAAAATGTACTCAGTCATCCTCACTGACTCAGAAAATAGCTGTGACAGCTCACGATACAGGTGACCTTTAATGAACTGTGCTGCTGAGGTTACACCCCTCATCTCAATCTGATCTCCTCACCTCTGTGACTCTAATCTAATGGCTTTCTGAACAGAGAAACAGGTTTTTGAAGAGTTTTTCATGGCTATTCCGTGCTTGCACTTGATTTTGCAGTACCACTCTAAAAACGTGTAAAAGAGGCCTCTCAGCATTTCATTAAATAGCAGGGGGATCTAAAACGGTGCATGTACAAGCACTTCGTAGCGCTGTGAGGAAAAAAAGTGTACTGCACTGTGTGAAAGAGGAATGCTCAAATTTAATCTCGTTTAACTTGTTCAATTTACTTTACGAGTTTATTGATAAACTGCTAGTTTAGCTAGAAGTGGCAGTTTGAGTTGTGTTTTGCTCTGTGGTCCCAAATGGTCATTCCTTTCAAATGTGTGGCAAAAAAATCGCACATCATTAATATTATAGATCAAAGTGAGGTTTCGCACATTCTAGTAAACCGAATCAAAGAAAAGTCTCTAACTAGCCTTAGAAAATGACCTTCAACAACAATAATATCGTAGTTTTTTACTACATTAATATTCACTGCTTTTGTTTTTAGGGTCTTTAACACGCACCATTTGTCTCAACCTCTCAGGTTTAACGTCATTGATTTGCTGTGTTATGTTCAGTCTATGTTCAGGATAACAAAATTGCTTTTTTTCCCTCCCCCCTATAAAAACCTTTCAGAAACTACAGCAGTTCGATACATACTCTGAAGTCTGCTGGAGTATTTATTACTGCTGTAATGCAATGTTTATTAACTTCAACTGAGTTTAGAGTTTAAAAATATAACCATTACATTTCCTATAATATTGTAATCTTTAAAAAAAATAAATGATTATGCATAATATTCCCCGGCTCACGTATTCCTCTTTAGACACTCAGTCAAACAAAACCGTTTAAGATGCCAGAATTAAATCCCTTTCAACTTTCCCAACTCTACCATTAACTTTAATATTTAATATGAAATATTTCAAAGTGAAACAGCAAATACTGTAATTTTAACAGACTTTTGCAGTTTAAAAGTCAATAAACATCTGAAAATAAAGAATCACTGGCTGACCAAAGACCAAAAGTCGTGGCTGAATAATGCAGTGAATGATGGTGAGGTTGAGGCTGATCTTTACACACAGGAGTGTGATTGTCCTTCTCTGTCGGTCCATCAAAGCCGCTGCGCCATCACTTGCAAAACCAGCAAACCGTGCAGACAGCAGCTCCGATGCATAGCTGCAGTTTAACGAGTTAAAATAATAAGCTGCTGACCTTTTAGGGAATTCTGATGATGATCATTTATGTGGTTGACACTCAGTAGGAATATTTCTAGATTTTTCTGTGAGGTTTTGGCACTTTGAGTCTTTTCCATTTCTCATTTATTTACTTAGTGTAGTTTTCACATCGAAACAGCAGTTTAATGTAAGCAGGTTTAATGGAAACTCGGAATGGGACGGGATCTGGATCATCCCTTTATGTGCAGCGTTATCTCGACTGTCACGGGATCGCGAGCGCCGAATGTGAAAGTCAGTTTCGGATTTGTTTTCTGTTTGTTTCTGTAGATCATTTCAAAATGCAGCACTAAAAATCAGAGGGATAAATTTTTATCCCCACCATCCCCTCTGGAAAATCACACTCTGCCTATATTAACAGTTTTTAATCTTATAGCAGCAACAGCTTTAATGGATGCCAAATTTAAAACAGATTATGGGCCGAATACCCATGGCACATGCTTTATTTTCTCTAAAGGATGATGCTAAATGAGAGGCTGAATTACAGCAAGTAGTGGACAGAGGATAGTCTGAATTGTGAGAAGTGTAGTAAGCTAAATGTTACTTGCCTATAGAAAATGATTTGTCTTCATTGGTTGTAGCCTTTAAAAAAAAAACATTTATTTTTGTCATTTTTCAGTGATCGGTTTCCTCAAGACTTTGAGAATCTGTCTTTCAACATAGCACTATATCATTCCTTGGAAAGGTTTTTACCTCTTTTAGGATTTAAGCCTGCAGTCACTCCACTATCACATTATGGTCTAGTGTATTTGATAGCATGTGGTTGCACACTGACATGAGCGGACTTCACGCTGTGCGAGCATGTGTCTCTTAGCCACTGTGCACATTCTGCGTTAGCATAAGGTGTCTGCCCGAGCCAGCGGATGTCTCTCAGGCTGGCTTTCTATGGAAAACCTGTCGACAGATTGACCTGCTGATAGATTAAGACTGTCGGGGGAGATACAGCACAGGCCTGGAGGCATGCGGTCAGCTGATATCTTTTTCTCTCTTTGTTCATTTCCGTCTTTCTCGAGCTGTCTCCGGGGAGACAAGCGGAGACACATGCTGACATGTGATAAACAGATCTGTGACTAATGGTCTGCTTTAATAGAATACAAATGAGATGATTAAACAACCTCTTTTATGCCAAGAAAATAAACTCCGCTGACGAAATAATGCTTGAAGCTGGATTCTGTTGGTTTTTCATTATATAATCATATTCTGTCTGTATACTGAGCGATGCCATATCAATAACAGAAATGAGCAAGTTTTGTTTTTGCAAAGTTATGATCAGGACACACTCTCACTAAAATTAATTATATATTTATGTTCAAGTTACCTTGTCAGTCACATTTTTCCTAATAATTCTTCAAATTGCAAAGTTCTTTTTGTTTGTTTTTTGCCCTGTTGTTTCTTCTGGAAAACCTACCTAGACTACAGCTGTGTTCTAATTATCCAATATATAGTATTTGCTACACTAACTAGTAAACAAGTGGAGACAGCTGTTGCGTTTCACTACATGATTGCACACTGCTACATAATTATGCATTGGATATTCGTAATTATTTCTCTGGCTAAAACAACAGCAGAACGTGTCCCCTCTACTTATCACACAATTGGAGAACAAATGGGCTTATCTGTTGACTGAGGCTGGAATTACACTTGCTCGCGGACACACCGATCCAGTAGTCGGCTCTTATTTTACTTTTTCACTCTGCTCGTACACACTACACGTGCTACGTAAGGCACACTCTAATTAGATTGGGAAAAAAAACTGTGCGGCAGCAGGTGATTTTATCCCTGGCCTTCGTCTCTGTGGCAATGGGCAATGTTTCTGGGCTTTCAGTGTACAGATACATTCAAAAATGCTAACATTATCAGACCATAGCTATAGTCTTCAAAACTGGTTTGCGGCAAATGCAAAACCTCTTTTGTTCTCCACACAGAAGTGTGCATGCATGCAACCAAAGCTTGCTCAGACACGATTGGTTGATGTAACTCGGGCTATAAGTGGACTACAAACTGAAACCAGAAGACCAGAAACCTCAGGACTTCCCATCAGATTCTGCATATTTACAGGGATTACTCTGTACACTGATGTTTCAGCGATAACGTCAGTGTACCTCCCCCACCTGCACATAAAGAAGCAACATTTGTCACTCAAAATACTACTACTACTGCTGAAAGTAATAATAATAATATAAATAATAATAATAATAAAGAAATGTTCACTGTTTCTCCGTTCTCACATCAGTCTGTGCATTTACAAACAGCTTTTTTTTTCTTTTCCCATTCAGTTGCTTGTGTCTTCCATTTATAGACTAGACCAGAGAAGGCTCGAGAACTTGTTGTTCACCTGACTAGAAATAAACATTTTCCACGAAGCAGTAGGCGTACTATTGTTAATCCACTGAGTAATCTTTGGTCAGTTTGTTTTCTTCCATAACAGCTCTGCAGTTATCTTCTTTCAGACTGACGTCCTCAAATGTGTTTCGTTTTGTCTTGTATATACAATTGTAAAAAGTCTGGACTCCATATAAAAAAAGACAGAATGCAGTCTATTTGAACATGAAATATTCACAACCAATTTTCATTAAAACATGGCAACAACAAGTAAACAAACAAACAAACAAAAACCTGCTGACAACTATTACTGTACTGGACCAGGAACAGACAGCGAACATAGTTCATCAGTGCTTTCATTTAGAAATGCCACTTCCTTCTCCGGGAACAAGCTTATCAAAGGTGGACCGAGGTGAAGTGGGAAAATGTCCTGTGGTCTGAGTGGTCGATATTTATCAAAATGTTTATTTATGCTTGTTATCGGGCTCGTTATCGCACTTCACAAAACACTCAATGAGATCACACTGGGCTACATCAGTGCGCCTGCCACAAATGATATTTACACGTATTGGAGTGCCACATGTGGCCGAAGAGGCAACATTCTGCACTTATTACAACAACATGAAGCTGTAGTAATAGTCTGGTTAAACTGGCCTATTTTTGTCCAGAGCTATCAGCCTGTCAGACTTGGTAATCAGCTGCAAACTTAACCTGAAGACAGAGTGAAAAATAGGGAAAACACTCAGTTTAGCTGTTGGGTGTCCTCAGATTTCCAGTGCTGTGTTTAATGAGTAGTTGATGCAACACCGTGTTAAACATGCCCTCTTTTCAAAATGTGCTGCTGGCATCAAATTCAAAATGATACATTTTTGACTAAAAAACAACATTTCCGAGTTTCAGCATTTGATGTGTAATATGTGTTGGAGTTTTAATGATCTGCAAATCATTTTGTTTTTATGTACATTTCACCATTCAGCTCTAAAATGCCTGATCGGGCTAAGGCTGGTTTTAGGTTATTTGAAGAATCCATTTAATGCTGTGATTCTTCATACAAAGATCTGTGACTGTAGACTTGGCTGAACGGTTTGGCTGCCTGTTGCCTTCATAGTGCTTATGTGCATTTTTCAGTACATATTGTCACTCTCTACATTGCCTTCTCAGCGCACTTACTTACGTAAACTTAAGAAGCTGTAATGCTGCGGGTGCGTTCTTCTTTGAAGGAGATGAGCTTGTGTGCGACGCAGTGTAGATGCACTGCAGACACAATTCACACAGTGGCCTATTTCCTTTCAGCCTGTTTCCACACAGCCACAGAGCTCTTTTCTTTCAGGTTCCTTTGGGTCACAAGTCACATCTGACAGATTCCTGTGTGGGTTTTAAATTATCAGTTGACATGTAAAAAGGCAAAAGAAAATATTAAGTAGACATACATTTGTTTAAGAATGATTTCATAAAAATGTGAGGGGATTAGGGCTTTGATGTTAGGGCTTGGAGATGACACGTCGGCGTCTGAAACTGCCAATTCTTCAGAGCGTAGCTCGCAATTCTGCCTCGTTTGATTTTGTGTCCCACTCATCTTTCATTTGTGACTGACAGCGCAAAGACACACATTGAAAAACCTTGGAACCCTCTCGGTACTCTCAAAGCCCTGCTGGAGTTTGTCACGTAGTTTTGGGGAGTTTGTGAGCTTTTGTAACTGTTGATGTAGCTGACACATTTACATTACACTGAGACTCAAACTAAACTTAAATATGAGCTTACTTGAAGTACGTTAGATGATTTAGAGTTTGGATTAGCGATGTAAAAGCATTTCCTTTAGCTGAAGATTGGATAGTGCTAACATATTTTTCATACAGTCTGCCAGCTTGTATTACTTTTGGACGTGCTGATTTGATTTCTAATAAACGGGTCTTAAAATTCCCTTTAAAAGATATGTCACACTACCACGAAGCACAAGGTGAACTTTTCAAAGCTACCTGATTTCTTATTGCTGCTAGACACCTCACATTTTGCATCATAAGTCATTTGCATGAATCAATTATCGTAATGGTTGCTAATCGATTTTCTGACAGCTATTTGAATTATGGTTCCAGGTTTAGTGACAGTGCTTTTTTTTCCTTATTAAATCAAAATAATACAAATAGAATATGCTAATAGCTTTATTGTGTTATTTTCTGAAAGGGAGACTCTCATTTTGTTATTTCTTTATAATTTTGTTAACCAGCCCGTGAACAGTAGCATTGTGTGTTTTGTGGCTCCGGAGAAGATTTGTCAGCTTTGAAAAAATAACCCTGATCATGTACAGTGTCTGGGCTTGCAGAAGTGCATTTATACCAGGAAGCCTAGGCTCTTGTATGCATTATGGATGAGCAAGATTTTTATGAGAGACTAAAATTCTCTCTAAAGTTTTTATCTCAGGGGCTTAGGTTTGAACGTCAGGCATATAAAGAAGAAAGTGTGTACTTTATTGTACTTTATTGAGCCCCGTGGGGAAATTGCTCTCTGCATTTAACCCATTCACTCAGTGAAGCAGTGGGCAGCCATTGGGCGCCCGGGGAGCAGTGTGTAGGGACGGTACCTTGCTCAGGGGTACCTCAGGGTAGCTGTTAAGGGGAATCGAACCCCCGACCTTCCGATCATGGGGCAACCACTCTACCTACTGAGCTATCCCTGCCCTAAAAGACCGTATTACTCATTAAAATGAAACAGTAGGCTAAGAAGGAGAAACTGATTCTCTAAATAAATGAATATTAATTGCACTGCTGAACTTGTTCATTGATATCACCTCACAGCAAGATGCCTCTCTATTTAAAACCACTTGTCAGCTGGAGCCTTTCTGCGTGGAGTTTGCACGTTCTTCTTGTTCCTGCATCGTTTTCATCTGCATGCTTTGGTTGAAAAACTGAGGATTCTCGAGTTAACCTAACATATAGGATTTAATGTGAGTGCGTGGCTTTCAAGAAATCCAGCTCCTGTCCTTTACCACTCCAGATAGACTCCGGACCTGTCACTTTTACCCCTAGATTGGTACATCTTGGTTTTGTAGTGCACACTCAGTACAAATGAAGCCAAGCCAAGCCAACACCAACCACTGACCAGCGTGCTAAACTCAGGAATAAATATGCATTACAGTAACATAAATAGAATTCTAAGACAAAATAAAAGCATCAAAGACAATTCAGAATCAGAATCAGAATGGGGTTTATTAACAAATGTTGAGCAGGTTTACAACATTAGGAAATTGCTGCGGTGCTTCAGTGCAAACATAGTGTCATAAATAGCACTTAAATAGACATGGAAAAAAATAAAAGTAGGGATAAGAATTAAAAGTGCTACGTGGGAAGATATGTGCATGAGATATACATGAGATATATACATGAGAATAAGAATTAAGAGTGCTACGTTGAAAGATATATACATGAGTGCAGGTGGTGATCAGTGCCTGTTACGTCCCTCTGCAGCTTTTAATCGTCTCAGTGTTTTCAGCTGGTGCTAATTGGCCACACCTAGTCAGGTGTGGATAAAAGCATACCTGAGGCAAGCTTTCCGGCAGTGCACTAGTCTTTGCCTTGGTGGCACCAGCCATTTTAGCTAACCTGGTTTTCCATTTTAGGATGAAACCTCTTCTCACCCACACTCTGTTATTCATCTCCTTTTTTTTATGTTGCGGCTTTTGAGCCGGGTCGTAACATAAGTGGTGGCACGTCCGGGATATTTGGACATTTTAGTGGAGACTGAATGTCAGTTTGTTTTGCTTTTAAGTGGGTGAGTGATGGTGTTCACTGTAATTGAGCAAACTCCCTTTAGTTAGTGTGTTTCAGCTGGGTGGCTGTGCTGCCCTTCCATCGAAGCACTTGTTTGTTGTTTTGCTTTATTGTTTTAGTTTATTGTGTTTGGTGGCTATCCTGGGTGGGGGTACGCTTCAGGGTTTGGTGGGAGACTGTACCCCGGTCTGCTGCCTATCCTTGAGTTTGCGTTTAAAGGTGCCTCGAGCCCGGTACACCACTGAAGACTAGACGGGTAAAGTTTTATTGTTTTTTAGCATTTTAGGATGGGAGTTGCACATAGTAAATCAGTGGCACCAAACTTGGTAGGAGGTTTGAGACCATTCTTGATTATGGTCTGTAGCTGAGGCAGGTAGGCTGTTTTTAAGTTGGCATTGTGTGCACACCCTGTGTGTGCATATGTCAGTGTGGATGGATGCTAATGAGATCCTTGTGAGGTGAGTGTTTTGTGCTGTGACCTTTAGTGTTGTGGGGAATATGGCTATTTTGTTGGATCACTTGTGAGTGTTGTTGGCCAGGTGATGGCAATAACACTGTGGGGTGCTGAGCCACCCTTGATGTGATCATTGTGTGGCCATAGCTCTCCATTTTGTGGTTGGTCACTAGTATGCTTGATTTACTGAACTTTTTGGATTAAAGTAACTTGTTGTGGTATAGGCCCACTTGTATGTGACTGTTTGTGTGGTGGAGACAACAGATCACTTAGTTGTGATTATTTGTTGCTACTTTTGGTTGTGTGTTGTAGCAGATCAGGTAATCATTTTGGGTTTGTGACTGTTGTGCTCCTTTGTGTTGGTCACATGTTACTTTTTGTCTGTTCAGTGTGGCAACTTCAAATCCTCATGCCCATCCATGCTTAGAGATGCCAACTATAACGTGAACACTGCTTCTGTTAGCTTTAACTTTTATTCCAGGTTTGTGGGTCAAGGAACTGAAGGCTTCAGAGGGGCTTTTAATAAATTTAAGGGTCCTAGAGGAACCCTTTTAAGGGAGGAGGTGTTACGTCCCTCTGCAGCTTTTAATCGTCTCAGTGTTTTCAGCTGGTGCTAATTGGCCACACCTAGTCAGGTGTGGATAAAAGCATACCTGAGGCAAGCTTTCCGGCAGTGCACTAGTCTTTGCCTTGGTGGCACCAGCCATTTTAGCCAACCTGGTTTTCCATTTTAGGATGAAACCTCTTCTCACCCACACTCTGTTATTCATCTCCTTTTTTTTATGTTGCGGCTTTTGAGCCGGGTCGTAACAGTGCCAAACATGGAATGATGCAGTGAACACAGCGTAGGGTCATGTGTTAGTGGCGGGTACAGTCATATGGTTATTGTTCATGTGTCCAACAGCAGAGGGGAAGAAACTGTTCTTATGGCGAGAGGTTCTGGTGCGAATGGACCGGAGCCTCCTGCCTGAGGGGAGCAGGTCAAACAGACTGTGTCCAGGGTGAGAAGGGTCAGCTGAGATCCAAGCTGCACGCCGCAATGTCCTGGAGGTGTACAGGTCCTGCAAAGATGGGAGTCTGCAGCCAGTCACCTTCTCAGCAGAGCGCACAACACGCTGCAGTCTCTGTTTGTCCCTGATAGTGGCTCCAGCGTACCACACGGTGATGGAGGAGGTGAGGATGGACTCGATGATTGCAGTGTAGAACTGCATCATCGTCCGTGTTGGCAGGTTGAATTTCTTCAGCTGCCTCAGGAAGTACATCCTCTGCTGGGCTTTCTTGATGACGGAGGTGATGGTGGGCTCCCACTTCAGGTCCTGGGTGATGGTGGTACCCAGGAAGCGGAATGAGTCCACAGAGGTGATGGGGCTGTCAGTCAGGATGATGGGGGGGAGTGGGGCTATGTGCTTCCTGAAGTCCACAATAATCTCCACTGTCTTCTGGGCATTCAGCACCAGGTTGTTGTGGCTGCACCAGGACACCAGACGTTCAACCTCCCTCCTGTAGGCAGACTCGTCCCCGTCCGAGATGAGTCCAATAACGGTGGTGTCATCTGCAAACTTGATTAGCTTGACAGACTGGTGGGTGGAGGTGCAGCAGTTGGTGTACAGGGAGAAGAGCAGAGGAGAAAGAACACAGCCCTGAGGGGAGCCGGTGCTGATGGTCCGGGAGTCCGAGACATTCTTTCCCAGCCTCACATGCTGCTTCCTGTCCGTCAGTAAGTCAGTAATCCACCGGCAGATGGGATCAGGCACATTCATCTGGGAAAGCTTGTCTCGGAGATGGTCTGGAAGGATGGTGTTGAAAGCAGAGCTGAAGTCCACAAACAGGATCCTGGCGTAGGTTCCTGGGGAGTCCAGATGCTGCAGGATGAAGTGTAGGGCCATGTTGATGGCGTCGTCTACAGACCTGTTGGCTCTATATGCAAACTGCAGGGGGTCCAGGAGGGGGGCCGTGAGGGTCCTGAGATGGGAGAGAACTAGGCGCTCAAAAGACTTCATGACCACAGATGTCAGAGCCACGGGTCTGTAGTCATTTAGTCCAGTGATCCTAGGTTTCTTGGGGACAGGGATTATGGTGGAGGAATTGCAGGAATTAAACATGATTAAAACAATAAAATAAAGAATAAAATCAACAGCTCATACTGTGTAGAAGCAAAACAACATTAAAACTGAAAGAAAAAAAACTCACATAAATGAACATATTTGTCACGTATTTAAAGTTTTATCTGGAAGTTTAAAAACTGCTGAAACTACAGTCCCTTACATGACCACTTGAGGCTGTCTCTCAACTGTCTTTTATGGCGTATTTTTGCACCTAGCCTATCCAGTCTTTCAGTGATGACGTGATGAATCCTGCTTCCGGGCCCAAACTACTCTGTGTTTGATAAGACATGTTTTAATGCTTTGTATCTTGTTCTATTTAATCTCAACAAGCCCCTAAAAACAGTCAGTGATCACTGTCGGACTCTCTTGGTTTTTATTACCACTATTCATTTTAAAGCTCAGTTTTTAAAAACTTACGATGTAACTACAGCCCAGCCCATGCAGCAGTATATTAATGACTAACCTCGTATTGTGGATGGATTACCTCAGTTGTTCTCCTCACTGAGGTTTGGTCCGTTTACATCCTGCCAAGCGATTGCATTTGTCCCTAACCATCGGGAACCCTCACATTAACTTTTATCGAGTGGAAAAATTTTTTTAGTGTTCGTCCTCCAGCTTTACTGTTACTGTTTATACTAACATAGCTGTGTCGCTAGTGATCGTGTAGCACATCATTATATACCAGGTAGTCCAACTTCAGTAACCCTACAAACGTCACTGCTGTTTAGTTTTCTGTCTTCATTTATGTCAGAAGTGATAGCAGAGCTGTACGTCTTAATTTTTTTTGGTAGAGCAGCAAGACTGATCATTTTATTAAAGATGAAAGAATTTGGAAAGTTTTTCAACTTTCAGTAATGCCACCGTGATCGTTTGACTTTGGGACCTGCAGTGTAGTTTGGGCTCAGACACGGCTAATGACGTCAGACTTAAAGACCGGATTATATGGCTTGCTGTTTGGTTAAAAAGATTTTTTGGGGGCCAGATTGGGCAACTGCAAACTGGGTTTAGGTGTTAACCCCCCCCGAAAACTGCTGTTAGTATATTTAAACTCAGTGAGAAAATTGCGCGATAAAATGTGGGAACTCAAAAAATATAGGAAGGAGACGATTTTGATGGACTTTACTGCTAAGTGATTTAAAAAGTTTTTGTGCTTCGTATTAAACTGAACTGTGTTTAAAAAACAGTGAAACCTTTGTAAAACTAACACCTGTTAGATCACCTATTTTGGACTTATGCTCACTTGCTACTTTGCCCCATTTAGTCAGTCTGGTACTGGGTGTACAGCCCCTTGCTGACAAAGCTAGCTCCTATTGGCTGGAAATTTAGCACTCCACTCTCCAAAAATGGGCTCTTCTGTCTGGACAAACCAAGGTGGTAACAGCCATAAACTGAGCCTTCAGAACTGGAGTTCACAATGACTACCTCTGCCCTTTATGTACAATCTATACTTTCATGAAATGCCTCTAACAGTCTCCTTTTTTCTAGCTTCATACATAATTCATAAAGATTTAAAATATTCCGTTAAGTCTTCAACAACCAGCAATCATACACGCTAACAAAGTGTAGACACAATCATCCTTCTGAAGCGCTGCCTGTTCACCATATGTCCCATGGTGAATATATAACCTTTAATTTGTAATATATTATCCTCACTTGAGCCCCCTCGTGTAGCCCTCTGAATTATCCATCCCATCAATGCACCGAACAGCGATCCATGATGTGGCATCCACACTCGCTCTCCTTAAAATCGCAGTGTGTCAGCAAGAGGCCTGCTCCCCTTGTGTTAGTCACAAAGGCACAAAGGAGTCTGCCACAGTGACAGACTGGATGCTTCACACGGCGCTTGTGCCTCTGAGCGAGCGAGCGTGCTCATTTGCGTGCGCGCGGCTCTTTTTGTGGCGGTGGCAGTTTCATGCTAAGTTTCTTCCAGAGAAAGAGAGAAAGACAGCCATCATTGGGGCTCAGTTCTAAAAATAATACCCCAGTATGTCTTTGTACTGTTGTGCCATTCCTATTTTCTAAAGACAATAAGTTATTTATTTATTTATTTTACAGTGACTAGCAGAGCCCGGTGTCTAAAAACTCAATATGTTGCACTTATATTTATAGTGCCATTCCTCTGCTTTGACAAGCCATCATGTTTTGGTGAAGCACAATAAATTTTCTGCGTTTTAAAGGGCCCCGTTTGACTGTGTTGTATTGAATTATCCAACATATAATATGTCTCGGTGACAAGCCATCAAACTAAAGAAATCCAACATTACAGAAGTGGTGGCGGCAGCATTTCCCAACTCTTTGTGGCAGCATCACGGTCAGAGCTGTAAGTTGTCAAAATATGCAAGTATAAAGGGGGATTTAGGGGCCTTTTTTCAGCTTCTACAAGGCTGCGACTGAAGGTTTCTCTTAGACAGTGATAATGCTGTAGTTTTGCAGCAGTGACGAACGTGCTCTCTTTCATCAAGTGAAATCATGACACCACAAATTTTCTAGGTCAAGGCTGTTGACAGTGTGAGTGGGAAAAGAGAGGAGAGGTGAAATCAAAGGGTGAGGAAGAGACGTAAAGGGAAAAGCGAGAGGAAGACACGAAGACCAAAGTCTGAGACTGAGATTGACTACGTGCGTGTGTGTGTGTTTTCATGTGCGTCAGCTCCGTTGTTCCTTTTAACACAGCGGCCCCGTGCTTCCATTCACGACAACAACGTGTCAGCAAGAAAAATGAAACAACAGGAGAAAAAAAGCAGCCTGATACCACCGAAGCATTGGTTACACTTGTGCACACATCTAATCCCAAGTATCTGCTCCTGTGAGGCTTTGTGGACTCACTTGGCCTCAAAATGTCCACCTTGTATTTCTCTCTGCTTTTCTTTTATTATCAGATTACTGGTTCACTACCTGTGGTTGAGCAGTCTTCTGTTCTCTGTAGCTGCTGTTGGATTTCCAGCCACTTGGAGGAGCAGTTACTGCTTTCAAATGTATTTCTGTCCACATAGCAACATAAATTTTAATATGGCTTTAGCTAGTTTAACTATGCTTTTCATCAACTCGCAAGTGAAGCATCTTGTAGCCAGCTGGTACAACGTGTCCTTTCTATGGTGAGGGGAAGATAAAGACGAGGTTTATTGAAGGTCAACAACCTCTTTATTTAAAACCATGCTACAGTATGACAACTATGTGTAGCATTATACTGTAAAAGGTAAAATGGCCTGTATTTGTATAGCGCTTTACTTAGTCTCCAAGGACCCCAAAGCGCTTTACACTACATTCAGTCATTCACCCATTTATACAGTGGTGATGGCAAGCTACATTGTAGCCAGTGGCGGTCCTAGCCTGTTTGGCGCCCTGGGCGAACACTCCCCCCCCCCCCCCCCCCCCCCCCCACACACACACACACAGACAAAACATATTAAGGATTGTACATTAACATAAAGCTGTTGCACACACACACACATATGAAGAGAGAGAGAGTATGCATAGTATGCAAACGGCTACCAAACAGCCATCATAATTCGTCATACAATGGGAACAGGGCAAATCAGCAATTGACAATGACTACTAAATATTAAAATCTGTAACATAATGTATTATTTGATTTAATTGAGACTTTAAATCATCAAACTGTAAATTTTAAATTGTTATTGATCCCTTTATATTAGTCCTAAAGTGTATATTTATTTTCTTACTCTTCTTATATATATTGTTTGTTTACTTGCACTGCTGTAACTGGAGCCTCGCCTTTACTGGACTGTAGCGGAGATGACAATAAATTTTACTTTGACTTCAGCAGCGAGCAGGTGCACCGAGGGCTCTCGCGCTCACTTTTCGTGTATAGAATTTCGGAAAAAAATCGGTGCAAATTATAAGTCTGTATTATACCGGCAACGGAAGGTTGCCGGTTCAAGTGAATAGCAAAGTGAATAGCAACGATGTTAACCCTACTAATGCCATAAGCACCTCCCAGCTTAATAATTGCATAGCTACTGCCTTATCCCATAGCTAGTGTAGCATTAGCTAAATTGGCTAATGTAGCTTCACCTAATGCTACTAACTCATTGTTTCACTATGCGGGTAAATTTATGCAAGTTTCCCAAAATATCTAAGTCTCATATCTTAATGAGATTCAAAATCAATATTTGGGTACGACCTCAAGTTTTATCCCTCCATAAGAGTTAACGTATTGCATAGTATTATGAATTAGCTGAGGTGACACGTAGCAGAAAGCCAGAACCACAGTGGGCACAAATCTGTCACTCAAAGCACCCACGCCTCTAATAATACATCATTTTAAGCAATAACAAAGTGTAAATGATGAGTTATTTAAAAAATAAAATCCTGTCCACATAGCCCATTTTTGACACCAATCAAAAATGAGAGAATTAGCTAAAGAGATCAGTTTTTATTTTTGCTTTAAAGTAGGCATTTAAAATAGAAGCTAGTGGAAAGAGAAGTGACCAGTAGATTTCATTGAGGTTGGTAGTAAATTGCAAGCCTGTCCTTTTTCCAGTGTCACTGCTGGAAACATGCGATCAAAGCTCGCTAACATTACTTGTCCTAAAAAAATATCTGATACTGATTGTTTTTATTATTGAGACATAAAACCTCAAAGCTAAGGTGTTACACGTGAGAAAGGATTTGGGTTTTTTTCTCTTTAATAGCAGATCACAGATAATCCTTATTTATAATAAATGAGCAGCAGGTGCACTTCAAAACATTATAACAGACCAGGTCAGCAACATCCGGCCAATGCTTTACAATAAAACATTAAGTAGACGCAGGACACTCTCAACACTCTGCTCTGTGACGCTTTCCTCACTTTAGGTTAATGACTTTCTCTTCAAATATATTGCACATTGTTCACCTGCTCAGAATCTTTGTGCAATAAATTACTTTTATGAAGAGGAATGTAGGTTCTTCAATTACCTTCCTTTGAAAGGAGGTTTCGGTGTGCATAAATAAGCGCGGAGCTGACAGTAGCAGACACCAAAAATACTCTAAGGGGTGAAGCACCTAATTTAGCAACTAAGAAACTGGAGAGCAAAAGCTAAAATCCATAAAGAGGAATCCAGCAACCTCGAGCGGAACTTTGACACGGTGATATTTTATCATCGAGGCAGCTCTTGACACAAACACACCTTCAGTAATAAAGTGTCACTAAAGGAAATGGGGAAGTGAGCCAAGGAAGTCATGAGGTCTGTCGTCTCAGGTTTTGAAGTGAATTCATTACGCACAAAGAGAGATGCTCGGCTGGATACAAATATTCAGATATTTTTAAATAGATTTATAATATGAATAACATCTTAATAAGCATAAAAGTTCAGCTAATGGCCATTAGGTTGGTATTCATCACTAGCATAATGCCAGCCTGCGGGATGTATGCTCAAAAAATGAAAACACTGCTGTGCCAGATGTGACTGTGAACACAAATAAATACAAATTGTACATTTTCTTACCTGTGACTCGAAAAATCATGGCTTAGGTTTGATCTTATGGAGTGCTCAGTGCTCATCTAACCAGTTAGTATCTCTTAAAACTGCATCTGAAACAATATCCACGTGACATGACGGCGTTATGCTGTTGTTGCAGCATTTCAATTTTGTCTCCCACATCTGCGTCTCCTCGTGTAGCCCTACTGTTGTTGCACCATTCTGCCTGTTTTTGCTGATAGATTGTGCTTTTGAGCTGCTGAGCAGACTCTTTTAAGACAACAAGGTCAGCCCATTAGGCAGTGCTTCAGAGCGATGTTGAATGTGTCGAATGTGGGGATTATTGGGTGAGACTTTGCAGGCTGTGTACACTCACTGCGAAGTGAGTTTAGCTCAAGGGGACTCCATGCAGATAAGAGCAGTTTTTATACACCAGAGTATAATAATAAGCTCCTGTGGGCTTAATAGAGAAAATTGTGTTTGGCAGGGGCTAAATCTTGATAACACTAAAATGTACTTAGTTTTGTTCTTTCTTTCTTTTTTTTTGTTGTTGTTATGAGTCGAGCCTGGCTTTTTGTTTAGCTGTTCATTGAGTGCTTAAATTTAATTATAACATTTCCTGTGGAGAGGCAAATGTTTGCCCTGGTTTTGTGTGTGGAGTTTTTCAGATTTTCAGAGCACTGTTCACTGTCTTATAATTGTCTTTGTAATTGATTTTGGGGGCATATGAGGTTCAATTAAAGCAAAAGAAAAGCTGCTCTGCGTGACTCCTGCGCAGGCTGTGTACTTTTGAGTGCTCACATATGCCTATATATCTATTTATATTTGAGTTAGTGCACATCATCTTCTCAAAGTGTGCTATACCGACTGAGTTGTCCTTCTGTGACACTGTGTCGTTTCACTTGAACGCCTGATCGGTCCATCTCTCCAGGCAGTATGACGTCTTCCTCCCCAGGAGGGCTTTTAGCGTGCGTTAGTCGTGTGTGCGCGTGTGCGCGTCAGCGTGTTATTTTGCTGTGCTTCCTTAACTGTGAGTATGACACACCCAGCTGTACCTTCTGGCTTTCTTTGAGATACACATAGGAACACACTTGTGTGTCTTTGTGAGGACTCTTAGAACCTGGTATCACCATGTTTGTCCCCAGGACTGTCAGTGGAGCTGTTTTTATGACATAATAGCTTCCTGGTTGATTTTTTTTTTTTTTTTTTAAATCATTAGTGTTTTAAAACTAAAAAAACATTCCTGTTAAGCCTTCCAGTGCCCATCCTGGTCTTCATTAATACTTCAATTTAGATTCTAAAGTTTCTTTGGTCTAATGTTAATATTTGTTTTTATTTCATAGGTTACACCTTGTGGATGCAGACAGACAAATATCCTTTTGACTGACCTATTCTATTTCTTGTATAGATTTAACTTATGGGTTTTCCATAAAAGAACAGATTTATTTTTTTTGTCTAAACCAGCAGTCCCCAACCCTTTTTTGCGCGACGGACCAGTTAATGTCTGATAATATTTTCACGGACCGGCCTTTAAGGTGTCACGGATAAATACAACAAAATAAAACAAGTGCCAGTAACAAAAAAAAGAAGATTTATTCATAACACATGGGAAAAAACCCAGGGAAACTGAGTTAACGATAAAAATGATAAAAACCAATAAAAACACTGAAAACCATAAATTTCACACCCGAGCCTCAACTCTCGCGATCCAGTACCAAACGAATCATGGACTGGTACCGGTCCGTGGCCCGGAAGTTGGGGACCACTGATCTAATCCAAAGAACAACTGAGAAAAAAACCCTCTACTAAGTCCAAAATATAAATCTACAAGAATAATTCTACATTTATTATTCAGCACAGAATAAAAACCTGTCGTATGGCTAAAATCCTGTCTTTGACCCATTGATGGTACAGAATAATATACAAATGAAGCCATCATAGATGCACATTATGTCTGACTTCATTATGTCTGCCTGTAGTTTGCCTCAGACAAAACACTTTTGTTGATGAGTTTTGTCAAACATTTGGGTCGTTCTGCATTTCAGAAAGGAGGATTATTCAGGGTATGCTCATAAGCTAACAACTTGTGACAGTAAGTTGTTAGTTTCACAGAAAGCGCTGCACTTCACTGAGATGGTACTCTTGAGGTTTCATAACTGGACTTCACATGGCTGACGTCATTGTAGCTACCTCCATCTTTTATACCATCTGAGTCATTCATCCGGTACGACCACAGCAGTCTTTAAGGAGACTTTGATTTGCAAGTCCACGAAATCAGAACAACGTGATTGGGCAGCTGTGCTGATGGTGTGTGAGCCCAGTCCCCAAATGGCGCTCAAAGGTATGGTTGGTTTCATGTGCAATTTACAGAAGTTGCCTGGTGCAGTCCATTCATTTCAAAATCAAGCGCAAAAAAACATCCTCTTTTTTGGCATTAAATATCAGCGCAGTTGATATTAAATTGTGTGATGTGAATGTTAGTAAATTAGTTTGTGCGCTTGATTTAAATAGTCCCCTCCCTATTTTGGGCTTTAAGAAAGGAGCTCCCAGAAATACATATGTAACTGGGGCAGCTGCCTAAATTTCAAGGATCTCCACCTCTTACATGCAGTCTTGTAAATCTAGACCCTAGTGAGGTAAACACATCGATACAACCCCCTTGGCCCCTTACCAAAACAATTACCAACTCTCAAAACTGCCCTTTGAAGTTGAGACATGTGTGCCATCAGTGCTATAGGGAGGTGCCACATATATGTGCGCACACTGCCATGTGAATCGGGACTAACTGCAGTCTTTGGGCAGTAGGACACACTATGCCAATTAGCAGAAGATGAACTAACCACACTTCCCATTTGACCACTGGTACGCACACATAAAGAAAGAGAGGGAAAGAAAAGGTTGCAAAACAGGGAAATTACTTCTAATCCGGGGGCCTGTGATGAAAATACTTTTAACTTCTCCCTCGTGGGCCACAACAAGGATTTAACAACCTCTTTGACTGCTACTATATCGCACAGATTTACCTGCTGTTTCCTCTGCTGTAAAATGGCTTTTGCTTTCGTTCAGCGGTGTACAGGGCTGGTTGAAGAGCTGCACCACTGCGGGGGAGGAAGGCACACTGCGATCACAACCTCCAATATGTCAAAAGTAATTAGGCTGTTCGGCGAGTATACCCTATTATGTGCAGAGAGGTGTGTGCTGTTAATTAGACTGATGAGGAGATTCTCTAATAAGCCCAGCATAGACCATCAAACACATGTCTCGTTTTGTTCTGATTAGACTTCTTTTCTCATTGAAACTGGGAATTCGCAAAGCATGTTTGCTAATGCACTGCAGTTTATTAAGTGGTTTTGTGCAAATATATGAATGATTAGTGAAGTATTGATCGGTCTGTTGAAAGAAGTTTAATAGGCAAATATTGTGGTATTTGATAGTTAATAGAGGCCACATAATTATAGCTTCCTTGCTGTTCCTTGTCAGACTTAACAGGATGTTAAATATGTTTTGGTTTTTCGACTGTTGACGGACAAAACAAGTCATCATGGGATGAACTGTCGAGATTTAATTTGAATGTTGCACCAATCTAAAGTGATTCGCTCTATATTTACATGCATGCTTATCTTCAAGCACTGCTTTGTAATCATTTTGCAGTGAGCAAGACAAAATGGCATAAAATGATGAATTGCAGGGACCCACAGGTGTTTCTGGGTGCAAAAGTACAATCAATTTTTCAATAAATGCATTTGCCAATGAAGTCTGTGGGTAGAATGCTAACCTTTCCTGTGAGTGTGCCACTAAAACCTTCCTTTAAAGCAGGTTGGTGGTAAGTGTGGTGCCAATGCAGTGCCACCGTATTCAATTCTTAAAGCAAAGCCTTGAATAAGGTCCCTTGTTGCAAGACTTTGCTGGAAGGTAAGGCTGCATGAGCCATTCCAACATCTCTTCTGTCATTATTGTGGATTTGTCTCATTGTGTCTTTTTTTTTCTTCTTTTCAGTTTTTTTCCCACCTAAACTTCAAAGTTTCTTGCAGGTAAAAATATGCATGGTAGAAATAAACTGCTGTAGATCACTCTTTGAAAATCTTTGTTGACAGCGTGCCACTAAACGCACTGAAGCTACAAATTAGACAGTGACACTTGTCGTCGTTTAAATGAGCTTTGGTCCAAGAATTTGATAGTCGGCTACATTTTTCGCGTGACAAGCGTTTCATTTCCCAAAACGACCTTCTCTCCCAAGGGAGAGAGCTGAAAAAGGGGGTTCTGCTTTAATTAGGCTAGCTCGCTCGCAAAACATAAAAAAACAACAAAAAGAGTGGAGTAGTGGAGGGATGAAAGATGGAGAGCTAGAATGCAGGAGAGGATGAAGGTGCGGAAAGTGTGAGGAGGAGGAGAGCAGATAATGAGAGGCAGGGTGACAGTATGAAAGAGTGCAAGAGGAAGAGAGCGTGTCAAGAATCAAGGGGGGGTTGTTTGCCTGCGGCCGCCTCATGGTGTGATGTCGCTGAATCTTCTCACCGTGTTTTATTACAAGGGGCTCGGTGTTGGGGTCGGTCTTGTCAGCATGTCAGCTAGCTTATGTTGGCTCGTGCGTCTCGGCGTGTCCGCTCGCACCGTGTCAACGTTCATTTTTGCATGCAGTGGCTGAGTTCATGCCACGAGTGACACAGGAGATAAGAAGGAACCCAACTTACCTACATAACGGCGGGGTGGGGCTCGGCGGTTTCTCTTGTTCCACTTCCTCTGAGAGCAACACGGAGCACCTTTAATGATTTGAATAAGTCTACCCCCCAGTTTGCTGCGGTCATGGTCAACTATATTTCCTGTAACACGCGTTAGTTACCAGGAAAGTGGAGTGGCATAAAAATTTCAGGCATGCTTTCCATTACACTGGTTTGCTGCAGACTTTACACGAGGGTCAGTTTGTCATCAGCTTTAAGATCCTTTATTTTAAATACTATTTTTCCTTCGTTCTTTATGTTGCTTTCTATTTACAGTATTGCAGTAACATTATTTGTTGACATGCTAAATATTTAATGAAATATATCTGTCATTCTCCAATTTCACAGCTCGCCAGGCTTTGCATTCATGCGACAGGGCAATACATAAAACTGATTCTTAGAGCTGCTCACATAGCCATTTTTCGCCATTAACACAGTGGGATCTATAGCATGAAGACGTATTATGACCTGTTTAACAGCGAGCGTTGCCATCTGGGCTTTGCTGTCGTGTAGCTTTGCTTACGGCGACTCTCGCGCTGTAATTCTTGGGTTTCTTTGTTGCAATGTGAGAAGGTACGGTCAGCGTTGTGAAGTGTGTTACTGTGTCGGTGTGTCACCCAGCAGTGATTTAATCGGCGTGCCAGGAAAAAAAATGGAGGTTAGAGCTGATGGTGTAGTTTCAGTGGGACGCATGAAGTCATTAGTAACATCCAGATCAGCTGAACGCTACTTCCATACATTCGCCTAATGAAGTCGTTTATTTGATTGCTGTTGCCGCTGCTGACTTATTACACCTGTATGCAATTATTCTTTAATATATGCTAACTGCCAATTTGAGGCAGCAACATGTTAAATTGATGCAATCATTTATTTCTGAAAAGGAATTACAGTTTTAAAAAATGCGCATAAAATCACCAGATATGCATACAACAGTGTGTGTGTGTGTGTGTGTGTGTGTGTGTGTGTGTGTGTGTGTGTGTGTGCGCGCGCGCGGGTTTCTTTGCATTTTCTTTTTTTTAGCAGGAAATTAAATCACTGGTGAATCAAAGAACATGGTTACAGGGATGCAAAAGTCATATGAAAGTGTGGTATTGTCAGAGAGAAGCAGAAAGAAGTCCTGCTTATTGATTTACACCAATGCTCTTAATGACTGCATAGCACACCCACAAAAGTCAAAATAAATAGCTTCCATGGCTTCCTGGATATCTTCTAATGCTGTTGATGAATATTTTTTTGCCTCTTATTCAAAAAAAGCTCTTACAAATCTGCCTTTCTAAAAAATATTATTATTATTATTATTATTATTTATTAGATTTTAAGGTTTTCAAATGCAAAATCCTTCGAGGCAAATCTTGCCACTTTTCCATCTTGGCAACAGCTCTGGGCTCTTCTGTCAGGCCATTATTTTTTCTGCCAAGCATGTAGTTGCGTCAGAGCAAGAACACAACTGGACATGTTTGCTCTTATAAAGAGGACCAGCAGATTTTGTTTTACACTAGTCCTGGGTTATGTGTTTGGTGTTACCCAAAGATTTCCCCCTCAGGATTCTTTCAATGACAAGTCTTTCTGGTTATATTTTAAAATTTTGTTTTCTTTTATTTTCTTGAATAGTCAGGCCCCATCTTATCTTAAAGACCTTGTAATGTCACATCTCACCAGTAGAGCACTTTTGTCATGGGCTGCTGGATTACTTGTTTTCTAGAGTATTTACAAGTAGAATGGGAGGCAGAGCCTTTGGCTTTCAGGGCCTCTCCTGTGGAAACAGCTTTCAGTTTGGATTCAGGATTAAGATTCGGTTTAAAACATTCCTTTTTAATAAAGCTTATAGTTAGGGCTTGATCTGGTGACCCAGATCCCTCCCTTAGTCATCATGCTGAAATAGGCCTAGGCTGCTTTGGGTTCCCATGTTCCACTGAATGTTTCTTCTTCAATTACTTCTTTTTATACTTTCTACCTCTGTACACACCACTCTGTATTTAATCATTAGTTATTATTAATCTCTGGTTCTTTCTCATAGTGTGTCTTTAGTCCTGATTCCTCCCATCACATCCAACTAGTTGCAGCAGATGGTTACCCCTCCCTGAGCCTTGTTCTGCTGTAGGTTACTTCCTGTTAAAAGGGATTTTTTTCCTTCCCACTGTCACCGAGTGCTTGCTCATAGGGTGTCATCTGATTTTGGGGGTTTATTTGTATTGAGGTGACGGTTGTTGTGATTTGGTGCCTTACAAATACAAGTGAATTGAGTTGAATATATCTGCTAACTTCATTGTGTCCTTAATTATATTCTACTAACAGTTCTAGTTCTGGTGCATTTGCCTCATTCAGTGGTTAACTCTGAATTTCAATCTACAACTAGAAAATCAAAGAAAACACAAAAGTCCAATTTCCCATTCGGGACTTGGGAATGGTTTCATTTTCAGTGACAGTTATATTATATGTTATCCAGCTACTACATCAATCAAATCTTTCTTCTGTCATTCGTGACTTAATAAAGCTTCAGACAGCGACTGTCGTTGTAATCATAAATGTGAAATATTAGATATGCTGCCTTTTCCATGATAGAATTACATTTCCACATACTGTCAAAGCTAAATAATGCAATATGGGATAAAGTCATTTGTGTACATAATGAACACTGAGTAATGAGGGTGTGTTCTTCCTTGGCACTGCCTAATGTGATTAGGCAGGCTATCTGCTTTGAACATAACTGTTTTCTGTTACGCAGAGGTTCGAATAAAACCTGGATTAACCGGATTACCTTCATCATTATGTCCTGTCATTGTGGCTTGTGTTCAAACTAGATTAACATACCCAGGGGTCGTTTGTTTTTTGTTGTTGTTGTTTTTTGCGCCTCTTTATCTCTTTATCACAGGTGCACAGAACAGACAGAGCATGAATATGAATGGTACATATCACAAAGCAGTGCTGAAAGTTGTCATCTGAGCTGACTATTAATTAAATCCATACCTGTCCTTCTGGTGCAGCCTCCTCTTTTCAGCTCTTTCTCTCTCTCTCTGTCTCTTTTTGTCTGACAGAGACAGTGATGGATACAAGGACGGCGACAGCTGAGCTTGGCTGGATATCGTTCCCTGCCAATGGAGTAAGAACAATGTGCAAAGGTGTACTCTGTGTGTGTGTGTGTGTGTGTGTGTGTGTGTGTGTGTGTGTGTGTGTGTGTGTGTGTGTGTGTGTGTGTGTGTGTGTGTGTCCGTGCGCCCTTGGGAAAAAACTGTTTGAGTACACTTTACAGTGGTCCAGTAATGAGTCTGTCAAATTCCTAATTACAGTAGCAAGGTGACACCAATTAACCACTACTGATGTAAATAGAATGCATTCCAAAAGATCAGTGAGGTGCATCACATGGGAGTCCGCAGCAGCTGAATAGAATAGAATAGAATAGAATAGAATGGGTTTTTCCATCTAAATTGAGCTCCTTGGCTGTTTAAATTCTGGCTTGGCGACTGGCCGGTCACAGTGGTCTGCTGTGTGCGTTTGAGGTGAGTGACTCTAATTGTGATGAATGGTTTACCCATGTAGCACAGAACAAGGTAGAGGAGAAAAAAAGAGAAGGAGACAAAATGGGAGGGAGGGATAAAGTTTAATTTGTGTCAGGTTTTGGTAAACCCATTCATCATTTTGGCCTCTCCTCTCCCCTCTCCCTCTGCTTCCTCCCCTCTCCTACTACTTGGCCCTTCTTCTCACACGCACACATCGCCCAGTGGGAGGAGGTGAGCGGTTACGATGAGAACCTGAACACCATCAGGACGTACCAGGTGTGTAACGTGTTTGAGCCCAGCCAGAACAACTGGCTCCTCACCACTTACATCGACCGGCGCGCGGCGCAACGCATCTACGTGGAGATCCGCTTCACTGTGCGCGACTGTGCCTCCATACCGAGTGTCCTGGGCTCCTGCAAAGAGACGTTCAACCTCTACTACCTAGAGACCGACAGGACTGTTTCAGACGGCATCAAAGGGGTGGAGTACTGGGCCAACGCACCCTTCCTAAAGGTAAACACTTTAGGTAAAAAGAGGGGAGAGGGAGTAAAGATATAGTGTTATTTACAGATTTTTAAAAAGCAACAAAAACCCTATACAGTGGGGCAAAAAAGTATTTAGTCAGCCACCGATTGTGCAAGTTCCCCCACCTAAAATGATGACAGAGGTCAGTAATTTGCACCAGAGGTACACTTCAACTGTGAGAGACAGAATGTGAAAAAAAAATCCATGAATCCACATGGTAGGATTTGTAAAGAATTTATTCGTAAATCAGGGTGGAAAATAAGTATTTGGTCAATAACAAAAATACAACTCAGTACTTTGTAACATAACCTTTGTTGGCAATAACAGAGGTCAAACATTTACTATAGGTCTTTACCAGGTTTGCACACACAGTAGCTGGTATTTTGGCCCATTCCTCCATGCAGATCTTCTCGAGAGCAGTGATGTTTTGGGGCTGTCGCCGAGCAACACGGACTTTCAACTCCCGCCACAGATTTTCTATGGGGTTGAGGTCTGGAGACTGGCTAGGCCACTCCAGGACTTTCAAATGCTTCTTACGGAGCCACTCCTTTGTTGCCCGGGCGGTGTGTTTTGGATCATTGTCATGTTGGAAGACCCAGCCTCGTTTCATCTTCAAAGTTCTCACTGATGGAAGGAGGTTTTGGCTCAAAATCTCACGATACATGGCCCCATTCATTCTGTCCTTAACACGGATCAGTCGTCCTGTCCCCTTGGCAGAAAAACAGCCCCATAGCATGATGTTTCCACCCCCATGCTTCACAGTAGGTATGGTGTTCTTGGGATGCAACTCAGTATTCTTCTTCCTCCAAACACGACGAGTTGAGTTTATACCAAAAAGTTCTACTTTGGTTTCATCTGACCACATGACATTCTCCCAATCCTCTGCTGTATCATCCATGTGCTCTCTGGCAAACTTCAGACGGGCCTGGACATGCACTGGCTTCAGCAGCAGAACACGTCTGGCACTGCGGGATTTGATTCCCTGCCGTTGTAGTGTGTTACTGATGGTGACCTTTGTTACTTTGGTCCCAGCTCTCTGCAGGTCATTCACCAGGTCCCCCCGTGTGGTTCTGGGATCTTTGCTCACCGTTCTCATGATCATTTTGACCCCACGGGATGAGATCTTGCGTGGAGCCCCAGATCGAGGGAGATTATCAGTGGTCTTGTATGTCTTCCATTTTCTGATGATTGCTCCCACAGTTGATTTTTTCACACCAAGCTGCTTGCCTATTGTAGATTCACTCTTCCCAGTCTGGTGCAGGTCTACAATACTTTTCCTGGTGTCCTTCGAAAGCTCTTTGGTCTTGGCCATGGCGGAGTTTGGAGTCTGACTGTTTGAGGCTGTGGACAGGTGTCTTTTATACAGATGATGAGTTCAAACAGGTGCCATTCATACAGGTAACGAGTGGGGGACAGAAAAGCTTCTTACAGAAGACGTTACAGGTCTGTGAGAGCCAGAGATTTTCCTTGTTTGAGGTGACCAAATACTTATTTTCCACCCTAATTTACGAATAAATTCTTTACAAATCCTACCATGTGAATTCATGGATTTTTTTTTCACATTCTGTCTCTCACAGTTGAAGTGTACCTCTGGTGCAAATTACTGACCTCTGTCATCATTTTAAGTGGGGGAACTTGCACAATCGGTGGCTGACTAAATACTTTTTTGCCCCACTGTATACCTATCATTGCCTCTTGCATATCTGGAAAGCTTCTCACTGTGGAAGTTCCATTGTGTCCACTTGCACCCATCCAAGTGGAAATTCTCTTGTGTGTCAAAATGGTGACCACTGGACATCATTTTCGTTTTGAGGAAGTGAACAAACTGACAGGAATTTTGCTATGTGCAACAACGCAAAGACTGCACACCCAACACCTTGGGGCTTGAACGTTGTGGTCTTATCAACTAAAACTGCTGGTTCTTAGCTGGAGACCAAGCAGATTCCAGAAAGTGTTAAATTACACCTTCCTTGTATGTCAGTTCAAAAGAATGAAATCCAAACATTGAACCAGTCCAAAATTGATCAGTAAGTAAGTAAAACTGCAACAAAGGCTAAAAGTATTGTAGCCTGAAGCCTTAACCTCCACTCGCTATTAGAATTTAACCCGTATTGACTGAATGTGTTTGTGCTTGTTGAGATTCATAAGTCACCTCTCTACTTAAATGTCATGCTCATGCTCTCATGCATTTGCAATTTCACAGAGACGTTTAATTTTGCCTGGCCACTGTGGAGGTTTATCGGGGGGAAAGATACAATAACAGCATTTCATAGCATTTGGGCATTAGCGTGTTTACCTGATAGGTAGAAAATCTAAATCAATAAAGAAAACCTTTGTTAAAAATGTATCTTTTTTTCCTTCTTTTTCTCTCTGTCAGGTGGACACCATTGCAGCAGATGAGAGTTTCTCCCAGGTTGATTTTGGGGGCAGGCTGATGAAAGTGAACACAGAAGTGAGAAGTTTTGGGCCTCTGTCCAAAGGCAGAGGTTTCCATTTGGCTTTCCAGGACTTAGGCGCTTGCATGTCGCTTCTGGCCGTCAGGGTATTCTACAAGAAATGCCCCAGCATCGTGCAGAACTTTGCTTTCTTCCCAGAGGTATGAAACAGAGCTAATTGAAATCGGTGGTGATTTTTACGAGAGCTTGGCACAGCCATCGGATGGATATTTAAATGGAATTTTTTAATGATTCTTATTTTGTGCAGACGCTGACCGGAGCAGAGTCCACCTCATTAGTCATCGCCAGAGGAAGCTGCATCCCCAACGCCGAGGAAGTAGACGTGCCCATAAAGCTCTACTGTAATGGAGACGGAGAGTGGATGGTACCCATAGGCAGCTGCAGCTGCAAGGCGGGTTATGAACCTGACAATGGCAATGTGTGCCGAGGTAAATCTGTACATTAACGAGGCCGTGCTAGTTCAAACTGAGCTCGTAAAAAATGAAGATGAAATGAGAACATCAGCAAATACTGCACCGCATCAGTGCATATCAGAGGTGCTGCTGTGTGGACTGAACTGATAATCTGTTCTCAGATCTCTGCTGATGACCTTGCTACAGCAAACACTTAAACACGCTGCACATGACTTTCTTGTTATTTTGTAGCAAAAGCTAACAATCCAGTATGACAGCAAATCAATAACCAACAAACACGCGTCTAATATTGAGCCCCAGCAAACATGCTACTGTGGCAATCAATATCTTATAGCATACGTCGACCTCCAACATGGAAATTATTTAAACAGAGGAAATACTATTTTAATCAAAAACATTTCAGCTTTCTTTGTTTATATGTCCCAAATATATGATTTTTTAAATAAATGGAACTGTATATTTGCTGAGTAAATTCTGGAGGAAATGCAAGTGCTTTATTAGCTCCAGGAGGGAAAAAAAGTGTGTCAGTTTTGGCAGAGTTAACTGAATAATTTCATGCGTGTATATATTTTATGCCCAACCGGGCAGCGCATGATGTTCCATATGTTAATGCTTCTAGAGGCAGACTCGGGTGAACGTGGTGCAGAAATAGCTCCTCTTTCCTCTGTGTTCCAAATATCTCTCTCTCCTTTCCATCCTTTTTATATCTGGCCTTGTTCCCCATTTCCTCTCCGAAGTAGTACCCATCATTTCTTATTCTCCCTGGAGAGTCTCATTCATTTTATGTGTGTGTTTGTGCGTGCATGTGCGTGTATATGTGGTGACTTAGTGAGTGTGTGGTGGGCGTGTGATGTATGTACATATGGTGAAATGATAAGTGAGGCCGCTTCAGCCCATGTTAATTAGTTTAGCGTGTTCTAGTCAGATTAGTCGAGCGCAAATTGGTGGCGAACTGTCACACAGTGTTGGAGAGATAGAAGGGCGTGAGGAAGAATGACGAGAAGGAACAAGTGAAAGGAAAAGAAGAAGCAAAGATAAAGAAAATTAGGGAAAAACCTCTGGAGAGATGAACTGCAAAGTAAGTTTTTTTTTTTTTTTTTTTTTTAAAGAGAACAAACCAAGGACATAAAGGTTAAAACTGTGAGATAAAACAGATAGAGAGCCTAAAGACTGAATAGTTTTTCTTCCTGCCTCTGGTAAAATGCATGCAAGTACATGGACTGAAATGTCAGCTTAGCCTTTGTTGTCACTCTCTCTTTTTAACAGAAAAACTTGCAGCTTTTGAAAGGGGTAAACTCGTCCTGATTCAAAGAAGATAGTGAATACGTCTGACAGTGTTACAGCTCTATAGAAAAACCACTGCTAAAGGACTAAATTACCAGGTTTACAAGATGTTGGCTATATATAAAAAAAAATCCTACGGTGTTTAGCCTTACAATAATACGCTTGCTATAACCAAAGAATGTTCTCATGAGTTCTTATTACTCCTTTATCTGTGTCTATTTAGAGTAATCGTGATAACAGAAGTTCAAACTTGAGCCCAATACCCAGGAAAATAATAATGTTTCAGTTCAATGAAAGTAAAAAGACTAAATTATAAGGCTCATTTATTTATTTTTGAATGATAATAATAATAATACTGTATTCAGCTACAACTGTTTCTGTGCTTCTGGTGGCTTGGCACCATATTTAAAATGCTGATCACTTATTGGTAAGATAGGCTGTCACTGTTTCTGTCTTGTTGCTTCTAAGAGAGACCTTTCATATTTTTAGACACAGATAATTATGGAAGCCCGTTTCTGCCACAAAAAAAGGAAAAAAGTATCCATAACTCGAAATTTTGAGCCATTTTCTCGAAATTTTGACGTATTAACTCGAAATTTCGACTTAAGTCTAAATTTCGAGAAAAGTAGCTCAGTAATCTACGTGAATGACGTCATTTCCTAGTTACCCGGAAGCTGAAGCCCTCAGCTACAAATGCTACAGCTAAGCTACCAGTATTACAGCCAGTCATGAATGCACAAATTGCTGATTATTTTCAGTGTGGTTTCACAAATGATGAAATCCTCGTGTTATTAGCTGAATCACATGATGTTACTATCAGCAAACGTACTCTCGAAAGCGCCAATTTGTTGCGACCCTGTTTTGAGTGCGCATTCCACGTACATTACTGATTGGCAGAGCTAACTAGAAATTTCAAGTTACTTTTCTCAAAATTTCAAGTTAATAAATCGAATTTTCAAGAAAATACGTCGAAATTTCGAGTTAATAAGTTGAAATTTTTTTGAAAGTACGTCAAAACTTTGAGTTATAGATGCTTTTTCTTTTAGTGGCGGAAACGGGCTTCCACAGATAATTGTGTTTTCCTGTTAAATTAAAAATCTCTAACAATGGTACAGACTTATAGACTGATAAGTTTTGTTGCCCAGCTTCAACATTAAGGTTATCGTGTTAGTAGCAGCTACCTGATGCATTAAGAATAACTTATCAGACAGCTAATTTGAATAAGTAATAGTTAAACAGCTCATGTTGCCATGTGCACCAGCCAGATTAGTGTTCGTGGTAACTGTTTGATATTTGAATGTTGTTTAAAAAGAAGCTTTATTTACTTCACAAAAGTCTTCATATAGACAAAGCTGTCCGTATTTATGATGCATCTGATAAAATAAAATTGCATCAATTAGCATCCAAGTATCATTTTTTTGCCAACTCTACCTTAAAAAACGAAAACAAAACATTCTGACATTTTCAGAATTTTGGTTTTGAAAGGTTTGGTAAGTATCAGTTCTGGTGACCTCCATATAGTCCTATGACTGTTAAGATAACATAGGCCAGACAAAAAAGTCTAGAAAACAGGAATGCTCCAAAACACTAGCTCGTAGTGGTTTTAGCTATTTCAAAAAAAAACGTCTGTTTCTATTTTTGAACATGGGCTATCTGTTCCTAAGACACTGTTGTTTTAGTGATTAGAAGTTGCTTCTAGAAGTTTCATTATTAACACTTATCAATGTTTGTCATATATGGATTTCAAATTAAAACTTTTTAAGCCTTCATTGTGAGTAGTGTGACTATACAGTATGTTCTTATAGCAGTTCGTGAAATAGTCAATTCAGTTTGATTAGGTTTTATTTATATAGCACCAAATTACAGCAGCAGTCACCCTATGGCAGGTGTAAAGACCCCCGAATAATTGAAATAAGAAAACGCCAACATCCAAATGATCCCCTTGTGCGCAAGCACTTGGAATCATTGGAAAGAAAAAACTCCCTTATGACAGGAAGAAACCTCCGGCAGAACCAGGCTCAGTGCACTGGGCCCCGGTCTGATGGGCCTGGGCCCCCCTTCCCTGGCGGGTCGCGGAGGGTGGGAGTGCCTACTGGGGTCAGCGGGGGAGCTGGCCCCAGGGAGGGGTTACCTGCCCCTCCCTTCCTTCCCTCCCTCCCCATCTCCAGCTGCCTCCCTCTTCCCGCTCCTCCACAACCACCCACACATGCAGGGCCTTGGAGTGGGGGTATGTCACCAGGGTGCAGAGGAGGCTACCCCCCCCCCCCCCCCCGTCCCCTTCTGGCTGCCTCTGCCTCAATTTTATCCCACAACTTAGACATTCACATTATTCACACTCTCATTACACATACATATAGGATCTTGGGGGTGGGCACAATCACGGAGTCCAAATTACCATCAGGGTGTACACCTCACCCCTGGCATCGTTGCCCACCTCTCAATTTTAAATACACTTAGTCATTGAGGGCTAGCAGGAGGGACCATGCTCTTACCTGCTGCTCCTTGGCAGGTAGCTCCATGCCCTCCTGGGTTTTAATTGCACCTTAGAACACATATGCATCAACACTACAATGAGCGGGTGGAGGGAGGTTTGGAGTCTTCTCCCACCCCCATTCTCTGCGGCCTGCTGGAGCGGGAGGGCTAGTAGGAGGAGTTGGCCGTCCGACTGCGGTCTGGGGTGTGGGGCCTCCCTGCTGCTGCGGAGTCGGGGTGGTCTGCCTCTCCCCACCGCAGGGAAAAGGGTAACACCACCTGGGTCTGGGTGCAATTCCCCCCTCCAGGGGCAAGGGTACCTAGACCCGGTTTGTAGAGTACGCTTGGGGAGTGTGATTGTGTGTACAGCGTCTCTTTATGTCTGTCTCCACGTTGGTTGAGTGTGGAGTGAGTGCATATGAGAGCATGAGGGTGGGAATGGATGTTTGTGTCTGTGTGTGCCTGTATGTCTGTGTCTATATGTCAGGTTGGGTATCAGACGCCACCTCTCTGGGGACACCTCAGGCCCTCCAAGGTTTGGAGGCCTATCTCCACCCACCACCACTTCCCCTGCCGGTGGCGGACTCCCTCAGGTGTCGGTGTGTTGGTGGTTCTTTGTGTCTGGGGGTGGGCGTCCGGGTACACACCGGCTCACTCCTTGGCGGCCGCTTGTCGGGGCCTGGGGCCTGGGGCTCGCTCGGGCCCCTTTGGAGGTGGGGTGCCCCCGGCCTCTCGGCCTGGGGCTCGGTCACTCAGGCACAGCTGGGGGCCGGCGGAGCTCACGGGCGCGTCACTGCAACTCCCCCTGACTTCTGCTCCGCGGCTGCTGGGCGAGCCCTCATCTGGGACTCTCCTCAGCTCTTACTGGAACAGTGGCGCGGCTGCCCCTCTGTTGGTCTTCCATGGTCTCTTGTGTTCTGGGGGCCTCTGGATGTCTGGAGTTTTGATCTCCTCCATACCCGCTTCACACCCTGGAGGACGGGGCTGTGGCCCCCCCACACTCCCTAGCAGACCATTACATGGAGAAACCTTTGGAATGCAAGCATGCTGATCCACACAGGTATGCACACATGGGTATTCACAGACGCGGACTAAAGCTTTCTTGGCTGCTGCCTCAAAGCACACTGTGCGCTGTCTATCTTGCGTGCTGCACAATATCGTTTATTATTTAGTAAATATTGATATCTATGACTAGCTAGTTTATTGTGATGGTGCTTTGTTTTCTCTATTATTATGTTGCTCTTTGTTGTTTGCTGTCTCCTCTGTTTGTTTTTTTTGTTTGTTTGTTTGTTTTTTTTCTCCATACAGGTGACCCAGGAGTTTTTTTTCTCTCTCTCTCTCTTCCCCCCCCCTTCTCACCGTCTCTTCTCCCCTTTGGTTTTCTTTCTTTCTCTCCCCCTCTTTCTCTCATTCATTCCCCCTGTCCTATTTATTAAAAAAAAAAAGAAAAAAAAAAAAAAAAGACAAAGGATGAACTGAAGCTCTGCCATCACGTAATGTCGCATACTGCTGTTTCTGATGTCATTTAGAAAAAAAAAGAAAAAAAAGAAAAAGAACCAGGCTCAGTGAGGTCGTGACCGGTTGGGAGGGAGGAGTCACAACCTTTAGTCTACTGATTTGTGTTCCTGAACATTAACATGATTTCCTGAGCATGACTTTTGATCAGTCTGCTCTCATATGTTCTTATTCATGTATACAAAGTGAATACTGTCAACTTGTAAAGCGCAACAAAAAGTCTGCATTTGGAGCTTGAAAATAACACCCAAGTTTGAGACACATCACTTGTAAATACACAAGAATATGTTGTTTGGTTAAGTGTAGGCATTTATCTCAGTCAGGTGTAGGCACTGAAATGGATTTTTCTAGGGTTCGGGGTTAGGTTAAGAAAAAGATCAGGGTTTGGTTCAAAATACAACATGTGCCATTTCTTCTAAAGCTTTGTTTTCTTCTTTGCCACAATGATGCCTCCCTGCTTTCTCTTAGCAAAATATAAGCTGCTGTGACAAAATATACTTCCTACCAAAATACTCTATTTACAAATTCGTGCTCGCTGACACAAAAAAACGTGGCAGTTTGTGTCCGTGAACACGGGAAAATAAATAGCTTCTTCATAAGCAGTTGATTTGAGCTTTTGTTTTTGTTGACTGAGATGTAATACACAGTACAGTGGGGCAAAAAAGTATTTAGTCAGCCACCGATTGTGCAAGTTCCCCCACCTAAAATGATGACAGAGGTCAGTAATTTGCACCAGAGGTACACTTCAACTGTGAGAGACAGAATGTGGAAAAAATATCCATGAATCCACATGGTAGGATTTGTAAAGAATTTATTCGTAAATCAGGGTGGAAAATAAGTATTTGGTCAATAACAAAAATACAACTCAATACTTTGTAACATAACCTTTGTTGGCAATAACAGAGGTCAAACGTTTACTATAGGTCTTTACCAGGTTTGCACACACAGTAGCTGGTATTTTGGCCCATTCCTCCATGCAGATCTTCTCGAGAGCAGTGATGTTTTGGGGCTGTCGCCGAGCAACACGGACTTTCAACTCTCGCCACAGATTTTCTATGGGGTTGAGGTCTGGAGACTGGCTAGGCCACTCCAGGACTTTCAAATGCTTCTTACGGAGCCACTCCTTTGTTGCCCGGGCGGTGTGTTTTGGATCATTGTCATGTTGGAAGACCCAGCCTCGTTTCATCTTCAAAGTTCTCACTGATGGAAGGAGGTTTTGGCTCAAAATCTCACGATACATGGCCCCATTCATTCTGTCCTTAACACGGATCAGTCGTCCTGTCCCCTTGGCAGAAAAACAGCCCCATAGCATGATGTTTCCACCCCCATGCTTCACAGTAGGTATGGTGTTCTTGGGATGCAACTCAGTATTCTTCTTCCTCCAAACACGACGAGTTGAGTTTATACCAAAAAGTTCTACTTTGGTTTCATCTGACCACATGACATTCTCCCAATCCTCTGCTGTATCATCCATGTGCTCTCTGGCAAACTTCAGACGGGCCTGGACATGCACTGGCTTCAGCAGCGGAACACGTCTGGCACTGCGGGATTTGATTCCCTGCCGTTGTAGTGTGTTACTGATGGTGACCTTTGTTACTTTGGTCCCAGCTCTCTGCAGGTCATTCACCAGGTCCCCCCGTGTGGTTCTGGGATCTTTGCTCACCGTTCTCATGATCATTTTGACCCCACGGGATGAGGTCTTGCGTGGAGCCCCAGATCGAGGGAGATTATCAGTGGTCTTGTATGTCTTCCATTTTCTGATGATTGCTCCCACAGTTGATTTTTTCACACCAAGCTGCTTGCCTATTGTAGATTCACTCTTCCCAGTCTGGTGCAGGTCTACAATACTTTTCCTGGTGTCCTTCGAAAGCTCTTTGGTCTTGGCCATGGCGGAGTTTGGAGTCTGACTGTTTGAGGCTGTGGACAGGTGTCTTTTATACAGATGATGAGTTCAAACAGGTGCCATTCATACAGGTAACGAGTGGGGGACAGAAAAGCTTCTTACAGAAGACGTTACAGGTCTGTGAGAGCCAGAGATTTTCCTTGTTTGAGGTGACCAAATACTTATTTTCCACCCTAATTTACGAATAAATTCTTTACAAATCCTACCATGTGAATTCATGGATTTTTTTTTCACATTCTGTCTCTCACAGTTGAAGTGTACCTCTGGTGCAAATTACTGACCTCTGTCATCATTTTAAGTGGGGGAACTTGCACAATCGGTGGCTGACTAAATACTTTTTTGCCCCACTGTATATCACATATCCTCACTAGACAGGGTGACTGGACGTTCCCGGAGTCATTGGTTAGTTGTTGTTCTGAGACAGTCCTCATTCAAAGGACCAAGTCATTTGTAATTCTTATTGTATAATGATGGTTTGAGTACACAAACCAAAGGCAGACTTGAGGGACGTGGCTTAACACTCTCTGTGAAGGCTTTTTGAGCTTAAGCAGTGATTTAAAGTGTCGTGGGACAGAGCATGTCCTGTCTGTCTTCCTCAAGCTGGCATCTTTTTGGTGTGCTTTTCTGCCAATCAGCTGATAACAACTTGGCAGGAAGCTGGACTCACTATTAGAACAGATGGTCATCTTTTTGTGTGTGTTTTTGTGCGTGTGTGTAAGGCCACAGAGATGGTGTTTATTTTGCACCAAATCAGCATATTGTGCAAACCATAAGGCAAAATTGGCTCAGCATCAAAGTACATCAAAGAGCGTGTGTGTTTGAGTGCGCGTGTCTCTTTTAAGTCAATATTCAAGAGCCATGCTTGAAATTCACCACACTACAGATGTATGCACTACCAATGAATACACACAAACATCCCCTGCTGTGAACTTTAACAATGCCCTGAGCTTTTCAAACCCAGGGGCTTTTAAAACACTCGCACAAGCACGCACATACTCATGCAAGTTTTTAATAATTGATCAGTGAGCCTGTTTGCCAGCTTTAGACAATTGTGTGACTCCACACAGCTGGCAAAGGGCACAGGTGGAAAAAAGAGAGGAGCAATCTCTTGCTCTTTGTCCGCTTTTAACACTTCATCTCCGTGTTGCTCCGACCTTTACTCCTGTCTCTAGAATGTTCTGTTTTGCTATTCCACTTTATTTCAGATTTCTTCCTTATGTAGGAAGAATTTTCTGCACGATTTGAATTCATTTTTTTGCTCTAAATCTCATATCCTAGTAATCACACACATCACATAGTTTATGTAATCAAATGGAAAGTACTTTTTTTACATTTAAATTAAATCATCAAAAACAAAATGTAGTCATTCATATGTGAATATTTTTATATATTTACAACAAATCTGGGCATGTTTGCCTAAGAATGTAAACATAAATATATCAATATATAAATCAATAACCAATTACTAAAGTCCCAGGATAAAATACTGCTATGTAATATACCAATTAAATGTAAACTGTAGAAACAATATATCACTTCCCATGACTCAAGAACTATAATTTCTCCTGTATTCTAAAAAGTTTGGAAAGAAAGTACTTCTGGACTTCTTTAGGTTTCACGAAGACTTTTAACTCTCAACCAAGAGGCTTCTACAGTTTGCTTTCTTTCCAGTCTCCATAAACTTCCATGACCTGCATGTCTGAGAATCTACACACAGTTTCTCTAAATATCTGTGTAGGTTCTAAATCGTTGCCAGTAGAATAGCCTGTCTGCAAACGGCGACTGCAGAGTGTCATTGTTGTTGAAGTTCAGTATGCTACATTGCAGATTTCCTGCAATACTTTGGCCCGAGACTCCTAATATAAACGAGGCAGCTCGACTTGTGTACCTGATTTGTGGCATAATTTGCACAGTACGGTTTCCTGGTCTGTGTCAGACTTTTCATAACCAAATCATGTCCAAGCTAGAGAGATAGCCGTAACTCCTCAATTTGTTTCAGCTGGTCATTCAGTTTGGAGCTGCCCGGTTTTGTCTCAACTTCACAGGAAATGTTGATATACTCTATTGCAAACGTTATCCAATGCGATGGGAAAATAGTGCTGTAAACAGTGTATTTTGTCACAGCCTGAAATAAATGATAGAGTATAATAAGTTTACCATCCGATATATTTCCACATATATGTCCACAAAAGATTTGTATAGCATACTGACCTTTGCCTGTGAGACATGCAGCAGCCATCACCAACTTTATCATACTACTTGAAATGTGAGTTGGATGCTGTTGAATACAATAGAAACAACAGAAATGACAGAATAATGGATTGTTGTTTATCCTACTTGAGTCAGTATTTTGTTCTTTTCAGCCTGCACAAAAACACACAAACAGAATTCACTGACATATGCCGGGTTACCAGTTTAAAATCCTTTGACAGAGAGAGAGACAGAAAAGGATAACTCTACACAGGGGTATCCAGAGATAAGTAATGGAGAGAGGTAGCAAGACTTGTTGCCATGGTGACACGCCCCATGTGTATGAGCAAGGTTTCTGAATAAATGACCTTGACAAGCCAGATGTCTATCTGCTTATTCAACTCAGAACAACACACACACACACACACACACACACACACACACACACACACACACACACACACACACACACACACACACACACACACACACACACACACACGAAGAGACGCTGACACTCCTGATGAGATGGCTTTAAAGAAAGGCAAATGTCTGGGTGTAAAGAAAACAGACAAACGAGGCAGACATCATTATTAGAAACTGAATGCGGGAGATGTATGTTTTTACAGGTGAGAAAATAAGCAGGATCAGAAGTTCTTTCAGGCTTTCTTTTCTTCATACGAGAACTATGATAGTCTCCCAGAAAAGACTGTCCAATAGTCCGTTCCATTATCTACATTAGTAGAGTCATGCACTTACTATGAAGGCCAGCTTTTCTTTCCAGCTTTGTGTAAGGCAGTATAGGGCAGCTATATGCACTTTGCCATCTGATACTACAGGGATTAATTACGCTTGCTACATTCCTAGAAGTATTTCATTCTTGCTGAGGGTGGTCAACAAAC
Organism: Rhamphochromis sp. 'chilingali'; assembly: GCF_963969265.1. Taxonomy (NCBI): domain Eukaryota; kingdom Metazoa; phylum Chordata; class Actinopteri; order Cichliformes; family Cichlidae; genus Rhamphochromis; species Rhamphochromis sp. 'chilingali'. The sequence goes on from NC_137934.1 coordinate 33,775,256, forward strand.
TTCAATGATCCGCTGACAAAACTGCAGCTTAACTGAGGGAAACGGTGGTAAATAAGGTTACTAATAAAGAACATCCTTTGCATGCCTGTTTTGATTATGGTATGTGATCTGACAACCATTTAGCTTGTCATGATTATGGACATAGCTAACGACTGCTTTGATTATGAGAAATGTTGGTCAAAACCTAAATGTTGGTCAAAACTTAAAGGTTTTGACCAACATAAAATTAAGAACCTTACCATTCCTGTTTTAATCAGTTTATACTATCTTAATATGCGATCACATTTTCTTGCTCTACTTAGACATGATAAGGATGCATCATAATAATAAAAAAACTATAAAATTCTGCCGTGTAATACCTTGAATAACCCTTACGATTACATATCCCAGATAGCATAACAACACTGACTAAGTAATGTATACTGATTATTGGTTCGTGGCTAGCAAGCAGTACAGTTTAAAGTTAATGAGTACTTTTAGATCCTGCTAAGTGCTTGTTAGCCTCCCTGGTATCGGCCTTAGTATTTTAGTATGTTTGCACTGTTTATTGAAATGTGTTTTTGGAGTTTAACTGGGAATTTTTGGGATTTCATATTGCGTTATATAACAGCAATGCTGCTAGCCTCTAAGCTGTTCAGTGCTAGCTAGCTGCTAAGCACTTCTGGGTTTGTTTGGGCAGTTGGTGACATACTTCCCTTTCTCTAATTCTCTGCCATAAAATTCAAATGTTGGAAAGCTGTTGGCAGCAATAATAGAAAGATTCAATCAAGTGTCATTTTTCTTTGCTTGTTACAAATAACAAACACAATGGATTTCATATTAATAATGGCATTAGATAGCAGAAATGCTATCTAATGCCTCTGTAAGTTCTAGATGTAAACTGCATCCATCTCTTATATACTTTTGGACCAGCTATGGCCTTTATAACATGATATGAAGTACTCCTTCTGTAGTTTCACAACGGTATGTTGGTCATTTAGAAAGTAATTTATAGTAAATTAGGGAGACAAAAACACTTTCCTTTATTGTAAATCATGTTAGAGCAAAAGCAAAACCAAGAAACGATAATATAACACGTCTGTGGCAGCAATTCAGCAGAGCAGTACTGTAGAAGCATTGAAATGAAAGAATAAAAACAGGATCAGTGTGTTTCTCTTCACCTTATACTCCCAATCTACATTTTTCCCCTTTGTTCCACTTTTTCCCCAATGCTTTTTTATTTTTGTCTCTTCAGACATTCCTTTTCATTCCTGACCCTTTCACCTACTGACATTTGATGACGTGAAACCCTAAGGATTTTCACTTGCTTTCTACTTTGTCTCACTTACTTCTGTCACTCGGTTCATTTTATCATTTGGACTTTACTAAATGCCTCCTTGCACACTCCTCTGTCTTCCACCATAAATCTATGAAACATTTGCATTTTAGTCTTACAGCGCCTAAAGCAGCTCAGGGATAAAGTAAACATTCATTACAGAGAAAGAAGGAAAACAAAATGCTAAAGATAAATCAAGACTAAAAAAAGAGAAAGGAAGACTAAAAAAATGCATTTGGTTTGCCTAAGCCTTTTGGCAGAGTTTTCATTTCAGTCTTATTCTTCATTTCACACCTCTCTGTTTCGGCTTTTACTTAAAGTCATACTTCAGAAGGCATTTACATTCACAAAGAGACACCTGTGACATCTCATGTGCAAATTAAGAACAGTAATCCTTCTAGGACAGAGTACTCTTTTTTTTTTTTTTTTTTTTTGTGTCCCGTTTGGATCTTTAGCCATCAGAATTGTTGTCTTAAGGCCAAGAAAGATGCCAAGCGGATTTATTTTACCAAGTGGATCATCATGGCCTTGCCATATTGGTCCATTTGATTGACCTTTATTATAATTATGAATTTATTTTATTTTCAGTTCCTACAAACGGGACAGACATGACTGGGGGATAGGACAGGGAGAAAGAATGAAAGAAAGAGAGGGAGAGAAAGAAAACCAAAGGGGAGAAGAGACGGTGAGAAGGGGGGGAAGAAAGAAAAAAAAAACCCAAACAACAAAAAAAAACAAAACACCTGGATCACCTGTATGGAGAAAAAAAACAGAAGAGAAAGCAAACAACAAAGAGCAACATAATAAAAAAAAACAGCACCATCACAATAAACTAGCTAGCAGTAGATATCAGTAGATACTAAATATTAAACGATATTGTGCAGCACGCAAGATAGACAGCGCACAATGTGCTTTGAGGCAGCAGCCAAGAAAGCTGTAGTCCGCGTCTGTGAACACCCGTGTGTGCATACCTGTGTGGATCAGCATGCTTGCATTCCAAAGGTTTCTCCATGTAACGATCTGCTAGAGGGTGTGGGGGGGCCATAGCCCCGTCCTCCAGGGTATGAAGCAGGTATGGAGGAGATCAAAACTCCAGACATCCAGAGGCCCCCAGAACACAAGAGACCATGGAAGACCAACAGAGGGGCAGCCGCGCCACTGTCTCAGTAAGAGCTGAGGAGAGTCCCAGATGAGGGCTCACTCAGCAGCCGCGGAGCAGAAGCCAGGGGGAGTTGCAGTGACGCGCCCGTGAGCTCCGCCGGCAGCCAGCCGTGCCTGAGTGACCGAGCCCCAGGCCGAGAGGCCGGGGGCACCCCACCTCCGAAGTGGCCCGAGCGAGCCCCAGGCTCCAGGCCCCGATAAGCGGCCGCCAAGGAGTGAGCCGGTGTGTACCCGGACGCCCACCCCCAGACACAAAGAACCACCGACGCACCGACACCTGAGGGAGTCCGCCACTGGCAGGGGAAGTGGTGGTGGGTGGAGATAGGCCTCCAAACCTTGGAGGGCCTGAGATGTCCCCAGAGAGGTGGCGTCTGATACCCAACCTGACATATAGACACAGACATACAGGCACACACAGATACAAACATCCATTCCCACCCTCATGCTCTCATATGCACTCACTCCACACTCAACCAACGTGGAGACAGACATAAAGAGACGCTGTACACACGATCACACTCCCCAAGCGTACTCTACGAACCGGGTCTAGGTACCCTTGCCCCTGGAGGGGGGAACTGCACCCAGACCCAGGTGGTGTTACCCTTTTCCCTGCGGTGGGGAGAGGCAGAGTAGGACAGAGTACTCTGACGCAACTTGCTAACATATTAACATGCTACTTTATCTTCCGACTGCAAGTTCAGTTCTCGTGGCTTTTTCATATTTTCTTTTCTTTACGTATTTTTTTAAATACGTATTTATGAATTTAAATTCATAAACGTGTACATTTGCTTCAGAGAGCCAGTGATGTGATTGTACAGCAATGCTTCTGGTTGATGACATCATGTTCAGGCTGTTGTTGAGCTTTGTTGAAATTAAAAATGCATGTCAATAATTAAAAATGCATTGGTTAAGAAAAAAGGGAGGGGGGTGCATGCATCTATGACATCAGAAAGGTGCTGTTTGGTCATTTATCCACCGTGAGTTTGTGTGGCTTGATTGAGCATGCATAAAGACATGTAGGACGGCAGTGCTTTAAGCCTTCCTGCTGAACTGAACCATGTTAAGTTGTGTCAGATGTGTGTATTAACACTTGGGAAATGCAAATGGCGCTGCGTATAAAAGCTAAGACGTGTAATTTTGTACAAATTACACGTCTTAGTAATTTTGTACAAATTACACGTCTTAGTAATTGGTCCAGCTTTACCTGCCGTGTCACATCAGATACTTTGCACAAACAGCAGCACACATCCAGCGATTGTTAATATCTATATGTAAAAAAAGAAAGAAAAAACAAACATAACAGATTTATTATTAACCACAATTCTTTTGATTTTCGTATTCACCCACCAAAAAATGTCGTTATGTTCACCATGTTCATGGTTTTGTTTCAAGTGTCACGTTCAGTGTACACCACACGTACGGGACTTAATGGTCACAAAAGTTTGTAACTGCAGTGGAATTTCTTTTTATGCATTGGCTGCTTTTTCTTTCATCTCCAGTCCAGTCCTTGTATTTGGCTATTTTCAGAAGAATGCTTTTCGTTTGTTTGTTTGTTAGTTGGTTTGGACACGTAACATTAACCTATGAATCATTTGAATATAAAGCGACCAACTATTAACAGAAAAGAACCAAAGAAATTATTTTAAATTGTATCTTCAGTATCTTTGTTACTAGTATTCTGTCACAAAAACACACAATTTTTCCCATTTTCTTTATTCAAGCTATGAAAAATGCAAAAAAGCGAATAGTTTCACTGAGATAAAACTGTATTTTTGCACCAACAAGATTCTTTGTTATTTGCTACCAGAATCCTGGTAAGAGTAAAAGTAAGAAAACATAATTCCAAACAGTAGCTAAAAAACCAACAACCCCTCGGCCCCCAGATACTTTTAAGCCTTCTTGCTTCCTCATGCATACTTTCTAGTTCTGTTAAACAAGGCCACTAACTCTGCAGCCAATATTAAACTGGCACTGACTCTGAAGTCCCGTGTCCGTATCTCTATGCTGCCTCCAGCAGTATTTGAAACCTTGAGATGAGAGCGCGTTGCCAAGGTGGACTGCAAAATTTCCACAGCACGTATCCAAGCTGAATAAGAATAATTATTATCTGGTCAGCAAGAGCCAACTCTGGATACATAAAAATTGGATAACGTAGGGTATCATCCTTAAAAATTCCCACTACGTGTTTCATGTCATGTCTGACCAATATTAAAAAGAGCTAGAGAAGAAAACGATAATCCAGTTTTCAGTTAATCAGCACAACATGATTCTGTGTCACTGTGCACAAAATGTTTTTGTGTATCTTGTCAGAACAAACTATTTTGCAGCTATCCCCAGAAAATCCCCTTCTGTGCTGTGTCAACCTCATAGTACCAATAATAACTCTACTGGCACGCCTGCTTTCTAATACAAAGTTTACCAAATGTGTCACGATCAAGGCAAACAAAAATGCACAGAAGCGCGATGCAAACCTGTTCTTTACTCTGAGTCACACGTTGGTTTTTATGTGTTTTTCCCGCTTCTTTTTTTCCCCGCAGCTTGTCCTCAGGGCACCTTTAAGTCATTCCAGGGGCCAGGACTGTGTCAGCAATGTCCGCCCAATAGCCGCTCCACTATCGAAGCTGCCACCCTCTGTGGTTGTCGGAATGGCTATTACCGAGGAGACATGGACAAACCGGAGGACCTGTGCACCAGTGAGTCAGCCTTTTTTTCTCCCCATCAGACACAATAGATAAATCTTTCAATATGAGCTTCAAGATGACCAACACATGTTTGCGAAAGGCAGGATTTTGGATGAAGCAACCAATAGCTGACATACTCGAGCGTATCAGTGGTTGACACCATCGACAGTCCAATATTTCATCATTAAGTTAAAGGCCAACATCTGCTTTGATTTATCATTGCGCCCCTAATTCTCTGTGCCTCGTTCAGAGCGCTGTAGCATCCCTGTCCTCATTAGGGGATTTGGGGAGCGGTAAGTAATAATGCTGCCACATTCCTCGGGCTTTCCATTGAAGTGAATATGTGTTTAGTGTGTTGAAGAGGCTATATTGCTATGCAAGATGAGGCACAGAGAGTTTGAAAAATGGAGCTCTCAATTCCTCAGAGAGATGGTGTAAGTAGGTTGAGACATGAATAATTTTGGACTGCATGCAGTTAGTCTGTGTGTGTGTGTGAGTGTGTACCTGTGTGCTTGTACATGTCCAGGTGACCTGAATACAGCTTTATGTTTTGGGGCGGGGGGTTAAAAAGCACTGGTTCATTCATAGTCTGGCCATATTTTGCTGTCACAGAGTCGTGAATGAATTTGCAATGCTGCGTCAGAAAAGCAGGACAAATGTTGACGGTGAATATTGCTGATCGGCCCCACATTTTGCGTTATTTTCTTATGCACTGGCTGTCACATCTGCATTCCTTTTGTATGTTCGTCATTTCATATATTTGAGGAATTGGCGCTTTGCTCTGGTTTACACTAATCAAATCAAACTCAGAAACTGGACATCTTTTCAGTCGCCGTCCTGCATCAACAGTGTTAAATTCTTGTGACTGACAGAATTTCTTGACCTTTTTTTTTAATCCTCTGCAGTCAGTAGAGTTCACTAAAAAAATGCTGAACACAAGCTTTAGTTGAGTCTGCAACTAAGCCTCATATGTTAGCGGCATAACAGCAGGCAAGCAATACAAAAAACCATCAGTCTTATAACTTCATGTGTGGAAGAATAAATGTTTGCCAGGTATGAGTCAATCTTTTCTTTTTTAATGAGTGGCGGTGCATAAGGTCGGCAATTAGTGAGACCCTCTTACAAAGTGCTAAGAGCGGGTTTTCTGGACTGAAAATAAACAGCTGTATAATAATGGCTGTCTCTTTGCTCACCTCTGGGATTCTCCCAGCACAGTTGTCATTTATACAAAAAGTCCCACGACGATCACTCAGACTATTTTGTGGTTTCACCACCATGGATCTTACACAGACAGCAAACATCAATTTGCTGATGAAAGCTCGGTTTGTGGATCCCAGTCAGGCACTCAATAGCTTTTCAGTGAATGGACCCACAGTATCCACACCTCATCCTAACCTCCACATGTCACATTAGGTCAGGAGTGCAACCACCATACTTTCTTTTTTTCCCCTTTCTTTTTCTAATGGTTTTGATGTTCACAGATTTACATACTCTGAATTCATTGACCGGGGTCAGACTGTCAAGTCTGAGTTCCACGGTAAGTCCTGAGACAGCAAAGAGAAAATTTGTTGAACATCCTGAACTGTAGTGAACCAAGCTTGTGGTTGTTGTCCCGCAAAATCCAGTCAGCTTCAGGCTGATCAGACAGCGTGGCTCAGTACACTCAAGATTTCATGTCGCAATTCTTTACTCTTCTTTATGAGTAATAAAAACAGGCAAACGCCCTTGTCTCAGCTGATTCACAGAGGATACAGTAAACTTCAGATTAGCAGGGTTAGGGGTTCCAGGCCTGCTCTTCCGGTTTTTCTGGTACAGGTTGATCATTTTGTCTAAACGCCGTTAAGAATGCTGAATGAGAGCTGCTCTGCTCTTTCTATCCTTGAGACTGAACACTGGTATGTATACCTAGTATCCTGTAACCCTGTTTATCGGTTTGTTCTCATGGCATCTTGTTTTCATTGCTGACCTGGATATTTATATGTCTACCTCATGGAGGATGCTCTTTTTACAGCTTCTTCCTTTATGCTGGAAATCCTTCTGTGATCATCCACACCATTGCCTTCTGTATTAATCCAATCTGTCTTATGTTTCCATCCACACCAGTATGTTCTTTAATTTCTGCAAAATTTTCTGTGCTGTTGATTTGTCTACTCTTAGTGTTCAACTTCCCTATTACGTTTTTTTTTTTTTGAGGATTACCTGATTTACTTGCATTGAAAACCTTGAAATTGAAACCACTTGTGGGTTCAGTCAACACCTCAAACTCATTGTTGTGCTCCTCAAACCATTCCTGGTTCCTGATGATAGAACCCGAGGTTTCCCAGGAAAACATTGGCCAAATCACACTGTCTCCTCCCCATAGTGAATCCTAGTTCCACGTGTTCCCCAGGTAAGCTCCACAGACACCCACAACAGAAAGAAAATGTGATTCAGCAGACCACGTCTGATGCTCACACCCCCATTGTTGGTGTCTTTGATGGTGGACAAGGTAAGCATGGGCACCTTGACTGGTCTGTGCCTATGCAGCCCCAGACACAAACATCTCCCACCCCATGCAGCAGACTGTGACAGCACTGAGCAGCTCCTTCAGTGGGAGACTGCGGCACCCACGGTGTGGGACGGAGAGATTTCGCAGGTCTTTCCTCCCCACTGCTGTCAGACTCCATAATAAAGACTTTAACTGATCAAGCACACACATCCATACATATGCAATAATACTAAGTGCAATAATCCTTTCTGTCATTGTTGTATTTTTACTCAGTTGTATATAGTATTTGTATTTGTATTCTATTTTTATCTTATTGTATATTTATTTTTATTTTATTCTACTGTATATAGTATTTCATTTTATTCTATTCTGTACAGTTGTGTACTGTATTTATTCTTATTGTATTCTAATTTTTGCCTCATAACTTTTGCACTGTCCACTTCCTGCTGTGACAAAACAAATTTCCCACGTGTGGGACTAATAAAGGTTATCTTATCTTATCTTATCTTAAACCTTTTTGGAAATGCTGTGACACCATCACCTAGACTCCATCATTTTGCCACCGTTTGTCAAACTCACTCAAATGCTGATGCCTGCTAATTTTTCCAGCTTCTAACACATTGACTTTGAGGACAAAATGTTTACTTGCTCCTTAATATACCCCACCCACAAACAGGTGCCAGGATGAAGAGATAACCTGTGTTATTCACTTCATATGTCAGTGTTCAAAATGTAATGCCTGAACTAGGGCTGGGCGATATACGATATATATCTCGATATTTTTTTAAGCCATAAAGTAAGAACAAAGAGAGCTCTTAGTCAAAGCTGTGTCCCAGATCTCACACAGGGACTTTTATTAACATACAGCGTTAATAAAACTCGTTAACGTATTGACGCTCTGCAGCCCCACGCACGGGGCGATCCGCGCTAATTGTTTACGTAGATTTGCTGCGTTAATGCAGTTATGGCGTTAAAGTCATTTTAACGAGATTAAGCCTGACAGCACTACAATAGTAATCTCCCAATGGTTTCTTTTTACCGACCAGCTCCTCTTTGATAGCTGTGTCCATCTTGTCGTCGCCTGCAGGTGAAGCGATGGCGGAGGGGGAGTTGTGTTCAGTGAAGGAGCGAGGCGAGGCAGAGTAACGTTTGCGTAGAGACAAAAGTGGACGAAAGAGAGGCAAATTATTGGCTCCACAAGTATAATTATAACGTAACGTAGACTATATCGATCTAAACGATATTGTCACATCTCATATCTCGTATAAAAATATATCGATATATTTAAAAACTCGATATATCGCCCAGTCCTAGCCTGAACGTTGTACACAGCAAAGCAAATAGTCATTGTTTATTTAACACTAGTTACACAGGTTGGGTGTTTTAAAGTCGATGTAGTAATTGCATTGAAAGTTTACTGAAATAAAATGACAGAGAAAATGTTCAAAAATGACTTTGTCACAATAAATATGGAGCGGCTGATGTGGTTAACCTATTCTGACAACAGAGGTACCACATGAAAGCCATCACAACAGTGGCAGCAAACTCAAACTGATGCAGACAGAAGAGAAAAAAAATCGACTTTTTATGTGAAAAGGTGTCAGATGTCAACCTAGTCAGCCTACACAGCTCTGTGAATTACCTGGGTACTTTCAATTCAAGGACAAAAACAAACTGAGTTACAAGTTTGTTTTCTTTCAAGCACAAGAGCCACGAGAACAAGGAGTGAAAAAAGTTCAAAAACAGTGGGATGGGAGTTTAATATAGGAAAGAGCTGCAGTTTATTTGGATTTGGCATGAACTCAATCAGATATAAAATCTGACCAGTGAGATGGAAGAGTGAATGTGTGCTGTGTGGATAGTTGCCTGACAGAAAATCATTTCTTCAGCACGCCTCATGGGCTGCAAAGGTATGGAGGAGTGTGTGTGTCTTTACCCTGTGTGCATATGTAGAGGTTTTCTGTTTGTGGTATTTTTGTGTACAGGTCAGAGCAATATTGTGTAAGCCATTTACAAAACTGTGAAAAAGAACGCGGCTGTAAACAGCAGCACAGATTGTGTCTCTAAGTCTTTTGGAACGCTGTCTCTTGTTGCAACAGTAAAACTGGAACTGGAAAATTTATAATGTGATTATCGCCTCGCTTCTTACTTTTCTGCATTTGAATGTGTGCTTGCTGTGAACTCTGAGTGTCAGACACTTTAAAATAATTTGTATTTGTGCTATTTAGATAAAAAAGTAAAATGGAGTGAACGCCTGTGCCAACACACTGTGTTTGTCTCTAATAATCAAAACCCAGACGGGTCTTCTCTTTCCCGCTCTCTCAGTAGAAATGTTTATAAGATGGTGCTTCTTAGATTTTCAGCCCCCCTACTGATTGTTAGCACTTTGATTTCTGCCTCTGAGTGTCTCTTTGAGAAAAGCGCACATGCACATATTCCACAGGGCCTTCTCGGCTGTTTCTAATGACTCTGTGATTTACCATATGCCAAGGTTGAATATCCATTTCATCTCAACTGCTCTTGTTTGGCGTGTGCACTGCAGTGTCTGTGATGTGTGCGAGCAATCAAAGAGACGTGCACCCAGTAGGTTTAACCTTGTGAAAACCCTAGTTGTGTACCCTAAAAGCCCTTAGCTGTTCCTCAGATCACAGAGAAGAGCTAAGAGAAAAGAGAGCGAACCGGCAAGAGAGAAAAGAGATGCAGATTCCCTACTGGCGCTGAGCTATTGGGTCACTTTTTGAACATTGTAGACACTGTTGGCTGAAGTGCAAACTTCCGACTGGGAACTGCACTTGTCAACTTTCCATGTCAGCAAGCAGCCTTGACAGTTTCTACAACCCTCTCAGTATTATACAAGCGGATGCCAATTAAGATAAAGTATTCGACTGCACTGCAGTTGCAGTACGTGAGAACATCGGATGCCCAGAATGGGTAAGAAAGAATCAGAATCAGAAAGGGGTTTATTGCCAAATGTTGAGCAGGTTTACAACATTAGGAAATTGCTGCGGTGCTTCAGTGCAAACATAGTGTCATAAATAGCACTTAAATAGACATGAAAAAATAAAAGTAGGGATAAGAATTAAAAGTGCTACGTAGAAAGATATGTGCATGAGCTATACATGAGATATATACATGAGAATAAGAATTAAGAGTGCTACGTAGAAAGATATATACATGAGTGCAGGTGGTGATCAGTGCCAAACATGGAATGATGCAGTGAACACAGCGTAGGGTCATGTGTTAGTGGTGGGAACAGTCATGTGGTTATTGTTCATGTGTCCAACAGCAGAGGGGAAGAAACTGTTCTTATGGCGAGAGGTTCTGGTGCGAATGGCACCTAACTTTTATTTTAATTGTCACTGAGTTTAAGAATACTTCCTTGATGATTATTCACATGAATATTAGAGCCCATGAACCCATTTGTTGAGCAGATCAATGATAATTATTTATTCAATGATCAAAACAAAGACCTGATTACGAAAATGTGTCCATCTCCATTTCTTGTTATCTTTTTGTTTGAGTTATTTTTTTGTGGTTTGGTTTTGCACATACAACACATGTCATGCATTTGTCAGTGCATCCATGGATTGCTTTATATCACTGATGTGGATAAATAGTTTAATCAATCATTGCTCATCCTTATTCAGTTGGTAACATTATTCTGTGTTCTTAGGAAAGTTTGAGTAAGTATAATGTTGTTGGATTGGTGGATCCCATATTGATGATTTGCATTTTTCTCTCGCTTGCTGCACTCATGGGAATTGGTGGCAGTGATTGTGCGTGATTCTGGTAAGTTTTGTAAATTTTGTCAAAGGCGAGGCCATTGGAAGACTGACAGTTTTAGCCTTCAGAGTTGTGGGAAGGAGGAAGTGTGTACGGGGGCGAGCTGCTGAAACGTTGAACATCTTGGATTGTGAGATGAAATCTCAGGTCTCAAAATGTGAGCTGGACTTTTATTTACCGTTTATCACCTATGGGTGATAAATGGTAAATAAGAGTCTTCCAAGCATTTCTCACAAGCGTGGCGAGAAAGTAGGCATCAAGATATTGTGAGACACAGGTGTCTTTGACTCCTTTATTTTAGCATCAGTGTTGCCGCCATTGGGTGAGACATTTGTGTGTGCATATATATCTGCATTGAGTGTAGGGCTGAAGGTTCTCTCTGGAAGCCAAGTATGGGCTGTTGTTCTTACACCTGTTAGTGTTGTGCATGTCCCAAATGAAGCAGTGAAACAGTGTGGAGCAAATGAAGCAGTGTTTCCTGATGTGCTCAGTGTTCAGCAATAAGCCAAGCACAGTTAGCTAACAGGTGCTTAAAAGATGGGGACTTGTAGGGTTCTGAGTTAGCGTTGCCTCAGGTCCCTTGGTATTTCTGTCTGGTGAAAGAATCACCACCTCATTATGGTTATTACATGATAAGGTGCACAAATCCATTTGGAGTTGCAACAGGAAGTGCATCTGGCATACAAAATCTGACAAATCAAATAAGCGATGTTTCCCTCTGCAGCGAATCCTTGTGATCAGTGAAACTACTAAAAGTAGTGGCTTAGTAGTGCAGTGGTTTACATATTCCAACAAAGCATTTCTGAGTTTGTGTGATGGGGTTCTGGTTGGTCTACAGAGACCATGTGCTTTGTAAATGTGTATACCTTTAAGTTTTTATACAAAAAAATAGGATGTTAACTTAAAAAAAAAGTGTAATTCAAACACAAGTTTAAGGACTATCGAAATTAAGCAGAGCAATGGTGAAGTGCTGGTGGAATTGAACTCTCTGTGGAAGAAATGGGCAGTCTCTGGCCCACAGTTTAGCAATTTTGTCTGGCAGCTGGTCCAGGGTCTCCACTGTGAGTCTCATCTGCAAATTGGGAGTCAAGTTCTTCAGACTAAATGAGGAGCAGACTTTAATCATGTTATTGTATTTACTATATCATTATTCATTGTTGTTGGGGTAAGCACAGAGTAGCAGCAGTGCAACCCATCTGTGGCCTCTGCAAACTGAAGTCCCAGAATAAATTCCAGGGACATGATGGAGGTGATTGTAATTGTCACAATTGCTATTGATATTGACAGTTTGGATAACTATGATTTATCGTACTGCTGAGAAACCCCTCAGAAACTTTGGAGGTTTGTGTGACTGTGCAAATATCCAGTACATCTCTGATAGTTTCTCTATCAGAGATGTTTCATCTACTTACCATTGTGGAGCTGAGAGAGCCCAAAGTCAGTGACTTTGAATCTGTAAAGGTCTTGGTGATGGCTGACTAACATCACATTTTAGAAGTTTAGGTCATGGGTTTCAACAAGTGATATAACATTGTCAAACTCTTCATTCCTTGCATAATAAACAATAAGAATGGATGATAACAGTGCTTTAAAAACTAACTTGGTGGAATAAAAAGTAAAGCAGTTCAGAGAAACAGAAGTGTGTTCAGCTTTCAGTACTGAAACGTGAACGTTGTGATAAAACCATTCTGGCATCCTGAGAAAGTTCTACATTTCATTACTTTAAAACATCACAAGTCCAGGCTCTGAATAGATTTAGATGATGAATAAAGCTTACAACTGAGATTGATTTAACGAGACCTAAAAAGTGAAGGGATTCTGAATTTAAATATTGTAGAGAAGAAAAACGTTTCAGTGCAGAACTATATTTGATTAAATGTGTTCATTAAACACAGTAATAATATTATAAACAAACCAAAGTACTGATTTTAGAGCTGATTCAAACATGTTAAGTTCAATTCACCACAATTAACAGCTGAAGGTGCTCAAGATTAACATGTCTGCAGCTCTTTAGTCTTACATTAATGGTGTTTTCGCACTTGGCCTTGTTTTTGACATCAAGAAGAAAAGAAATGTCAGCATTTTTTTTAATTGGAACACAACCAAACTCAGATCCTATCTGAGTCCCCAGTTTTATTTCCGTAATCATTGTGAACATATGCTGCTCTCTTTCTTTCCTACTTTCTTTCTTTCACTGATCAATGTCTGATAAATGGGATTTAGCCTTTTTTGGTGGCCTTGGCTAAATTAGTTATTAGTACCTGTTCCCCCCAGCTGGATGGGGAGATATATTTATCATTAATTAATTTTCAAGACCAACCCCAATGTTTTTAAAAACCTCAGCTGTTAGGTTAGTAAATGTATCTTATGATGTTTTTCACCATTTTACACATAACAAAAGCTTTAAAACAAAACTGCAAAGTTTACATGTGCAATAAAGAACCAGAAAAATGTGAAAGCGTACCTGTTCTACGATCTTATTTGTTTATCTGATATCCATCCACTAATTATAGTTTACAACAGGCAGGTATTCTATCACGTACGTGACAAATGGTAACATTATTTGGTGCTTCCAAATATTATTCACAATTGGTTTCATAGTTTGTATACATCCTGGTAGTATATAAACACCCATGCTCGGTGCAGTGTGGCGGGTAGAAGATTTTCCGGTGGGGGGGGATTAATTATGCATTCATAGCATGTGGGAGAAAAAAACTCACAGTGGATTATGTGCACACAGCTTAATATTTCCATGGCAACGTATACTCAGTGGTTACGATAAAACCATTTTAACCATGGAAAAACTCACAATGCATTGAGTATATTTGATAAATCGCCCACCCCTAATTTTAAGAATGGTGGGGCTCTTGCATTTTTATTTCCTTATTTTACCTAAAAAGGCACAAACTTTACTATTGGTTCAAGTTTTGAAATCATAGACAATATTGTGTAAAACTAAGGAAAACACATAATGTTAAATCTAATATCCCATATCAACAAACAACAAATTTCAGTTATTTATTTAGTATGGTTATCAACTGTTTCCAAACACATTGTTTCCAAACATAACACACACACACACACACACACACACACACACACACACACACACACACACACACACAGACAGACAAATTCTTCCATGTAAACAGGTGACATTCCCTCTCACTCGTTATTTTTCTTTCCAGGTGTCCCTTCAGCTCCTCGCAATGTGGTCTCAGTGGTCAACCAGACATCGGTGATGTTGGAGTGGCACTCACCACGTGACACTGGACACCGCGACGACTTGTCGTATAATTTGTTGTGTCGCCGATGCCACAGCAATGAGCGTCGGGCTTGTCAGCCATGTGATGACAGCGTGGTGTTTGTTCCAGGCAAACAGGCGTTAAAGGAAACAAGGGTTGAGATCAGCAAGCTGCGGGCCCACACGTCGTACACCTTTGACATACAGGTTTGTCCACAGACGGAGGGCTGCCTCCCTTTTTCATGCTTTGTTTGTGCTGTGAAGAGATTTGTTGAGTGTTTACAACAGTGAAAAATCTATTTTGTGTATATCAAACAGGCACTTCGTGTAGGCCTAGACTCATTGTCAGTTAGTGGGAGTTGCATTCATGCTGGATTTGCAGCAGTTGCGGTGGACTCCAGAGGTGTACTAAAAACAGCAAAAATGCATCAAAGAAATTTTCATGCATAGTTCCAACACTCTCCCCAAAATGCCACTATTTAGCAATTTATTGGCCACATGACTCATGCGCCTCATCACACGAGCCAATGTGTCAAAAAAGGAGTTGACTCTGTTTATTAAGGCACACTGCCACGAGATTTAAATACGTGGGATTGTCCACCATTTCGTTTCAGAACTCAAGAAGCTTCTGGGATAAGAGATTAAACATCTTCAAGAAACTTAAAGAATCCAGTCACTTTCTTTCCAAGCTCCTTAGAATACCATGACATGGATGACTGAGAACCTACACAGACATTTCACAGCAAATGTGATGTTGATATTTACTGTATTTTAGTTGTATTTTTTTGTCCACTGTCAAGAACAGCAAAAGTTAGTACTTAAAAAAAGTAGTTATGCTTATTACCCACTTTAAAAACAACCTTGCTGTCAGCTATTTTTTGAAATGCAAATATTAACCATAATGCTCAAGGTTACTGAGGCTACATAGATGCTTGCTGACATGCAGGCTTTTATGCACAATCTGCAGTTATAACTCTCAACTTACAGGGTCACCCTGAAGTCTATAAAACCAGTACAATTGTGTCCCTTCAATCTTCTGCCATCTGCCTCATTTCCCATACACGTAAGTCTAAAATCAAGGCCAGTGGTATTAGAATTCAGTTCAATGAGTTCAATGACTCTACTAACTAGAGGTGGCTATTTTTTAAAAATAGAATCCAATCCCTGACTATATGAATAGTGTGGCCCATCTGTTGCGGGATGAATATGTCAATATTGATGAACGATAAATTTAGTCATTAAATCAATGTGCCCATATGTCTACTCGTCTTTTCATCCCATGCATTGAAATTTTTCCCCGTTATCATGAGAAACAGGGAGCATATGGGGGGGAAGCTGTACTGTTTGGTGAGAGCACCTACTACTAGAGGTGGGCAAGCATCGATACTATCGATACTAATCCATTAGGTACCAACCGGATCAATACAACACGATAGGATTGATATTTTGTATCTGTCCTCTAAGTTCAATATGTAGTCCACTGAATTGTTTTAAATAAAAATTCATTAGAAATTCTTCTCTTGGATTTTGTTTCTGGGATCTGCTGGAACCACTCACCTAGCTTGTGGGTCACTGCACCGAGTGCTCTGATTACCCCTGGGACCACTGTTACTTTCACACTCCACATCTTCTTGAGTTCTTCTCTTAGCCCTTGATACGTCTGTTCCTTTGTTCCTTTTTCCTGATGTTGTTATCACTTGGTATAGCTAATTCTATCTGTCTCAGGAATCTTTACACAGCCTGCACCTGGTGTCTTGCCTGGCGGGATAGACCCCAGCCTCCAGGGATCTTGTACTTAGATCTTGTTCCTGTGCTGCCATGATCAGTTCCTCTGTACTGTCTTTCAGACCAGCTTTGTCCAGCCACTAGTAGGATTTCTGAATGTTAGCTACTTCCTCTATCTGCCAGTGGTACATACCGTGCATGGGCCTGTCCTTCCATGGCTCCTCCTCTCCTTTCTTGGGTTTCGTTTACCTGAGGTATTCACTAAGCACGCAGTCGGTTGTGGACATCTTTCTGATTTACTCATGGATGTTTGTTGTCTCATTCTGGACAGTGGTTCTGACAATAACCAGTCCTTGGTCCTTCTTCCTTTCACTTAGCATGCAGTCTCAGGGTGCAGGATTTTGGGTGAAAACCATGCATAGTCAGGAGCTTCCTTGTTTCGATGTCAGTGGCTTCTATGTTCTCCATGGGCAGGGCGTTGGTGCTGATTGCCCAGGTATTGTTTTTTCCATTCAGCTGACTCCCCAGGACTTGCCTTACCCTCTGCAGGTATTTGGTGTTTGCCGCTTTTTAGCGACCTCTTCGTGGTTCCCATTTCCCTGTGGGTAGTGCAATCCTCACAGTTCTGACTATCTTCCCTCTCTTTGTTACCATCGAACTACACTTCTCCAGTCCGATTAACATTCCAATGTCGTTGCAGTGAATCGATGTCTTCTTCACTCTTGGCATACAGCTTGATGTCATCCATGTAGAGGAGGCAGCTAACAATTGCTTTATTCCTTAGTCTGGCTCTGTAGCCAGTCTTGTTAATGATCCTAATGAGGGGGATCAGGCCTATCCAGAACAACTATAGGGAAAGGCCATCTCCTTGGTAAACCCTGCACTTGATGGTGACATGTCCAGTTGGATAGTATTATTCGCCACATCCCCATTAAGTTCCTGTTGAAGGTGCTACGGGTCCTGTTGATCTTGTGTAGTTCTAGATATTCCAGGATCTGGAGCTGGTCTTTCAGCTGGTCTTTCAGTCTCGGTCTCTGGTATTTCTTGGTCTCTGCCAATTCCTTTCTGTGCCCTGCTCATGTGTTGAGCAATGTCCTTGTTCATATTAGTCGCTATGATGCCTGACATCATGTGGTACTGAGGCAGGTTATTGATTGGATGGGCACGGTTCTTTCTGGGGATCCTTGGGGATCAGGACTCCCTGGCCTTCATTTAGTTATATTGGGTATCTCTTGTCGATTAGCAGTTGGTTCATTTGTGCTACCAGACGTTCATGGAGTGAAGTCAGCTTTTTCAGCCAGTGAGCTTGAATTATGTTGGGGCCTGGTGTTGTCCAATACTTCATACTGGAGACCCTTTCTTTGATGTCTGCCACTGTGATGATTACTGGATCCTATTCAGGGAGATTGCTGTGGTTGTGCTGTGGGTTGCGTTCTTCTCCCATATGCTCTTCCAGTATTGCTCTGTCTTCAGTCTTCGTGGGGCTATTCTTACATAGCCATAACAAGACTGGAGGTGGGGCAGTGTCGCACTGTTTCCTTGGTTTATTCTCCTGATTTCCATCTCTCTGGTATTCCCGTTCAAGCGAGTGGTGACAGTCTAGGGAGGCTTACTGGATACAGACGCCCTGGTCAGGCATTGAACCTCTGAAGTTCAAAAGACGTGTAGTGTTACTAATGTGTGCTAGCTACCATTTTCCAGGGCCAGATCAAATGTGCACATTTACCCAAACTACACACGGTAATTACTTCTAATTCGCTCACTTCCAAATTTGCCTTTCTACACAACTTAATTAGTTCTGATTGGCTCTCGTCTGTCCTGAATATTTTCATATTATGTTCTTTTGTTGATGAAAGTGTTGGCTCATATAATCATAGTTTTTGTCCTCGTGCATTAGTTTGTTGTTTGATATTGTCTTGTTTTAAGCAAAGAAAAAAGGTTGTTGACGAAAACTATGACGTAAATTAACACTGGTTTTACCACAATTCAACCATGCATGAAAACGTACTAACTACTCTAATAACACAAAGTTTTGAGGCAAAGTAAGATGTGCCTTTTATAGTCTTGATAGGAGGTACTATTTGATTAAGGGACACAGAATAAATAGAGCTTGGAGTAAGTCATTAGTAATTGCCAGCCTTTATTTGCTATGACTGAAGACATTGTTCAACCATCAAAATGATTAGTTGAGCTCATGACAAATATAATATGTGGCAGCTAATTAGATGGTCTTTAAAAAGCACTCCCAACCTGTTAATTGTGTCTCAGTGTTGGTGAGATGAAACACATTTGGAGATCTTAAAGCTTCGCAAAGGGACTAGCAGAATTTTTATTCCCTGATATTAAACTAGCTTCTTGTTTCTGATACCTAACTGACTACTAAACCACAGCAAGTGCCCAATAACAGATTAACAGCTGTAACTGGGAGAGCTGGGTCTCTGTATTTTTGTGCATGTTAAAGTTTAAATGACGCAGATACTGCATACACAAGAAAAGAGTGTGTCAGATGTTTTTTAAGCCTCTAAATAATTTACATCCATCTATTTTTCTTCCGCTTATCTAATTCTGATTCGTTGGGGTGGATGGGCCGGAGCCTATCCCAGCTGCCACAGGGTGAGAGGATGGGGCCAATATAGCCTGAACTCTCTTAACCAAGCTTTCTTTAAGTGGTCATCGGGAATAGTTCTTCAGGCTTCTTGAAGAACATTACACAGCCTTTCTTTGGATATTGTTGCAGAATTTTTTCTCCCCATTTCTTAAAGACATGACTGTCAAATATTCTATCTAAAGAAAAACATGAAAGTATCACTGTGAATATCACGAGAGAGTCTGGTTCCTTAGATCTACAGGGTGGGCCATTTATATGGATACACCATAATAAAATGGGAATGGTTGGTGATATTAAAGTCCTGTTTGTGGCACATTAGTATATGTGAGGGGGCAAACTCCTCAAGATGGGTGGTGACCATGGTGGCCATTTAGAAGTCAGCCATCTTGGATACAACTTTTGTTTTTTCAATAGGAAGAGGGCCATGTGACACATCAAACTTATTGGTAATGTCACAAGAAAAACAATGGTGTGCTTGGTTTCAACGTAACTTTATTCTTTCATGAGTTATTTACAAGTTTCTGACCACTTATAAGATGTGTTCAATGTGCTGCCCATTGTGTTGGATTGTCAATGCAACCCTCTTCTCCCACTCTTCACACACTGATAGCAACACCGCAGGAGAAATGCCAGCACAGCCATCCAGTATCCGTAGTTTCAGGTGCTGCACATCTCGTATCTTCACACCATAGACATTGCCTTCAGATGACCCCAAAGATAAAAGTCTAAGGGGGTCAGATCGGGAGACCTTGGGAGCCATTCAACAGGCCCACGACGACCAATCCACTTTCCAGGAAACTGTTCATCTAGGAATGCTCGGACCTGGCACCCATAATGTGGTGGTGCACCACATTATTTTCTTGCTGGAAAAACTCAGGGAACGTGCCAGCTTCAGTGCACAAAGAGGGAAACACATCATCATGTAGTAATTTCAAATATCCAGTGGCCTTGAGGTTTCCATTGATGAAGAATGGAAAAAAAAAAAAAAAATCAGAATAAAGCTGTCTGTCAGAGCTTTATTTGATGATGTGCCCACAGGGAGCCAAGAAGTGCAGTGTATGAGTACAGGCTGTAGCACCACACCAGGTGCACGTAGATGTAATTATGTGTGAAGATTCCTTCAGGAATTTAATAACATGAATGAACAAACTATTGGCCTCTGGGCTTGATTACTGCTCCCCTCTGACAACTCAATTTTTAGAACACGACATTTTACGATGTAGAGTTAACACCTACATGTCACAGGCTGGGTCTCTGACCCAGCGCTCTGAGTTCATGTTTGTATTTGTCTCATTTTGTTATGTGATTTAGTTTGTGTTATTTCCTATCTGCCTTTAGTTTAGGCAGTTATTGTTCCTGGGTTTTCTATGTTTTGGGGTTTTGTATTTATTCATCACATATTAGGTCTGTTAAGTTGTGTTGTCATGTTTTAGTTTTAGTATTTCCTGTTTTATTCTGACAATGTCATGTGTTCTTTGTTTATTGTATTTAGCTTTCCTCTCCTGGTCCTGTCATTAGGTTTATGTCTGTCAGCTGTTTCCCCCATGTGTCTCCACCTCCCCTGATCACCTCATGTATGTATTTAAGCCCTTTGTTTTCTGCATGCCATTGTCAGGTCGTCTGCTCATCCATGTCTCATCCCCAGGTACCCATGTCAGTTCACTATGGTTAAGCTTTTTCATGTTTTGTTATTAGTTCACCCAGTTTAGGTTATTGTTTAGTTTTCACCGATGCCCGATTATTTTTACCCTCATTGCTAGCCTCAATAAACGGCTTGTTTTGTTTATCCACAAAAAAAAAAAAAAAAAAAAAAAAAAAAAGATGAAGAATGGACCCACTATCGTTGTACCCCATATACCACACCATACATCACTTTTGTTGTTCCAACAGTCTTGGGGGGATCCATCCAATGTGGGTTAGTGTCAGACCAATAGCGGTGGTTTTGTTTGTTAACTTCACCATTCACATAAAAGTTTGCCTCATTACTAAACAAAATCTTCTGCATGAACTGAGGGTCCTGTTCCAATTTTTGTTTTGCCCATTCTGCAAATTCTGTGCGCCGATCTGGGTCATCCTCGTTGAGATGCTGCAGTAGCTGGAGTTTGTAAGGGTGCCATTTGTGTGTAGCTAATATCCGCCGAAGGGATGTTCGACTAATGCCACTCTCAAGTGACATGCGGCAAGTGCTACGCTGTGGGCTCTTGCTGAATGAAGCTAGGACAGCCACTGATGTTTCTTCATTAGTGACAGTTTTCTTGCGTTCACATTTTGGCAAATCCAACACTGAACCAGTTTCACGAAACTCAGCAAGCAGTTTGCTAACTGTAGCATGGGAGATGGGTGGTCCCGTAGGGTGTCTTGCATTGAAATCTGCTTCAGTGACCCGGTTACTGCGTTCACCAGATATCAACACAATTTCGATCTGCTCCTCACGTGTTAACCTCTTCGACATGTCAATGGCTGTGAACAAAGAGAAACTTGTAAATAACTCATGAAAGAATAAAGTTACGTTGAAACCAAGCATACCATTGTTTTTCTTGTGACATTACCAATAAGTTTGATGTGTCACATGGCCCCCTTCCTATTGAAAAAACAAAAGTTGTATCCAAGATGGCTGACTTCTAAATGGCCATCATGGTCACCACCCATATTGAGGAGTTTGCCCCCTCACATATACTAATGTGCCACCAACAGGACTTTAATATCACCAACCATTCCCATTTTATTATGGTGTATCAGAATCAGAAAGGGTTTTATTGCCAAATGTTGAGCAGGTTTACAACATTAGGAAATTGCTGCGGTGCTTCAGTGCAAACATACTGTCATAAATTACGCTTAAATAGACATGAAAATAAAAATAAGAATAAGAATTAAAAGTGCTAAGTAGATAGATATATACATGAGTGCAGGTGGTGATCAGTGCCAAACATGGAATGATGCAGTGATCACAGCGTAGGGTCATGTGTTAGTGGTGGGAACAGTCATACGCTTATTGTTCATGTGTCCAACAGCAGAGGGGAAGAAACTGTTCTTATGGCGAGAGGTTCTGGTGCGAATGGACCGGAGCCTCCTGCCTGAGGGGAGCAGGTCAAACAGACTGTGTCCAGGGTGAGAAGGGTCAGCTGAGATCCGAGCTGCATGCCCCAGTGTCCTGGAGGTGTACAGGTCCTGCAGAGATAGGAGTCTGCAGCCAATCACCTTCTCAGCAGAGCGCACAACACGCTGCAGTCTCTGTTTGTCCCTGATAGTAGCTCTAGCGTACCACACGGTGATGGAGGAGGTGAGGATGGACTCGATGATTGCAGTGGAGAATTGCATCATCGTCCGTGTTGGCAGGTTGAATTTCTTCAGCTCCCTCAGGAAGTACATCCTCTGCTGGGCTTTCTTAATGACGGAGGTGATGGTGGGCTCCCACTTCAGGTCCTGGGTGATGGTGGTACCCAGGAAGCGGAATGAGTCCACAGAGGTGATGGGGGTGTCAGTCAGGATGATGGGGGGGAGTGGGGCTGTGTGCTTCCTGAAGTCCAGAATAATCTCCACTGTCTTCTGGGACACCAGACGTTCAACCTCCCTCCTGTAGGCAGACTCATCCCCGTCCGAGATGAGCCCAATAACAGTGGTGTCATCTGCAAACTTGATTAGCTTGACAGACTGGTGGGTGGAGGTGCAGTAGTTGGTGTACAGGGAGAAGAGCAGAGGAGAAAGAACACAGCCCTGAGGGGAGCCGGTGCTGATGGTCCGGGAGTCCGAGACATTCTTTCCCAGCCTCACATGCTGCTTCCTGTCCATCAGGAAGTCAGTGATCCACCAGCAGATGGGATCAGGCACATTCATCTGGGAAAGCTTGCCTTGGAGATGGTCTGGAAGGATGGTGTTGAAGGCAGAGCTGAAGTCCACAAACAGGATCCTGGCGTAGGTTCCTGGGGAGTCCAGATGCTGCAGGATGAAGTGTAGGGCCATGTTGATGGCGTCATCTACAGACCTGTTGGCTCTGTATGCAAACTGCAGGGGGTCCAGGAGGGGGGCCGTGAGGGTCTTGAGATAGGAGAGAACCAGACGCTCAAATGACTTCATGACCACAGATGTCAGAGCCACGGGTCTGTAGTCATTTAATCCAGTGATCCTTGGTTTCTTGGGGACAGGGATTATGGTAGAGGACTTGAAGCAGGCAGGCACATGACATGCCTGCAGTGAGGAGTTGAAAATGCCAGAAAACACTGGGGCCAGCTCGTTTGCACAGTGTCTGAGGGTGGCAGGTGACACACCGTCTGGGCCGGGAGCTTTTCGAGCATTCAGACTCTTAAACTGCTTCCTCACACCTGCTTCATGAATATGAAGAGTTGTGGTGGGAGGAGGTGGTGTGAAATCCTCTTTTGTGTGGAGTGAGGAGGGGGGTGTTGTAGGTGAAGTGGTTGAAGGTGGTGATGGCTCTATGGAGGGGGGAGAGGTGGGGGAATGAGTGTCCAAAGTGTCTCTATTGTTGGGGCCGTTGGAGATGTGAAGGCTGCCTTATGGCTCGTCAAAACGGCAGTAAAAGGTGTTAAGGGTGTTGGCCAAGAGCAAGTCATCAGTGGAGTGGGGGGTTTTAGGCTTGTAGTTGGTGATATTCCTAAAACCTTTCCACACAGAGGCCGAGTCATTCTCTGAGATCTGCTGCTGCATCTTCTCAGAGTGCTGATGTTTAGCAATGTCCACTTCTTTAGTGAACCTGTACTTGGCCTCTCTGTAGCAGTCCCTGTCTCCGCTTCTGAACGCCTTTCTCTTTTCCAGCCACAGCTTTTTGAGTTTAGGAGTAAACCAGGGTTTGTCATTGTTATAACTCACCCTGGTGCGTGATGGCACAATGCTGTCCTCACAGAAGTGGATATAGGAGGTGACAGTGTCCGTAAACTCGTCCAAGCTGTTAGAAGCAGCCTTCATTGTGTCCCAGTCTGTAGACTCCAAACACGTGCGAAGCTCCTCCACAGCCTCGTTGCTCCACAGTTTTTTGGTCCTCACGACAGGTTTGGAGAGCTTCAGCCTCTGTCTGTACGTGGGGATTAGGTGGATCATGACGTGATCAGAAAGTCCGAGTGAATATATATATATATATATATATATATATATATGGATATATATATCCATATATATGGATATATATATCCATATATATGGCCCACCCTGTACTATAATATATATAAAACACCCAGCACGCCCATGCGGGCGGTTTATCCTTCAAGCTCGGGTCCTCTACCAGAGGCCTGGGAGCTTGAGGGTCCTGCGCAGTATCTTAGCTGTTCCCAGGACTGCGCTCTTCTGGACAGAGATCTCCGATGTTGTTCCCGGGATCTGCTGGAGCCACTCGCCTAGCTTGGGAGTCACCGCACCTAGTGCTCCGATTACCACGGGGACCACCGTTACCTTCACCCTCCACATCCTCTCGAGCTCTTCTCTGAGCCCTTGGTATTTCTCCAGCTTCTCGTGTTCCTTCTTCCTGATATTGCTGTCATTCGGAACCGCTACATCGATCACTACGGCCGTCTTCTTCTGTTTGTCTACCACCACTATGTCCGGTTGGTTAGCCACCACCATTTTGTCCGTCTGTATCTGGAAGTCCCACAGGATCTTAGCTCGGCCATTCTCCACCACCCTTGGGGGGATCTCCCGTTTTGACCTCGGGACTTCCAGGTTATACTCGGCACAGATGTTCCTGTACACTATGCCGGCCACTTGGTTATGGCGTTCCATGTATGCCTTGCCTGCTAGCATCTTGCACCCTGCTGTTATGTGCTGGATTGTCTCTGGGGCATCTTTACACAGCCTGCACCTGGGGTCTTGCCTGGTGTGATAGACCCCAGCCTCTATGGATCTTGTGCTCAGAGCTTGTTCTTGTGCTGCCATGATTAGTGCCTCTGTGCTGTCTTTCAGTCCAGCTTTGTCCAGCCACTGGTAGGATTTCTGGATATCAGCCACCTCCTCTATCTGCCGGTGGTACATACCGTGCAGGGGCCTGTCCTTCCATGATGGTTCCTCGTCTCCCTCCTCTTTCTTGGGTTTCTGCTGCCTAAGGTATTCACTGAGCACTCGGTCAGTTGGGGCCATCTTCCCAATGTATTCTTGGATGTTCCTTGTCTCATCCTGGACTGTGGTGCTGACACTCACCAGTCCCCGGCCCCCTTCCTTCCGCTTAGCGTACAGCCTCAGGGTGCTGGACTTGGGGTGAAACCCTCCATGCATGGTAAGGAGCTTTCTTGTCTTTATGTCAGTGGCTTCTATCTCCTCCTTTGGCCAGCCTATTACCCCAGCAGGGTACCTGATCACGGGCAGGGCGTACGTGTTGATGGCCCGGATCTTGTTCTTACCATTCAGCTGACTCCTCAGGACTTGCCTGACCCTCTGCAGGTACTTGGTGGTTGCAGCTTTTCTAGCGGCCTCTTCATGGTTCCCATTCGCCTGCGGGATCCCCAAGTACTTGTAACTGTCCTCTATGTCTGCAATGTTGCCTTCTGGTAGTTCAATCCCCTCAGTTCTGACTACCTTCCCTCTCTTTGTTACCATCCGACTACACTTCTCCAGTCCGAACGACATTCCAATGTCATTGCTGTATAGCCTGGTAGTGTGGATCAGTGAATCAATGTCTCGTTCACTCTTGGCATACAGCTTGATGTCATCCATGTACAGGAGGTGGCTGACAACTGCTCCATTCCATAGTCGGTATCCGTAGCCAGTCTTGTTAATGATCTCACTGAGGGGGTTCAGGCCTATGCAGAACAGCAGTGGGGACAGAGCATCTCCTTGGTAGATCCCGCACTTGATGGTGACTTGTGCTATGGGCTTGGAGTTGGCCTCTAGTGTTGTACGCCACATCCCCATTGAGTTCCTGATGAAGGCTCTTAGGGTCCCATTGATCTTGTACAATTCTAGGCATTCCAGTATCCAGCTGTGGGGCATTGAGTCATAGGCCTTCTTGTAATCAATCCAGGCAGTGCACAGGTTGGTCAGTCTGGTCTTGCAGTCTCGGCTGATTGTTCTGTCTACCAGTAGCTGGTGTTTTGCGCCTCTGGTATTCTTGCCAATTCCTTTCTGTGTCCCGCTCATGTATTGACCCATGTGCCTGTTCATCTTGGCCGATATGATGCCTGACAGGAGCTTCCATGTAGTACTGAGGCAGGTTATTGGTCGAAACCCGTAGCCGGTTACCAAGATTACGTGAAGTACCCTCAGAAGGTCTGCTAGATGATGTTAATGCAGCACTACGGGCAATACCTACAACCACGATTACCGACACTAACAAGCTGATCTACAATACGGCAGCAGTGATCAGTGAGATGCTTGGCTACAAGTTGAACAGCGACAAGGGGCAGTACCCTCCATGGAGAAGGAGGCTAGAGGGCAAGATCAAAGTAGCACGGAGGGAGGTTAGCCAACTAACGGAGTTGCAGAAAGGTGCGACAAATAAGGTGCCTAAGAAATACAGCAAGCTGTCCATACCTGAGGCCTTGGAAACTGCCAAGCAAAGACTCACAGCCTTGGCCAGCCGCTTGAGGAGGTACACCAGAGAGATAGAAGGCAGGAGAATAAACCAGCTGTTCTCCACAGAACCAGCAAAGGTGTACTCTCAGTGGCAAGGGAACAATAAGAGAACAGCACCACCAAGGCTGGAGACGGAGCAATACTGGAAGAGCATATGGGAGAAGGATGCAACCCATAACGGCAATGCTCAGTGGCTAGAGGATCTGAGGGCAGACCACAGCGACCTCCCTGAACAGGGTCCAGTAACCATCACAGTGGCAGATATCCAAGAAAGGGTCTCCAGTATGAAGAGTTGGACAGCACCAGGGCCCGACATGGTTCACGCCTACTGGCTGAAGAAGCTGACTGCACTCCACGAGCGTCTGGCAGCACAAATGAACCAGCTGCTAGTTAACGAGAGACACCCGGAATGGCTAACTGAAGGCCGGACGGTCCTGATCCCCAAGGACCCCAAGAAGGGACCGGTCCCCTCCAACTACCGACCAATATATATATATATATATATATATATATATATATATATATATATATATATATATATATATATATATATATGAGAGAGAGAAATGAGGGATGGTTTAAGGTTGTTGCACAGTAGTGTATTTCCAATTATTTTGTGGAGTTGCAGGTTATCATACCCTTGTAGATTACCTCATCTACTGTATAGCATTTCACTACAAAGCACACTACGATTTCTCCTACTGTGCACTCAGTCTAACCAAGTTACTGCTACACTGCAGCAGTACTATCATGTTTTTCATACTCACCTGACAAGCCTTAACTGTTTTAACATTATAAGTGAAACATACAATTTCGCTGCAAAGAAAAATGTGTGATTCTATCTATCAGAATCAGGCAGCCATACTTTCTAGGTCTCAAAGAAATGCATGAATCTGAGGTTTCCCTTATAATACTCAACATGTAATATAGTTAATGCTTTTGACAGTTGAACTTGTTAGCTTTGCTATTTTCATATGATTCTGGGGCATTAAACTTAGCTACTCTTAGCTTGCCAAATTTTACTAGCACCATTTGTCATTTCAGGCAAAAAACAACAGCGGTTGCTAGCTAAAATTGAGAAGCTAAAGGTAAATCATGTGCTAGTTGTTCAAGCTATCAGCCACCATTATTATTGTTAAACAGATGCATTGCTTGAATGGAAAGGCACCAAGAGCTATGAAGAGATGGGGGTGGAGAACTCAGTTCAAATAACTATTAACTTTAATGTCTGAGGGTGGAATAACCATTACTTTTCTATAGGCAGTCAACGGAGTCTCCAACAAGAGCCCTTACCCCGCCCAACAACTGTCAATCAACATTACAACCAATCAGGCTGGTAAGTTGGGAGAGCAATGACTCTTTGCGTGTGTGTGTGTGTGTGTGTGTGTGTGTGTGTGTGTGTGTGTGTGTGTGTGTAAGCATCTGTGTGTGTGCTAGCATACCCCGGGGCACTGTGGATTATGTGAGGGAGGGATGGCCGGAGAGATAAAGGAAATTGAGCTACAGCCTTTTAATTCATAAAACATGTTATGTGCTTGTCATCGCTCTGCCTGTTCTCGCTCTCCTTCCCCTTTCTCTCTCTTTCTTTCCTGCTCATCCACAGCTTTCATCGCTTTTCCTCCCCCTCCCTCAATTCTGCTTTTCTCAGCTTTCTCCCCCCTTTCCCTGCTTTCCTCACCCTAGGTCTCCCTCAGTATAATTCTTAGAGGCCATAAAGTGAGTGAGTTATTACTCCATCAATACTTTATGGAGACAGACACAAGTGATATTTCCACTGCTACCCAAATTTAGATTTAAAAGCCGCTTTGCTATGGAAAAACACATCATTTACCTCATCTACAGCACCCCTGGCTCATTCCTAATCGAAACATGATCCATTGTCACCCTGCCGTTTTCTGAGCGCATTTGTTACCGCTGTCGGATGCGAGGCTCTCTTATCCCTGAAATCTTTTAGGACTCAACAAAAACTGATTTATTTTTCAGGTTGACTGCACTGGGGGAGATTTTTAAATTATGCAATAGCTTTTGAGTGTATTTCATTGGACTTTAGGATGTAAAACTCAACACTGTGTATGTGTGTGTGTGTGTGTGTGTGTGTGTGGGGGGGGGGGGGGGGGGGCTCAATTGTGGCTATGTGAGGAAAAAAAAGACTGTGGGGTTTTCAGGTGACAGATCGCTCATGCTGTCAAATTATTTCTCCAGCAGAAGTATACACCTCTTGAGGCATCATAGCATTTACTGTGCGTTATAGCTGCTGTATGAAATTATGGTGACTCAGCTGTGTAAGATGCATACAGTCTATTTAGGATATAATGGCTTTCAGCAGAATCCCCATAAAACCAAGAAGACAAATTCTCTTGAGGTTTTTTGTCCTTTAAAACACTAATTTAATTAAATTTAAAACAGTGTAGTACATCTCCAGATGCTGTGTGATATTAGTCTTCTTCTCGCCTCATATTTCCACTTGAGACTATCAAAGCACAAAAGTGATGAAAGCCATCACATAAAACGATCCAGAAGCTGAACCATGAAATACATTACAGCCAACAGCTTCTCGTTCCCAAAATTATGGGTTAAAAATGCATCGCAGACATAGCTCTTGTTTCCCCATCAGTGACAAGTGCAGTAATTTGTTTTCATGAGCTTGGAAGAGGAAACATTTTTCTCCTTTGAGTGCAAATAATCTTTGGCAATATGTCATTAAACTCTGTATTTCCATATTTATGGTGTTTAAACATGCTAGCAAGTCTTTTAACTGCCTAATTGATTGTGTATTCTTGTGTGCGTATGTATGTGTGTGCGCTTTTTATCAGCTCCCTCAGCAGTTCCCATAATGCACCAAGTGAGCTCAACAAGTCGCAGTTTCTCGTTGTCATGGCCACCGCCCGAACAGCCCAATGGAATTATCCTCGACTACGAGATACGATACTATGACAAGGTAGGGTGGGATGATAAATGTCTGTGTTTGTCTCTGTGTCTGTGCTTTTTGGTGCTATAGTCGCTGGCAGTAACTCATTAGTCAATAAAGCAGGCAAATCAATATCAACTTCATCAGAGTCATCCATTATCAGGACTGTTACTAAAGACCAGCAGGATTCTCACTTCTGCACAAACACCTCAGCCATTAAGAACTTGAATAAAAGTAACACCAACCATTTTGGTAAAACTACACGTATAGTTCTGTGCAAAAAGTTATGAGCCACCACTGCGTACTTTATATTTTGCTTCCAAGAAACCCAAAAGTTCTTGTAATTTTTAAAAATGGTCCTCAGATGCTTTCTTTTTTCTCTGAACACTGTTTTTTCACTCATTTTTAGTCCAGTCCTTATACCTGACCATTTTTAGAGAAATGAATAGCACAAGCACCCAATTAACTTGTGGGGATAGGTTAATTGGATAATCCAAATTGCCACTAGGTGTGAATGTGCGAGTGAATGTGAGTGTGAATGGTTGTCTGTCCCTATGTGTTAGCCCTGCGACAGACTGGCGACCTGCCCAGGGTGTACCCTGCCTCTCGCCCTATGACAGCTGGGATAGGCTCCAGCGCCCCCCGCGACCCTGAAAAGGATAAGCGGAAGCGAATGGATGGATGGATGGATGAATAGCACCTAATTAAAGGCATTAACCAGTGTTGTGTCTACACATAACAGACAACTTATCAAAAAAACATTTTTAATTTTATCTTTAGGCACTGTGTTACCAGCAACCTGTCACAAAACAGACACTTTGATAGGCATACAATAATATTTTTGTACTAACAAGGTGATTGTCAAAGAGATATTAGCTAAAAACTTGGCATGTGACAACACGGTGTGTAGTGTGTCGTTGAAACATTTGAGGAAACTGGACAAACAGAGGACAGAAGGAGTGTCAGATCTTAAAAACTGTCTGCAGTGAAAAATGTCTGAATGCTATGTCCTTAAGAAACAGGAAAAAGTCCAACAAAGATCTAATCAGAGAAATGCATCTTCCTCTTCAGCTGATCCATTAGCAGTTCACTGAAGCTTCATCAGAAATGGTCTCGGTGGAAGAGTGGCTTTCAATTAGCCAAAAAAATGATGAAGCCAGGAGTCCGCTGTTCTAGTTGCTCTAGTGACCCTTGAACCCCCTCTAGCCATCGATCTGGTGGGTAACAGACGTCTCCGAAAAGGTCGGAGCACTTTTACAAATATGCGATATGTGATGTCTTGATAAACCAAGCAGATATTTGAAGTTTACACAGCTACATTAAAATATGTTAAAAGTTTATTTTGTGACCCAGAAAGAGTAATAAGAGTAATAATAAAACTAAGTAGCTGCAGCCATTGTTGGAAACTGGAATTGGCTGGGCCGCGCTATGAATTCTGGGATATGGTGGGCCACGAAGGATACACCCGACCCATCCTTCAAATCTTAGGAAAAGGAGGACGCATTTGTCGGCCGCATTCGGAGGAGTCTACGAATTGGGACAGCCTTCATTGTGTCACTGTGGCGTAATTGGTCTAAAAATGCAGCCTCGGGAGGATGCAGCCTACGTTTTGGGACACAGCTAAGGTGGAGCCTCTCATGGTTTGGGGCTGTATTTCACAAAGTGTTGTTGGGGATTTTCAAGATTGATGGAATTATGAACACTGAAAAGTCCTGTCAGATTTTTGATCCATCATGCAGTACCATCTGGAAACCATCTGATTGGCAAGTGTAGCCCAGTGGCAAACAGATGGAATTAGAGACTGTTTATTGTAATTATTATTAAAGGTGTTTTATTTTGTTCAGTTAAAAGCACTCATGATTGGAGAGAGACTCTAAAGAAAAAATCCAAATTATTTTGCATGGAATTGCATTATTTGTGTTATTTATTTATTTATTTTGTTTCTCAAAGGTTATTTTTTGACCTGGATACAAATGCAGTCCAACCAATGGGATTGTTTGTCCCGCCTTGTTTTTCATGTTTGGTTGCGCTGCTAAGGCTGCTTAGACCACACGCGCCATAGCAGTACCTGTGGGGAAAACGTGGTAGCTGTTGAAACAGCGAAGCTGTTGGTGTCTGCTTGATTAGCCGCCAGATTTGGATAGCCGAAGCTAGTTTTATGAATACGAAGTGCTTTGCACTGGTGAGTAACGAAACTGTTATAGCCGCTGATCGGCATCCTGAAATGTTAATGTTGTTCGCTTCAAAAAAACAAACGCTAATGGTGACGGTACTATGCAAGTAGCTAGCGAGTGTGCTAAACGCTCACTCCCGTTGTTAAGCGTTAGTTGAGAACTTATTAGCTGTTGTTAGGTTAAGGAAAAAACAGTATGTCTATCTGTTGTATTGAAATGTTTTATTGTGTTACTTTTATTCATCACTGTTGTTACTTGACCGTGAGCAGAGTATATTGAGTTTGCTGCTTTTAATGAGCAGTGTGAATTGCTTTAATGATTGGTGATAGCTACATTGCCATGTAATGAAAACGTTTAGAATTTGATTAGTTGTACAACATTAGAAATTGAAACACATTTTGTTCATGCTTTATACTTTAAACAGAAGTGTTAGTTAAGTGTGAACCGTGTTCATTTGAAGTAATTCTGACCTCACTCTTAGGTCAGGTTTTTTGAGTTGGAGAAAGGAGCCGAGACTCCTCGGAGAACATTGGATTACAGACTTTGTGGAAATCTGCAGAAGAGGAATAATTTTCCATTGCAATGGATGGCGAGCCACAGCCCATTTGGAATTGAAATTTGAAGTCTGGTTGCCTGAACTGTGGTAGGACAAAACAGTGCAAACCATACATCGATCGTGGACTGAACTCACACCAATAACTCACCAGATCACCAAACAGGCCTGATCTGGATCCTATTGACACTTTAAAAGACCCGGGTCTAACATTCTTTTCTTTTTTATTTTGGGTATCTGTGCGCGCACACACAATTTTGGTTGTTATTGTAAAGGCAATACAGTGCACAAATTTCAAATACAGTTGAACTATTGCTTCATCATTTGCAGTTGTGTTTTCATTGTGGTTACCCATCCTCTGGGCTCCTGTCGTTCCTGAAATCTTCTGATTTGCCCATTGTTTATATATTTTGTTACATACTGGTTACACAAGAGCTGAATTTTTCAGCATGAAAATGATCGCAAACACACTACTAGTGCAGTAGAAACCCAGATAGAAAACAAAAAGGCACATAATGGATTGGCCTCCCTAACATCATTAAAGCAATGTGGGATCATCCCAGAAGAGAGTAGAACAAAAGGCAGTCCTTCAAGAAGCTTAGGGAACTATTCCTGAAGGCTGCTTAAAGAAATGATAAGAAAGCTTGCCCAAAACAGTCTGTGTTGAAGACTAATGGCGATCATATGAAATGACTTGACTTTCAAGCTGGTTACATTTATATAAACTCTGATTTTGTCTTAAATACTGTATTTCTATGGATGTTTCTGCATGTTTCAATAAATCCCTACACCGATTTCACATTTTCCTAGCAAAATATAGACTCACGCACAGCACTGCACTTTCTGCTTTTTTACTAGGGGCTCTTAATGGTTTCACATATGTTACAGTGTCCGCTGTCACTAATAGTGTTCTATTGTTTGCTGGGTGTGAGATCATTTCCTAGATTTATCTTGCTCACCGTGGTGATGTAGAGTTCAAGTTCCCATCTTCATCAACAATAAAGCATTAATTATAAACACACATCAGGAGCTCACAGAAGTGTTGTTGCTAGGTAGATATTGTATGTGCTACCTTATGTTTCCAGATTTAGTCCCTTGGAAAACACAAAAAACAGCAAACAAAAAACAAACAAAAAATATGTTACTGAAAGAAATTAGATGTGTTTAATATTAATAAGGAGGAGAGGCTGATAGCAATTTTAAAATATTCACCAAAAAAAGAATAGTTAGGTACTACATCTATCCAGGAGTTTAAGAAAATAAGGGGGTAGGATAACTCCAGGCAGCGGATGGAAGAGAACCAGTTTTTAAAATTTAATAATTGAAATTTTTTTCATCTATCAAAGAGAAGCTTCAAAAGTGTATTGGGTATGGCGATAATTTATACAGGCATGATGTTATGTTTTTAATACTTGACAGAAGATTACGGGCTGTCTGGTAGTTTCATAGACTCCTTGAGAACATCCATCCAACAGCAGCAGACACCATGACAAATGTTTCTGAACGTGTCTGTTCTCCATCATATCGTTCAAGAAACTCAGTACTCAGTACTGCCGTTTTTGTAATACCGTTGTTATTAAATATTTCTTGTCATTTAGTATGAAAACTGCAGCTTGATAAAAATCATCATCACTGGGTTTGGTGGCTGATCAACATGGCAATTATTTCAGGACAGCTGAAGGCAGAAACCTGTCAGCATATTTCTACAATTTATAGCTCTTATAAATGATGTATTTTTGTCTCCCACTCGTGCTGAATGCCTATTCATGTATCATCTTTTATGCAATATTATTTCCTAATAAGTCAGGATTGATCTTAGAGCTACAATGCATATTTAATGGGGCCTGCAGCCATACTGACAGGGTTTTACAGTGATGTAGAGCCTTTCTTTTTTCAACCACACATAAATTTGTTGATCGTATTTGTGCAGGAAGGATGAGTGTCCATTCATTAACAACTGGCTTTAAAAAGCTGTTTTCAGACAATGAGGACCGCCTCCCTCCAACTCAGCGTTTCACTGAATCGAACACGAACAAAGGGAGTAGTTTGGGCTGCTGCAGCTTTGTTATCGGTAACATGCAATATAAGATCAAATTAGGATTTGTGAAGATGAAAATTAAATCAACCATTAGGCTAATCAGGAGCAGTAAGAGCTCATGCTGATCTTGGGAGTCTCAAGCAGCTAATTCTTTAGTCTTTACTGAAAACTTTAGAAGACAAATGGACAGTAATTTAGACAAATTTCCCCAAAACCTTTCCAGCTAATCCGATCCTAGCTGAAATATTAAATATTTAGGTAGCCACACAAGACGGCGATATCTTTTGTTGCTGTTTTACAGGAAAATATTCATTGGCAGTCATGTATACAGCTCCGATGCATTTATTCAATTTACTGCTTATGTTGTTTTGTCTGTTCCAAAGTCTGCGAGGCGGGATATCATAGTGTTTGTAGACTGCAGCCGCTAATATTTCTCTATTGTTTGCTGAGTAAGATGGTGTCCTAGATTCATCTCCTCAGCATTCTCTGTTGCTGTGGGCTTCAGGTCTCTCCGTGGACCTCAGTACATGCCCGAAGTCAGCACAGAGCACTGATATTACATAGTTACCTTTATCTTAAAAGGGCAAAGCCTTTCACCCCAGAGAGATGGAGTCTGCCACAGAAAAGAGAACAAGAAGCATCCGTTCTTCCAGGCCAGAGTGTTGAGGATTTCTGTTCCAGGCAGGCAAGGTTGAAGGAAAATGATCGATATTCAAAATGATCCTTTGTAGCTTTCTTTTACTCCTATTGTTCCTGTTTCGCAAAGGCCAGAAATGTGCTCCGAGAGAAGAACCACTTGTGTCCATTAGCTGAACTCTTTGGAAGTTTTCTTTATTCTTCCCTACCCTGACCCTCTGAGTTATACTGAGAATAAAAGGAAACTCTCAGTCTCAGTACTTGATCTCCTGCACAAGAGGGATGCCCACATTCTCCATCTATCATTTCTTTAGGCCAGGTCAAGTTAGTCCAGACATTCTTCTCCTTAGCAGCGTCTCCTAGCACATCCTGAGGGATCCAGAGGCATTCCAGTACCACATCAGATATACATAAAATCCTTTCACAAAGTCCGAGTCTACCCTAGGGTCTCCTACATGATGCATATGCCCTGAAAATCTCCAAAGGGAGGCACCCTGAAGTCAGCCTTATGAAATGCCTGAACCACTTTAGCTTTTTAGAAATAAAGGAGCACCAGCTCTATTCTGTTCTCCCTCAGGATTGATTGAACTATTTCTAAAGTTTAAGCTCAGCCACCCTATAGAAGAAATTATTTTTAGTTGGTTATAACTGTATTTTTTTCTGGAATAAAGTTTATTATTGTGAGTAATTTTTCAGATAAAAGCAACCAGAAACCTGCTTCTCCTTTTAGGAATATGAAGGTTGTTGTGGTGGAGGGGTTATTAATCCAAAGGAGGTGAACAAAACAAGGTCATTGCTGCCACCTGTAACAAAACCTTGGAGGGGAACCTCCACAACCAAAGTAGTGCTTTAGCATAGGGCTTGGCTGTAGAGTCCAGAAGAGCAGGAGACTCACCAGTGCCTATCTCACCACTGTAGAGACATGCCCTGGAGTTGGATTCATTTTTAGGATTTGACCTTGGCATGCTAATCATGTGAACTTCCATGTTCTCTATATATACTGCTTCACAAAAAGGAAAACCTTTTGAAAACCCCCAAAACAGGAATGGTTTTAAAGGTGGAGGCCACTGACATTTTTTCTCTCCCCGTCTTTTCTGACAATTTTTTGCACTAGTTCAGTTAGGGTCAGTCACCGGTGGCATGAGGTGACACCTGGACCCCACAGAGGTTCCAAAGGTAGTTCAATTCCTCTAGGATGGGACATGAATACATGGCATCACCAAGAGATTTGCTCTGTCGCTCAACACAGTCTCAAGAGCATGGAGGAGATTCCAGGACACCGACAGCTACTCCAGGAGAAATGGACAGGACTGTAATAGATTCTTAACCCATCAGTAGGACCGATATCTGCTCCTTTGTGCAAGGAGAAACAGGATGAGCACTGCCAGAGCTACAAAATAAACCTCCAGCAGGACACTGGTGTGAATGTCTCTGACCAAATATCAGAAACAAACTACATGAGGCTAGCCTGATGTCCTCTAGTGGGCTCTGTGCTCACTGGCCGACACTGTGGCATTTGCCAGAACACCAGAATATGCCTTTGACAGATAAGAGCCGGTTTACCCTGAGCACATGTGACAGACGTGAAGGGGTCTGGAGAACAAATGAAGAATGTTCGCTCAGCACGACAGGTTTGGCGGTGGGTCAGTGATGGTGGGGTGAGGCATATCCACAGAGGGGCGCAGAGACCTCTACAGGATTGGCAACAATACACTGGCACACTGTGAAATCCACTGTCAGACACTACACTGGTGCAGTGGGTCCTGGTTTCCTCCTGTTGCACAATAATGCCTGACCTCATGTGGCAAAAGTTTGCAGACAGTTTGTGGAAGATAAAGGAGTTCATACTGACCGGCTCCCATGCTCGCCTGACCTAAATCCAATAGGACGCGTCTGGGACGTTATGTTTCAGTTCATCAGACACTGCAAGGTTGCACCACAGACTGTCCAGGAGCTCAGTGATGTCCTGGTCCAGATCTAGGAGGAGATGCCCCAGGACACCATCTGTGGTCTCAGTAGGAGCATGCCCCGATGTTGTCAGGCATGCACATAAGCACATTGAGAACATACAAACCATTGAGTGCCATGTTGAGTGGCTGGGGTGAATTTTCAGTAAAATGGGCTGGTCTGCCACATACTTTTCTTCACTTGGATTTACAAGGTATCTTTGAATTAGGCCCTCTGTATGTTTGTAATTTTCATTTCCATCAAACAATGTAACATCCCTTAATTCCTAACACATTACCCGATCAGTATAGATATGCAGGCAGCATGATTTTTCCCCCCCATTGAGATCAGATCTATATTCTGATTTGTTTCTTTCATTTTTTCGAGCAGCGTAGATGCTTCTAGCTTTGTGATCAGATTTCCATTCTGTGGATGCACTCCAGATATGAAGCAGTTTCTTGTGCAGACAGAATATTATTTACCCTTCTGGAGTCAGTGTTTTGCAAAAGAGATCACAATATGAATGTCTTGCTGCAGCGTTGATAACAGTGTTACTCCAGCTTTTGTAATGTAGAATAGTGGAAGATCATTTAATCTTGTTAATCGATTCACTCAAAAGCAGAAACACTAAACCACCAATTTATCCCCTCAGTGGGTGTTTTTCAAAGCTCCTACCAGTCTTCTGTGAGGCTGTCTTACTGAAGCAATCAAGCCTTCAGCTGCCTGTAGTGGACAAGGTCCTAATTTGTATGAACCAGGAGACTATGGAACAAAAGACTTCATAGTCTAGCTTGAATAGCGAATGTCAGACCAGAGGCACCAATGTGAGCCTCTGATTCAGTGGTAAAACATGCAGGTTCTGATTGCTTTCCTATCAAAGAAGTTGCTCTAGGAAAGAAAATTGTGAAGAGAAAGGAAAATTGCGACAGCATATCTTGTCTTTGTAATTCCGCAAATAGGAAGCAATGCATTTCGAGACTCCGAGTTAAATTACTCCCATATCTATCACCCAAAGGTAAATATAAGAATGTCCTCATCTTTTTTTGAAGCAGAGCCAACAGCTGCAAAAACAGACAGACTTTTGCTGCAGACAGATTAAAAACAAAGAGTGAAGCACCTACAAGGGATTGTGTAACATACACCAAACAGAGCGCGTGCCTCCTCAGCCATGGATCACATTTCATTCCCCACCATCCTTCAGTCCTTCGCACAAGATCTGAAGAAAATTGTTTTTGGCATTTTTTGGAATACCACTGCTTCTCCCTGTGCTCATTTTTTTCTTTTTAATACACACTGTCAGCGAGTTGGTACTTCCATAACTCATTGAAACTCTCAACTGTGAGCGCAAGTACAAACTTTAAATGCCCAGTACTCTTGTCAACTGTTTTTGTTATCTATTCTCTTTGATGAAAACACTCATGCGCAGCCCTAAAGTCCGTGGCTTCAGAGAACTTGCTCAGAGATTCCAATTTTCCAGGGCTGTCAACTTCGCAGGGCTGCACAAAAACAACTGAAAACATGTGTTTGAATCTTTCCTTTTTATTTTTATGGATACTGCTGCTGCTTTTTAAGTCTTAATGTGGCACTAATGCAACCATTTGTCATTACATAATTAAAAATCAGTACCTATTACTTCAAGGTTTGCTTTCCAACATATGTGGAGTTAATGCTTTTTAT
Organism: Rhamphochromis sp. 'chilingali'; assembly: GCF_963969265.1. NCBI lineage: Eukaryota > Metazoa > Chordata > Actinopteri > Cichliformes > Cichlidae > Rhamphochromis > Rhamphochromis sp. 'chilingali'. Next base: position 33,813,706 of record NC_137934.1, read on the forward strand.
AAATTGCACTTAATTGTATTGTTAGTTTTGAATTAATTTGTGTAATAATTTGTGATGCCTTATTAACAGTTTTAAAGACAGGTATTTTTCAGCAGCATGTACCTTTATTTTTATCTTTTCTAGCTGGTTAACTGTTAGCATTAGCTCTCACCCTGTTTCTACATTGTCTTCTGTCACACCAACCCTCTGCATGTTCTCCTTCACTACACCTGTGAATCTTCTGTGTGTTCATCCTCTTGCAGCTCCATCTTCAACATCCTTTTCCCAGTACATCCACTATCCCTCCTCCATTTCTAATGTTGTCCCTCCTGCTCACTCCCAATTAAAATCTCAACATCTTCAACTCTGCCACCTCCTGCTCCACCACTCGCCTTTTTATCAGTGCCACTATCTCTAAGCCATACACCATAGCAGGTCTCACTACTGTCTCTTAAACCTCACTAATTCTTATACAAAACTTTCATTTAGACTCCTGCTGATTCAGTGTCTCTTATCTATAATGGGCATTAGACGACACTCGCTGATTTTTCCTTTAGGAATAAAGGAGAGATTCCGTAAGCTCGGTGAGGGTGACTCATCTCCGATAAACGAAAACCATTTATATCATTTTCATTTCATCTGTCGTTCAAATGTAAAATGTTTCATGTTTCTCCAGGGTAGGACTGGCTGTATTTCAAACATTATCCGGAAGCACAGAACCGGATAATAGTTGTTTCAAGTGGGATTCATGGTACTGCGTCTGTAGTCTGTTTGCGTAGGTGTTTGGCTACGCAGAGTACAGGATTATGCTATGCAGTCTACGTGGGCTTGCTTACATACAGCAAGAAAATAACCAACAGTATGTAGATGTTGCTGATGCTATGCATAGGTTGAATGCTGGATTCAAACGCTGGCCTGAACAGTAAAGGGGGCCCACAAAGTCATGAAAAGATCGATAAAGCACAGACAAAGACTGTAGTAAACAAATGTGTTAGAACTTCAAGAACAGTCTACAGCAATGTTCTCTCTAATTTTTCATGTGTCTGAGCGAACACACAAACTCCCTGAGCGGCCCCCTTAGACCACTGTGTGCAACAGCAGATGTGTGGTCACGCCAGCATCAAATCCATCCAAGTTACATGGTTTATTAAAATGACCAAACTACAGCATTTACATTTATGTTAGACTTCTTTTAATTAAGTGCTTTAGCCCACTTACAATGAAAATTAAAAAAAATCTTGTTCATGACCTGTGTAGTATGTTAACACTATTGGAAGTAAAAATAACTTGAACTCCAATAAAGCTCTGACTTGTATTATGAGTCTGTGGTCTGGGAGAGAGTCCTGTAACTCTGTCTGCAAAATACAGCATATAATGATCAATGTTGGGCAATTAATTATATAGTTACTTCTTCAAAAAAGTTACTGAGTTATGCAAACAACAAAGTTGTTTTTAAATAAACATTTCAAACTATTTACAGAACAATCAGCTGTTCTGCATCAAATTTGATGCCACACAAATTATTTGTGCCACTCCAAAAAATAATTTCTGTCCACTATGAGATAAAGGAGAGCAACAGCCTGATACCTGCAGGCTTGACAGCCGGAGATGTATCACTGCTGTAACAGCTGTAACATTCACACAAGATTTGCGCTAAACGTCGCAAATCTCTCATCTCAAAACACCGCTGTCACTCCTAAAACTTCCCCCCTTCCTAAACAACTAAATGCCATGTTGCCATATCATTTTTTTGATTGGTCGACATGGTACTTTTTCCGACGAACAGGAAAGGGTGGGGGGTTTTTTGGTTTTGGTTTTGCTCACAGGTGGAGAGTGCTTTCGAGCGTTTTCCTTATAAAACGCAGTTTTTACCGTTTCTTCCCGCAGTAAATATAAACAACAATAGTATTCAGGAAAAACAAACATTGCATATATTTTTATCATAACTCTGGTTTTACGTGGCCGATCAACACAATTTAAAAACTGGTATAAAGTCCACACTTTTTCCGTCAACTTCCGTCTGTCCTGCTCACATCTCCAGTGGTTGTACATGTTGCCATTAACTCCACATCAGCCACGCCGCTTTGCTAGCTAAAACACCGGTGTCAGCACATAAGGACGCTGTCATAGCCTGTCAATGATGTTGATTAACTGCGTATATACGAATGTGAATCGCATCATTGGCTGGACTATGGGATAAGGTGGCATCGTTCTAATGTCGACTGCTTAGGTGAATAGGTTGAATGCAGGGGTTTTTCAACTTGGGGATCAATACACTCTACAGACCTGTTGCTCAGCATATTTTTGACACTGCCTCCTGTTGTCAGCAGACAGCTACTACATGTAGACAAAAGTCTACAAAGCTGTGCATTGGCTGTCTAGCTGCAGAGCACAACCATGCCAATCCCATAATGCACTTCCTGAAAAGCCTACACCAGCATAAATAGTGATTGTACTCTTAGATGCAAAGGAAGGAGTTGTGGCTTTGTTTACCACCTTAAAACACTTTTTTAATTTGATCTATATTCTTATGCGGGTTTAGTATTTCATGTTCGTCATTTTTTTGTGTTTCTTTCACAGTCTTTTACTCTACATACACAGCGTTGTCACTTAGGCATCATCAAAAAAGAAATAAATAACAGGAAGAGCACAGTAGCCCTATCTCCATATGGAGCACTCACCGCTCCTCTTATTCTCACAGTTTTGGTATCAGCAAAGTTCCAGGAAAGATGGAGAGTAGGGAGAGAAGAGGAGGTCGAGATTCTGCCTCTCGCAGGGCAATTAAAGTGAGCTGAGTACACGGTGAGAAGTAGTGCTCTCACTGAGAGATGTACTGCACCTGTGGTGTGACAGCCACAGATAAAATCCTTAGTTAGTCAAAATCATGACAGTGACTTTACTCTAAGTCAGCCTTATTTGCTGTTGCTTTTACTTCAATATCATTTAACGCAGAAGCCAATTCAGTCGCTGCGTTTCACACCACGGAGCAGTCGGCCACATAAAGACTAATTTTAGCACATATTTGAAAGTGAAGATGTCCCCGGGGAGTGGTTTGATAAGCCTGCAGAGAGAGGACAGGTTTTTCTTACCAGACAGCTGTACTCTACCTCCTGCTCTGGCAGTTTTTTGTCATTTCTCCACCTTCTCTCGCCCCCCCATCCTCCCCACCCGCACCTTCCTTTTCCACTCCCACTCTATAGATAATGAGGTTTTAATGTAGTAGATTTGATATGGTGCAAGAAGGCTGGATTTTTCCCCATTACTTATCTCTGGCTACCAGGCCTTCCCATATGGGCTGCCCCTTAACCTCTTCATTCTGGCAAACATAGAGCCACCCTCATCCTCCCTCCCCCCCACCCACACACACACCTTCAAATTCAAACTTCACCCCCAACACAATACCCCATTTCTCTGTCCACTTGCAAATATAACGCATTCTTTTCAAGCCTTTAACACTTGTCCTTGCGTTATGTCCTAATTACGAGAAAGCAATTAGCAGCGTCCGTCTTTTATATATGTTAATAAGAGAAATCAGTATATTAAGATGACATGAATGAAGGTAATAAATACTATATGATATCGCATATTGGAAAAGTAAACAGGCCCTGCAGCAACAAAGGGGGCTGATGATCGGGGGATGAGTGTTGGTTATGAAAGATTACGATAATAAAAACAATCATCTTTAACCCTCTTTCATCCGTTCCATCTTCTGGTAGCCTTCCCAGCCTTTCGTCTGCTTTTCCCTCAATTTCTTCCCACTCTTTTCCCTCCTGACCTGTCCTGTTCATCACCACCGTCATCTCTCTTCCTCTCATCTTTGCTATGCTTTTGACCCCCTCCACCCTACCACCCTTCATCCTCACTGCATGCTTCCCTCCCTCTACTTTCATGCCATCACCACATTATATCTGTCATTCTCTCCAGACTCCATTTCAAATTAACTGCAGTGAAGCTTTTTTTTTTTTTTTTATCTGAAAGAAACCGACTGAAGACAGGAAGTCTAGAAGGCAGACAGAGAAAGATAGCAGTGCAAGGTGGTGGTCTTTGGTTTATTGGAGTGGCCTGATAGGTCTCATACCTAATTCAGTCCAGAAGAAGAAATGGAAGGGGTGAAGACCAAATTCTCACCTGTCTCTGAGGATAATAGCTAATTAACTGCATTGTGACAGAAATACCTATATATGCAGGGAATGAAGGGGGGTGGGGTTAAAAGGGGTGAAAACGTAACTGGAAGATATATGAGGGCAAGGAGCATCATATGAAACAAAAACTGGAGGTTTAGAAATGTTAACGATAGTGAGCTTGAAAAAGCCTGAACAACATTTGTTCTCATGTGGGAAGATTCTGTGTTACCACACCAAGAAAACTGGAAAAACATATCATGTTTATGTATCTTTCCAGAAATAATGACAAAGGATCGCTAAAGACTATTCATTGTTTTTGTTGGGTTGGCTCCAAAGTGGTGCTAACGGGGTAAATGTTGGAAATCGCACGAGTGCCAGCTAAAGATTTCTGACTTCTTGCCTTCTGACAGTGACTGCAACTGTACCAGAGGAACCTTTGATGTCTGAGAGGATCCTGTGAGGATTTAGGTTTCCAGAGAGAACAGGACAACTTTGCCCTTTACTCTGGTTACAGTTTAGTATAAGAGACTGATGGGGAAGGGAAGGTTAAGCTCACATACTGTTTTCTGCTGTGTGGAATCTGTTTCCTGTGCACAGAATCATTATATTAATTCAGCAAACACTCAGTCTGCCGCTGTATTTTGAATGCCTTCTGCCCATTTTGAATCAAATTAAGCCTCACAAATCATATGGTGTAATCTGTTTAAGAATACCAATATCAAGTCTGCAAAAGCAGCAGCTTTAGGAGTTCTTTAGTTTTGAATAGGGCTCCACACCTCGCAAAATGCTTGTTTCTGACCTTTTCTGTTTTAAAGAGGAACCTGACTTATTGAATCTTTATGTGCTGCAAAAAATGGCAGTCTCCCAATCTTAGTGTTTAGTTTCGACACAGAGGTGTAAGTTAAGCAGTGTTTCTTTATTCATCACTCACTTTTCCATAGTGTAGATCGTTTTATCCAGGATGTCAGTGTAACCATGAGGTGAGCGCTGGTTATGGTTACAGATGCAATAGAGCTGACCAGAGGGGTTGGATAATATGTTCAAATTTTCAAACTGGCAACCATCGATCCATCTACAAGCAACTGCTGCTGTGCACAGTCAGGGTCAAAAGAAAGTTTTACACATCTGGTGCATGCATCTGGTCTTTGAATGAGGTAAATACAAACTCAGATGGACTACAAAACATGTGCACTGTGTCATTATTTATTTGACAACAACTCAGAATCAGTCGCTGCCTCCATAGGAACTGAGAGGGTAAGTGGCAGCCAGGTGCTGCTAATCAAACACACTTGATTAACTGAAGAGCAGAAAGTGTGAGCGCCTCTATAAATCCTCGTACAGTGGATTAGAAAGTCATTAAGGAAATGTTAAGTTATTCCTTCTTAAGGTTGTTCTAGCTGTTGAATCATGGGGTGTAATACTGATGAGTCTCTTGTGTCTGTGTACAACTCTCAGCTCTGGAGATCATTACAACAGAAAGAAAGGCGGCACACGTAGACTTCTTGTATTCTCGAGGTGGATTAGGTTAGAAAGTGACCCACACACAGTGCTGCTAAAAAGTGTTTGCCACCTTCTCAATTTCTTAGTTTTTTGCAATTTTGTAGAAGTTACAAATTCATCAAACAAATTTTCATTTTTGACAATGATAAACTGATTAAATACAAAATGCATTTTGAAATGATGATATTATTTAGTTTGGGACACCAGTATTCCAAACCTACCGATGTGAAGTGTTGCCTTGCTTTTTAATAGCCACAATGAAATGAGACTAAACACAATCGTGCTTTGGCCACTGTGTATCACAGCACACTCTTCCCTAAAACAACAATCCAGTGTCTTCTCTGTGTGAAGTTTTAATAAACTAAAAGCTATACACAGTGAGGCCTGTGGATTACTTTTTTCCTGTTTCAGCTTCACATTACATGAAAACACAGATATCCAAATATGGATTAATAAACCCAAACTATCTCCATGACTACATATTGTACCACTACATGTAACTGTAATATTTTTGTTATTTGGAACAGGGCAATGTGATGAAGCCTGGCAAAGGGTGCTTTTACCAATTTCTTTTGTTTTCGCTTTACTTTGGATGTATTTTTGTTTATACTGGCCAAAACTAAGTGCTGAAGTTAGACTAAAAGAATATTTTGGTTACAGACAGACTGTTTGGGCTGCTTCTTAAATATATCTCCTAATTGTCTCTGTACCTCACACGCAGTTGCAGTCATCTGTGCTGAACAGTTCGATGGTCCTAAGCGAAACACCTAATGTGGTTCTGGAGGGTCTGAGACCCGGGACCGGCTATGTGGTCCAGGTGAGGGCCCGCACTGTAGCGGGCTACGGAGCCTACAGCAAAGACATGCTCTTCCAAACCCTCACCGACGGTAAGTGTGTGGGTGGTTATCTGGAGTGTGTGGAGGTGTTTGTGTGGGTGTGGGTTTTCGTGGTGGAGAGGAAAGCGAGTGTAGGGCTGAGAGAGGGAATGTGAGAGGGTTGCGCAAGAGTGAAATTCTGGCTGTGAAGTGATTAAATTCTCCCTTACTTTCTGTGTGTGTGTGCGTGTGTGTGTGTTTGTGAAGAGTGCTTGCAGTCATGTAAAATGAGCCTTGTAAATTATATTTTCTGTGTATTAGAGAGAAAAAAGTGTCAGTTATATATTTTCCCTTCCAGAAATGCTCAGCTGTGTGTATGCAAGACTGAAACATATGAGGAGTATGAAATATAATATTTTTTCCTTAATTTGTGTGTGTGTGTGTGTTCTGCAGATGAATATAAGTCAGAGCTCGGACAGCAGCTCTCTCTGATTGCTGGCTCTCTAGTTGGTGGAGTGTGTATTGTATCACTAGTAGCTATCGCCATCATCTGTACCAGGTAATGTACAGCTGACACACCTGCTCACTTCACACGAAAGTGCAGCTGCACATAAATGTCTGTCACTGCAAAATCCAAAGAGGTAGAGATGCTAGACACGTGTCCTATTAAATAACATACTTTTCACTTGTCAGACTATGAACATGAACTGATAGTTAAAACAACAGTTCCCCTCTTTTTTGAGCTTTGAACGAAATGCAAAGGTGTTTGTAATTACGTGGACAAAGCGGCACTTCAGTAGCACAGTTGCAGCTTCCACACATCACGTCTTTAGATCACGTTATTTAATGACCGCTGAGGAAATCGATTAGCTGAGACAGACTGGTAGATGCTTTTTTAAAAGCAGTAAGTGGACTTTGAACAACATATTTTTTTCCAGGATAAATGTTCAGGGCCGATTGGCCATGGAGCATACCACATGAATAAAAATGCCCCCAGCAACAGAATCCCTCACCCATTTTACTAATCCCCTGCTCTCTTTCCTGACATTTGCCATCTGTTTCAAATATAATTACCCAGTAAAATAAATCTGACACCCACAAATATCAATCAAATAAATGTATTTTAACAAAGCTCCTTTAAATGAATAAGAGAGCTGCTGCACATGCATTCTTCTATTTCAGCTAAAATGGTGAAAAAAAGAAAAAAATGGAAGTTTATCAACCATATGAGCAGCACCTAGCACCTAGCTATCGCTACTTAAGCGTAAACCAGATAATGGAAGCCTCTGGGAGTGTGTGGTGTGGAGCGTAGCCACAGCTGATGTACCTCCTTTAAAGTAACATTTTATATGTTGTTGATGTGACAAAAAATAAATGACAAGTGAAAGTTCTGCATGAATAATTGTACTAAAATGTCCATCCGTCAGTCCTTACAAAACACCATCCATCCCTCTATTCGTCATCTTCCACTTATAGACAATCAGGTCACAATGGCACTAAGCCAAGTAGGGTCTTTTCCCCAGCAACACTTTCCAGTTGATCCTGGAGGAGCTGAGGTGTTCCCAGTTGCTCCCAATCACTCGAGTGAGCCTTGAGTCTATTCTAGGGTCACCTCATGTTTGGATATACCCAACGACCTCCAATGGAAGGCTCCCTTGAGACCGGGAGTCGCAGGAGATCCCTTTGGATGTCTGAGCTGTTCTCCTTATCTCCAAAGCTGAGCCCATTCCCTCTGCAGAGGAAACTGATTTCATCGGTCTTAGTCGTTTGGTCATTACTAGATCTCATGATCACTATTTGCACTATTTGTTGCAGTCTTATGAAAGTTGGACTTGGTGGAGTGCTAATCTCATTACCATGACAGTCTGGTACAGCACCCACATCACTGCTGATCTTGTGCCAATCTGTTGGTTCAAGTCACACTGCACTTCCTGTTACTTGGGAATAAGAGGCCATCATATTTGATACAAGCTTCTAAACCCCAACCAGGAGGCAGCATTTCATCATTTTTCCAGTTGGAGATGAGAGGAACTCTGTGGCAGTCCACCACCTCCTGCTTGACCACTAAAATGAAGCAATGTTGCAAAAGTACCGCTTTGGCGCCTCTGGGTGTCATATTATTCTGTATGGCATCGTTAGATTGTTAAATTACAGGCATCAGTGCATGAACAGCTTGTCTTACTTACTTTACATATAGGGGTAATAGGGTAAAGGGGTTGAGGACATGATTGGTGGTAGAGAAGAAGAAGAAAAAGATGTGATAAACTAATCTGTTGTTTGTTTTTCATCTTTGATGTTTTTTTTTGGTTTTTTTGGTGTCTTATCATTTGAATTTCGATTGATATTAAACCATGTGAGAAATTCGGAACCAAAAAATCCCTATTTGTTGCAGCTGTTAAAAAACAGACGTTTGACTGATCTCATTCCATTCTGCTTTTTGTAATTCAGCGAGCTTGAAGGTTAAAACCACTGGTGTCGGCTTTAATAATGTGCTCTATTTAAAAACATTATCAACTGTGTAAAATGTTCATCTTAAACTATTTTCTGGAGCTGTTAAATAAATGTCTTAGAAAGTAAAATAATACTTTTAAAACGAAGTACAGTTGAAGTTGCATTAAATGGTACCTTACTATATATACACTATATTGCCAAAAGTATTTGCTTGTCTGCCTTCACACTTATATGAACTTGAGTGACATCCCATTCTTAATCCATGGGGTTTGCAGCTATAACAGCTTCAACTCAGCTGGGAAGGCTTTCCACAAGGTTTAGGAGTGTTTATGGGAATTTTTGACCATTCTTCCAGAAGTGCATTTGCGCTCTAATTGATCCCAGGAGTGCACGGTCAGGACTCTGTGCAGGCCAGTCAAGTTCTCCCACACCAAACGCACTCATCCATGCGTTTATGGACCTTGCTTTGTGCACTGATGCACATTCATGTTAGATCAGGAAAGGTCCCCAAACTGTTCCCATACAGTTGGGAGCATGAAATGAAAGAATTACAAGTTCCTCTCACTGGATATTATGAGGGACAGCCCCAACAAGTACCCTTGTCCTGGCAACCACCAAACCCGCAGTCATCCAGATGGAGAAGTGTGATTCGTTGCTCCAGACGAGACATCTGCACTGCTCTAGTCTGTGGCGTGCTTTATACCACTTTATTCATCACTTTGCATGGCACTTGGTGACATAAGGCTGTTGTTCGACCGTTGTTCACTGTTCCTGAAGGCCACATGAATTTTGGAGGTCTGTAGAGATTGACTTTGTAGAAAGTTGGTGACCTCTGTGCACGATGCACCTCAGCTCTGTGATTTTACATAGCCTACCACTACATGGCCAAGTTGCTGTTGTTCCCAATCATTTCATCTTTGTTATAATATCACTAACAGTTGATTGTGGAATATTTAGTAGTGAGAAAATTTCACAGCTGGACTTGTTCCTCTATCACGGTAACATTCTGGAATTTACTGAGCTCTTCTTTTACAAATGTTTGTGGAAGCAGTCTGCATGCCTAGCTGCTTCATTTTATACACCTGTGGTCATGGAAGTGATTGCAACATCTGAATTCAATGATTTGGATGGCTGCATTTTGACTTTTGGCAATATAGTGTAGCTTCCACCACTGACAGCTGCAGCTCTCTCACCTTAAATGTAGAATCGGTATGTTTACCAGTATATCTGCTTGCAGTCGCGTGTGTGCATCTAAGTAAAATCCTCTCTGTACACTGTAGTCTTTAACCTTTCGCTGATCAACTGATTCAAGCTCAAACTACACTTGCTGCTGCTATTGCTATTATTGTTAGCTATTTCCAATACTTTTGTATCTGCATATGGTACTACAAAAAACCGAGTGTGGCATTTTCCGAATAATGGTCATTCATGGCCACAGCCACTGACAGCAAGGAGACCTACAAGTTAGTCTAACTTTAAATTTTGCATGCATTGGACTATAAAATATTTGTTTTCTTATCCTGTTAGGGGGTCACAGATGAACTGGAGCCTGTCCTAGCTGACATTAAGGGAGAGGTGGGCTATGTGAAGGAGAAATATCAAAATTAGAGTGCAAGAACAAAAGATTCTTATGAAAAAACATTGGTTGTGTACGCGAAGGGAGCATTTCTAAATGTACTTCACATATTTTTTTAAAAAAGGATTTGAAATGACTCCTAGTAGAAATAAAGTTGTAGACCAAAAAATCACGCACAAGTGATGCAAAAAAAATATTAAATTATAATATTTAATACGGCAAGCTGTCTCTCCTGCGCTCAGTATTAGGTGTCTGCTGTGGAGATCAGTCCACATATTAAAATATTACTGCGTGCATTCCTTTAGTTTCAGCCTCGGAGAGAAGCGGGAAACAAGAGCTGATGACAAAGAGCACGAGCAAGTCACCCAATACTAATGATTTCCTGACAGACTCTCTCTTAAGCACACTTCTGGAAAACAATTTATTTCACCTCAAAAGAGAAACAGCGAGAGGACAACCAATTAGCATGATGTTTCTGCAACATTTCTAACTTTGAGTTGTTTTATTTTTTTACCTACTTGCCACTTTTTCTTCCCCGTAAATCTCTGTGTCCGTGTTTCTGTCTGCAGGAGAAGGCAGCTGAAGGAGAGCGTATATGGTGACAAGCTGCAGCAGTACAACACAGGAGGAGGTACGACCCCCCTCCTAACACTGCGCTCTTTATTTCTTTATCACGATACATAAAATATGATGTGTTAAAACAGTGTGTGTATTCGAGCTTTCTGCCTTTCTCCTCAGAGGTGACTCTGAGGCCAGACATGTTCAGTGGACCCACACCCACTGTGACCTTTCCCAGCCTTTCTGAGGGTCACAGTTCACCAGGGGTCAAGATCTATATTGACCCTTTCACCTACGAGGACCCCAATGAGGCTGTGCGGGAGTTTGCCAAAGAAATCGATCCCTCCTGTGTCAAAATAGAGGAAGTCATCGGATCAGGTAGATATTTTAAGTGCCTTCATGTGTTTGGTGACCCTTTCGCTTTCGTCATGTTGTTTCTATAAGCTGCTGAAAGATAATCTCAGCAAGGGAAAATCTGTATTTATTTTCAGATGTGTTGAATAACCATTGCATTCATTCAGTGTAAGCAAAATCAGTTGAAGGTTGAGATGAAAAAATAACCACAATCACAGCACTGCTATCCTCTACAAAGTGCCTCAAAACACAAGCTAGAAAAGCAAACCTTGGTTTATTTAATGAAACCAACCGCCATGTGAAGGAGCAGATCCTCTACAGAAAATTAATCAAATTTCTCAACTGTGCCAGACTTTAGTGTGAATGAGGAAGATCTGGAATCACACAATGCCAGTTTATTATTTTGCTTTATTTTTCCTTTGAAGTCAGGAGAGATGTTTTATTCATGTTGAAAACTTTCACAGGAATAAATTAAAACTGTCTTCATGCATTCTCTTTGGCTATCTGCACTCTCACTGTAAAAATGCTGTATGATGTTTGGCAAACAGAGAACGCTGAGAGTCCCAGGGCTGCTGGGGGGGGGGGGGGTATTTTGGCTATTGGATGAGAAAAGGAGAAAGGAAAAGAGGAAGGAAAGAAAAACAAGGAACACCTTTAAAGTATAAAGCTGAGTGTGAGTTATCATCCACTTCAGTTATCAGTCGTTGGGCTTCAGTATCGCGCAAAAGTCTTAAGCCACCCCTCATTTCACTGGAAAATAAATGCAGCAGTTTTATTGAAGTGTGTACAAACATAAAGGAAACTAGTCTAAGGCAGCGGTCTCCAACCTTTTTTGCGCCACAGACCGGTTTATGCCCGACATTATTTTCACGGACCGGCCTTTAAGGTGGCGCAGATAAATACAACAAAATAAAACTAGTACCGGTACCGAAAAAAAAAGAAGATTTATTCATAACACACGTGAAAAGACCCAGGAAATCGAGTTAACGATAAAAACGATAACAAAATAACACTGAAAACCGATAAAAACCCTGAAAACCATACATTTCACACCTGAGCTTCAACTCTCGCAGCCTGGTACCAAACGACTCACGGATTGGTACCGGTCCGAGGCCTGGGGGTTGGGGACCGCTGGTCTAAGGAGCTTGGAAAGAAAAGCGTCTGGACTTCTTTAAGTTGCTTGAAGACGTTTCACCTCTCATCCGAGAAACTTCTTCAGTTCTAAAGTTTAGATAAAAACCTTAGAACACTGATCAGGGGGTCCTTTTTGCCTTTTGTGGGGGACACTCCCATAGGGCTTAAATCTGGGACTCTCCACCAAGAAGCTTCTCAGATGAGAGGTGAAACGTCTTCAAGCAACTTAAAGAATTCCAGACGCTTTTCTTTCCAAGCTCCTTAGACTGTGATGACCTGGATGACTGAGAACCTTCACAGACATAAAGGAAACTACAATATATAAGTCAAAAACACAGTTTGTACAATTCAAACAAGCTTGAAAGTCAATATTTTGTATGACCAACTTCATTCTTCAGCACAGACTAAACTTTCTTTTTTTCTTCCTTACACCGCTGAGTGAAATGCAACTCCAAAACCATGACTAAGCCTCCATTGTGTTTTATATGGTGGCTGTAGTAGCTGTACACACTCATTGTTGTACCTCTATTCTCATCCACTTCATAATAATGACATACAGCTTTTAAGAATGGCTTCTTTACCGTTTTTGACGTGGCTTTGGGAAACAGTGGATGAATCAATTGGGGGCCTGATGCATCTTTCAGGGTATCCACATTCAGATTGGATGAAGGGTTTGGGAGTTTCAGGTCCTAAATATGTGCCACTCTCTTTTTAAAGGCACAAAAGGTAGTTGGACAGTTGAGTCAAAAGCTATTTCAGGTAGGTGCGGGCAATTCCTTCGTTATGTCATTATCACTTAAGCAGATAAAGGTAGATAAGCAGATAAAAGGCCTGAAGTTGATTTGAGGTTTGATTTGGAAGATTTTGCTGTAAACAGACAACATGCGGTCAAAGGAGCTCTCCATGCAGGTGAAACAAGCCATCCAGAAAAAAACCATCTGAGAAAGTGCTACAATATTAGGAGTGAGTGACCTGGAAGATAACAGTGGTGGATGATCGTCCACTAAATTTCCCCTTGTGGGACAATTAAAGGATTTTTCTAATCATTTCCATGGTGAAGAGGAAACCCCTTCACAACAGCCAACCAAGTGAACAACACTCTCCAGGAAATAGGCGTATCGATATCCAAGTCTACCATGAAAGCAAATACAGAGGATTCACTGCAAGGTGCGAGCCACTCATAAGCCTCAAGAATAGAAAGGCTAGATTGGACTAGCCTGCTAAAACACTGAAAGCTGGTGCAGTAAAGGCCTGGCAGAGTATTAAAAAGAAGAAAACGCAGCATCTACTGATGTCCATGGGGTCAAGAAGACTTCAGGCTGTTATTACCAGCAAAGGCTTTTAAAACAAGTATTAGAAACTAACAATTTATTTTCAGGTATTTAATTAGTTCAGTTGCTTTTGACCTGCATTTGAAATGAAGCGATTGTGTTAAGTTCCTTACATTTTTATGCAATCTTTTTGTTCAACCCAAAGTGCATAAAGATACAACTTAAAATTCTTTGCTAAGTTGTCTGTTACTGGTTCATCCTTGAGTTACTTATGCTGGATAGGTCAAAGAAAAAAAGATTTCCTCCAAAAATGTTCAGGACTAGACTGAAAATGAGCCAAAAACCATCCAGTGTCCAAAGACAAATCCACAGAAAGCTGAGAAAATTAGTGCTCAAGACTACCTTAAAAAATCAAATATGACAGCTTAGAATCAAAATTTAAAGAAATGAATTGTAGCCCAAGACTTTTGCACATACATAGCCAAAAAAAACTGATTATATAAGGATATTAGAGCTATGTATTTATGTTTACTACTGTTCTATCCCCCCAGAAAAAAATTGCATATATTTATTGTTTGTTATCAGGACGTCAGAAAAGGGACTCATAAGTTTTGGAGCCCTCACCCATTGAGGAAATATTTCTAAAAATATTTCAAAGTAATTCCTCCCCAAAATTAATCAGCAATTTCTATAACGCATTTATGAGTTTCAGTACAAGTGCAACTTTGGATATTAAGGCAAGGTGGGAAGCTGAGACTGGCACTCAAATCTCAGAGGACGCCTGGGAAGAGGTGTTCGGTGAAGCCCATCTCGTGACTCTGGGCTGTGGAGAGAATTCAAATGGAAGGTGGTCATGAGATATTTTAGAACCCCAGAGATAATGGCCAAAATGAAGACTACAAATCCTGATACCTGCTGGCGAAATTGTGGTACTCATTTAGGAACCCACTCACATATATTCTGGTCATGCCCAAAAATCTGCTCATTTTGGAATAACATATTTAAAGTTCTCAATACAGTTTTCCAACAACCATTAACAAAAGACCAACAGTTCGCCATTTTAGGAGTATTACCAAATGGTTTTGCAGGAAACAGTAAAAAGTACCTCTTAAGAATCTTGCTTACAGCAGCACTAAAGTGTATTACTATTAAATGGCTGAATCTTGACCCACCTTCATATAATATGTGGATTGATAAAGTAAGAGAAATTTACCAGATGGAGGAAATAACATATACTCTGCGGATTCAGAGAGAGTTGTTTACTGAGCGTTGGCGACCCATACATGCTTTACTGTTTCAATAATTTAGCATAGGTCTGTTTCATTTTGTTCCTTCATGGCTATTAAGATTTTCACGTTTTTTAATATTACGTAAAGTTTCTTTTTTGGGGGGGGGGGTTTGCATCCCAGTTTTGTGTTGTTTCCTAATTGCAGTTCTTATTGTAATCTGTATTTCTGCACTGCGGTTCCTGTAACTGTCTTACTTGTGAACATTGCAATGTTTTAAATTATAATAAAATCTGAGTTAAAAAAAAGAAAGAAAGAAAGACAAGGGACTCACACTCTGAGACACGACCAGTGTCTGTGTGACAGTTTTAAAGAAAGCGATCTGGAGCTGCAGCTAAATTTAATAGGATCTTTCTTCACTCATGTTCTGCCAGGTTTTCTGAAATTTGGTTACTCGTGTTTGAACAGTATTACTGACCGACAACTAGACAGACCGACGAATAAAGCAGAAGCACTGAAGCCAGCTACCTCTGCCTCACAGGAATAATAGTATACATTCTCTACCAGATGTTCAGGACTGTTGTTTGCTACAAGTAGATTTTTAAAGGTAATATTAATGCTCATTGATTTAGTGTTTTCAAAGGTTTATATGTTGATCATATTGGCATTATTTGTTTAGATCTTATATCACAGCATTAGACCCACAAAGGTTGGAGGTTCACTTTAAACTATCATTTGGTTAATGGGAGGGAAAGGAATATGGATTCTTCAATATTGCAAGTAAGGTGATAGTTCAGTATGGTGCTTTCTTGAAGATGGTTATTTTTGCAAAGTGGATTCAGATTTGAACATATATTAAGCTGATATGAATCATTTTTCACATTATTCAAGGTGTGAATGGGTATATGCCTGCTCCTGTTTGTCTTTTGTTTTAGAGCAAGATTGCATAGAGATGGACCGATCCGATATTACATATCGGTATCGGTCCGATACTGACCTAAATTACTGGATCGGATATCGGAGAAAAATAAAAAATGTAATCCGATCCATTAAATATCACGAAAGCACCTCACAAAACTTGCAACACGCCGTAACTCACCTCAGAACGTTAGCACGTCGGAGCAGTATGCATCACGTGATAGAGCGGCTGTGGCATGCGGGACCTGTCGGTGGTCTGGATAGCATTTGGAGCTTCGCTAGCAACCCGGCATTTCATCTCCGACAAAGTTATCCCCGAGAGAAGTAAAGCAAGTGTGTAAGTCCATCTCTGAATGTTTGTAAAGCATTCCTGCGTTAAGCTTAACGAGCGACTGCCTCTTCTTGCTGCTACTTCAATCATGAAACTGCTTAATGATCAGCTGATCGGCTTTTCTGTCGCGAGTCCGTGTCTCTTGTTTGCTTTTGGCCCACTTTGCACCAGAAAGAGGAAACCAGCAGCTGAACAACAGCAGCACGTTTAAGCTTGATCAGCTGTTGTTAGAATGTATTTAATATTACTTTCTACTCGAGGATCTTTTTCTACGTAGCTGACGGCTGGTAACTGTGCAGGGGCGGATCTAGCAAAGTTTAGCCAGGGGGGCCGATAGGGCATTAACTGGGAAAAGGGGGCACAAAGACATACTTTTCTTTCTTATTCTCATTTAAAATGTCGCGCTTTTAATTATTCAATATTTATCTGAATCTTACACCCAAAGTTTTAATCTGATGTAAAATGTATAGAAGTCCATTACTGCATATAGTAACTGTTAAGTCTAATATACCCTAGTAAGCTATAGTACTTTTTCCTTTGGGAAGGTACCATCTGTGCAGTCTGCAATTTTGTTGAAGAAAGATGTTGAATCTATTTAATATTTCTTGAAAAATAATTGATTTCTGTGCATTTTTTTTCCACACTGCATCAAATTAAGGTTGATTACGTCGATTAAGCATCATGAGGTGGAGCGTGAGGGGTGGTTCCCTATTTTTTATTTATTTATTTTTGTTGTTGCTGGGAGTTGGAACCCTATTAGTTAGGTTGCTTAATATTTACGCTAAGTACTCTTTAAAATACCAGAATAGGGAGGAAGGTGTAGGTTTGAGTTTATTAGATTGATCAGTATTGCTGAACTATGAAATTTTTTTTTTTTGCATACAGGTATAACAGAATAGCTTTAGTGTACTTGTTGTTTTAAACTTGAGTATGAACTTATACAAAATGCAGCAAGATATTTAAAAAAAACAGTTTTGTTGATTAAAAAACACTATATCGGATTCATATCGGTATCGGCAGATATCCAAATTTATGATATCGGTATCGGTATCGGACATAAAAAAGTGGTATCGTGCCATCTCTAAGATTGCATAAAACCTTTCTGGTCAAATTTCGTGAAACTTATTACTGTTTAATAATATATAAAAAATAACTGCCAGAGGCAGATGGTTGCTGTTACTCTCACATTTCAGCTCTTTTTGGCTTTTTACCCACTGCAACTGCAAGCGTAGCTGCTGTCAGCTCATATAAAGCGTTATTTTTTTATCTGACCTGGGTTCCCTGTCTGGACAATGGCGCTGCCTCTTTTCTGGTCAAGTGTGAGATGGAAAAGAAAGGATCACCTCCACCATGAATTTTAGCTGTGATGCCCCTGTCATTGTTAATGTTGTTACTATGTAACCAACCTTTTTAAATGGAACTGTTCATTTCAGCCAGCTGCCATCACAAGTGATGGGCAAAAACTGTGTAACCAGCAAGTAACCAAGACTTTTACTGAAGAAGAATTTTACTGAGTAGTCTAGTTTTCTTTCGGCACTTTGGTAAGTTGAATAGTTATCCTGCTATAATACAATTTGATTCTGTGAATACATTTTGTTAAAAAGTATAAAAGGTACATTTAATTTGTAGCATTCCCATATCCTTTACTAGAAAGTGACCACAGAGAGTTGATCAGGTTCTATAAATCTAAACATTGACTGTGTGCATTTCATCCACAAATTTACATCTTTACAGCCAATATGTGATGTTAAGCATTTTATTGAAAATTAATTGAGAGACATTTTTTCATCTCCCTTGAGATGCTCTGCTAAACCTTAACTGTAGCCACCGTCAGCTTCTTGTAGTTTGTTGGCCATGACAACTGACACACTTATCAATTGCCCAATTACTTTTTAACCTTTGAAACTGAGGGCGTGTTAATCAATGCAACACATTTGTTGAAGTCCTGAAATTAAAGCTAAATGTCTGCACTTTAATCTTTCTATATTTTTTGGATTCAACAGTAGTGGTATATGGAGGCAAAAATGCAAAATTTCTTATAGACCTAAGTCTGTTTCTTATTGGTCATAATTTATGGTCAACAAGAAACAGGAGTAAAACGTTATTCTTCAGATCTTACACTTTGATTCTCGTTACTTATTCTTCTTTTGACCAAAACCAATCACACTCAAAGCGATTGAGCTCACGGTGTTAAAGGTTGTGTATTAGAACTGCTGCGAGTATGTGCTGTGGGCTTTGGTCTGTTGAGGTACTCTGAGAGGCTTTTGGTAATCCCTCCCCCGTTTCTCGGTTTATTTCCCTCAGCGAAAGGGTTTCTCACCTAAGCCAGAGGTGACAGAGGAGGGCTGAAAACTGCAAGGAGGGAGGAGAAAATATGAGCCCGAGTAATATGAGATGGGCACCTTGAACCCTCAAACGGGCGGATCTCTACCTTTCTAAGTGATAGTGAAAGTTTATCCATAGCTGTTTGCCTTTTGTTTTTAATCTGTGTATTTCTTTGATACTTCCTCCTATGTCGAGCTCCCTCTGTGATTCAGCCCCCTCTGGAGTTTCACTTTTGTTTGTGTATAGCGAAATGCTAAACAAAGAACCGAAAGGGGGGTGGGCTGGGGGGCGGGGAGGAAGCAGAACAACAGATTGAGCAGGGAAGATAAAAGAAGAAAGCACCCCGAGGAGATAATAAAAATATCTCACCTTACTCCCTCATCCTCTCCCTCTGCGATAACACCCTCTCCTTTCCTCCTTTTGTATTACTATCACTGACATTGTAGGAATTGTCCTTCACAAAAAGCACTTTATTTGACTGAAGACAAATCATGAAACTCTTAAATTTATAAAAGGAAGTAGCAACCATATCTCATCTGACACTTCTTTACTAAGCAGCATACTTAGATATAATGTAGACCCAAGAATGTTTATAATACAGACTAAATCTTTCCTTTGATTTTCCCGTCATCTCTTTGACCTCGTTTTTTTTCCGAAGAGCGGTGACATGTCATCTGACATGGCCTCTCTTGGAGAAAAAACCCCATCCTTCCATCCCTTCTCCCTGCCTCGTCCTTATTATCATTGCCTGCTCATAACCACCCCTTGCGCTTTTCATAACAGCCCTCTCTCTGTCATCCCCTTCCCGTTCATTTTTTCTCTCCCTCTCCGTCTGTGCGTCGACTGGTTTACAGTGGTGACAGTAGATAGTTTTTAATGAGCAGTAAGATGTGGAGCAGAGATCACAGTGAGACAGGACGGCACAGCCTGGCATCCAATTCCCATTACTCATCCATTATTCACACACCGATTTTTATCTCTGGGATGAGGACTTTCATTTTGAAGTGACATTCAATTTTCATGTCCCCAATCAGCATAAAGCTGCATTTATTTTGACAAAAGACATCTGTGTCACAGAAAGGGAATTTTTTGCGCAAGGAACGAGTTCATTGAAGTTACAACCAGTTCGGCTTCCTTCACAGCAAAACACAAAGAAAACCGTAATGAGAGACACGTGAACTATTGAACCTCAAATCTATAGGTTACGCTTGATCTCCTACTGAATTTGAAAGTTTACTCACTTCCAAAGAAATAAACAGTCTCTAATTTTTATGGTAGTTTAATTTTAATCGAGAAACTAAAACAAAAACAAAACAAAACTATACGAGGAATAGAGCATGAGGGAGAACACAACAAAGGGCAAGACTGAGACAATATGTACACACAGACGATAACGAGGGAACAGCCAGCAGAGATCAACTGAAACTAATTACAAATGACAAGACAGGGGAAGTAGAGATGAATACAAAGCACAAGAGACGAGAGGTCATCAAAATAAAACAGGAAATGACATAACAGACTAAAAGAATCTCATTTCACAGTAAAAAAAAAAAAAAATCAGATATATTGTTATAATGCTAATGTGCAGCACATACTCATGCACAAAAAGCATGAAGTAAACACTCTGTTATTAAAAGTTTTATTAAAGGTAAAATGAATCTCCTTTCCGTATTTTGTTATTATTTGGAGAAGTTGCATTTGCTTGTATTTTCTTACTCCACCTTGGTGACTTGTTGTGAACTGATGTTATGTTAAAAAAAGAACATGAATTATTTTCCTTTGTTCCAAACACTTTGGAAGCACAGCCTTTCGGCAGGTCATTTACTGAGGGTGGGACTCTATAAGAAGTGTATTGTATTTATTTCTGCTGTAGTGAGTATACAGAGGAAGGAAAATTGTAGTGTTTCGGCCATCGCTCCGCTCTGTTATGGAGGTGCTACACAGTATATCTTCAATAAAGCAATGCAAAAACTAATTTTTAAATGCTGAAGGGATTAGCAGAAAGAATAATCATGTGACTTGTGAAACCTGGTTGTTTCAAAAGTCACAATAAGGAAGTGTAAAACAAAAAAAAAAAAAAGAAAAAAGACGCATTGTTAACGTTGTTATAGTTTATAGTTCAATTATGACACGTGACTGATGATGGAGTCAAAATGTTTTTACATTTCTTTTAAACTCTAATGAAAAGGCAAACCTGATACGGCCTTAGCAGCACACTATTTCCATCCAGCACTTTAACCCGGGCCGACTTTATTTACCTGAGAGATTATATTTGAGGAATATGTGCAAAACCGAGTATCCAAGCAACAACGGTGGCACTGTCCCTTTTATCTTGTTTGCCACCTCTGCTACACAACCTTTCCTCACCCTTGAGCGGTTATTGAGGGGATCCAATTTTTGTTGTTCTTTCATTTTGAAAAAAATAAAAAAATAAAATAAAATAAAAAATAAAAAGTGCCCTTGAGCAAAACCCCTCGACCTCAATCTAATCCGGTGAAGCTGCTCAGTGACCATCAGTATGACAGCGAGGGTGCAGATGGCAGCTTTTCAGCTTTCAGTGTTTGTATGTTTAACTTGCACTCCGTCACACACACGGCTCTCTAAGTCATCCAATTGAAAAGAAGAATGTGCTCAGTATGAACTCGAGCCTGTTTTTTTTTTTTTTTTATTTGAGCCCCGTTTTACATTATTAATGGGATTCAAATGCAGTAATTTAGTATCCCATTTTATTGGTAAATCATTTATTTAAGAGCTCAAAATTAAGGAATACTTTAGTGCACATTTTTTGTCCTGTTGGGGAAAAAAACGGAATTTGCTTTAATTTGACTCCTTTTATATTTTCAGGCGAGTTCGGTGAGGTATACAAAGGTCGCCTGAAACCTGTGGGGAAAAAAGAAATCCCTGTGGCCATCAAGACCCTGAAGGTGGGCTACTCTGAGAGGCAGAGGAGGGACTTCCTGTCAGAGGCCTCAATCATGGGCCAGTTTGACCAACCAAATATCATCAGACTGGAGGGCGTGGTCACCAAGAGCAGGCCTACGATGATAATCACAGAGTTCATGGAGAATGGAGCACTGGACTCATTTCTCAGGGTAACTGCTACACTTTAGACCACTTTCAGGATCGGGTCATTTAAAGGTTTGATTAAGGTTCCAATGAGGGGAAATTCCCAAGGAATAAGGAGTGCGACCGCACAGCTACTGTCCAGAGAGGGTCGATGTATTTAACCATTAATATAAACTGCATCAACCCCGACATAGCCAAGCTTACTAAAGTTTAATAATTAAGGCTTACGACACTTTTCTCCAACGTAAACAGGAGAAATATAACTGAAAAGAGGGAAAAAAGGCTTTCCACACTTACAGCAAGTTTTTGCCTAGCGACTCTAAGAACAACCATCACTTGTCTGGACAGCACTGCTCAGCAGCTCAAGGTGCTAATGGTGTGGTTGGTCAGGTTCAGTTCCCAACCATTTATCATCTAGAACTCAACATGATGCTTAAGAAAAATGAAGATAACATCACCTTCAGCCTGACAGGAAGAAACACACGATTTACAGTCTGAAATACAAATGATAAAAATTACGATTGAGCATCACACATTGACATGGTACAGTATTATATCACATGCTTTTGGGATATTTAATACCTCTACCAGATCTGGATCTGTTCATTTATTAGGCATACCTAATAAACCGGTAACTGAGTATAGGCACCTTCACCTTCGGTTCAAACTAAATAACCAAACAGAGCAACAGTTGGAGAGAGGAGGACTGTAAGTTTTTGAAGAAATAGACACAAAGACAGAAATAGCCTCTTGCGCTTCCCTTTCTCCTCTCTTCCTTCCTGTGCTCTTTCCGCCTCATCCTGCCAGCCTGACTGTCTGTCAGTCTGTCCGTCTCTTTGATCCTGCCCTCCTTTTGAGGCGCCTCTAAAAACAGAAAGAGAAACTCTTTGATGTTTGGTACTCACAGCGTGACCCCTTTTGACTCAGAAATCACCCGATGACTCATGCACACACACATACACAGACACACACATTCACAAACACAATGATCGATCTTCCTGGTGTTGCTGTCCTAGCGTGACCATCTTGGAGGCACAAGACCCAAAAGATCAATGCCGTGTGTGTGTGAGTGTGCCTAGAAGAAGGTCTTTGCCTGCAGAGGATTAGGCTAGAGGAGCATCAAAGGTGAGGTTTGATGCGCAAAGTGAATTAAAAGACACACACACACCTTCGACTGCAGAGATGTCAGTGGGGGATGTCAGTGATGTTTATAAGAAACAGAGACAGCCTGGCCCAGAGGTGAGGTAGCAAAAAGGCAAATATTTTGAGTTTTATCAAAAAATGTTTCATAAATCCAACAAAGCCTCCAGCAGCTCTAAACAGGAACTTTCTTAACTTTCCAAGCCACCTTTGTATAGTCTTGGTCAACTTGCTTTTGTTCTTTTCTTCTCTCTTTCTTTTTTTTGTACTTCTTTTTCTTATTCAGTACTATGCAAAAGTCTAGAGCGACCCTTCATTTCTTCATATTTTTTTATTCCAAGGAGACTGACTTTCTTTAAATGTTTCCAAGCAGTCTTGAGCAATGGCTTTCCAGACTTTCTGAAGGTCTTCCAAAGTTTTTTTTCTTTGGACATTGGCTGCTTTTTCATTCATTTTCAATCCAGTCCTTCCACCTGCCCATTTTCACATGAATGTTTGTTGTAACTCTGAATTAACAATCATTAGGAATAAAAAGGAATCTACCTCAAGGAATAAAGCACTGTTTTGTCCACACATGACATGCAGCTGGGCAAATAACCAACTTTAAATGATGTCTATAGGCAATTTATTATTAGCAGCTTGTCACAAAAACACATCATTTGTTCCAATTTCTTTATTTGAGTCTGCGAAGAATGCAGACCGTTCTTATTCCTGACGATTTGTCACGTCCCGAGGCATCCCATAGAAACGCAAAAGGTACTCTTCTGCGTCCCTTTGATATGCACCGGATTGTGGATGGAATTCAATAGAATGACACTCCTGGCGGTAACCCACGCTCCAGCCGTGTATTCCAGCCCAAACCCAACCTTAATCCTAACTCTAACCATAGCCTTATCTCTAACCTTAACTACGGTCTTAATTGTATCAGATAGTGTTTTCTAAATCAATTAATGATGAGAAAGTAAAATAAAGGTACATGTGTAGATTCATTCCCAAGCGGTTGTCATGTTTCCTGACATTTCCGAACGTGTAAAACACAGAGGGGCTGGGTGGCCGAGAGCGTAACATGCCGAGGATTTGTCACACACAAACACACACACACACACACACACACACACACACACACAATATGTTACATTTTGGGATGAGAACGTGTTGGAAGAATGCCAAGAAATGATAAGAAAAAAATCCTGCAAAGACCTGACACAGGACCTGAGAGATGCATCTGCTGATCCATCTGCTGTTTAATGAAGCCTCATCAGAAATAGTCTCAGTGGAAGGGTGGCTGTCAAGAAGCCATTGTTAAGGATGGGAAGCAGGGAGAAAAGGTTCTGCTAAATTACACCAGAATTGGACTGAAAATCAGTGACAACAGGTCTTACGGATGATGATGAATCCAAATTTGAAAGTTTTAGTTCAAATCCTTTGGGGTCATTATCTCACAGTGTGAAATGCTTTGTGGCAACTGTTGTCATTTGGTGCTATGTAAGTAAACCTGAACTGAGAATGAATTGAGATCCTCATCAGTATGTACCAAGGAGGTCAGGAATGAGGTACAGCAGTGAGTGTCTACAGCCATCTGTGAAATACTGACTTTGACACAATTTGGGGCTGCACTTCAGTCAGTGAAATGCAGCCACCATCCCATACTATTTATACACTATCTGATTGGCAACAGCTTCATTTTTGACTATGACAATGACCTCAAACACATTGTCAATGCAGTAAAAGCATAACTGGATAGAAAAACACACAATAAACACTATCAGTCATGGATTGGCCTCCCCAGAGCCCGGACCTCAACATTATTGAAGTAGTGTGGGATCATCTTTACAGAGATCAGAACAAAATGCAGCCAACATCCAAAGAGGAGCTTTGAATGTCCTAAAAGAAGCCTGGAGAAGTATTCCTGGAGATGACTTGAAGAAATTACGAGAAGGTTTTTATAGAGTTTGAGTATTTGGCTATTAGACCTCAGCTGAAGCTACAAAGTAGAGCAGGGCCCAATGTTGCTAATAGGACAGGACCTCCTGGAATTTACATACAGGTGGTGGCAGAGAGGAAGCAGATGGAGATTTTGAGTTTCTGAGGAGACTTGTCACATGAATGAGAGTCTGAAAGGCACTATGGCAGAGAAGCATTGAGTCAAAGGCTGATTGGCTAGCAGAAGACGTGCAAAAAGAAAATGCTCAGAGTGATGATGACAGAATTAAGTTTGAAAGCGTGGAAAAGCCGAAGTGATGTAAAGAATAGACTAGCAGCCTGAACACTCAGGAATGCAGACAGATGAATGTGAAAAGCTTTTCCTTATTGAACTTCAGCATAAACTGCATTTCAGGCTGTGATAAACAATAAAGGTGGTCGTGCACCTTGTTTGCTTAAATTTATTTTAAACTAGCTGACATCCAGCTACATCTGACGGCAAAAAGGCTTTGTAGAATTTCCAGCTGTCTACTTTGTATTGGTCCAAAATGCCTGCTGTAACACTTTTATCACAGCGTTTCAATTAACTCTTTTCAGGGTGGTTTTCACACATGCACTGCTGCCCTGAACTTTTCTGTTCGTCACCCGACTGTGAGCTCCGTGTGGGGAAAAAAGCTAATATCCCACATGGTCACAGTAAACAGTCTTGAACCCTGCAGATCCTTTGTACAAAGTCTATGTGATGTTCAAGAGAAGAGTGCAGGTAATAATCTGGAGTGGTTATCTTGTTTCCTGCCTCTTGCACACCCTTTCCAGGACAACTATCTAAACCAAACGGGGCATCTGAAGTTTAAAAAAGCGTTTGAAGGGAACTCTCTACGGTTGTGTGCCGCATGTGAGGAAGGTCAACTGCAGATCACTGCCCAGAGTTCATGTGTGAAAAATAGCTTAGTAGTAAAAGCATTTGTTATATTAGTGTTGACACAGTTTGCAATTTCTTGGTCCCTTTTTCAGAGTTTTTTTTAATTACCGTTATTTATTGAAGGATAGTCGTCCTTTGAGTATATCACATTTACACACCTGGAAGCTGCAAATTTTAACCACAGTCTGACTTGCTGGGCTCTAGGGGGTTAAAGGCCTTTCCTAAGGGCACCACAGTGGTTGTAAGGAGGGAAGGTCAAAGGGATTCATTTTCACTCTTCCACCTCGATCTTAGCCTTCCAGTCATAAACCTGTTTCTGTAACCTTCTGGCCAACACGCAGCAGGAAGTGTGCTTGAAGATTTTAGTGTGTCGGTGTATGCAAAGTTATTAAAATAGAAGTAAGAAGCAATAGTTGGGTTTCAGATGCTGTATTTTAAGCCTGTGCCAGCCTCTGCCAACACGAACACAGTATGAGCAAAGAAGTGAAAGCAGAAAATGGAATCTTGCAAAAGATTAAGTTCAAGTTTTTTCTTACTTGCATCATCTTGATCAAATTCTTTTTATGCAACTGTAACACAACGTACCACATTTACACACCATCATCTGTGCTGCAAATAGGGAAGGGGATGGGGGGGTAAAAAATGTTTTTCTCTTATGACATTTTCTGTGAAGTGGTAATAAATCTTCTTACCTGCAAGATTCTTTCTAAAGCACTAAAGTGAAAAAACCTGATAATGGAAAATAAGAATAATCCTGTCGGTTCATGGTTTCACAGCAAAATGATGGGCAGTTCCCAGTGATCCAGCTGGTTGGTATGCTGAGGGGCATCGCATCTGGAATGAGGTACTGAGACTCACACCCAGACGCACACACACACACGCGCGCACACATACCCATTACAGAAATCCATTTTACTATAAAGATGGAGAAGAAACTTTTCCTAATCTTTCAGACATGGGTACGAAGATTTAGATTTCTTTTGGCGATATCAGTTCTTTCAGATGTTGAGATTTCATGTGGTGATATTCGTGCTGTCTGGTCATGTGCATCAGCAGCTTGAGATGCGCTGTCTCCACATCCTGACGACTCTGCACGGACACATACATTGATATGAGCACATAAACACATGCAACCTCCGCTATACGCTGCATTTGAATCCACTGGTAAAACTGCAACTTTTCAGCTTGGCAGACTGACAAATGCTCACACACACACACACACACACACACACACACACACACACACACAAACTCACGCACACTAGAGCCTATCTGTGTTAAATGCAGGCTGTGATAGCACAAAAACATGTTACTGTATACATTAAATCCTATTCCTGTTTTATCGAAGGTAGCTGGCAGTGATAACATGCACTCACAGGCAAACACACACACACACACACACACACACACACACACACACACATAACTCTAAATCCCATTACCTTTTTATAGTAGCCTAGGTAGCTGGCTACAGATAACACAAATTCATACAATAACTCCTGTTGATGTTACAGGTACCTGGCGGAGATGAGTTATGTTCACCGGGACCTGGCAGCTCGAAATATCTTGGTTAACAGTAACCTCGTGTGTAAGGTGTCTGACTTCGGCTTATCACGTTATCTGGAGGAGGACACCTCCGACCCCACCTACACCAGCTCGCTGGTACGTAAGCTAAAAACACACTAACGCTTCCTTCTGCATTCCTTCATTCTGCAGACCAAAGGTGGGCAAAATGTTTGTTGCAGTGGTAGCTTTTCTTTACCAGGATTCTGGCCTGTTACTCACATGTATTAAAAGGTAAAAAGATGCACCACTTAAGAACTTTGGTCTGCCACAGTTTAACACACAGAAAATGAAAAGTCTCTGGATTGGTGAAAATGCAAATTTTAACCATTTTACAAGTAGGTCAATCATTTTAAAATAAAGTTTTCAGTTCAGTTCTGTCATTAAGAACTACCAAACATTTCTTCCCTTTAAATAGATTTCAGTATATTGATACACTCAATATACACATTATTAGGTACACCTACCTAGTACCTCTTTTCCCTTCACAACTGCATTCATTCTTCGTGGCACAGATCATGTTGTTAGCGTCAAATTCTGACCGTACTATCTGAATGTTGCAGCAGAATTTAGGATTCATCAGACCCGGTGCCATTTTTCTAATCTTGTGCGTTGTCCAATTTTGGCAAGCCTTTGTGAATTGTAGCCTACCACGTTCAGAGTCACCTAAATGCATGTTTACTTGACCATGTCTTCTAATGCCTAAATGCATTGCACTGCTGCTGTGTAATTGGCTGATTAGGCATTAGGTTGTGTTGATGAGCCGTTGAACAGGTGTACCTAACAAAGTGGCAAGTGAATGTATATAGAATATGTAGGAAAGGGATACGATTTTTCCTATCCAAACCATAGGGGTTTCAATTTGTAGTCCATTTGTAGTCCAAGTACTGTCGACCAATTATATTTGGCAGTCAGAACTTTCTTTGTCATTACTCATCTACCTTATAGAGGCCTTTATATAAAATGATTGAAATGTATTTTCCATATATATACATACTTTTATATGTTCAGCAATTTGACTGTGATATGTGTTGTTTCCTACACACTTATCTGTGTGGTGCAGCCAGTCTGGAATCTTAATTAAGACTAAACTGATAAAGGCCGGATTGAAGTTTGTCCTGCGGGTGGTGAGTTGGACATTTTAGAAAGACTCAACTTGTCAGATCGCCGGTTTGTCACACCGATTTTTTTATCAATCTAAGCCGGACTTCACGGGCCCGCTGCCGTACCTCAGCTCATCTGTGCTTTGAGCTGAATGTTAATACTTTAAATTAAAATGTGCTTGACTGATTACATTAAACATGTTGTCACACACTGCTTGAAGGTAACAATTTGTGTTATTTGTTTCTGCCGCTTCTCACTCGTCCCTGTGGTTGTGACTGTACTCACAAGCTGCCAAGTAGCTTGCTCACTAATAAAAACTATGTTGAGCCACTCATGATGTTCATGTTACAGTTTAGATGCCTTTGCACACAAAAACGTTCACTGAGTCTTTTTTTTTATATCCCGCCAGTCCTGCATTGGCCATTATCCTATAGACCTATAGGCATAGACCTGGCCGTTCATATTGTTCACACATGTTAACCCTGAGGCAGATAAAAATTCAATTATAAGCTTAAGAGATCATAAATTTAAAACATAGCGTGCAGACAAATGAAAATTCACCGCCTCAACATATCCTGCTGACATATCCGGCAATATTTTGAACTCGCAATGAAAAATCAGAGTACTGTACTCCATGGGAAGAATAAAGATTCAGGCTATCCTATTGGGAAACAAATATAATTCATAATTTAACCCTCTGAGGTCTAAAAACGGATTTATGCTTTTGTGTTAAATCTACAATGCAGGTATGTTGTAACTGCAAAACCCTCGACAGATGTGTAATGTACTTACACGTAAATGTAAGGACTACTGTGATTGGCCTGTTCAGTACCGTTGATTCATCCTGTGCATCCAGCTACGTTTTCTCTGCACTTTTTGAGTTCATTAGTGAGAAAACTAATAATCAGAGCCTCAACCTCACAACCTGACTCACAAGTCAAGAGTGGGCCATGGGACAAGGACATAAACACTAGCACTTTGGTTGTAGGAGACTACATTGGTTGCATCGTTAACTGGACCAAGAAGAAGTCTAAATTAGTTTTAAATCTTCATCAGTGATGTCACTGACTTAAACTTTAGCTCCTGTGAATCAAAAATATGTTTTTATTTCATTGCTTTCCAAGGTCTTGTTAATCAGGGAACAGATTAATTTTGATACATCAAAAACTATTCACATTATTTTTCCAAATAAAAATTCTGTTTTAGCCTTTCCAAGGGAAGGGTACAGCCTGGGAGTATTTTTGAATCTCCTTAAACAAAAACAACGTGACTCAGTGGGCTCACTTGTGTTTGCTTGCATCTATCTGTCGTGAAACACAGTGTTACCTCCTTACTAGGATAACACAGATTTGACAAGAAACAACAGGAAAACTAGATTAAACTGAAACACGCAAAGAAATAAATCCAAACCAATATTCAAAATGCAAACAAAACCCAGAGCACAAAACTAACCAGAATTAAAGACTAAAGTAAATACAGAGATCTAGGACCAGGGTGGGGTTAAAGAAAAGTTTTTGCTTGATGGATTAAATACACACTGCCTTAAACTCGTGTCGCTTGCCTGACTTAAAAAGGAGTCTATTAAAAAGAAATGTTTGTCTTAAGCATTTCCTTTAATATATTAAATTTGATACAGCAGCCAAACCAGCATATGGTAATGCATCCTTTTATCCTGGATTTCACTCAGCAGTCAGAAGGAAGAAGTTTTTGTTTACGCACTACTTTGTCTTCATTAGAAAAGACAACAGCAGGCAGATGTGGATTTGTCTACGTGAAGCAGGTGGATGCTATCAAGCATCTGCTTTGTCTACACTTCCACACTCGAGAACAAAAAAAAAGTAGGAAAATTCATGTTGCCTGCCCTCAAATTTCCCCTCAAATTTGTCATTTTTCTTTCTTTTTTTTAACACACGTGTGCATAATGCACAGTTTTCAACACCGTGTCTGATAAGAGAC
This sequence comes from Rhamphochromis sp. 'chilingali', assembly GCF_963969265.1. Lineage (NCBI taxonomy): Eukaryota > Metazoa > Chordata > Actinopteri > Cichliformes > Cichlidae > Rhamphochromis > Rhamphochromis sp. 'chilingali'. Next base: position 33,843,942 of record NC_137934.1, read on the forward strand.
TTCAGCTAAGAACTATGTGACGAATACGTAAGCAGAACTATCAGGTATAAAGCTACAAATCCTTTTTTCCTTCCCTACTGCCCTTAGTTATTTATTTCCTTCTTTTCTTCCCCCCCCCCCCTTTTTTTTCTCTCAGGGAGGTAAAATCCCCGTGAGGTGGACAGCACCAGAGGCGATCGCCTACAGGAAATTCACATCAGCTTCAGATGTCTGGAGTTACGGGATCGTCACCTGGGAGGTGATGTCATATGGGGAGAGACCTTACTGGGACATGAGCAACCAAGATGTAAGTCACCACCTGCTTGCCTGAGAGAGGGCAAAAGAGAGAGAAAGAGACTCGTAGTTTGAGTTCTCACTGATGTCTGCGGCTGTAAAATATCGTGTACGTCTGCTCCAGCACGTGTGTGTGGCGTTCGGGGGAAGTGCTTGTTTGTTTCCTCCGTCACAGCAGGGCGTCTGCATGTCTAGGAAACACACATGGAAAATGAGGACATCAATTTAAGTGTCACAGAAATGTTTGTTCCATGAAAATCAGACCAAAAGGCAAAGGATTTTTTTTTCTTTCCTGGGATTTTCTTCTGGGAATATTTCATGGTAGTGACAGCTTTCTTCCAATTACCTTCACAGTGTGAGCAATTTGCCGCGGCATTTCTTTACCTTGCGCTCTCCTTGTGTCTCGTCATATCACACTGATGTTTATTAAGTGTTCTGAGATCATTCATCCTGCCGTAGTCAGTTCACATTTACTGGTTTTGTGTTAAAAATGGTAACACTTTATCATAATATATATTCACACCATAACATAATAGTGGAGCTTGTGAGTAGTTGTGCATAAAGCAAACTGCAATGACAACCATAAGTGATGCAGGACACAAACACCTTTCACTACCACCCAACCCGTCGTCTTATTTGAATCTGTTTTAAAATCTGTTTTACCGTCATCACAGCTGTCAAAATAATGACTCTGGATTCAGTATTTGTTAACCATTTATACCTTTACAGTAACCATTCAGATAACAGACCAGTTAGCCAATTAGGAAATATCATTTCACCTCATTTTATTGTTGCTTTTTTAAACCGTAAAGGAGTCCTATTATATATTTAATGGTTATTATAAAGTGGTGCCAGAAACACGTGTACTTTCTTTAGGGTGAGAATTCAATTTATTTATTTTTTTTATTTGTATTTATTTATTTTCTTGCCTGTCCCGTTTGGCTCTTTTGCCATCAGAATTATTGTCTAAAGGCGAAGAAAGATGCCCAACGGATTTACTTTACCAAATGGTCCATCCCAGCCTTGCCGTAATGGTCTATTTGATTCACCTTTTATTGTTTATTTTATTTTCACTTGTTAAATACGGGACAGACTTGACTGGGGAAAAGAAAGGGAAAGAAAAACAGCGGAGAAGAGGGACGGGGATAAAGGGCAAAAACAACAAAAAAAGCAGACAAAAAATACATATATCAATCACCTGGATCACCTGTTGAGAAAGAAAAAAGAGAGAACAAGCAGAAGAAAAAAAAGAGCAACATAATAAACAACATCACGATGATCTATGGGAATGTAACAGTAAATACTAAATATTAAACATTATTGTGCAGCACGAGAATTCAATTTAACTGTAAAACCCTAAAGGGGATGCAGTGCAGTCCATGAAAATGAAGGTTCCACAACACTGGACTGCTGACGTTTTTATTTTTAAGTTTCTGTTCTGAGAAGAAACATGATGTGCAGATTATAGTTACAGCACTAAAACCCACTTCAAATCACTGAAGCTTTAAATCCAAATTCTAGCTTTCTCAAATGATATATCTAATGACTTTGACACAAAGGAGGCTGGGGATTTTACAAGCTTCCAGTTTCGCTCGAGTCAAAACTTTAAAATACATTTTATTGCCGCAGAAAATCTGCCAAGCAGCTTCTAGTGTGTTTATTACCCCAGGTAAATATCTTCAATCAGCACCTTCTTAACTCTATTTCAGGAAATCACAGCCCCGCTCCAGCAGCATTTACCTGGCTTTAGACCTTGTTAACTCTATATATAAAGTTTTCTTTGTAGGATGAACTGCCGAGAAGTTAATCAGTGGCAAGATCCCCATCCTAACTATAAGACTGAGACATAAGTCTTTATTTAAATCATAAAACTAATTCATTTCTTTATTTTTCTCTGTGGAGCACCATTTTCCCCATGTAGCTTCTATATCACCTTAAACACCTCTTTCCCCTTCTTTCACACATTCACATTTTTCTCCCCTTGCAGCTCCCCCAGTCTTCTCCCCCATGCTTGCTCGCAAGCAACAGAAGCAGCCTATGCAGCAGTAATGACACAGTCAGTATAATGATAGAGACAGATTTATAATGGCAGAGACTGCGTATAATGATGGTGAAAGTGTGTGTTACCACTAACGAAGGTCTGCCGGGGCATTAACTATGCATGAATCTCACACCCTAAACTCACACATATGACACACACCCTGCTAATCCACACACACACATGCAATCATACATGTGTAAAGGCATGCACACACACACACACTTACACACACATGCAATTTCAAAGAACACGGAGCGGGGAAATTGTCAGCGGAGCCACTGCAGGTGCTGTGTTCAACATGAATTAATCATGAAAGAGACCTGTGATGTTTCACTACATTCGCTGCTATTTTGATTGACAGTGGTGCTTAAAGTGAATTTATGCAGCACAAAGCCCGAGAAGTGTGCCGGGGTCAAGTAGAGTTCACTCAGCGAACAGACAAATCCCCCGTGCTGCATTTACAGTAGGAGAAGCACCGCATTACCTCAGCTTACCGCGAGCTAGACTTCCAACTACACTGAGACAGACTTGTTACTTTACATTTACAGGGAACTGTGACAAAAAGAAGAAAAACACACACACACTAAAGTATTATTTCATTCTCGCACTACTGTAGAGGTAGAAGTTTAGAAGTTTGGTCACAGACGTGCAAATCACAGCCAGACAAAAGGTGGAGCGAAAACAAAGTTTAGTAGGTCAATGATCAAAGCAAGGAGAGGCAGAGGAGTCCGAGGGGGCGAAAGCTGGCAGGAGTAAGTCCAGATACAGGCAGAGGTCATACATAAATGTAGGTAGGCAGGATAACATGACAAAAAGCTGGACCACTCTGGCAGGAATGCAAAGCAGAAAATCTGGCAGTACTGTGGTTACAGGGCAGAAAAACAGGAGCAGGTGTGCCGGTGGATGTGGAGGTCAATTGATGGGGTAGGGTGGGTACACACCAGGGATTGTGAACCAATAAACAGTGAGTTGAAATAACTGTTGAGGCAGTGATTTGTAGACAAAGGGTCTTAGTTTTTGAATTTGGACAACCATTTTTTCTGAATAATCTGTTGCCAGTACACTGGGTGGGGATGTGGTGGTCGAGATGGCAGAGGTATAGAGGTATAGAGATAGTTTAGTAGTAAAAGTAGTTTGTAAAAATCGGCTGTCTTGGATTGACTGCTGAAACAAATCCCGACCCTGACGCTGACAGAAGTTACCTCAACTAAATGGAACAACAACTTCTAAACAGCTCATCTCCAGGCTGTTCAACCCATATCGGAGTGCGTGGTTCTTATGTCAGAAGAACCACCCGCTCCCTGTAGCACTGAGTGATGGCAGAAGGAGCACAGCTGTCAGAAATCCCAGCACTGCCTTTCTCGGGTGATGTTTGCATTCTCTGACAACCAGCCATAGGTAGTAACCATCACTGACGGTTCCTCACTGGTATAAAGTCTGCAACCAGGTAGCTCTTAAGTGTGTATATTCTTCTATCTTCCCACAATAGAAGAATATTCCTCTATAGCCAAGGGAACATGCAGCGTCTTTGATACCTACCTGGCATTGAGTTTGAAGATTGAGGCCAGACCAAGAATGTGGAATCACATGAAAGGTGACCGGCTAGGGCAAATTTTAGACCAAGCTCAAGGAAAACCGAACTCCTCCTTTCTGACACAATTGCGCAGACAACTCCAAAATGTTGGGACGTTTCTTTGGTCACTGTGACCAAAGAAAAAGATGCTCTAAGCACCCTCACCACAAGCCTACATGAGATAGCTCCTCGCAGTCAGGACAAGGCAGACACAAAAATCTTTCAGCACGTCAGGGTCAGATATTCTTCTAAGAGCCGTCAGCGTTTGACCAGCCCTTAAGGAAATTCGTGTGCAGCAGTTGTTGATTGCCTTTGGCTACGGACAGAATCTGAAGTCGATCCTTGTGCATGACCTTTGCCTATCTCTGAGACTAGGGAACAGCAAAGGGATTCTCTTCTTTCATGCTTTCACGGGCTGTGTTTTGTTGTTTCAGCCTTGCCCATCAAAGACAAGAAGACAGCTTAGCAGACATGGGGGAGTATATAATGAAGCGTCTGATCACTTCGGCAAACTCAGCTAATATCCACCAGCAGTGCATGTTGACATGTAGATATTAGAAAATTTTGTGGACAAGATATATAACAGGTCCAGTACATGACCTTGCAAACCTAGCAACTCTTTTTCAGTGTGCAGCTGCAGTTTCTAGGACCCAATACGTTTGAAGAAATGCTCCAGTGTTGTCTAACTTGGATTTGTCTATTCTCATTTACATTCGGCAGCTAATGTAAAGAAATGTAGTTTTCATAAAGCACGAGAATAACATCGAGTTTCCTCAGTATTGTTGTATTGATACTTAAGTTTTAATTCAATTTCTGCATTTTCCTTTGTTAGAAATAAACAGAAAAGCTCTGACAAGTCTTCACTAGGCCAAATCAAGTTTTACCTCAGATGTGTCATCAGTACAGTTCTGCCATTTATTCTCTTTTTATGTCTCTTGAGTATATATTAATCCACCTTTAATTTATAAGGCAGAAAAAGAGACTGATTGTATGTGTCTAAAGAGTGTGAAAGATGACAAGAAAGATGATAGTAATTGGATGTCTGAATCTGCTAGACAGAACATGTATAAAAGATGATAGAAGGCACTTTTTAAACCTTCGGGGCACACCACAATGGGAGTTTTAAACATTACAACGATTGTAATTACAGCTGGGGAGAAATAAAAAATAATAATTTCACAAATCTGACACAGGGGGCCGAATAATTTCAGATAATGGTTACTAAACGTGATATTTCCTTTCTTTGATTATTTTTAGAGTGGCGAGGCAGGTAGTTTTAAATTCCATGATGTTCTGGATAATTACATTCTGCACTCAAAGGTATCCTGACACATCTAGCACAACCTCTTTGCTTTACAAAATTCCTGCCTAAAAGTTTTCACAGGGAGAAAAAAAATCAAAACTTTGAAAGAGCTTTATCATTCTCAGTACCTGCACTGGCGTGATGAAATCAAAAGCTCCTCTGTGTAAAACTACCTGCCTTGACATCTGAGACTGCAGCAGAAGTTACTGCTGCTTAGAGATGAATATCTGGATATACTGTGCGACTGCACGCTGTGTCAGGATGAAGTTCTTAAACGGAAATTGGATCCTCTTAACTAATCCGAGTTTTCATTTTTATGTGGTTTTAAATAAAGCTGAACGAGGTAAGATTGTTCTATAAAAATGTGCCTGTTTTTATCGACTGAAATCACAAAGGAGCCATAACACAGAAGACGTTCCACTCTTTGCCGTATGGCGGTCTGCCTGAAGCAAGTGACAAACAGCAGCGAGAGAGATCGACTCAGGGGGATGATCTTTTTAGCCCTTTAATATGTCGCACATCACAAACCTTCATATTTATGAAAACCTACTTTTGTCAAATGTATATCAAAAGCGACTACCGTATTTCCCGGACTACAAAGCGCACCTGAATATTAGCCGCACAAGCTAAAATCAGGGGAAAATCCTGTTTTGTACATACATTAGCCGCACCTGACTAAAAGCCGCAGGTGTTTCAATGTTGACTTATCATATGTAAGAGAATATGCACAAAGGGAATTGTCAGGAAAGAGATGGCTGTTTGGAGACACACCCCTTTTATTAATATTTTGAAAAACAAGTTATGGGTACATATTTGCACAACTTTTATGTAAAAGTAGCGGTAATTACAAGTACGAAACATGTACTGTGCTTCATAAATGAGTAACAAATGTAGTACATAACAATAACCTACAGCACACCAGAAAAATAGATTCGGCCTACCTTTTAGGCTCAGGTGCAGTGACACGGCTTTAACAAGAAGAAAAGTCAGTCATTCACCACCATCTTCCTCTTCTTCCTGCGCACTAAAACCACCAAAGTCCTCTTCTCCAGTGTTGGAAATGAACAGGCTCAGGATGGCTTCGTCATCCACTCTCAGCTTCTTTCCTTCGTTGTCACTTTCAAAACCAAACAAATCCTCGTTGTCAGTGTCAGAGTCGAACACCCTCAGAAGGGCCGTGGCGGTGTCCTCTCCATCATGCAGCAGTCCAGCCCTTCGAAATCCGTTGGTGATCATGGATGTTTTCACATTTTTCCACGCTGTCAGATTCCACCGGTGGAGTTGAGCATGACTTGCTTTTCGCAAGTTTATTGCCGCTCGTCATCCACGCCTCCGGCTGAACGTGTAGCGCTACTTTGAAGTTTGTTTTTCGCGCTACTTGTACGGCACTATGTTGCCTGGCGGATGGACATGTGACCAACATACCACTCTTGAACCCCGATACTGTGTGTCTGATCACATGCCCTTCTGCCAGGCAACGTAGTGCCGTACAACAGCGGAACAAACAAAACAAATCGTCTTACGATATGACAAAAATCACGGACAATCCATAGAAAAGCCGCACCTGACTAAAAGCCGCAGGGTTCAAAGCTTGTGCAAAAAGTAGCGGCTTATAGCCCGACAATTACGGTAAATACAGTGCAATACTATATATCAAGACTTTAGGCTTTGATTTGGGCTAATTGGCTGACTCTTTTTTATATTGTTAAATCCCTTGGCCTACAACTGGGCGCTTTAGATACTAGATATGTGCTTATGTGTCAGTCAAATATCACCATATCGGCTGATATTAGCCATGGCGATCATCATGGACGTAGCTAACATGACATCACTCATTGGTGTCTGAATTCCGTCTTTTATGTTTCATCAAGCACCAATGATTAGATGCAACATTACCATCTTGGTTGGTGACAAAGAGTGTCTGGTCTGACTGTGAAACTGGCTTGTGACTGACAAGTCATTAGCCAATGAACATTCAGGTTTCATGCCATAGATAATCAGCCATTTGAAATATAGTATAACCGACATTAAAAACACAGATTCAATATTTTCAGTATGATCCAAATCCCAAAAGTGGCTGAGACCATAAATTCTGCGGGAAAAGTTTTTACAGAGGTCAAGGCAAAAAGCCCCTTTTCCAAATTTCTGGAGGACCAGAAGAGTTTTTGCAACCACAACTATCGCCATCTGGTGGCCTTTAGATAGAATGCAGGTTTATGCTACTTCCATGTTGATTTCTTTTTGTTGACCAAGAAACTACATGCATGTTTTTTACTGTCTGTATTGCCAGTGACTGTTATAAATTGCAATTATAAAACTAAAGTAGCAAATTAAGATGCCCAAATGGTCTATAGAGCTATATCATTATCTAATTAATTTCTTCAAGTTTAAAAGTCTAGAGATCATTTAGAGATGACTGCTACCATATCACCCCAATAGAGAACTTTGCTCTTAGGGTGCTGGCTTCTGCCTCCCATTCTACTTTTTTAAAAGTAGAATGGGAGGCAGAGCCTTCAGCTTTCAGGCTTCTGTGAAGGCAGCTCCCAGTTTGGATTCAGGAGACAGACACGTCTCTACTTTTAATATAAGGATTAAAACTTTCCTTTTTGATAAAGCCTATAGTCAGGGCTGGATCGGTTAGCCTGGTTTGGTGTTGGGGGCACTGAGTGTTTCTTCTTCACTCTGTTTCTTTTGCACTGTATGTCTTTTGTCCCGTCTTCCTCCTGTCACCCCCTGAGCCTGGTTCTGCTGGAGATTTCTTCCTTTTCCCTTCCCACTCTCATCAATTGCTTGCTCATGGGGTGTCATCTGATTGTTGTGGTTTTCTCTGTATTAGTGTAGGATCTTTACCTTACAATATAAATCACACTGAGGTGACTGCTCTTGTGATTTGGCGCTATATGAATAAAATTGAATTGAATGTACATTGTTTATAAAATAAAATTTGGCAGTTGAACTAGTCAAAACCCAAACAGGTGGGAGATAGAGCTGGACTCTTTGGAGCGTGACCCTTGTGATGTGATTGGTTTTGAAAACTTCCTGAACACAAAAGTACCATAAGTTAATGATGGGGAGAAGGAAAGCTGTACAATAGTAGGTCTAAAGGAAGTACAAATTAGAAGGGGGAAAATAGAATACCAGGAATAGCACGGATTTAATAAGCTACATCTTTCTCATTAAGCCTTGCCAAAGCTTTATTATAAAGATACTGATTATATAAGCTTTCCCCAGTGAGCCTTAAATATACATCATGCTGCAGTTTTCTTCTATAACCTTTTGTGGTCATTTGGGTCTTCTCCTTTTCCTGTGTGACTCTTCTGCTGTGCCCTAGGTGATAAATGCCATAGAGCAGGACTTCAGACTTCCAGCTCCCATGGACTGTCCAGTAGTGCTGCACCAACTGATGCTGGACTGCTGGCAGAAAGACAGAAACGCCCGGCCAAAGTTCCCCGATATTGTCAGCATGTTGGACAAAATGATACGCAACCCTGCATCTCTCAAAGCTGGCACCAACAACATGGTCCCTGGGTGAGCAGAGATACAAACTCATTTACATACACAAACACACTCTCCCTATCTTATCCCTCTGTTTCCCTCTGTTTTAAACTCCACGTTCTCTTGTATCTACTCTCTGCAGTCCTCCCCATCATCCCTTGTTAGACCGTGGAGCTCCAGACCTAAGCAGGGTGAGCTCAGTAGAAGACTGGCTGGCTGCATTGAAGATGACCCAGTACAGAGACTCCTTTCTGGGCTCGGGCTTCACCTCTTTGCCGCTCGTCACGCAAATCACAGCTGAGTAGGTTTAGCCATTAAATTGCCTCTATTTTTGTCTGTCTGCTTCTCTTTGCCTGAGTCTCACACTTAGCTGATCCTGCCAAGTCGGCATCTTTTTTGTTGGAAGACTGGTGGGGCAGCTGGTTGGCTGACTGTGTGAACACTTGTCTGTCTCTCTGTATCTGGCTTGCTTACTGCCATCCTTATTTTTTCTATGCCTCATGGTATAAAATGCTCCAAGTGCCATTATATTACAGACAAATAAAAAGCAATGTGTCCATGAAAGAAATTTGCACAGTTTAGCAGGGTTTAATCAATGATTCAGTTTTGTCATTAGAAGAGATGGGTTGATCACTTTTATCCTGTCTGAATTACCCTGCAAAGATTCCATATATGTGTGAGAGGTGTCTCTTTAATTCATTTAGACAGCTGCTGGGCCTGTCCTTAATTTTCTATCTGTGAATAGTCCACCCGTGGTTGCCGCCCTCACCTTTGACCAAAGCGCCAGACCTGGAGCTGGTCCCCATTGGTTACACTGTGGCTGTCTACCACTCCTAAAATAGCTAAAATAGGTCAAAAGCAGAGGGTAAATTTCACCAACGGGATTAATTAAGTGTATTTTAACACAGTTACGGTGTAATAAAGGCAGAGTTAGAATACTGAGTGAACTTTAAAATACTTTTCATGCAAAATGAATCACTAATATGAGAAAAATGGAGGGAATACCTACCTGAAGTCACTTTTTAGGAGTTTTTAATTAGGTATTCGGTCTCTAAAATAGTACTGATTTCAAATTTCTGCCCATGCTATGTTGCTATTACATAGCTAATATGTAATAATGTACAGTACAGTGCAAATGTCTTTGACCGCCCATCATTTCTTTATATTTTGCTGGTAAAATGGAGAGTAGCTGCAGCAGTTTTTGAAACATGAGTAGAAATTATAGCATATAAGCCCAATACATAGTTATAAATATTGACTTTCTTCATAAACATCAGTATTTGGAATGACCACGTTTATTCTTCAAAACAGCCTCAACTTTCTTAGGTAAGCTTTCTTGTGCTTTCTTTAAGTAGTCTTCAGCAATAGTTCTCCAGGCCTCTCAAAGGTCATTCACAGCTCTTCTTTGCATGTTGGCTGCCTTTTGTTCTGTTTTCTGTCACGATAATCCCACGCTGCTTCATCTGGGCTCTGCGGAGGTCAATTCATGACTGATAGTGTTCCATTGTGTATTTTTGTCTGTCCAAGTATGATTTTACTGCATTGGCAGTGTGTTTGGGATCACTGTCATGCTGAAAAATGAAGCTGTTGCCATTCAGGCACTTTCCAGATGGTATTGCATGGTGGACCAAAAATCTGATTTCCATCAGTTTAGACAGGATCCACAAACCCCCAAATTAGGACACTTTGCTCTGCAGATGGTTTTAGACACTCACTGCTGTAGTTACTTTCTGACCTCCTCTGAACATGTTAGTGATGATTTGAACAAGAAATTTCAAGTCTGTATTCATCACTCCATAAGACCTGTTGTCACTGATTTTCAGTCTAGTTCTAGTTCTTGTGTAGTTTTGTATGATTTAGCCTTTTTTCCCTGTTTCGGTCCCTAAAGCACAGCGTCTTGACAGCCACCTTTCCACTGAGACCATTTCTGATGAGGCTTAGGCGAACAGTAACTGGAAGGGCTTCAAGATGCCTCAAATTTTCAGTCTAAATACATCTTTCTGCAATGGATGGTGTACCTATTTATCGAATTAAGAAAGGAAGTTATTACACAGTATATGCTAATGCAGTAAACATTCAGAGTGTGTCTAAACCAGGGCTGTTTTTTCTTAACAGCTAACACTTACAGATATCGCCAAACATGCAAGCAATCACAAAGCTACTGTACTGAAAGGAGGACAGCTCTAAGGATACACTCACTGAATGTTGTGTGTGATTGTGCCAGTTCAAACTGTGGCTGCACAGAACGGGCAGATTGTGGGTTGCAGCTTTATGCAACCCACAATCTGTTATTTGTTACAGAAAACCAAAGCCATCCTTACATAAGAACTTAGTCAAAAATATAGTTTGGCTCGGATCAGCACCTCTTCAAAGTTTGTTAATTTTTTTTTAGGTTACAGGTTTTAGTTTTAAGGTTAAAGCCGGTTTAGGTTACAGTTCGGATAATAGTGTGGCACTCAGTTGCGGTAGTTAAACTAGAAGCAAGAGACATGAGAATGCATTAATGTCAATAAATGTCCTTTCAAAGTTAACCCACAAACATGCCCGTGTTTGTGTATGTGTGCCCCTGCACCAACGCACAGACTGGAGCAGGCAGCAACAACTCCTGACTGACAACCACTTTTAGCAAAAATATAAGAGCTGCTCATCGAAACAACTCGGCACTGCACTGAGGCAGGATTTGTGTATTGCGGTTTAGGCTTCGACACTCTGGCCTGTCATTCACTTTCAATGGGGTGACGTCATGCGTTACAGAACTGAATTGTGAATTCATTGCTTTGCTCTTTTTGTGGTGTTCATGCTGAAATCCTGAAAAAAAAAAGTTTTTCCAGTCCAGTCACATTTATTCAGATCCTCCAGCCATTCAAATCGCTTTACAAATCCCGAGAGCGAGGTCCATTTCAATATCAAAGTGTAGCCGAAGTTGATAGTTGTGGTGAGCCATTAGCATTAACTGAGCTAGAGCTAGCTTAGTTGATGCTAGCAGTTTATTGAAGCTTGTCAGTGAGTGGTTGTTGTTGCTATGACAATCGTGCCTACAAGGATGGGTGCCCCTACACCTTAGTCACACCCACTTTATAACTCAGTGATGGCCTCTCCTGTATCTTCCCTGTTAGTTAAACACAAGCTACTAATCTGTAGCAGTTACAAACAGACTCTACTACATGTTCAAGCTGTTGTGAGCACTGGCACCTTTTCTTGGCCAGTTAAAGCGCTGCTCATGTTTACTGTAGTGTTGATTTCCTGGTTTACAATCCTACAGACAGCAGTTCCAATGATAACCATATAAAAATTGATTTTTTTGTGCCTTTTTTGGGTAGTGACAGTAAACACAGGAAGCGGGAGGTGGGTCAGGTGTAGCAGAGGGCCTAGGATGGTAAAATGGTAAATGGCCTGTATTTGTATAGCGCTTTACTAGTCCTTAAGGACCCCAAAGCGCTTTACACATCCAGTCATCCACCCATTCACACACACATTCACACACAACACTGATTTTGTAAATGGTGTACTACATGGAGTGTTCAATTTATATTTGATTGTTGTTATGAAGACAAAACCTCATATCCGTATCTCTGTCTTCCCAGAGATCTGCAGAGGATCGGAGTGTCTCTAGCTGGACACCAGAAGAAGATCCTGACCAGCGTGCAGCTAATGAGGCACCAAGCCGATGATCAGTCTCCCACCGAATCCGTGTAGCCACACGGGGGAAACACTTGACCTGGGTGCAGTCTGTGAGCGAGCAGGCTGTCCTATACTTCAGTTTTTAAGCTCATACAATTAAGTTTGCTGCTTTTGGAGATCTCAATCACTTCACGCGCTTTCAAAAAATCATCGTTAGCCATTTGTGTGTCTGCATGGACAGATCCGTCCCCCACTGACAGGATGGACTTCTTTTATGCCATTTAGCTTCCAAAACGAAAATGGCTCCTGGGAGAAATTCAGTGTAGATGCATTATTCTCACAAAGAGTAAAAACAAAAATAAGTGGGGAAAAAAGGAAAACTTACTGAGCATGAGGCTCTAAAATCATTACCCCCCTTTTTCCACATGCCAGCGTAACTGTGAATGCTATCACTGAAATCTACAGACCATTTAAACCATCTTGAATTAAAGGAAGATTGTTTTGTTTTTGTTTTTTTTCATGAGGACACAAAACACTCTGCTTTGAAGAAAGAAGTGGCTGAGCAGACGTTTATATGAAGGGGCACAAACCGGACCAAAAGACTGACAAAAAGGGTTTTAAGAGACGAGACGCGCGAGCAGGCTTGTTAAATCCAGAGACTACTTCAGCGTGTTCCTGAAAAATTGCTACCATCTGAATCCTGACAAGAGCCAACCGTTTAAAGGGGACCTTTTTTAATGAAAAAAAAGCTATCTTCATATTGAAGAGTTTGTACATATTTGTGATACGGGATATGTCTTTCCTATTTGCTCATTAGCGTTTGCGTTCGCTAACAGCAACAGACAGTTCAGTGTCGCTGGAGTATTTGTGACTTCTCAACGATTCTCTTCCCCGCCTGAATCATCACTGGAGCAAATTCTGAAGTGCTGTGGACTGCAAACAAAAAAAGAAAGAAAATAGGTTTCAGTGTTCTGGTTTTTTTCTTCTCCTTTTTTTTTTGTACTTTCCATGCAGCCGTGAAAAGATAAACTCTTTCAGTGAAAGTGCTACCAGGGCCTGGCCTACTTAAAGTACTTAATTCACAGAGAACTCATAATGGATGATGTTTCACAATCAGCACAAATGCCCACTGAGTAAAGCCAATTAGAAATATTCAAACCATAGTGGTATGTCTCTCTTTTCTGAGCCAGGAATCAAAGCGCATGCATGCTTGGTGGCGCAGAAGAATAAAGCAGCTTAAGACTGTGGGTACTGTGTCATTACCAGTTATCGAGATTGCACCTGTTGTGAAAGCGCCGCGGTGTCCAGAGAATCTTTAAAAGACACCAAAGGTATCCAGTGTTCTTGTGATTTGGCTGCAAATCCTAAAGCCGCCTGCCAGCCAAGCACAAAACCAACCAGAAATCCAACGCTCATGTTCTGTCCACGCGTGGAAACAGATCTTCCCGTCTAAACTTTGTCATGGCCGCCATCCAGGTGGCATTCATCGCTCAGCAGCAGGCAGCCATGCAGGACTCTTTGTTTTCATTCATTTTTCTTATTCGCCGGCTGCCGGACACGTTGCCGTCAGAGCCCGTTTTGACAGTCTCATTTCCCGATTGACATCTCCGATTAATACCGCCGCGTCAGTTTGCAGATGAAATGACAGGAAATGACCTATCCGTGTTCCTCATCTGCAGACGGCAACCTTTTCAGTGTCAGAGAAGAGATAAAGAGATCAAACAAGAAGAGATACAGTGAAATACCACATGCTTTCAGTGAAGAGGCAAAACTGGTGACTTATTTATCTTTTTTTTTTCTAAATACTGAAGCTCGTCCTAACAAAATATGATATAAAGAAGGCCTGATCTCACTACAGGGCACACTGGTGGAGAAGCACTGGGAGATCTCTTTTATCTCAGCGCTGAGCGGATTACCAGCTGTGAAACAACAGCAGGCTCGCTCTGCCTCCAACCACCACCACCCCGCCCAACAAAACCCCTCTGGTCACACGCGTGCACGGATTACCCATCAGCACCTCTGATTGGATGTTATGATTTTATTTGTCATCCGCTGCGAGCTCGGGCTCATGATGACAGAAGTGACAGTTGTTTGCTTTTAACACGCTTTCACTGCTGCATGGCTCCTACAACAAAAACAAACAAACAAAAAAAAAATGCTGTGTTTGTGTTTGTCTCGCACCACCGCTCGCCACTGCTGGGATGCCCCAAAGTCTTTTTATTTATGAACACTGTGACATTGAAGGGGTCTGTGGCTTTTCTTTTCTTTTTTTTAAACCCAAGAAGAAGAAAAAACAAAACCTCCAAACATTTCAGTTTGCACTCGTTTCCCCGAAACTCCACTCCAACGGCGCGGCCCGCAATTGCATTTGTTGCCTGGCAACAGCAGCTTATTGAGCATTTTATCAGGAAGTATTGAGATCAACTGGGAGCGTGTCAGTAGTTCAGAGGCATAATTCGTTGTGAATAGATGCCTGTGGAAAAAAAAGAGAAAGAAAACAGTTTCAGCCCTGGCTCTGGGGTTTAATAAAGAGCGAGACAACTAGTGCGCCCTAAAAGCTCATATTGAATGCCACCTAAGAAAAGAATAGACGAAAAAGAAACAAAATTCATGCAGAGGAAATGAAAACTATCAACACAGACAGGCATCTTGCTGCGTTATGCAACATCTGTAGTCGAGTGTGTCTGTTCTTCCGATTCATGTTTTTCTTTCTTCTCAGCAAGTGTAAATGTTAGTTTTGGGAACCATTTCACATGTTGCTGTGTCAGTGTTTGTGAAAAAAACCAAACCAAACCCCAATGAAGGCATAAGTGATCTATGACACGTCTTGTGTTTATACCGTTGCGTGTCTTGGTTCAAGCACAAGTGTTCGCCACAGAGGGGATACCTGGAGAAACCTCAAGAGGATGATTTGAGTGTTAAAGATGGAGTTTGTGAAAGCAGGTTTCTGAGTTAAAAGCTAATCCACCCTGAATCTGTTGCCTACAAACAAATCATAATAATAAAAAAGAAAGGAGAGCATGTAAACAAGTCAGGAGCCAGATATGTAGCTATGCTGTCTGTAATGTATGCTGAATTCTAGCTTGAGGCTAAATTGTGTTAAGTTTTAGATTTTTCTCATTTTCTCTCCTATAGAAAAGTTTTTATTTCGAAAGAAACAGTCAATCATTGACATTTTTTGCTATTTCTACACACACACACACACACACACACACACACACACACAAGTGAGCCGAGCTAAACTAAACAAAGACAATGAAATGTGATGGTAAAATAAAATGATGAAAAAAAATATCTCCCACTCACTGTCAACTTTTTAAAAGTTTGAAGATGAAAAGTTTGCCTAAGACACTCGCTGTGTCCCAGTTCCACATTAGAAACTAATTCTAGTCTGAAGAGTGTGCGCCTGCTGGAAAAGCAACAAGAGAGAGTATAGTCAAAAAAAATAAATAAATCAGCATGCATGCACAAAGAAGCGAAGAAGCGTAGTGACAGCTTGCTAAAAATGAAAACTAATCGTGGATGGTGGCAAAGTAGCTCTGAAAGCACGGCAGAAAATAAGTGTAAGACAGGACGAGGGAGATATTTTATACGTGTTCGTGTGAAGTTTAATTAGCGCTGACATTTAGAAGACCCAGTCTGGTTGGCGTACGTCGCTCTGCGGATGGGATCATTTCTTGTCAGTGTGAACCAGTTAAAGGTGCCCTATCTGGGGACACTGCTGGCAGAAACGAAATGAACTCATCTTGTGCTCCGAGTTTGATTCGTACCAGGACCAACCACGCTTCACTGCCAAGTCATAAGCTTGCACATTGGGTCACACACTTCTCCCACTCAGCATTTTACGTGCTGAGAATCTAGCCAGTGTAAAAAATGGAAGAATAACCTTAAACAGGGTTTTGAACTCTGTTGAGTCCTGTGTGATGGCTTGTTTGAAGCAGAGCAGATGGTGACTTGTTTTCCCCTCTATGCTTGCCATGGCTGTATGTGTGACTTTGCTGGTCATTACTACAAACCACAGACTGTGTATACAACATAGAGGTAGGCACTGGGTATAAAAAGTGGAGGCAGTGCCAAAGTACCTTAAACTGTCTTATTTAATATAATGCAATGTTCATTTACTAAATTATAGTCCCATTTAGAGCCAAATAGATCATCAAGTTGGGTATGCTTTTTTGCGTGGCTACATTGTCACTGCTGTACACTGCTCAAAAAAATTGAAGGACTACTTTTTAATCAGAGTGTAGCATCAAGACCATTAAACTTCTGGGCTATTAATCTGGCCAGTTAAGTAGTAGAGGGGGTTCTTAATCAGTTTCAGCTACTTTGGTGTTGATGAGACTAACAGGTGGACTAGAGGGGCAACAGTGAGACAACCCCCAAAACAGGAATAGTTTTACAGGTGGACGGATATTTTCTCCCTCCTTATCTTTCTGGATTTTTTTTTTTTTTACTAGTTTTGCATTTGGCTGGGGTCAGTGTCACTGCTGCCGGCATGATAACCTGACCTAAATCCGACAGACAAACTCTGGGACATAATTTTTCAGTTCAGCTGATGCTACATGGTTGCACTTCAGACTGTCCAGGAGCTCAGCTACGCCCTGGTCCAGGTCTGGGAGGAGGTCCCTTCAGTACACCATCCGTCTTCTCATTAGCAGCATGCGCCAACAATTTCAGGCAAGCATACAAAGCAGACGGGGCCAAACAAACTGCTGAGTACCATTTTGAGTCAGCAAAATGACAGTTTTGCAAAGCAGACCAGCTTTCCACATCACAATTTCATGTCAGTTGTATTCTTCAATCCAGCCCTCTGCAGGTTGATCATTTTCATTCCCATGAAATGATGTGGCATCCTTTCATTTCTAACACATTACCCAGTCCATATCAGTATAGATATGCAGCATGATATTTCTCCTGTTGATATCTGCTGTGTTTTAAAGCGTTCCTTTAATTTTTGGAGCAGTGTATAAGTGGTGTATGCAACATTTGCCCATTATTTTCCCCATTTTTTTACAAACGCAGTCCAGTTTTCAATTTAAAGTTTAAAGACGACGTGGTCGTCCATCTTTAACTGTGTATAACAGACCTGTTGGCTGCTGCTGATGCCAGCAGACATCCTCACTTCCTGAGATGCTTCCTATGTGCAGAAGATTGCCAAAGACACCAATTGGGAACTTTAGGACTGCTGTAAGGCTTGTATCAGAGTCAGTCAGCAAACTCAGTGCTTGTTATCCTGTTATCTTGTGACTAGTTTTCCTTCTGCATGCAGAGTTTGCTGATGCTGGCTGCTGCAGTCATGCTGCAGCCTCATATTCAGACTACTTTTCAATGCCT
Organism: Rhamphochromis sp. 'chilingali'; assembly: GCF_963969265.1. Lineage (NCBI taxonomy): Eukaryota > Metazoa > Chordata > Actinopteri > Cichliformes > Cichlidae > Rhamphochromis > Rhamphochromis sp. 'chilingali'. Next base: position 33,861,582 of record NC_137934.1, read on the forward strand.
AATAATTTATTAGCACAGTAGTGTAATAAGTGTTCATCATATCAGTTGGCTCGAGTACACAGAGGCAATGTTAACACTCCTAAGCACTACTCCCTGCCTTCGCTCTTGCACAGTAGCGCTTCTTTTCATGCTACTGGCACCTGAGATGATGGTGAACCACTGTGCATGCCCGTATGTGTTTGTGTTGTGTGTGCAGAGAGACAGGAAGTCTCTGGTGAAAATACAGACCCACACTCTCTTTTTGATTCTTTTCTTCGTCTTCAGTTTTTTTGCATACCAAGTACGAAAACACAGACCTGGAACTGCTTTTGTTTTAACGTGATATGCCACTTGTCATTTATACATTTTGCACAGGGCTTTTGTGTCGTGTTGACATTTGCACGCCTGCACATAAAGCGGCACCTGATCGTTTTGGGAGCACGTGAACGTATCCGTGACCACATCCCATCTCGTTTGCGAAAACTCCACGTCTGATGCAGCTGCAATGCATTGTGCTCTGCTCGCTGTAAGTGCTGCTGTAAGGCACACATGACAAAAGCCCTCATTCTGTTATTCTGCAGAACTGTCATCAAAACCCGACATTTACCGCAAGATCTTTAAGATAAAATTGCCTTTCAGACTCCACTGTAGCCGTCACACTATATTTAGCCACTTACGCACAAAAATGAGAAAAGTAGAAACCTAAACAACAAAGTAGGCCCAGAAATGCAGGGTGAGTCTCCTCTAAGTGCTTTAGGGTGGATTTATCTTTTAATTGCAGATTTTCTTTTTTTCTTTTGAAAGCTGGTCAGACTGGGCTGCTTTTCTTTCTCCTCTGCTTTTTCTCTGGTGTAATAGATACTGTAGGTGAGGCACCAGATGAGAGCGTGAGAGTTATGAAGAGAGGGGAGGAAAAGGTAAAAGGGAATAGGTAATAGAAGGGGAAAGAAGGGAAGGGGAAGGATTAGCAGAAGAAGAGAGAAGCGGGGTGGGGAAGAGGGGTGGAGGAGCAAAGGCAAAGCTTGACTTGTGTTTGAATAAAAATGAGGCTGGGTGTGGAGAGATTACTCGTTCTCTTTTTGTCTCTCTCTCTCTCCGCTCTACCCAGCTGTCCTCCTCCTCCTAATGCCCACAGCCTCTCTGAACTGCTCACTCTGCTTCCAGTCCGCATTTCCACCGTCTCTTTTTCACTCAGAGTTTGAAGGCAAGCAATTGTTCTGCGTTAGAAGCACTCCTCTCTCCAGCAGTTTTGAACTTGCATCTCTTAAGGATATATTGGCGCCTATTCTTTACATAAAAGACCCCCGCACTGTTTTGTTGTGGGCTTTCAGCAAACTATTTATGCCGGAGCTGTGGAAGTAATGGGCTTTTCCTCTTTTCCACCTGCTTTGCTCCTCGCGCCCAGTCGTTCACAGCGATTCATAAGGCTGACCTCGCTGTGGCTGTGCACACTGCAAGGGCAGAAAGGGGTTTTCTGGGATGCTCAGCAGAAATTAATAGGCCCAAACAGATAAAGTCTGCTGACTTTGGTGGTCCTCTGATTTTTCCTCTTGCCCCCCTGTGACATATTCAAAACTATGGGTTACCAGAAACTGCTATTTATGTGAATTGGGCGGATCACAATGAAATTTGGTTCACGTTCCCCTCGGGATGAGTTGTATTTTGTGTAGTGATCTTGCTACATTTAAAGCATCATCATTAGATTATTTTGTCCGATTCTTCATAACCAAATAAGTGAGAAACAGCAGTAATTCACATCAGCCTCAGCTGTACTTTGTTGCTGCGTGCTACCTAAACTAAACCGTGAACATCTATCATACCTGATGAGCAAGTTAGCCTCATAATTTGGGGTCGTTATTAAATTGCTAACGTTAGCGCTTAGCTGAAAACACATTTGAGTTTGCTTTCACTCGGAAAAATATATTCCCTTACAACTGCAAGTTCTTTTCAGTTGCATTTCAAGCTCTCCGGGAAGAGACGTTCTTATTTAAATGATTGATGAAGTCTGCAATCCACAAGACTTTCATCCAGGAGTCGAGGGTTCGACTCCCATGTGTGACCCTTTCTTTACTGAGTTCTTTTTGTGACTTTCAAGTTGTCTGGCTTAGGCACCAAAAGGATGCCACATCATTTGGCGCAGTTATGGAATGATGGGGAAGTATTTCAATTACAAAAATATTTGTGTAACTTCACAAATCCAGGAGAAAATAATTAAAAACTTGTACGGGGAATGTCTCTTTAAAGTCTTTTGCAAAAAAAAAACAAAGAAAAAAAGGAAAAAAATACATAAATACAAAGAATTCTGATGAGCATATTTCCCCAAACTGTGACAATATATGTCTTCTGCCCGAATGTATAAATATTTGCGTTCCAACCTAAGCTTTTTGAGCTTTGTAATCTCATTTTACACAAAGTGTTTCTTTAAACCGCAGACTGGCTGTGCACACTCCCTCTGCAGAAATTTCCACTTTGTTGTTTTTCTTATGGTAATTTATTTTCCTTCGAACTGCTTGCCATACCTTTTAGTATGTATGTAATGTACTATTTCTCTTGAAAAAAGAAAAAGCAGCTCAATAATCAGCTGCATCTGCCTTTCTCTGTTTACCAACAATAACGTTCTAGGTGTTACTGCTCATATAGTCAGAGCATCCCACTGTCATGTATTATACTACTGTAAATTAATGTGAATATGCGCAAGCCTGTGCATCTTTGTGTGTTTGTGTGCGCGTGTGGGTGTAATATATTGTGTGTGTGGATGTGTGTGTGCGTGTGAGTGCTGTTCAGTGTACAGTAAAATGTTTGTATTTTGTGCGTGAGTTTGTAGCTGTAAACTTTCTGACTCTTACATTTACAATGCACTGTTTGTCAATAAAGAAGACAATTCAAACCCATGACTTCTGGAAATCAGTTCTGTTTTGTGATGAAGAGGAAATTTAAAGTTTATCAGGTTGGGACTCGGGGTTGCTGGAGTCACAGGTGATGCAGGGTGAGAGGGGGAACACAAGCTGGATAGTTCGTCACAGGCTGGGTTAATATACAGTTCTTTGTGGGACTTGAAAGGATATTTTCGATCTGCCATGCAGAGATTTGGATGAGCACATCATGTAAGGAAGCATACGTATCCATTGCATCGGCACATAAAAGATGGATGTGGAAATGCCCTGATTATATGCTTTTTAATGACCAGGGTGGGTGTAGGTGTAAAAGTGGGACCTCGGTATATAGTTTCTAATGATTTTATAGGTTCAGTCACTAGTTTCTGTTCATGTTGAATACAAAATATTTATAAACAAATATTTTGTAAATGATGTGTAGATTTAAAAAGAGTATTATCCCGGGTATAGTCATTAGTTAACCATTTGTGATCGACTAGCTGTTAGCCAGTGAATGTATGTGTACTTGTTGACATTACAATGAAAGTATAAATCTTTAGTTATTATTCATCTCTGTTTTCCACAGTGTGTCTTTCGCTGTGACTTCAACTATATTTTATACTGTATATGGATTATCAGTAGGTTAGCCTACCATGACATAAAGCCCACAACTTAGGCTCTGTTAGCTTACAAAACTCAACCTCGAGCACCTCATAATAATAATAATAATAATAGAAATAATTTGTTTTCTGAATCCAAACAGAGATGAAAATGAGATTTCTTATTACATGTATGGCTACATTTACAGCTCACAGACACTGTATAGTGTTGCATTGTTTTAGAAGAGCTAGCAGAAGCTTTTATGAAGTTTGGCCAGGTGAGCTATGCTATGCTAACAACATTTACGTTTAAACATCCTGATTATCGATTAATTTCTCCCACTTTTATTAAAACTCTTGATGCCATTTATCTGAACTGAGTGTATTGGGGGCGTCCAGTGTGTGTGTGTGTGGGGGGGGGGGTGTGATCCATACATGTATTGTACAGCTTCTGCTCTGTATATACAGTTTGTGCTGGAAGGACTTTTTTAAGCAGTGTAACCTTCTCACACTTTAATAGTGGGATAACAATATAACATAGTAATTTCCATATGTTGTCACCTTCATCGCCACTTCACCAGTTTGCTGTATATTTAGTTTTAATGAGGAGATTTTTTTAAGGATATGGTTGAGTTCACTGTTTTTCATAGTTTTATACATAGTTCGGAGGACTTTGTGGAAGCCCAAACTCAATAAAAGAAGATAACAGTTGAACAGTTGCATAATGTTTAAATTAAGTCTACTCAGGCTGCAGTAATGGTAATCAAAGTGCTTGATATTCTTGGTTAAATGTTTACTGCTGGAGGCAACATTAGGTCTAAATTGTACCTGTTGTAGTGTAAGATGCATTTCTCAGGAGATTACAGAAGACAAGACATAATAAAAAAAAAGATAATAAAAGTTTATAATGAGTTTTTCTTTTTATACCAGCAGACTAAGTGAATTTTATTTTATTTTACTTTAAAAATGTGAGTGATTCATGTTTTTGACTTTGACTCTTTGTTGATTAACGGGGAAGTTTATAACCTGTGAATCTGAATGATGCAGAGCACTTTCCCTCAGAGCACTGGAGGTATTTAAAGGGGCTGAGCTGACAAAAAAATTCACAAAAATCTCAAAACCCACAATGTGGGGTAAATTGAAAGACATTTAAAGCTAGAGTCACATGTAAAAGAAACCTATTACCTGACAGAGTCTGCTGCAGTCTATTATTCAGAGCAGTGAGAGCCCCGTCAATTCATACGAAACACATTAACAGCACAGGTGCTATGGCAAATTGCTAATGAGTGCCGTGAATACACACCAGGAGCGTAATTGACATAAACCCTTTTAACCGTAGCTAAGTGACAGAGAATGAAATTTGATTACAATAAAAGGTGGCCTGCAAGTAAAATATAATTAAAATAAACTCCATATATATAACACCCGCCTAAATATTAAAGTCAAATTTCCCTACAGCTAATCAGCTTCTATGTATCGGTATGCTCTGTAAAACAGCCTCTACAGTTAAGGGATAACGCAAATCCCATCACAGCAGCTGGACTGTACCAACAAATACAGGACTCCGCAAACCTCTTCAGCCACCCCTTGGTATCATTTTCTTTCTGTCTGTAAACACGATTGCTCGTGTTTGTAGCAGTGTAGAGTGTGGTCACTTTATCATTTTAATCACTTAGACAACCTGGAAACCATGATTCTTACAAGGGAAGGAGTTTTTCCCACATATATATATATATATATATCCAGCTGCCCCACAGCTGGATACTGGAATGCTTAGAATTGTACAAGATCAGCAGGACCCTAAGAGCCTTCATCAGGAACTCAATGGGGATGTGGCGTACAACACTAGAGGCCAACTCCAAGCCCATAGCACAAGTCACCATCAAGTGTGGGATCTACCAAGGAGATGCTCTGTCCCCACTGCTGTTCTGCATAGGCCTGAACCCCCTCAGCGAGATCATTAACAAGACTGGCTACGGATACCGACTACGGAACGGAGCAGTTGTCAGCCACCTCCTGTACATGGATGACATCAAGCTGTATGCCAAGAGTGAACGAGACATCGATTCACTGATCCACATCACCAGGCTATACAGCAATGACATTGGAATGTCGTTCGGACTGGAGAAGTGTAGTTGGATGGTAACAAAGAGAGGGAAGGTAGTCAGAACTGAGGGGATTGAACTACCAGAAGGCAACATTGCAGACACAGAGGACAGTTACAAGTACCTGGGGATCCCGCAGGCAAATGGGAACCATGAAGAGGCCGCTAGAAAGGCTGCAACCACCAAGTACCTGCAGAGGGTCAGGCAAGTCCTGAGGAATCAGCTGAATGGTAAGAACAAGATCCGGGCCATCAATACCTACGCCCTGCCCGTGATCAGGTACCCTGCTGGGGTAATAGGCTGGCCAAAGGAGGAGATAGAAGCCACTGACATAAAGACAAGAAAGCTCCTTACTATGCATGGAGGGTTTCACCCCAAGTCCAGCACCCGGAGGCTGTACGCTAAGCGGAAGGAAGGGGGCCGGGGACTGGTGAGTGTCAGCACCACAGTCCAGGATGAGACAACGAACATCCAAGAATACATTGGGAAGATGGCCGCAACTGACCGAGTGCTCAGTGAATACCTCAGGCAGCAGAAACCCAAGAAAGAGGAGGGAGACGAGGAACCATCATGGAAGGACAGGCCCCTGCACGGTATGTACCACCGGCAGATAGAGGAGGTGGCTGATATCCAGAAATCCTACCAGTGGCTGGACAAAGCTGGACTGAAAGACAGCACAGAGGCACTAATCATGGCAGCACAAGAACAAGCTCTGAGTACAAGATCCATAGAGGCTGGGGTCTATCACACCAGGCAAGACCCCAGGTGCAGGCTGTGTAAAGATGCCCCAGAGACAATCCAGCACATAACAGCAGGGTGCAAGATGCTAGCAGGCAAGGCATACATGGAACGCCATAACCAAGTGGCCGGCATAGTGTACAGGAACATCTGTGCCGAGTATAACCTGGAAGACCCGAGGTCAAAATGGGAGATGCCCCCAAGGGTGGTGGAGAATGACCGAGCTAAGATCCTGTGGGACTTCCAGATACAGACGGACAAAATGGTGGTGGCTAACCAACCGGACATAGTGGTGGTAGACAAACAGAAGAAGACGGCCGTAGTGATCGATGTAGCGGTTCCGAATGACAGCAATATCAGGAAGAAGGAACACGAGAAGCTGGAGAAATACCAAGGGCTCAGAGAAGAGCTCGAGAGGATGTGGAGGGTGAAGGTAACGGTGGTCCCCGTGGTAATCGGAGCACTAGGTGCAGTGACTCCCAAGCTAGGCGAGTGGCTCCAGCAGATCCCGGGAACAACATCGGAGATCTCTGTCCAGAAGAGCGCAGTCCTGGGAACAGCTAAGATACTGCGCAGGACCCTCAAGCTCCCAGGCCTCTGGTAGAGGACCCGAGCTTGAAGGATTGACCACCCACAGGGGCGAGAGGGGAATATATATATACACACACACATTTATAGTGCACATTTAAAGACTATAAATAGCAATAGTACATTCATGTAGTTGCAAAAAGCTTGATAATATATTAAGTAATCCAAAGTATTCAGAATACGTTACTCTCATTGAGTAAAGTAACAGAATACGTTACAAAATACATTTTGGGGCATGTAACCTGTAATCTGTAGTGGAATACAGATTAAAATAACCTTCCCAACACTATAGTTAACATAGTAGTTAGCATAGTAAACACGCACTCTGAGGCAGATTTGCTCCTAGTCTCCAGAACCATGGTGGGCAGTTCATTTTCCCAAGGAGCCACATGAAAAACTGGGATTGTTGTGGTGAGTTAGCACCAATAAGCTTCTAAAGAGATAAAAATCAACACTGAACAGAATTTACTTCGACTGAGGTTTCTTGTCTTGTCCTCCACAACAACCTCAGTTTCTCGTGGGACTCTTTGGGAAAATGAATGGTCCCTGCCCCAGAACCAAAGTCGTCCAGCTTTTTGTCTGTCAAAATATTGGCTACAAACATTGCTCTAATTAATACCCTCTATAGTAGTCAGATAATAATAATAATATTAATACATTTTATTTAAAAGTTGTTAGGTGACGGCTGTGTGCGGACAGGGATAGGACCCAAGGTGCAGACTCCGGAGACAGAACTTAAACCAAAACAGCTTTAATGCTGAACGCAAACATAACATAACTGGAAAAACTCAAAAATAAACTAACACCAGCGGATTGACAAAACACACAGCAAAGTAAACGGTAGATCGCGACACGGCAGTGTTGGGAAGGTTACTTTTAAAATGTATTCCGTTACAGAATACAGAATACATGCCCCAAAATGTATTCTGTAACGTATTCCGTTACGTTACTCAATGAGAGTAACGTATTCTGAATACTTTGGATTACTTAATATATTATCGTGCTTTTTACAACAACGTGAATGTACTATTGCTGTGTGATTTATTACTATTACTGAAGGTCCGCGACTCCGAACTGTAGTAAAGGGACCTCTGACTAATACGGCGGGGTCCCTGTCGGCTCGTAGCCGAAAAATAGCTTTACTCTGTTGTGTGGGTCAACTTTGCTAGCAGAGACAGAGAGAGGCGTTGAAAGACTGCTCCAACGGAACTTATTGTTTTCGGAGGAAAACACGAATACGGTGTACAGTCGAGTCTTAATAGCTTACTTACAACTGGGCTCGTCAGGCACTCTTCTTGGCTGCAGTGGTTATTATTATATTTACATGCTTCCAGCTCCCGTTTTTCCTCGACGACAACTCGTACCTTTCCACTCGCCTTTTTCTCCCTCCTCGCGCTCACAGACACATAACGTGTATGGCAGTGCATTCTCCCTGCAACACGGACTATACTGCCCATGATGCTACATTCTTTAGAGCTATGCTTGTAGCATTCTGCCTGTTAGCTTAGCACAACAACAACAACAACAACGAAAAGGCGCTCTCTCACCCAGGAAACACACAGTCGCAGAAAGAGAGAGAGAGCGTCGCCCTGTAACCATGGCAACCGTAACGCTGCCGCCTGGAACGAAAGAACGTAGCTGTCAAACAAAACCCAAACAGTCCTGACCCGCGACAAAATGAAACAGGAAAGTACCGCAGTGTAATCCATTTATTTCAACAAAGTAACTGTATTCTGAATACCACCTTTTTAAACAGTAACTGTAACGGAATACAGTTACTCATATTTTGTATTCTAAATACGTAACGGCGGTACATGTATTCCGTTACTCCCCAACACTGCGACACGGACACAGAGAAACACAGGGCTTAAATACACAGAGGGAGCAATCAGGGAATGGGTAACAGGAGGGAAACACAGCTGGGGCAAATCAGGCCTAACAAGACAAGGGGAAGCAAAACCAGACACATTAACCCCTGGAGGGTCTTGGGTCGATTTGTGGCTCTAGGTCCGATAGTGTATGCATTTTTCTAGGACCCTCCAGGGTTAACATCAGACATGGACTTTCAAAGTAAAACAGGAAACACATAACACAGACTGAACAAAGACACAGACTCGCACGCACTGCAACAGAGGGAACAGAGACGTGGGACCAGGGCAGACACAAACTGTCATGGTCGGCTGTGTGGCAGGCAGGCAGGAGTGGTGGACCCAAAATGCAGGATTCTCAGGACACGAGGTTTAGACAGAAAATGCAGCTTTATTGCTGGAGCAGAACATCAAGATAAAATAAAACTCACAAAAGCAAACAAAACTCTAAACAGAGATGCAGGAGGACTGGAAATCCTAAACACGCAGCAAGTGAGGGTGAACAGACGTTAACGATGCGACACCGAGTAGGGGAAGACACAGACACTAAATACAAGAGGTGAACGGAGCAAAGAGGAAACAGCTGGGAGACACGGCTGACGTTGATTACACTGACGAGACAGGGAGAGCACAAAGCTGAACGCACTGACAAAGGACACAGACCTACAAAATAAGACAGGAAGCACACGCCAGACAGAGACAGACTCGTAAACAGGCATAATGACGTCATGGACAAACAGAGGGACATACGGGCAGAGAAGACCAAGCACAGGCAACCTAAACCAAACATAAGGGCAAGATAACAAAACCTAAACCAGACATAATCATCATCGTCATCAACATCATCATCAGATAACTAAAGAATCAGAATATAATTGTAATCAAAACAGTATCACCAGAGAATAACCAATCCATAATGCAAAAATAAACCAAAACATAAGAAACTCAAAATGCTGGGTCGACCCGACCCAGGACCGTGACAGTACCCCCCCCCCACAAGGGCGGGCTCCAGACCGCCCAACAGAAGCACAAAAAACAGCCAAAAACAGAAAACAACCCAACCAGGGCGGGCGGCGGGGGACCAGGAAGGAGGGACAGAGCCCAGAAAGACCCAGAAGGTCAAGTTCAGGGGGCCGACCCGGAGGCCGACAGCGCAGGAGGCCAAAACAGTTCAGTTCCGGGGGCCGACCGTGTGGACGGCAACTGCGACGACGGGCAAACAGTTCCAGGGGCCGGCCACGCGGAAGGCAGTGGCGGCGACAGAGCAGATCCGGGGGCCGGCCACGCGGAAGGCAGTGGCGGCGTTCAGGAGGGTGTTCAGGAGGGCGTCCACGGTGGCGGAGATGCCCAACAAGCGGCCTGGCAGATGACCGACGATGTGGAGGCGGTAGTAGGGGACCTGAAGGCTGCGTGGCCCCTGCAGCCCCAGGCGAAGCGGAGGCTGGACCAGACGAGGCGGAAGCGGAGGCTGGACCAGACGGGGATGACGAGGATGCAGAGGCTGGACCAGACGGGGATGCAGAGGCTGGACCAGACGGGGATGCAGAGGCTGGACCAGATGGGGATGCAGAGGCTGGACCAGACGAGGCTGAAGACACGGAGGCCGGACCAGGCGAGGGTGAAGACACGGAGGCCGGACCAGGCGAGGATGAAGCAGTGGCTGGACCAGGTGAAGCGGATGAAGCCGAAGCATGCGCTGGACCAGGCGACGCTGAGGATGCTGAATCCGGACCAGGCGACGGCGTGGAGGATGCAGCAGAGGCCGGGCCAGGCAACGGCGTGGAGGATGCAGACGGAGGCGCTGCAGCAGGTGGCGGCATGGATGAAACTGCTGCTGCAAGCGTGGATGAGGCTGCTGGTGGAGCAGCTGGTGGCTGGACGGGCTCCTCGGGCCCCCCAGCTGACGAGGAAGGAGGCTGGACGGGCTCCTCGGGCCCCCCAGCTGACGAGGCAGAAGGCTGGACGGGCTCCTCGGGCCCCCCAGCAAAAACAGTCTCAGAACCAGTGGGCACTGGAGCCCCTGGCACACACAGAACAGAACCAGCAGGTGCGGAGACCTCTGGCAGGAACGCAACAGAACCAGCAGGCACACGGGCCTCTGGCAGGAACGCAACAGAACCAGCAGGCACACGGGCCTCTGGCAGGGACAGAACAGGACCAGCAGGCACACGGGCCTCTGGCAGGGACAGAACAGGACCAGCAGGCACACGGGCCTCTGGCAGCGTTGATGCTGACTGGGGCTGAGCAACACATAGGTTAGGCTCAGGAGGCAACAGTTGGGTGCAGTCATCGGCTGACTCCTTAGCCCCCAGGGGTCCAGAGTCAACTGCGGGTTGAAACTCGGACTCTGGGGAGGCCCTGGAGGTAGTAAATGTCTCTAATCGGGCCAGCTTTCGAGGAACGAAAACAGTCCTGTTGAGCATGTTTTCCTGCTTAATACGAGTGAGAAAAGATGGCTGCTCAGCAGGAGACTGGGTTGAGAAAGACTGAAGTGACCGTTGTGGGGAGAATGAAACTAGTGAAGGAGCAGATGATTGAGCTGCGGGTAACGGAGTGGCTAACTGGGCAGCTGACTGAGCTGAGGGCAGCTGAACAGCTAGCTGGGCTGCTGAACGGGCTAACGGTTGAGGAGGTGTTTGTAGTGAGCGTGATGCAGGGGGTGGTATAGGCTCCCCTGAGCCTGTAGGGCTTGGTTTAACTAGCTGAAGGAGTTCAGAAGAAACAGTTCTGCTTAGGCTTCTCTGCTCTAAGAGAACAGGGCAGAAACAGCCCGTTAAGTCCCCCTCCCCATTCTTGGGTTGCGAACCCACAGCGCCATTCATAGATTCAGCAGTACATGTCAACACTGAATTCAAACTGTCCGGGGTTAACTCTGTATCGACAGAAAAGTTCTTAGCAGGCTCCAACAGAGGGTGCACAATCAGAGTTTTGCCCATACATTCTGGTTCTTCAGCGGAAAAAGCATCAACATAATGAGTCAGGGAGTCTTTTCTTTCTACTGGGCCGGGGTGAACGTCCATGGAACAAACCGCCTTCACCTCACTACTCTTAGCCGTGAGAAGAAAACAGTTCCCATTACTATTTGCAGGTGAAGCAATAGGGGTACAGTCAACATCACTCACCATTGCCTGCTGTTCTGACAAGTGATTGGGCTCCGGTTGTAGTGAGGAATGACGGCGGTGGCGCCGCTTCCTCCTGGCGGCAGGGGCTGAGGCGACAGGAGAAACTGGTGACGATGGAGAAAAGACGTCCTCGTCCTCGTCCTGTGACCACATCGCCGCCAAGCAGGAGGCAGGTGAATTAAGCCCTGAGCGGCAAGAAGTGGAGCTCTGTGGCCGCGGTGCGGAAACGCCTTTCCCCTGTTGCAATTGCTGCTGTACGGCGGCCGACTCCGCGGAGAGCTCCTTGTGTTGCGGCTGCTGCCGATGCGACGGCTTCGGCGAAGAATACTGGGCGCGGACAAAAGCTGCAAGCTCCCGAGCCTGTAGCACCTCCTGGGCTTCATGCAGCTGGTCTATGAAGCCCCTAAATCCCTTTAGTGTGCGCAAATGAGGATTCCCCTCCAGGATCGCTTCTATAGCGTTAATTCCAACTGCCATAGTCTTAGCGTCCTTAGTGTGGGAGACCCGCTCGATCAGGCGGTGGATGCGGGAGAGGTCATGTTCCCGGGATGAATCCGCTGGGTCTAGGAAATGGTCGCATCGTTCTGTCATGGTCGGCTGTGTGGCAGGCAGGCAGGAGTGGTGGACCCAAAATGCAGGATTCTCAGGACACGAGGTTTAGACAGAAAATGCAGCTTTATTGCTGGAGCAGAACATCAAGATAAAATAAAACTCACAAAAGCAAACAAAACTCTAAACAGAGATGCAGGAGGACTGGAAATCCTAAACACGCAGCAAGTGAGGGTGAACAGACGTCAACGATGCGACACCGAGTAGGGGAAGACACAGACACTAAATACAAGAGGTGAACGGAGCAAAGAGGAAACAGCTGGGAGACACGGCTGACGTTGATTACACTGACGAGACAGGGAGAGCACAAAGCTGAACGCACTGACAAAGGACACAGACCTACAAAATAAGACAGGAAGCACACGCCAGACAGAGACAGACTCGTAAACAGGCATAATGACGTCATGGACAAACAGAGGGACATACGGGCAGAGAAGACCAAGCACAGGCAACCTAAACCAAACATAAGGGCAAGATAACAAAACCTAAACCAGACATAATCATCATCGTCATCAACATCATCATCAGATAACTAAAGAATCAGAATATAATTGTAATCAAAACAGTATCACCAGAGAATAACCAATCCATAATGCAAAAATAAACCAAAACATAAGAAACTCAAAATGCTGGGTCGACCCGACCCAGGACTGTGACACAAACACTGACTGGACACGGGGATATAGCCACTAAGGACACACAGAGACGCGAACTAGACAAGGGGATACAGCTGACAGGGGAGACAGAGCAGCTAGAGAAGACAGAGACATAAACTATAAGACAGAACTCAAAGAAACCAAAGACTAGAAAGTATAAATAATATAATAAACTCAAAACCCCTGGGTCAACGACCCAGGCATCCTAACAAAAGTGCCTTTCAAAACACCCAAGGACATTGTACAGAGCAAATAAGACAAGCATAAAAACTGGAAATAAACACAATAATAAAAGAAGGTTTAAGAGCATGGAGAAGTTATATAGAATAGGCTATCTTGAAGAGGTGGGTTTTCAGGGTGAACTTAAAAAGGGGGAATGAAGTGATGTTTCTGAGATCAGCGGGTAGGGAATTCCAAAGTCGAGGTGCAAAGTAACTAAAATCCCTGCCCTCCATGGTAAGAAGACGAAACGAAGGAACAGAAAGAAGAGGAGGATCTGAGGCACTGGGATGGGATGGAGATCTGTACCAAATCAGAGACATAAAAATAATTACTGTGTAAAGCAGGGCCCCCCAATCCCAGTCCACGAGGGCCGGTGTCCCTGCAGGTTTTAGACCTCACCCTTGGTCAACACACCTGAATCACATGATTAGTTCGTTACCAGGCCTCTGAGAACTTCAAGACATGTTGAGAAGGTAATTTATCCATTTACATCCGCTGTGATGGATCAAGGACACATCTAAAACCTGCTGGGTTTAGATATGTCCCAATCCCAGCCCTCGTGGACTGGGATTGGGGACCCCTGGTGTAAAGTAACACTTTTGGTAATATAGTATATATGTACTGTACTGTTACTTGCTCTGAGCTGAAACCACTCTGAGTGACACAACATCAGTTTCCTTCTTTTTGTGACACTTTTTCAAGTTGCTGGACATAACTAGGCTTAAAATGATTTTTCTTAACTTTTGGACGGAACTGTGATAGACTGGTGAACTGACCAAAGGGTGCATCTTCATTCTTTCGAGACCCTCATTTGGACAAGTTGTCAAGACAGCGGATGGATGGAATATTTAATTAGGTGCACAAGACATTGAGCCCATCTCTGCCCCTGGGTGTGGCTCTAACCATGATCAAAATAAACAAACATTAGTGAACCTTTAAAAAAAACTACACTCACACTCATTATGCATTAATTCATGGCCAAATGAACAATTTACATCTTTTTAAGAACACAGCAAACACAGGTTGTCATGGGACTTGTGGCAGCGCCTGCAAGACTGATAAATCAGCGCAACCTCAAGTGAGAATCAGCCAAGCCTAGGTGTCTATAGTGTGTTCAACAGCTGCACAAGATAAACTTTGCTATCAAGGATTTAACACCCCTTCAATTGCAGAATCCCACTGACCGAGAATCTCAAGGGGAAAAAAAGTGAATCGTGCAGGAAAGTTAATGCTTGGCCACCGCCGCTGCCCTGCTTTTCATGCCATCGAAGGGAAAGCAGCAAGTCACCTCTGGCCACGAGTGTTAAACTGAGCTCATTTCTTATGAATGATGCCGCGTGCCGCCTCAGCTCCTTGGTTCCAAGGGTTAATGGCTTTTGGTAGTAACAGGCGTGCGAGCGTGGGGAGCACAGGGGGAGAGCCGGGCGTGGTGGCATGACTTCATCACCGGCAGAAAGAGTGAGCGACAGAAAGAGGTTAAGAGATAGAGAGAGGGGATGGAAGAGGGAGGACATGAGAGAGATGAAGCGATGAAAGCGCTTCTATAGGAGGGAGTGTGTGTGTGTCAGGCCCAGTGAGTCATCTTCACACAACCTCACCAACATAAATTTGTCTTTCCTCTCCTCCCCCCCACCAAAGGATAACTAATTGACTCCTTTCTGACACTGGCCCACTGGTGTGAGGCATTTTGTTCTCCGGACTTTGACTTCAGAGGCGCGATGGCGTGATCCTTTCTTCTTCTGTCCATCTCGGCCTTGCTTTCATTCTCATATATCTTCCTCTTGCCGAACTCTCAGCAGGAAACAATGACTAGTGAGCTTTTCTATTTTTTTTTTCTTTAAAGGAATGAGCAGTTATCTATTATTGAACAGCAGACAGCAGCAGCAGCAGCTATCTCTATCTACTAGGCTTCTAAAATAAATATGACACAGCACCAGAGAGATTTGCACAGATCTGAACTAAGCCCCCTCTCGGGCTCGGAGCTTTCCGAGTTCTGCATTTACCAGCAAGGAAATGTCAAAAACCCGAGCAAAGCCTGCTGCTCAAAAGAAAGTAGTAAAATGTTTTGTTGTGTAGTAACATCACAAACTGAGAGAATAAACCCTCTCCTCAGGAGCCCGCTAGTTGCCCTAGTGAGTAGCCTTGCTTTCGCACGAACACCTGCTCTTCATTAGTCATTTAGCTACTGCAGCATATATGCACACAGTCTCCAGCCGGCTATCAGCTCCTCTCCTGTTTTCTTCTTGTCTGTTTTGTAGTTTTTCAACGTTAGCCACATTTTCTCCAGGCCTGATTTGTTTTTTTTTATGTAGTCTCACTACATGATGAAGATTTTTTTTTTATTCTGACCGGTTTCTGTGGGTTAGTGGAGTAAGTAAAATGTGATTTCTGTGGTGTTTGATTTTCATGAAAACACCACTGGGTGGTTAATAACCTGGTTTTCTTATTAGTCAGTTTCTGTTCTTTGTGGAAACACTGAGACTCGACAGACGACAGCAGGTGGGTGCTGCTTACAGAGGAAGGGGCAACCTTAAGTGACTGTCTGCGAGGTGAAGAAGTGTCAAGGACGAGCTTTTCATGGTGTAAGGAATCCTCGGATAGTAATAGTAATAGTAATAGTAATGCGCTGATGCCCATGGAAATGAGTTTATACTGAAAACAGTGAGCGGGAAAGGATCAGGCTTTGTTAACTGAACATCTGAACACAATTTTGTATAATATTCAGTTTTTTGAGCATCACCTGTCTCAGGTTTTGTCACGGTCCCCGTGTCTCTCTGGTTGGCCCACGCTGGCTACAGGTTTTGTTGTTGTTAGTTTTAGTTTTTTGTCTCTCCTCCTCCTCTCTGCCTGGGTGGAGCTCATTACGGGCTCTCACTCTTGGCCCACGCACCCGTGTGATGGTGTCCACCTGCGGCTGATCTGGCTGATTTCCCCAGCTGCTATTTAAGGCAGTGGCACAGAGCAGCTCACCGCTGGAACGTTGAACCACCTGAGTTCGTGCTCGCGGCATATTCAAAGAAGAATCGCTTACATGTGTTTTATGTTGTGGAACTAACCTTTGACCTTCTGTCTGTAGATTCTGGACCGAATCACCGGACCTGTCCAAGTGGGGCAGTGTGTGGAGTGTTGGAGCGAGTGCGGCTGAAGAGGAGTGCGTGTGTGCGGAGGAGCGGTGGCGGTGACTGAGTGGAAGAGGAAGCGTGTGTGTGGATTCCCCCCCCCCTTCTCTCCCTGGAGCCCTGGACCCCCTCCCAACTCACTGTACATATATTTTGCACTAAGGTGATCCCTATTGTAAATAAATCCCCTTTTTGTTTCCTTGAAAGAACACACTCTTGCTTATCTTTAAGGTTGAACATGTAAACAAAGATGAAAATCTGTGTATTTCACATGTAGCCTACAGCAGCGGTCTCCAACCTTTTTTGCGCCACGGACCGGTTTATGCCCGACAATATTTTCATGGACCGGCCTTTAAGGTGTCGCGGATAAATACAACAAAATAAAACTAGTACCGGTACCGAAAAAAAAAGAAGATTTATTCATAACACACGTGAAAAGACCCAGGAAAACTGAGTAAACGATAAAAATGATAACAAAATAACACTGAAAACCGATTAAAAACCCTGAAAACTATACATTTCACACCTGAGCCTCAACTCTCGCGGCCGGTACCAAACGACTCACGGACTGGTACCAGTCCGAGGCCTGGGGGTTGGGGACCGCTGGCCTACAGTACAGTACAAATTAATAACTAGTGCCTAGCAAACAGGAAATAGTAGATTTCAAATTCAAATATAGAAGTGCATCTGAAACTTACATTTAGCAGGAAAATTTGAAATTTCTTTAAAAAAAAGTCTGCTTTCATATTTCTTTTCAAACAGGATTTATTTAGACAGCACGGTGACACGGGGGTTAGCACTGTTGCCACACAGCAAAAAGGTATGAGTTCAATTCCACCATCAGGCCAGGATCTTTCTGTGTGGACTTTGCATGTTCTTCCCATGTTTGCGTGGGTTCTCCACAGTTTCTCCGGCTTCCTCCCACAGTCCAAAGACATGCAGTTAGTGGGGATAGGTTAATTGATCAATAGGTCACCATAGGTGTGAATGCGAGTTCGAATGGTTGTCTGTCTCTGTGTGTTAGACCTGCGATAGACTGGCCACCTGTCCAGGGTGTACCCCGCCTCTTGCCCTATGACAGCTGGGATAGGCTCCAGTGCCCCCTGTGACCATGAAAAAGGATAAGCGAATGGGTGGATGCTGTCATATTTATTTATTTCCAAACCCCTTGTAATCCCATGGGTGGGATATTTTGTCCTCTGCATTTAACCCATTCACTCGGTGAAGCAGTGGGTAGCAACCAATCCAGCGCAAGCAGTGCACAGAGACAGTACCTGGCTCAAGAGTCCCTTAGAGTAGTAGAGCTATCCCTGCCACATTCATTACACATAAAGTTAAATCCAGCATTTCAAGTCTTTTTGGTTTTGATTTTGATGATTATGGCTTATATCTTATGAAAATTAGAAATCCAGGATCTCAAAAGACTCAAGGATTTACCGTAGAGAGATGTCCAACTTCTGAAAGGTATGTTCATTTATACTTGGCTGTTGGACCTTTACCAGAAATGACTACATCATATCAGCAGGAGGCTGAAGCCACAAGATTGTGGCACTGCTGAAGTGTTATTGAAGTCCAGTTTCTTTGATAGCGGCCTTCAGCTCGTCTGTTTTGAGTCGGTTGTTTCTTATCTTCCTCTTAACAATAGCCTATTAATTCTCTCAGAAGTTCAGGTCAGACAAGTTGGCTGGCCAGTCAAGCACAGTAATAATCTTCTTCTTCCTCTCTTGGCTGCTCCCTTTAGAAGTCGCCACAGCAGCTTTAGCTCCATTTCACCATATCTCTAGCATCCTCTTCTGTCACACCAACCCTCTGCATGTCCTCCTTCACTACTACATGAATCTTCTCTGTGGTCTCCTTTTTATCCTGCCTGGCAGTCGTCCAGTATATCCACTGTCCCTCCTCTGCACATTACCAAACCATCCCAGCGTTGCCTCTCTAACTTTGTCTCCAAACCACTCCACCTGAGCTGTCCCTCTGATCATTTCTAATGAAAATTTCAACTCTGCCACCTGCAGGTCTTTTTGTCAATGCTACCAAACCAAACATCATAGAAGGTCTCACTGCCATCTTGTAAACCTTGTCTTTCACTCTTGCGCCGATCCTTGTGTCACAAATCTCTTTGTGAGGCAGCTCAGCTCAGCTTCCTTGTCTCTGCCGTCACTCGCTTCCTCTTCTCGCTTTCCAAGGTGATCCTAAACACTTCCATCCAATGCTGATTAGCTACATTATCTCCTGACACCACCTTGCAGTCTCCAGTCTCTTTCAGATTGCAACTTCTGCATAAGAAGTAGTCCCCGTGTGTGTACTTTCCTTCACTCTTAAACAGCCACCTATGTTCTTCCCTTTTCTTGACATATGTGTTCATCACAGCCATTTCCAGCCTTTTCATCTTCTGCATTTCTCTCCCTGACACCACACCTATCCAACACCTCCTCATGTTCCTTTACCTACATGTCTATTAAAGCTCCACTCACCACCCATTGGGGACGGTCTCTCCCCCTTCATGCAACTTACTCCAGAATCATATTTTTCTTTCTCAGGCTTGGTAACGATATGTTCAAGAAAATACTCGGCAGTGGTTTTGGCACTCTGGTGGAGGTGCTCAGTCCTGGAGACAAATTCTTAAAAATATATGCATGAAATTGTGTTTTGCATGCCAGTGAAGGGAAATGAGAATATTTTCTTTTATATGCAACAATAAACATAAAATCCCTTAAAGTCACACACAGAACAGAGTCAGGACCATGTGTATCAGGCTGATGCTATAGATTGGTGACTTTAAAGTGCAGATGAACTCTTTTTAAAGATTGATGAACAAGATGGCAAATGGACCATGAGACGTTCATGTGTGACGTGAAGATTTTGACCTTTAATTATTGCACTCCATTATGCTAACCACTTTCATTTCTGATGAAGGCAGGATGGTGCAGCATATTGAAAATCAACCAGACTGTGTTTTTGGCCATCTGAAACCTATTTCCACCTGGGGGGCTCTTCAACTGGTGGGGGAGATTGTCACATCTTGCAGGAGCTTTCCTCTCCTCAGGAGCTGCCTCTGCAGGAGGGGGAGATACAGGAGAGGTGGAGGAAGATCTCAGCCTGGGTGTTTATTGTCTTATGTAGTCTGGAAGATGAGTGGATGGTGGGGTGGGTGCAGTTTTCTCTGTGGTGGGGTTGGGTGGACTGTCCCGGGCTCTGTGGGGCCGGGCGGCGCTGCTGCACTGGGCCCGGTCTGGATGGGCCTGGGCCCCCTTTCCCTGGCGGGTCGCGGAGTATGGGGGTGCCTACTGGGGTCAGCGGGGGAGCTGGCCCCAGGGAGGGGTCACTTGCCCCTCCCTTCCTTCCCTCCCCATCTCCAGCTGCCTCCCTCTTCCCGCTCCACCACAACCACCCACACATGCAGGGCCTTGGAGTAGGGGTATGTCACCAGGGTGCAGAGGAGGCTACCCCCCCTCTGTCCCCTTCTGGCTGCCTCTGCCTCAATTTTATCCCACAACTTAGACATTCACATTACTCACACTCTCATTACACATACATATAGGATCTTGGGGGTGGGCACGATACACGGAGTCCAAAGTACCATCAGGGTGTACACCCCACCCCTGGCATCGTTGCCCACCTCTCAATTTTAAATACACGTAGACATTGAGGGCTAGCAGGAGGGACCATGCGCTTACCTGCTGCTCTCTGGCAGGTAGCTCCATGCCCTCCTGGGTTTTAAATGCACCTTAGAACACACATGCATCAACACTACAATGAGCGGGTGGAGGGAGGTTCGGAGTCTTCTCTCACCCCCGTTCTCTGCGACCTGCTGGAGCAGGGGGGCTAGGACTAGGAGGAGGAGTTGGCCGTCCGACTGCGGTCTGGAGTGTGGAGCCTTCCTGCTGCTGCGGAGTCGGGGCGGTCTGCCTCCCCCCACCGCGGGGAAAAGGGAAACACCACCTGGGTCTGGGTGCAGTTCCCCCCTCCAGGGGCGGGGGCACCTAGACCCGGTTTGTAGAGTACGCTTGGGGAGTGTGATCGTGTGTACAACGTCTCTTTATGTCTGTCTCCACGTTGGTTGAGTGTGGAGTAAGTGCATATGAGAGCATGAGGGTGGGAATGGATGTTTGTATCTGTGTGTGCCTGTATGTCTGTGTCTATATGTCAGGTTGGGTGTCAGGCGCCACCTCTCTGGGGACATCTCAGGCCCTCCAAGGTTTGGAGGCCTGTCTCCCCCTACCACCACTTCCCCTGCCAGTGGCGGACTCCCTCAGACATCGGTGCGTTGGTGGTTCTTTTTGTCCGGGGATGGGCGTCCAGGTACACACCGGCTCACTCCTTGGCGGCCGCTTATCGGGGCCTGGAGCCTGGGGCTCGCTCGGGCCACTTCGGAGGTGGGGTGCCCCCGGCCTCTCGGCCTGGGGCTCGGTCACTCAGGCGCAGCTGGCTGCCGGCGGAGCTCACGGGCGCGTCACTGCAACTCCCCCTGGCTTCTGCTCCGCGGCTGCTGAGTGAGCCCTCATCTGGGACTCTCCTCAGCTCTTTCTGGGACAGTGGCACGGCTGCCCCTCTGTTGGTCTTCCTTGGTCTCTTGTGTTCTGGGGGCCTCTGGATGTCTGGAGTTTTGATCTCCTCCACACCTGCTTCACGCCCTGGAGGACGGGGCTGTGGCCCCCCCACACCCTCTAGCAGATCATTACATGAAGGAACCTTTTAAAAAAACAAGCGCGTCCATGCTCACAGGTGTACACACGGGTGATCGCACCCACAAACTACACCCTTTTTGGCTCCTACCTCAAAGCACACTGTGTTCTGTTGATCTTATGTGCTGCACAATAATGTTTAATATTTAGTATTTACTGTCATATTCCCATATATCATTGTGATGTTGTTTATTCTATTACTCTTGTTCTCTTCTGCTTGCTTTCTTTTTTCTTTCTCAGCAGGTGATCCAGGTGATTGATATATGCATTTTTTTTTCTCTGCCCGTTCTGTTGGTTTTTGTCTTTTGCCCTTCTCCCCCGTCCCTCTTCTGAGCTGTTTCTCTTTCCCTCTTTCTTTCTCCCCTTCTTTCCCCCAGTCAAGTCTGTCCCGTATTCAGTAAGTGAAAATAAAATAAACAATAAAAGGTGAATCAAATGGACCATTACGGCAAGGCTGGGATGGTCAATTTGGTAAAGTAAATCCGTTGGGCATCTTTCTTTGCCTTTAGACAACAATTCTGATGGCAAAAGAGCCAAACGGGACAGGCCAAAAAAAAAAAAAAAAAAAGAAACCTATTTCCTAATGATGTGGTGCCAGTGTAAAGCACAGAACCTGCTAAACACATAAGAAAATAGAAAAGAATAGTGCCAGTGCCAGATGATTGGCAGATGAAGCCTCTGTACCGGCACTGTTGCTAGAAAAACAGCTACATAATGAGCACCCCATAAGGGCAATTCATGATTTTCTACACACTGGAACTTGTTTGTAAAAGGAAGCTTCACCCCTTCAGCTTCCATTGAACTCAAACCAGCTGGCAGCCTTTTAGATCTCATTGTGGGCAAGCCCTGCACAGCCAGTTTAGCTTTAGTAGCGGCAGCCCATTCAAAGTTATGCACGCGAGCTCCAGAGTGAACCTCACGGAGGAGAAGGCACAGCAAAAAGAAAAAAGAAATGGAAAAAAGTTACGGAAATTCCACAGTAACAACAACAGGGCTGTAAATTTCTGCTCAGACACCTCGGCTAAGACGCTGAGATTGATGACACTGACACTTTGATCTCTGAACCGCTGCAGTGACATGTGACTTGAAACACTCCTGACCCCACGTCACAGCTGCACAGGAAGAGCTTCAGTTCAACTCACTGAACTTTACAGAAGAGATATGTGAGGGTGAAGGCTGATAATAATTAACATATAACCTGTGCAGGTATGTGATGTTGTTATAGTCCAAAACAGAAACCATAACATCTCTGAAATTCAGAAAAAGTCAGTCGTTCACGGTGAACAAACTCAGTCTTGTGATAAAGAATTAATATTCAAGAGTGTGACCGAACCATTAACTTAAAAAGTGTTCAGAGAAATTTGCTTGCAGTAGACTTTTCTTTTTATTAAGATCAGCACCTTGATGAGTTCCGTCTTGCATTTTGAACAGATTTACCTTGTTTTCCGATCTGGTTGAGATGAGCACGTTTTTGCAGCACTTTCCTCTGAGCATTCTAATTTGAGGTATTTGGGTCAAATGCAACTTTGATGCTCAACTCTTTCAACTTCATCTGAACCTAATATCCCCTCCATAAGTCATCCCTGGAGTGGATTCAAAGGTAAGATAAACAGCTTTGTGTTGGATCCATACAAATTGCCTAGCAGCTTTATCTGAGTTATTGTTCGGAGGTATGTCTAAAATTAAAACCTTATCTAACATTTAAACTTTTTATCCGCAATACGAACATCTGCAATTTAAGCTATACATGAGTGTGTGTCTAATATAAAAAGCTTGAGATCAACAAATATGAATATGTATGCTCACAGAAAGTACATTTTTGCATTTTCCCG
Source organism: Rhamphochromis sp. 'chilingali' (assembly GCF_963969265.1). Taxonomy (NCBI): domain Eukaryota; kingdom Metazoa; phylum Chordata; class Actinopteri; order Cichliformes; family Cichlidae; genus Rhamphochromis; species Rhamphochromis sp. 'chilingali'. The sequence continues at coordinate 33,884,577 of NC_137934.1, forward strand.
CAGTTCACAGGTCAAAAATGCCACCTCTTCTCGCTTCCTCCTGGCTTTTCTTCCTCTTTCTCTCTCCAACTCCTCTTCCTCCCACCTTATTCTCTGTTTATACCTTCCTCTTCCACCTCTGCTTCCTACATCCCATTGTTTTTCTGCCCTGAATCCTGTGAAGACTAAATTTAGCTGAGGATTCTTCTGCAGGGATCAGTGATTGCGTTGCTTTCCAAGGACGCCCTCGGTGTTTGCAGGAAGTAGTTCAGTCTAATCTTGTTTTTTACGGTGTGGGACTTTTGCTGGAATTTTATTTTTAAGTATGTGCAAGAACAAAATACACCCTGCTTAAAACCATTCTGTGCATCAATATTGTACAGTTACAACAGCGTAATCCACTCAAGTTTAAAATGTCAGCAAGCTTCTGATCAGCAATAAATCAATGGCAAATAGTTTATTTACTTCTGCTTTCCATTCAAAGTATATCATGTCTTCTAGTGCCTGAAACAGCCTGAAGTCAGTATTCAACCCTTTAAGTATTTGTATCTTGTTTTTTTAAATAAATAAAATAATTAATTAATATTGTAATATTATTTTTATTTAGTTCGTTTTTATTGCCCTTTAAGGATGTTAATGGTTTCATCACCTAAATATAAAGTAGATATCTCCCCACATTCAGTCAGTATTGGTTACTTACACGCCGCAACTTTCCTTTGCACTTATTTTAATGTTGTCTACAGTAATGAAAGCACTGAAAAGCCATAATTCATCCATCCATCCCCTTCCACTTGTCAGAGTTTTGTTTCAGCTGCAGGCTATCCCAGCGATGATGAGGGCTGGGGTATCGCCTGGACAGGGTTATTTTTTCTTTTTAAAAAAGCATTTCAGGTTACAGGTATGTTATCAGACATAAAATTATTAAAGGGACATTCCAGCGTTTCATTCTGATTCTATTCATGGGTGTGTTCCACTCAGAATAATCCCCTGAGTTCATTGGAAGTTTCCATCTGTTTATTTGCAGATTTTAAAATTAGAATGTGGGGATGGAGGTGGTTGGAGCCTAAATGCAGCTTGAATGAAAATGAAAAAAAACTTCCACACCAGTTCAGAAAAGATGATGCAAAAGAGGCTAATTATAACAGATATTTATTTATTTATTTGAAAAATGTAACTCCTGACTCCTGTACAGGTGGCTGATTTTCTGCTATGCTGGTGGGTTTAAATTTAAAATATCACCCACACTTCCCTGCATGTCAGACATATCTCAACTTCTTCATATTTTCTGACTCATATGTCAGAATAAAAATGGGGAAGTAGGGAAGTTATATAACTAAAATTTCCAGTTTAGTCCTGACTGGGGCCCGTGGTGCAGCTACATCCATCCAGCACGCCACAATTCAGCTGGAGCCTCACCTAGGGTGAGCGCCAGGCTACACCCTGGACAGGCTGCCAGTTTATCAATGGGTTATTTTACTTGAAGGAAAAAAACACCTCGGGATAGAAATGTCTGACGTGACACCTAAGCTACATTTAATGAAAAAATTATTATTATTATTATTATTATTATTATTATAAAGGCACATGAATGCTAAACAATAAAACCTGAAGATTGAGCTGTTTTTTGTTTTTGTATATTGCAGCATGCGCCTCCAGATGTGAGGCTGACACACAGATCGATACTGTGTCTGAATACTTCCAGTGTACAAACACACTGGAGCTGCTACACCTTCTGTGTGCACACAGCTTTAGAAATAGTTACCCTGTTTTTTTCCAAAGGTAAAAGACTTTGTTTACAAGTTGCCTTTAAAGGTCAGTCGTCAGCATGCACAGACAGAAATGTGAAAATCAGTCTTCTTTAGCTGTGTTAGCTGTTTCTTGCTATTTTAGTCTTTATGCTTATCCTAACTTTAGCTCTAAAGTTGCATGCAGGCATGAAAGTGGCACTGATCTCCGCATGCAGCTCTTGGTTATAAAAAGTTTATTTTTAAACTATTTTTGGTGGGAATGCTGTAATGTAGTTACTCCTGTTTGATAAAAGTAAAGGTTAAGCTGTAAACTAGTTGATCCACAATGTTTTTCCCTTTTATTTATTTTAAAACTGATTTACTGTTTAACAGGAGTGTGGCTAAAGGGGGGGCGTGCAGTGTCCGTGCACCGTTTGTGCTCCAATACGATGTATTCTTCAAATTACTGATGAAAAATAATACACTTTAAAACCTCTGATAAGTATGTAAGCAAATTTTATTTATAAGAGCTTTTCACAGACAACCAGTCACAAAATGCTGTACAAAAAACTAAAATCGACATGAACATTAAGTGCCTAAATAAATAAATAAGGCACAGTAAAATAAACAGGTAGTTTTAAAAAAGTAAATAATAATCCAATTAAAAATAATTCTCAACAGAAAGCCTGTTTACGCAGAAAACTATTTGTAGTGGTAGGCTGTTTCAACGCCCTGGTTCCACACAGTGAAAGGCTATGTCCCCTTTAGTCTTCAGTCTGTAAGGGGAACAGCTCAAACGTTTTGAGTCTGTGAACGGAGACAAGTAGTCCAACGTGGTAAACAGTGCTTTACAATAATCTAAACGTGATGACAAATGCATGAACAATTTTTTCCAGTTTCGGTGACGAGACCGTTTGTCACAATTCAGAAATGTTCCTCGAATGAAAGAAACAGCAACAAGACAAAGATTTTACATTTGGGTCGAAGCCCAGACAAGAATCAAATATGAGATGAGAGATGATGAGATGAGATAGCCTTTATTTGTCAGTTGCAGGTCTTTTGCCCACAACCGAGATGACAGACCTTGCCGACCGTACATACAATACACAAACATCACATTGGGGAGACAGGTCGGGGTAGGTAGCGAGGAAAAAAACATTGAAATGTGTAACACAAAAGGATAATACAGGAATGCACAGATATCAACACACCATAACACAATAAACACAGACAAGCAACATGGGAAAGTGTTCCAGTGTGTACATCTGATCTGGGACCGCTGCAATCTTTTGACTGCGCCTCCAGCTGACCCGATGTCCACATCATGGGGGAGGTAAGCGTTGGAGGTGGCGATGGATCCGGGATAGGGAGGGTGATGCGTCGGTGAGTGCTTATCAGTATCAGTATATGTATGTGTGTGCGTGTCCATAGTTCAGCTGAGACAGTGTCCTTCGCCCTGCCAGGCTAAGTAAACAGTCTTCCAGCCAACCCAGGTGGCCTTGTAGGGAATGGGAAGGAACAGACTAAACACAGTCGTTCCACACCAAGATTTCAAATGTTGGGCTTAGCATTGGACAAAAAGAAGCAACAATCTGACTGAGAATGTAGTTCAGGAGGAGCTGTAATTATGGCTTCAGTGTTGTTACTGTTTAAAACAAGCTAATTGCTAGAGAGCCAATCAGTAACCTGAGTTAAACAGTGGACTACCTATCCATCTGATCAGGCTAAAAAGACATATGCAGCAGAATGTTATCGACATAGAACTGATAAGAAATGTCATTAGAACATTGAATAATGCCAGCTACAGGAGGCATGTAGAAAGAAAACAATAATGGACCCAAAACTGAAGCCTGCAGGTCAGGGAGGCAATGTTAAAACTTGTTCGTTCATACAGACAAGGTCCTGTCAGGTATGTAAGAAGAAAACCAGTCTTAGGCAGAGCCACATACACCAGCCAAAACCTTAATTCTAATAAGTAGGCTTTTATGGTCAGTGGTCTGCACTTATATCAAGCAAAAATAATTACAGAACAGTCATCTGCAACAGAAGCCATTAAAAGATCATTACAGACCTTCAAGAGAGCGGTCTCAGTCTCAGATCTGCTTCTCTCCAAGGCCAAAGAAGCCAAGCAAACTGACTCTCTACTCCTGCTTCCTCCAATGAGGCTCCCAAAGTAAAAGCAAACTTAATGGCAAGAGTGGAGGTATGCTGGGTGCTTTCCACATTTTTTGATGCAGCGCACTCTTTGTACCTGATTTTACCCTGGTCGAGGAATACCTGTTTTTCCCTAGGGACAGGCTGTTGGCAGATGTTACGAACCCCTCTCTAGGCCTGTGCGACTGACATCTGACTCCCTTGACTAGCAAAGATGAATTAAAACCAAAGGATGAGTTTAGTTCTGCAACTCAGTAGGATTATATAGCAATATATTTATCGTTGTTACCAGAATACTTTTTCTTGACTCAGCTGTAGCAATTAGCTGCCCCTGCCTGAGCCTGGTCCTACCAGAGGTTTCTTCCTGTTAAAAGGCAGTTTTTCCTTCCCACTGTCACCAAGTGCCTGCATATAGGGAGTCATTTGATTGTTGGGGTTTCTCTTTGCCACAAGTAAAATTAGAACTCGGAGAGTTTTCAGCCAATTTTCCAGTAGTTTGGCTTTGTGTTTATTTCTGAAAAAATTCAGCATTTCCATTGCAGCCCATGGATTGGTTCACATGAAGTGCCATCCCTCCAAAGTTGGTAGGTGAAACCGAAACACAAACTCTATTTGTATGTATTTATTTAAATGTGTTAGTGTCCTTTAAAAAACAAGGAATTGTGGAAACACTGGTCTTCTCAGATGGCAATGAGAAAGCCCCTAACATGAGATACCAGTCTGACTCATTCAGGCTCTCTCCCTGTCCCTGCATGAAAGCAACAACAACAGCAAGAGGGCGGCAGCGTGGTGACACCAAGGTAACAGAAGTGTCTCTCTCTCTGTCTCTCTCTCACACACACTTGTCCCCATCACGTCTCAGGACATCAAATTACCTAACTTTAATTTTCTGACTACCCTTAAACAATTACCACTACTTGTTGGATTCCCAACCTTAAGCTACTTCTTCATCCTTAAACTAAACCATCTGTTAACAGAGACCTGCCCAGAAGGAGAATGAGTCCCATAAAGCTGACTCTTTAAGTGCATTTAAGTCGCCACAACACAAGTAATACAAGCAGACGCACATTTAGCCTGCCACTGTGCTCAGGACTGCACCTATGTGCTGATTTGACCATAAGAAGGAGAGAGAGAGAAGGAGAGGGAGAGAGGGAGTGACTCAATTTTGTGTCACCATAGCAACGGGGCGACTGTAGAGAAATCTGGTCCTCTCTTGTAATCTCTTTTTAAATCATCTTTGAAAAGATGGGATGGCTCGGTGACAATATCTGTGAGTGTGTGACGAGTTGGGGGGGGTTCAGAAAATGAATCTCTGCAGTAATTGTGACCCATGTCTTTCTTCGTACTTTCTTCCCCTCACACACACACATACCCTTCACTTCTTTCCCCTTTTGTCAGTGTATAGATTTTCTCTCGGCGCTGGCCTTGTCTTCCTCCCTGCACAACGCCACGTTTCAGAATAGCAATCAGCCAGCCTCATTTGCCCCCCACCACCCACCCACTCCCCCCTCGTCTCCTCATGTACCAGAGAATACTTATGCTCTCAAGTCAAAGGCTGCTCCCCGAAGGTGTCTGGGCTTCCTTCACGGGCTAAATAAGATATTTAAGTGGTTCGATGCTTTTGTTGCAGCTCGGCCGGCAGGAAACTACAACAACAAAAAAGAGGCGCCGATTAAAACAAACTGCGTTGACACACGCGGCAAAGTTGAACTTGAAATCATGTTATTGTTTCGTGTTCCCTTTCTCTCCCGCTGCCTTTATCGTCGTCTTTTCTTTCACTCCCTTGCGCTCTCTCCCTCTCTCAAGCAAGTAATTATGTTGTAGTGTAAATCTGAATTCTGCTTTCTGCTTGCAGGGACAGAAAAAAAGCTCACAATTTTGCTGACATGAGCAGCATTGTAACTTCTCGAGGGGCAGCCTTTGCGCTATCAATGAGTCACCGTCTGCCTCTGGTTTAGTGAAAGCTAAGACTAACACAACTAGCACAGGGTTTAGGGCTGTTATTAAAAATAGGGGTGGGGAAAAAATGCACGCTTTAACAAGGCATTCTGATTCTTTTTCTCTTTCTCTTCGCGTTCCTCAGTTGCAGGATTGTTGCATCATATTAGAGTTAATTTAAGTGCTCAGCTCAGACTGACTCATGCGGCAGGGTGCAGAAGGTTACTTGAAATTATAATCTGTTTTTAATTACTGATTGATTGCGTGCTTAACACTTCAGTCAGCACAGGAGACTGTTAGACGGCTCTGTTAAGCCATGTGTGAGAGTCATCAAACAAGTATTCAGAGAATCCCTGTCTTTGAGCCTTTTTTTTCCCTTCTCCCCACTCTAATAACAGCCTTTGGATTTTCACAAAATATCAGCTGCCTTCTCTTTCTTTTGTTTTGTTTTTATCTTCTTCCTCTTTAGAAAAAAAATCTCTTCTTATGCTGTCTCTGTGTCTCGACGTTATGCACAGGCCAGGGCTGTGCAGCCGCTGCACAGTCCCCAGCCTTGTTAATATTTCACATGGTTGGAAGTCAGAGCAGACTCCTGGTCTTTCTCTCGAAAGGAAAGACATCTCCTCATTTAACCCCGGGCACCCAATCTCCATACTAACCAGCCAAGCCAAGGGTTTGACTAGAGACACACTGATTGTTGCAGTGCAGTCCCCTGTTGTTCACCCCCACCCACCCCCTCAACAGTCTTCTGCACATTTTTTTTTTCATTTTTACTTTTCAACATGACTAAACTCCAAAATATTTAGCTGCTGCAGAATCATAACCAACGCTGCTAAGCACATTCAGAGGTATGACTTCCCACATGGAAAAGATATATATAAATCTTATAAAGTTTGTATCTGTCTTGTGTGAAACTTGTATGAAAAGCATACAAGAGTGAAAACAGATATAAGATCCCTTGAAAAATTATATAATGAAACTTGTATGTTTTGGATACTTACTAAAACAATATATGAAAGTAATGAGAAAGTGGCCACTTTCATGAGTAAATCATATATGGTTTTTCTATTTCTTTTTCATATGGGTTGCTGCAAAAACCAGTAAAAAAAAAAACTAAAACCAAACACACTGATTTTGTCTCCCTAACGGTTGTGATTCTTGTGATGTCTGAGTATAGCGTGAGGCAGATATACTTTGTATCTCCATCAGCTGCCATCAAATGAATGTGATTCATCACTTTGTGCAAAATGCAGTGTTTGTCTCAATCACTCCAACTTTACTGTTTTTTTTTTGTTCTCGTGTAAAGTCATTATCTCTTCTGAAAATAAGTTATTTTTGCTGAACAAAGTCTTTATTAAAACTTCCAGGTGTTATGTGAATACAAGAAAAGTCACCTTTCAGATTCAAGAGTAATTTATTGTCAATAAAACAATATACACAGTATACAGCGTACCGAAAATTAAACAAATATAAAAGATATATCTCCAAGTGATATAAAACTAGGAATTACAAATAAATAATAATTTGCTTTTATACGTGAAAACACAAACTAAGTGAATCACAACACTACAGTGTTTTAGAATTAATTCACAATTACACAGCGATTCCCTTTTGTGCAGTCAAAAATAGCCAAATTGCATTTTTAATTACGACCAGGAAACGATGGAGGGATGAGAAACGCTTCTTTTCTGCCAAATCAGCACATAATGTGTCTGAAATGATATCTGCAGTTGAGATTTTTGAAGCTCATTGGAGTTTTCCTCTTCTCCCCAGTTAAACCAATCACATTTTGCCTCAGCATCTCTTAGTCTGCCAATCATTTTTCCAGCTACACTCCACTTGGGAACGCTCCTGTGGCTCATGGCATTACTACCCCCTTAAACTGACGGCATCACAATGGAGTTTAATCAGCACGTATTTCTTCAGTTATTCCATACTGTGCGCACATCAAATAAATCATTTACGCCTTCTCTTTAAGCATCTTTCTCATTTAAGCCTCTTGTGATTGTTACGCTGATTAGTTATCTAGCCTGCAAATTGTTATACAGTGTAGATTTCCTGGCATTGGAAGACGTGCGACTTTGGTAGTTAAATAAGAATGAAATTGAAAAACTAATCTGAGTCGAGGTTTAAAATTTGTTGCTCTTATGCTGTGCATCAGACTGCTGTCTGCTTATGTATCATGAAGCGCATCACTTCATATACATGGTTTAAATTAGGGAATATTTTATTGGTATAAAAACCAACTGTCAATCTGGTAGGAGAGACTGGTAAGGAAAATATATATTTTATTTGTTGCTGTGAAATTGATTGCTAAAGCACCAAATGACCCCCCACAGATGACTGCACTCCTCACGCTATCACTAAGGGACAGTCCAGCCACCCTTTGGATTCTCATTTCCACTGTTTGTATCTAAAATCTCATTCTCATCACCTCATCACCACATCATCAGCAAAAAAGTCACGCTGCAGAAGGAGGCAGAGATGAATAATAAACAATTAAATACAAAGTGAACAAAGTGTTGTGTAAACACAGAGTTAAAAAGGTGAGTGCATCATGGGAAGACTTGCATGTTAGGTTAATCTGTGGTTCTAAATTGGACATAGGTGTGAATGTGAGTGTGCGATAGACTGGCAGCAGGCCCAGGATGCACCAGCCCCCACAAGTGATAAAATTAACCTTCACATGAACCTTTTACTGAATTAGGGTGGGCTGCTAAACAGCCAAATATCCCAAATGTCCCAACAGCAGCCTAAATCCCCACAGCACATGAATTACATGCTATAAACATCCCAGGATCATTGGTCCTGCTCCAGGTGTAACACCAGCCCGAGTGCTGCTAACTGGAGCCGTTTCTAGAATATTCTGGCAGCTATATATGGCCCAGAGCTGGCCTGCGTCCTGTCTTCTGATGCCAGAACCCAGATGAGTGCACCAACACTCAGCTGCAACTGGCCTGATTCTGGCTAAATACCAGGCACATTTACCATAAACAAATGAGAACATGTTCAATAAGATTGGCAGTCTTTACTGGACGCTACATTTCACATTGTGCACCACAGGGTCAAATCTCGCTCACAGCGTACGTGCCGGTTTGCTTTATGACACAAAGCAGAAGACAGACTGATGCCAGCACAAACAGAACTACTGCTTCAGAGTTTCTCACAAAGGCAGATGGTAGAAGGAGTGAAAGACAGATGGAAAACCACTTACTAACTGTTTACCCTCTTCAGTAAAGTAGAAGGGAAAACATTTGCCCAAACACGCAACATTTTTTGCTGAGGGGAGGTTTCCTGTTAAAAAAGATTTAAGGTTTATTGGTTTATGGGAAATGTGCTGTTAATTTAGAGAAACATTAGCAGTGACAGCATCACTGGTGCGAGGATCAGGTTACCAATCATCTTCGCCACGGTGTCATCTGTTTGCAGTAATTATACAAAAATTTCACAGATAGTTTGGAAGTAAACAGTGCTGTGTGTCGAAAGAAATATCAACCATTTCATAAAAAAACACGTTTATTTTTTTTAACACTGGATTAAAGCCGCGAGTAAAACTGCACACAGCTAGAGAGCTGGGTGTAAAAAGGATGAACTGCAGCAATGCATTTAGAAAACCAGATTCCATTTAACGCAGTCAGTATGCTCTTCCGCTACGTGATAATGAAGACTCCGGGGATCCTGTGACCTCAACAATAGAATACAGGTCAAAGGTCACAGGAGAGCGGCAGCTCATGATGATAATCGTCTCACTTTGCCTTTTATGATTCCTGAGGTGAATTCGTGGGACGCAGACGAATGTCTCTCTTCTTTTCTTGCTGTCCCATCAGGCTCTAGCATTTTAGGATTACTAATATAGCTCACCGGTATAGAGATTGAAAATGTGACGTCACTCAGGGGTAAAACCGCAAAGAATTCTGGGAACTCGTGGCAAGAGGTACTAGCGCACGCAGGCTTTCAATTGAAATCCGTTATACAGCGATAAAAAGAAACACAAAAATGTCAAGAAGCTGTTGTATTATTAACTGCAATAGCCGGTCGCATGACAGCCACGGGAAGCCGACGGGTAAAGAGATCGGTTGTTATCGTATTACGTCGTTGAAGAGAAATTGTTCGAGCCATGTTTCCGAAGTAACAAAGAGCCGACTGGATTGCAGCCATTCAAAGACAAAATATAACGTCCCAGAACACTCCAGCTCACAGGTTAGTCTGCTCCAAGCATTTCCACAAAGGTCAGTCTGCTGTTGTAGTTAATGCGTCATTTTCATAACATAATTGGTGAAATAGGTTACAAGCAAGTCTGGCGCTGAACAGAAATTGTCGCGCTATGCTCCTTTGTTTATTGTGCATAAATAGTAAATTGTCCTGACACAATATTGTGTTTCGCTTCTGTTATTACCATGGTACACTGACAAAAACATATACTTTTATTCACAGGATAAAACAGGTTTTTTGTATCACTAATTGTCCAGTACGATTACAGCATACAATATTATTGTCACTGCTACATTTCTGTGATGCTACCAGAAATTATTTCCACTACTAATTAATTACCGTTGAGCTCAAAGTTCCTATTAATAAACGGTTAACGAATGTGTATTTATGACGACGATTTGTGAGACTGGTAAACTTATGATATGTACGATGGTCTTTCGTTCTACACGGTGCATTTCAAGGTCCTGTACCCATCCGTCGGCAAACTGTACCTGGGCTTGTTGCAGTGACCTGAAGTTACTAAACTTCACGAGTGTATGCACTCACTCCAAGAACCGTATAATTATAAATATGAGCGTGGTGAAAGTTGGGCAGCACGCTAACATCTTTTGTCCCTCTGTGTGCTCGTAAGGATCTAACACTTTCACTGGTTTGATTTTTTTCCTCGTATCTTTTCTTTGACTTTTCATTAAGTCTGTCTTTGTACGGACCGGCATTGTTCTCCTTCGTTTTGTACATACCTTTTTGGGGGGCAAAGAAAAAGCAAGAATTTATTGGAACCGAAGAATGAACGTTTTGCGGTGCTGCAAATGCTTGCATTTGATGCAGTACTTGGATTGTTTTGCCACGAGTTACCGGCATGCAATGCGCGAAAGTCACGTGGTCTGTCAATCTCTATAGAGAAGCGTCGGACGAGAGAAAAAGTTCATGCTAGCAGGCCCACCTAGTGGTGATGGGATTTCCGGCTTTTTGGAGAACCGGATCTTTCGGCTTGGATCACCAAAAAGAGCCGGCTCTTTCAGCTCCCAACCGGCTCTTCAGGTTGTTTTGTTGCTTTAATTAATTTATTATTAACAATAATATAAAATTATGCACAAAAAGAATTGCTAATGGAGAAAAGGGTTTTTATTTATATATGTTTACATATAAATGTATACGGTGGCCCCTAGAGACAAAGCACGTACAAACTCTGAAACACATTTCTAGCGTTAACTTAACTTCCAAAACAGAGCTATCTAGATAACTTAAATAACACAATTGAAAGCATATGTGTATTGTTTGTGTATTTACACACAAACACTCACTTAGTTTCAAATAATTTAAAAAAATGTTCATTTACCTGTTACTGCCACACACCAAATCCGATCATTGGTACTTGTGTAGCCACTAGGTAACAAAAGCTCAACACTGCGCAAAACATCCTGGAGCACTTCTGTTGTCTTTTATACGTGCTTCTGAGTTTTTACGTGTTTTGGAGTTTTTACGTGCTTCAGAGTTCGTACGTGCTTTGTCTCTAGGGGCCACCGTAAATATACTTTCATTTATCCACTCCACATAAAATTTAATAAATAAATCATATAATACAAAAACCAACTATTTACATTTCAACTTTTAACTATTTAAATTTTCTGCTTTTTCCTTTTAAGTTTAAAGTGAAACAATACAAAATACTGCAAACCACAGCCAATTAAATATAAATTAAAATATGAAAGGGAGAGAAAAGGGGGAAAAAAACCCACTCTAAGAGCCGTTTCATTCGCGAACAACACATCACTACCACCATCATTAACTGATGACATTAATTTGTGTGACCGCTGGCTGCAGGCTCTGTGCATGACTGACAGATCACAGCAGTGTTTCCAGTCAGTTTGAAAGCCAAATGTAGCTGCTCTATCCTGCTCTGGCTTTTGATATTTAAAGTTCTACTTGCTATTTATTTAGCGTACCAACGCCACCGTTGCCAAATACTGTAAACAAGTTAACTGTACAATTTACTCCAGGATTAATTGCATGTCAGGTAAAGATTCAAAATCCAAGATTCAAAATGTATATTTAACAATGGTCTGTGTGGTAGTCCACAGAATATCTGTAGTTAAGCAAGCTTACTGAAATGGGCTTGGATTATTAAGGCTTAGGAACAAATATGAGCCTATCATGAACAAGCAGTTTTTGTAACATTAACAAAATAAAATGAAAGAGCCATACCAAAAAGATTATAGTGAGCAGCAACATGGGAGAGCTGTTGTTGGACCATACTAATGCATTATTGACATGGTTTGCCATGGTTTGCATATTCTCAATAATCCAGATGGCTCCAAAATTACTCTTGCGGAAAAAGAAAATCCTATTAAATTTGTTTGTATGAGGGTCAATCATAAAAGCTTTAAAGCAGCCACCTTCATATGCTGCTTGTGGGTCTTTCTGCATTCAGTTTTGTATTTATAACTGAAAAAAACTTGGGTTGAGATCATGTGACTGACATGTCCATTGAAGAATATCTTTGGACATTAACCACTGTACACAAGCAAACACACTATGTGTCATAATCTCTCTATCTGTCTCACTCATTCACAAATAATATCACCTAGCAGTGATCAATAATATCAATAGCATCATTCCAGCTTATGAATAACAATTCCAGTCAGAGTTCAGGGAAACTGACACATTTCAACTTGCCCACAAAAAATCCGAGACAGAATCAGCTTTGCTAAAGTAACAAAGAAAGGTGCAGCGTCTATAAGCCCGGAACAAACGAGATAAGCCCATTGGATGGGGTCGAGGTACCAGACAAGCACACCTCATTTATAGAATTCCTCATTCAACAAGCATTTTCAATGGACTAGTTGGAATAGAAAGAAACAGCGGCTTTCTAGATATGCCACACACATTACAGCATGAGTTTTTCATTTTCATTTCATTTTCAACTTACTTAGACTTAGATCCTCCCGTGCCGATCGGCGCATCGGGCGACAAGAGAACGCCATCGAACTCGGTCTATCGCGGCAGTTGTTGCTTCATCCTATGACAGTTCAACTGAACGTAAATCTTCAAGGAAAGTCCTCCTCCATGTTATTTTAGGTCTTCCTCGCTGTCTCTTTCCATTCTTCGGGTTCCACAGAACCGCGACACGGGCAGGTCTCGGGTCCGGTAGCCGAAGGATGTGACTGGCAAATCTGAACCGACGCTTGGTGACTTGGACATGGAGCGGCTCTACTCCTGCACGGCGATATACTTCTTCATTGGTAACGCGATCCCGATATGTGATCTTGAGCAGCCGTCGAAGACAACGTTGTTGGAAGACGTCAAGATGGTGGTTGATCTTTGCAGTTGATTTCCAAGTCTCCGCTGCATACAGTGCTGTCGGTATAACGATGGTCTTCAGGAGCCGCAACTTGGTTGATAAAGGCAGTACGGTGGTCATCCATATAGGTTGTCACTGCTAAAAGTGCAACCCAGGTACATGAACCTGTCCACCTCTTCTAGCTGCTGCTGTTGCTTCACAGTAACTTCTGTGTTTGATGGTATAGCATAACCAACTCGCATAATCTTCGACTTCTCACCGCTGATCCTGAGTCCTATCGGTGCTGCTTCACTTTCCAAAGATGAGGTTGTTTTCTGAAGAGCCCGGAGTGTTGGTGCAAGTAAGGCTATATCGTCCGCAAAGTCCAAATCTGTGAACTGCTGCAGGGGATCACGTCCGGCGATGCCCATCGTGTTCGGTCCAATTGCTCGGCGCATGACATAGTCAATGGCGATGTTGAAGAGGAATGGCGATAGGACGCAGCCTTGTCGCACACCAGTATCGATGTTAAAATATTCCGTGATGCCGTTGTCTGTTCGGACGCAGCAACTAGAGTTGCGGTACAACGCTTGGAACGCGGTAACGAAGCAGTCGGGTACGCCGTAAGACTTGATGATTTTCCAGAGCGTGTCTCGATTAAGGCTATCAAAAGCCTTTTTAAAGTCAACGAAGTTCACGCATAGCCTTTGCTGGAATTCGAGGCTCTGCTCAATAATTGATCTCAGTGTGAATATTTGTTCAATGCAGGACCTTCCACTTCTAAAACCCGCCTGCTCTTCGCGTAGCCGTTCGTCCACCGTTCTCAATAGTCGCCGAAGTAATACCTTTCCGAACACCTTCCCTGGGATGGAGAGGAGGGTGATGCCAGGCCAATTATTGCAGTTTGACAGATCACCCTTCTTTGGGAGTTTCACGATGGTACCTCTCGTCCAGTCGCCGGGTACTTTGCCTCTTTCCCAGCATTTGTTGACCAGAGTTGTCAAAGCTCTGACCAGAACGGGGTCAGCGTACTTCAGGAGTTCCGCGGTGATTTCGTCGGCACCGGCTACCTTTCCACTCTTGAGAGACTTAATTGCCGCCTTTGTCTCTTCCATAGTGAAGAGTTCATCATTTTCGGCTAAGTCATTGTCCAACAAGGGCGTGTCTGGGGCGGGTTGATTCAGGAGGTCTTTGAAGTGTTCTACCCAGCGCTTATCTTGGTCTTCCTGCGTGACAAGAGGTCTGCCATCCCTGCTTTTAATTGGCACTCCTTGACCCGAAAAGGTGTCAGTGAGGTCACGCACGATCCGGAATAGCATTCTCGTATCATTCCGATCAGCAGCTTCCTGTGCCTCCTCCGCTTTCCGCTCGACCCATTCGCATTCATCCCTTCGACAGCTTCACTTCACCTGCCGATCAAGGCGTCAGTACCGCTCCTCTGCGGCTTGCTATTGTTCATTTGATGTCGTCTGATCCCGGGCAATTTTTGCTCTTCGTCGTTCATCGATTAGCTGCCATGTTTGATCTTGGATCCAACGTTACTTGAAGGTACCTCTTCTCTGCCCGATGGCCTTCTCAGCGCTGGCTGTCATAGCAATTCGAAGACACTCCCAGTATGCCTCCAGATCTTCGACTTCTTCCAAGATGACAAAGCGATTTCGGATCTCAACTTTATATCGATCGCAGAAATCGCAATCCTTGAGCTTGGCAACATCAAAAGGGCGTACGCGGCGAGCATCTTGTCTTGTTCGTTTGAGCCGCAACTGGATCTTTGCCAAGATAGTGGTCAGACCCAACATCCGCGCCGCGTCGAGTGACTACGTCAGCAGTAGCTGACCTCCATCGCCTCGATATGCAAATGTAGTTGATCTCATTTGCTGTTTGACCATCCGGGCTTCTCCACGTCTTCTGCACATTTTCAACATATGATTGGAAACAATTCTTGACAAAAAAAAGTAGTTTGTCTTTTCTCTTTTTGTCAAGAATTTTTTTATTGGAAACAGTTCTTGACAAAAAGAGAACAGACAAACTACTTACCCATTGGAACTTCCTTTTTTTGGGCCTAATGCTAAGCAACGACATTGACAGCACCACTCAAATCCTAAATCCTGGTGCTCTGCTTGTCCTTTTTTCCACAGATGTCAAAGAAAAAAGTCAGGAAGTACAAGTAATACACATCACAGTGTGCCAACCTGTTGTCAAGGGCCGAGGGCTGACAGCATGTTGACCGGGCAGTTCCTTGGTAGCTACCCCGCCAAAAGTTACGCCTTCGCGTTTGTGCTGTCCATTATCCATTTACACTGTGAAATACTTCCAGAGACTGTTCTTGACTTGGTTGGTTGTTGTGAAGTTGTATTTTTTTTTCCTACCAATTCTGAAATAATTCTGCGATCATCCCCTTCAGTTGTCTTCTTCTTTCAGAACTTCTGGTGTTACTGAGCTGGCCAAAATATTCCTTCTCTTTAAAAATGAAGCAGATTGTTGCTTTGGACACTCCAACTCAACTCACCTGGTATTTTAAAAATAGATATACAATTAAACTTTTTTTTTTTAAAAACAACAACAACTTGTGATTCGTTTTTTAGGTCAGGACACAGACCTGAACTATTTATTATCTATTTATTTTGCTTTCTAAATGATGGGTTGTTCTTTATTACTTTGCATCAACTGAATTAACTCACACACCCACAAAGCAATAATGGACCCATTGATTTCAGATTAATACACCATAGTTGTGAACACACACATTAGCCACTGCAGAAATAATCAGCTGTCAGTGGAAATATGGCAGAAATATATGTGGATTTGTGGAGGATTTATGGCAGTCATTTAGGGAGAGGTTTACAGTTGCAGGAGCCGGGAAGGAAAAGCATGGCTGATGAAAAATAGTCTGTCAATCTGTCTGCCCTAGGTAGAATCTCAAACCCAGGAATCTGACGGTGGGAATGAAATATTATGTGAAGTGTGAAATATTCCAGCGGTGAAATACTCAGCTCTGTCTGTCCTCATTATCCAGCTCTCTCTCTCTCTCTCTCGTCCTTCTTTCTCTTTTGTATCACTTCCTTTTCTTCCTCTCTACCGACACTGCTCTCTTCATTCGCCTGCCCTCTCAGTCGTCTCTCTTTGTCTCCTTCTGTCCATCTCTCTTGCTGATGCAGGGAGTTGCTCAGATTGGTCACAGCTTTCACAACAAAGGAGGAGAGAACAGAGAGGGACAGATTGGTAAAGAAGGAGAAGATAAAGAGGCTTTTACCTGGCTCAGATGTTTCATTTTGGAAGTGAAATACTTACTAAGGGAAAGATAAATAGCTTATAAAGCTAGATTACCAACTGGACCAAGTGGACAAACCGTCTAGCGATTTCCTCCACGTCATGTCTGCGCAACGCTTTTGTTGTTAACAAATTTGCCCAATTGAAGCAATCACAACAAGGCTTCCATGTCTTTTTCTTTTGTCTTGTAAGGTGACCTTGTTAAAAAAAAGTTTGTTTTATTTTTTATTTGGGTCATTTGTTTTGGTTTTTTTTTATCAATCTGCTTTCATTTTGGTTCACATAATTAACACCCACGGACCCTGAGGGAAAGTACTGTTAGCTTTTAAACACAGTAGCCGTGGAAAGCTGCAACCAACATTTATTTTTATCATCAGTACATTTGAAAGATGTTTTTAATTAACTGACTGTAAAGTGTTACAAATGAGAGAAAATGCCAGTACATCTGTTCTCTTGATTTGGCTTCTAGAATCTGAAAAATAAGAAAGTACACCCTCCTTCAACTGCTGTAGGCCCATCAGGAATAAGAATACTTAAACTGTAGTGTACATCACCTCTCCTCTCGCGGTGCTTTGGTCTATCCAAAGGACACTGCTCTTGTGTTTTGTTCAGATGTAACTCTAAGCCATGCTGTGATGTTCTTTTTAGACACAAGAGGCTTTCTCCTGTCAAACTTTTCAAACAAGCCATACTCGTTCAGTCGTTCTCTAATTACACTGTCATGAACGTTAACATTTAGCAGGCCAATTTGGACCTAGAGAGCCTCAGATGTAGCTAGCTGTGTCTTTATTCCTATGGAAGCAATATTTACTTTATACAACAGACGGTTGATAATTACACTTTGACATTTTGGGTGACTATGCTGTACTGCTCTCCTTGCGTGTGTGCATGTGTGCATAGGTACACAATTCAGCAGCCAGCCAAACTCCATTCAAAAGAATACGGGAGTCAGGATTTTATTTTATTACCATTGTTGGCTGTTATAGACCCCCCTCAGCTAGTAGTGAGGCTTTAGTTTCACTTAGTGAAAAACTATCTACTTTAGATTTTAATGAAATTGTGCTGGCCGGAGATTTCAACTGGGACTGGTTGTCCTCTGCCTCAGACAGTTTTAAATCCATGTGTGATTCATATAATCTCACACAACTAATTTATAGCACAACTCGTCCAAATCTTAAATGCCCAGAAAAGTCATCACTTATTGATTTATTTTTAACTAATATGCCGTATAAATATTCTCACACTGGGGTTTTCGCAAATGATATCAGTGACCACTGTGTGGTAGCTGTAGTCAGGCAATCGAAGCTCCCAAAATCAAGGCCACAAATAGCTTTTAAACGAGATTTTAAGCATTTCTGTGAGCAAGCTTTCTTTCATGATTTATGGGACTATAACTGGAGTAGAATTTACCTGATAACTGATCTTGAGCTGGCATGGAATTATTTTTATGATACTTTTATCAAAATTATAAATAAACATGCCCCTATCCGCAAATTTAGAGTAAAATGCAGAAACAATCCTTGGTTTTCTCTTCAGCTCTCTAGTCTACTCAAAAAAAGGGATGCTGCCTGGGCTAAGGCCAGAAAAACTAAATCCGAAGCGGATTGGCTGATTTTTAGACAGCTTAGAAACCGTTCAACTTCCTTAATTAAAAAGGCCAAATCAGAACGATCCTAAAAAATTCTGGAAAATGATAAAATCTTCTTATGGGGACATAACTACAAACGAGATGCCAACTTTTGTTGTAAAAGACTCCTGCACTTTAACAGAGAAATGCGACATTCTAAACTGCTTTAATGAGCATTTTGTTTCTTCAGGATCTCTATTTGAATCTTTATATCCAGATTTAAAACAGCTTAATCAACAAGAGGCTCTCTCTGCAACCGCTCAAACTGAATCTGTGGTCCAACCCTTCAGTTTTTCTCCGCTAAAGGTTTTTGAGGTCCACAGGGCTTTAAATCTGTTGGATCTAAATAAATCTGCAGGACCAGATCAACTTGATCCCTATTTTCTTAAGTTGGCTGCAGATTTTATAGCAGAACCGATAACTTACATTTTTAATCTTAGCCTCTCGAACAGTGAGATCCCTGTAATATGGAAATCTGCCTATGTTCTCCCTTTGCTGAAAGGAGGTGATCCTTCAGATGTTAATAATTACAGGCCCATATCTAAATTGTGTGTTCTAGCAAAAGTTCTAGAAAAGTTCATTAGTGAACAACTGAAAGACTTTTTGGACAAAAATTCAGTTCTTTCCCAATATCAGTCAGGATTCAGAAAACAACACAGCACAATAACTGCTGCTATTAAAGTGGTTAATGACATTGTTGATTCAATGGACTGCAAAAAATACTGTGCTGCTCTTTTTCTTGACTTGTCAAAGGCTTTTGATACAGTTGACCATGCTATTTTATTAAATAGACTAAACAATATTGGTCTATCTGTAAATGCTGTAAGTTGGTTTTCAAATTACTTGTCAGCAAGAAAACAGTGTGTCCATGCTGCTTCTTCTTCCTCTTTTCTCCCAGTATCCAAAGGAGTTCCGCAGGGCTCCATATTAGGGCCATTGCTATTTTCTCTTTACATAAACAACCTTTGTGATAATTTGTCAAATGCAGCATTTCATCTTTATGCAGATGATACAATTATTTATTGTTCATCCCCTTCAGTAGCACAAACCCTGCAGTTTCTGCAGTCTGCCTTTGATGTCGTTCAGTCCCATTTAACTCAACTTAAGTTGGTGTTAAATCCAGAGAAATCCAAGTTCATGTTATTCTCAAATGGCAAAGAGTTGTTAGCTACGTCTCCTAAGATTAAAACAATTCAAGGATCTGAAATTGAAATGGTCACATCTTACAAGTATCTAGGGATCATTATAGATCAGAATTTGTCATTTAAGACTCACATTCAAAGGCTTGTGTCGAAGTTAAAACTAAAACTAGGTTACTTTTTTAGAAACCAATCCTGTTTCTCCCTCCAAGTGAGAAAACATTTGATTCGTGCAACCTTTTTACCTTTATTGGATTATGGTGACCTGCTTTTTATGAATGCACCTGCCCACTACCTAAAGAGGTTGGATACTGTGTACCATGGTGCTTTACGTTTTATTACTGGCTATGGAAGTCGTGTACATCATTGTTCTTTGTATGCTGCTGCTAAATGTCCATCTTTGCATATTCGTAGACTCTCCCATTGGTTGATTTTTATCTATAAATCTCTCCTTGGGCTAGTTCCATCTTATTTATGTGTTTATATGTGTAAAAACCACAACCAATACAACCTTCGTTCGAACAAAATCATACAATTGATTGTCCCAAAAATCAGAACAGAATTGGGAAAAAGGGCTTTTAAATACGCTGCCCCTGCTTCCTGGAATAATCTGCAGAAGGAACTGAAATTATCAGAATTGGTTACCTTGGGAGAGTTTAAGTCTGTCTTAAAGGAACGAGAGAACAGCTCTTTTACTCAGTGTGATTGTTTTTAATGTACTCTTAATTTGATCTGTCATTGTATATTTTACACATGTTTGTATGGGATATTGTATTTGTTTTAAATGTTATATACCTATGTGGTATGTGACTTTTGTTGCTATGATGCCAGGTCTCTCTTGTAAATGAGATTTTTAATCTCAATGAGATTTTTACCTGGATAAATAAAGGATTAATAATAATAAAGGATATAGTGTCCAAGCTCCAGGTGCTTTATTTTACATTGCACCGCCATACACCATTGAATCAGAGTGAAACTAAAACAAAAACAAGAATACAACAGTACGGTGATTAACACACTAATATTACAAATTCCCTTATCTACTCTACAGCAAGTGAAGGCTAGCAACAAAAGACAAAGACATTCATGTAATAGGTCCTCCTATGTATACATGGCATGAGATTAGCTTAGCAATATAATTATACACAAAGTTAGGCTTTAGAACACAAAACTACCAAAATATTACTAAAATATGGCTCTATGGCCTGCATTTGTATAGCGCTTTTCTAGTCCCTGAGGACCCCAAAGCGCTTCACACTACATTCAGTCATTCACCCATTCGCGATGGCAAGCTACATTGTAGCCACAGCTGCCCTGGGGCGCACTGACAGAGGCGAGGCTGCCGGACACTGGCACCACCGGGCCCTCTGACCACCACCAGTAGGCAAACACGGGGTTAGTATCTTGCCCAAGGATATTTGGCATGCAGCCAGGAGGCAGCCTGGGATCGAACCACCGACCTTCTGATTAGTGGCTGACCTGCTCTGCCACCTGAGCTACACCCCACCCCATACTCTTAAGTCAACAAGTACTTACAGACGATGCTTTCGAAGGCATAAACAAGAAAGAGGATTGCAGCGGATAAATGCGGGAACACACATGTGAACCTGCTTACCCCAACTAACATGGCTGACTTCCTGTTCTGGGTCAAAGTGCATGTCACATTAACAACAATTTACAAGGCCCAGCAGGGGGCACTAAACTCAAGGCAGAACATAATGTGTCTAAATCGCTACAGTTGTGTTTGGAGGTTGGTGAACCCTTCAGAATGGTCTACATTTCTCCATAAATATTTTTTAAAATATCACCAGTTTTTCACACAAAACATTAACAAAGAGGACCAAACGTGAGCAAAGATAGTGATAAGATCCTGAACCGAGGTTTATTTTCTCCCGACAAAACGTTTCTCATTTAAACCATTTCTTTTTTGGGGGGGCTCTATCAGCTTTCTTCTTGCGTTCCTGCACATCATTGTTGTTCATTATCTCCTGATGATGGAATCATGAACAGCAGCGAATGTGAGAAAGTCATTTAGTTAGTCATTTGGACATTTCCCAGGTTTCCTTTATACCTCTCAGTCTACTGAACGCCTTTCTCTTGAGGCGATCTTCTTTGGCCAATGACTCCTGGGGAGGGTAACAATGGTCCAAATTTCCCTCTGAGTGTGGAATCTCCCCTTTAACACTAGACTAAATTCAACTTAAGATTAACTGCTAATCAAAGACGTTCACATGCTTCCCTTGTTCAAGACTTGTGTGGAATTTTGATGATGTTTTAGGTCATAATTTTGCAGAAATATATAAAAAGCATGCACAACCTGCCAAGCGCCACTTTAATTGAGAGTGAAATTTTGATCATCATATTCACTACAAAAATAAGTCGCTGTGCCCCCGGGAAATTCAAGGACAGGTAATGTGAAATGTTTAAAACTCCTGTGGACAGCTGTGTGTTTTAATAGACCGAGATCATGATCCTTGCCAGCCCACCCACAAATGTTAAGTAGGCTGTGAATAGCAGAGAATCAAATCAATTTGATTTGGCATTAACTGAAACGACTGGAGAGACACTGAGTTTTATTCGATTTAATTGGTCTGGTATAAACTATGCTGTTATTCAGGCTGAAATACAAACGCTTGTTCCAGTAAGAGCGGACAGATCGGCTGTTAGGAATAATAAGTCACAATAATGCAAAATGTCTGGGTAACCCATATGGAAAAGATATATATAAATCTTATAAAGTTTGTATCTGTCTTGTGTGAAACTTGTATGAAAAGCATACAAGAGTGAAAACAAATATAAGATCCCTTGAAAAATTATATAATGAAACTTGTATGTTTTGGATACTTACTAAAACAATATATGAAAGTAATGAGAAAGTGGCCACTTTCATGAGTAAATCATGTAAGCCTTATATGATTTACTCATGAAAGTGGCCACTTTCATGAGTTAAATCATATAAGTTTTTACTATTTCTTTTCCATATGGGAAGCCCTACATTTGTGTCAGAATCTTGAAACATATAAGTAAAGTACTGAGTACATGTATGCATGTTTCTCTTTTCCCCATGAAGACGACATTTGATGACCTCCGCTGTACTCTTAACGGTGACTTTTACTCACTATACATCAATAAAGACGTAATTTAACGATCCTCAAACATTTTGCACACAATCGCACACTTCCAACTTTGTAGGAACAGCTTGGTGATGGCCCCTTCCTGTTCCAGCATGACTATGCATGTATAAGTGTGTTTTGTTTTAAAGAACTTGACTGGCCTGCACAGAGTCCTGACCTCAACACCTTTGGGATGAATTACAGTGGAGACTGTGAGCCAGGCCTTCTCCTCCAACATCAGTGTCTTATCTCACAAATGGAAGAACAATCAAAAATTCCCATAAACACACTTGTAAACCTTGTTTATAGCTGCAAAGGGTGGACTGACACCAGCCTTGTGAATTGTGAGCAAATACTTTTGCCAATATGGCGTATAACAGAAACCGTCATAATAAAGTGTCCGTTTGAGTTTTTATTTTTAATTTGAAGCTAAGGCCTTTGACCTGTGTCACTGCTGTCAACCTCCTGCTGCCTCCATCTAGCAGATTCACATCACTTGACTCGCAGGAACAGCAACTCGGCACCGGCCTTGGTCAAGTGTGGACACTGGTTTACCAGCAAAGACCCCAGATTCATTCCATAAACATCTCTTTAATTATACAACTTACACTAATAGCTCAAAAATGAGCCAAATGCTGAATGTTGAGAAATAAAATCACGCCACAGTTATCAGGTTGCTGGTTGCACTAGGATTGCTGCTCAGACAGCGCTGTCCATGGTGCTGATAGCAACATGGAGACGTTTGGCTGCCTTCATCCACGTGCGGTATTCACAGTTTAACGCCTTCTGTGAGCTCTATGCTGATGTAATTGATCGTGTCGTCTCCTTCCTCTCCAGGGCGAATCCCTTCCTGCTCTCCAACACATGAGCCTTGTGCCTGGCAGCCTGATAGACAGTCATGCCACGTACGGAGTTAATTCAAACACTTCCCGCTGAACGAGATGAAAGATTGTATTTGTGCCACTAACTTGAAACTAACTCCGTTGACACCGTGACACTTGATGCACCGTTCCTCTGTTGCAGGGAATTTTCCTCACTTCCTTTCCTAACCTGAAAGCACAAGAAAGTTCAACTTTTCCAGAGACAAAAATTCACGAGGCAGACTCCCACACATGAGCACACACACACACAGGGATGCACGCTTCCCCTCCCCGCGCCACACACCCATCAGCGTGTGCGTGCGTGCACAAAATAACACAGACAGAATAATAAAAAATGCCTCGGCACTCACGCTGAGATGAGAGCTTGCAAGTGGAAAATAATGACATCTGTTGGGAGTCAAGAAACCCTCTACGCAGTACACATAGAAATACACACAAGACTGCACACGTGCACTCGGAGGTTGATAAATATACTAATTCTCCTGCGTGGCGTTATGCATATTGGTTTCAAACTGTTCAACCAGTCATTTCGGATCAAGCTCATTCAATGTGTGTTCGGCTGCATTGGAACTGTTGCTGCTGTGGAAATTGACTGGAAGTCTCTCGTGTCACCTGTGCTGCTTGATGCGCTGCCATGGCAGAGGCAATCTTGGCTCAGAAATGTAGCGCTGCTTGTGCTGTGCAGGTTCTTCGAGTTATGTGCTGTGGTTACCAAAGAAATAAATCTGACCTTCATAAATACATCATTTTAAATGTGGTATTGCAGCTGACTTGCACGCACTGCAGAGTAATTTGAGAGAGTTCCAGTAGGTGTCCAGTCATTTTAATTTGATGGGGGTTGTGCATTCATTACATCACCGAGTCCCCTACTGGTGCCTCCAAATAGCCAAGCAAAAAAATAATCCCAACTGCAACGCAAAGATAAGGACTCGCAGTATGCCAGGGGATAATCTCCTGATAATGTGTTGTGTAGCAGCAGGGGTGTGCTGTACAGGTAGCTTGTGGTAGTCATTTAAAAGTCCCATTACCTGGTAAGTAGACAGCCTTGGTGCTGTGGGATTTTTACAAAGTACTGCACCTGAGAGAGGCATGGGTTATCAACCACAGCGCGGCAAGGATTGCTCTTCCTGAAGTGAGTCACTATGAGATTTGGGAGCAGAAACAACTCAGTAGTGGTGGATTGGACGGGCTATATTTGCACATGTTTTCATCTCCGCTGGCCTGCCACAGGAGACAGAAGATGCTACAGTGTGATGGTAGTGGCAGAAAAAAAAGGCGGGGGAAGCATTCTAAAGGCGAGTTAAAGATCAGTGTGGCATTTTGCATAGCTGTGTGAAAAGACTGCTATCAGATTGCAGTTCAGGGTCTATTCTTGACCTTGTCTTGGAGGGACATCTATTTTTCTGACTACTGTAAGGGAAATGAAAATGTTTGACTTGATTTTTTTTTTCTTTTTTAGTACTCTGAGCACTAAAAGAGTGCCTACAGAAAATGAACATCTACAGTTATAACTGGGTAAGAACAGTCATTAACTACTTGCTAGACTGCTGTATGTTTAGTAAATCCATATTTGCCAGTCAGGGTAATAACGATGTTATTATGGGTGTTCTGGATTATAAATCTCATCAGTGTGTTGTTGTATGATGTTTACATGATTACATAGGGACAGACAGTCATTTTTTGGAAAAAAATTGATTATTATTTATTTATTTAACTATTTAGTCAATAGTTAGCTCATAAACGGACAGTGATGATGCAACACAGTTGGACTTATTGAGATTCATAGGTATTTATCTTGAAAAGATTACATTTTAAGAGAGTGTTTCATCTGTCTCCATGAAACATAAACTCAGAAGTTATGATGCCATAAAAATCTTTTTGTTAGTCACAAAGTAGCTGTGGTTGATGAAGGTTGCTGTTAGGCAACAATGTAGCTCACTGGGTTAAACAAATGGCTTTTGCAGAGGGCCTGGCTCAAATCTACCCTGAGGCCTTACAGCGTGACTTCTTCCTGTTCTGTCTCCTCTGGTTTGCTGTCTTCTCTCCACTGTCCACAACAAAAATAAAAAAAGACAGTGCTGAACAGTGAACCCCAGATCGCACATGCAACAGTGTTTCAGGTTTGTGGAACAAAAGGCTAACACACCCTATAAATCACTCAGTCCATCGCCAGAACTTTCACACCGCACTGCTCCAGCTTTAAGGGAAGGCTTTAGAGTTTATCGATCTGATAAACTAAAGACTCCAGCTGAGAATAACTCCATGGCACGAGTACGAATCTGGCTGCATTTTACACCAACTCAAAACCCAAGTATGATGACAACTTAAAAAATAAAAATAAATAACATTTCTCAGAGAGAAAATTTCAGTGTCATTGCTACAGATGTATGAAATCAAACACCTAGCCATGCAGTCCGCCTTTACAAACAGTTGTGAATAGATGGGTCCTAAAAAGCTCACTGGACAGTGTGTTATTGTAATAGGATGTCACCATTGCAACAAGCCAATGACTCTGTGAAATTTCTTTCCTCCCACATATTTGACGAACTATATC
Organism: Rhamphochromis sp. 'chilingali'; assembly: GCF_963969265.1. Taxonomy (NCBI): domain Eukaryota; kingdom Metazoa; phylum Chordata; class Actinopteri; order Cichliformes; family Cichlidae; genus Rhamphochromis; species Rhamphochromis sp. 'chilingali'. The sequence goes on from NC_137934.1 coordinate 33,910,451, forward strand.
ATAACTATATCACTGCAAAGTGGATGAAGGTACTGTTACAGGTTAATTACATGAACTGGGAACAGGTCAGTAACATGACTCATTATAAAAATAGCATTTTAAAGAGGCAGGGTTAAGTCTAAGAAGTAAAGATGGGCAAAGATTTTTTTTTAAAAAACACCGTTTACAATTTGTGGAAGAATTTTCCATAAAATATGTAAAATTGTCATCATCTACGGTACATAATATCATTCAAAGATTCACAGAACCTGGAGAAATCTCTGTGGGTGAGGGACAAAGCTGAAAATCAATACCAGATGCCTGTGATCTTCGGGCCCTTTAGGTCACCATGCCATCCACAAATCCAGGTTGAAGCTCTGTCATGCAAAGAGGATGCCATGTGTGAAACTTATAGAAACACCACCACTATGTCTTCGCTAGAACACAGTTCATTTTAAATGGACTGAGGCAAAGTGAAAAATTATTCTGTGTTCAGCTGAAAACTTTTTACCTTTCATGGAATCTGGTCAAAGGAAGTTATTTGGCAGATTTTCCTTAAAAGATGAAATATTTGACTTAATAAACATGTGATTTAATATTTTTCAGTTTCAGTTTAGCATAAACTAAATAAACGAAAAAGTCTTATATATAGTAAAATGCCGTAGTTTAAACATGTGATATCTTTTCCTTGATTTGAAAACCGTTTCATTCTGGTTTTCTTTACATTTTTCACAGCGTTCCAACTTTTCACGTGTCATTTAGATTTACTGAAACCTAAATGACATTTTATCCATACCCTGAGCTGTCCATTAGTAAGTGCAGCAATGTTACAGTCAAGATACCCATTATCATTAAGTGGGCTTCAGCTTTTGTCAAGCCATCTAATGCAATGAAGCCTGGTTATGTCCAACACCGAGCACAGGTGCCATTTATCTCTCTGTCTGCGTTTTACCTGAGAAAACAATCGGCGTGTTTTCACTGTTTGAACATCTGATGAGTCTTTAACATATGTATGAATGTGTTACCATTCAGTGGATGTCTCTTTGTCACTTGCTTACACTTTGTCAGACTTGTCAACACCACAGAAGCCAAAGAGAACTGTGTCGCATGTTTAATGTAAAATAAGTATGCTATCAAACTACAAACCAAAGCCACTGAAAAATCACCTGAAACAAGTGATTTACAGTGTGCAGTCACAATTAAGCAACAGCGCCTTTTGATAAACAAGCTCACGACAGTTTACAATTCAGAAATTACTACTTTGAGAGCCTCCATAAAATGTGGTGCATAGCAAGGCATAAAAAACTATCCATATGATGCAAAGCTGAAGGACAAAATAGGAAATGGGCAAACATTTCCAATCAGGCTGGAGTCGTCCTTTAATGTTGACCTCAGTGATTGATGCAGGCATTCTCCAAACATCATTTTATTCCCGTAGCCTTTCAAATCAAAAGCAGCAGAGGACCGGGAGGCTTTGAATGGCCGTAATCAGTTTCTACTCCATTTTGCACAAACCATTGTTCGTGAAACAAAACCACAATGATGGGGCTACAAAGAAATGTGACGAACTGATTGACTGCCGACGGTACGCTGATTCAGAAAAGTTCCGTTGTGGATAACTTTTTGTTTGGCTTTTGACAACTTTGTTTATCATCCGCCCAACGGCCAAGTTTGGTTACTCAGCTCTGCAGGAAATGAATAGTTATTCCAGTCACTTGTTGATCATGTAGCTTGCAGTGTGAATGTGGGGTTTATGGGAGGAATGTAATGAAGTTTTTCACAGCAGTAAAAGAAAAAAAAAATCCCTGTGTTTGTGCGTGCGTCCATGCGTGTGTGTGTGTGTGTGTGTGCGTGCGTGCGTGTGTGAATATTAAAACCCAGGAGATCCACAAGCGGCCAAAACAACAAATTAGCTGGGCAAATGATCCAAAAAATGAACAAACCAAGCAAAAAAACAACAAAAAAACAGCTTCCATCACTTCGTAAGTCGGACTTCACATGTGTGTAGCCCCCTTTCATCACCCTTAATCAGTGTATTAGTCAGCTTTTACCGTTCCATTAAGTGTTTTCAAGCCTTGTTAGTGTCCCCTGTAGAGTGTGTTTGGGTGTGTTTTGGAGTAGCAGGGTACAGACTGTGCTCTGAGTCAGCAGACGAGAGTGGAACTGAATGTTAAAATGACTAAATGCTAAATGCCAGCTCAGTAATGAGAAACTGTCTGAAGCTGTCAGAAGCAGCCCGGACCAAATGCTCCCGGTTTTGATTAACCCTTTAAGACCTACCATAGAACCAAGTTCGCCAGGGCTTATATTATATTTTTACCTGCTGTGGAGCCATTTTTGGGAGCATTTCAAGTTGCTATACATCAATACAACCATTATAGCCCAAACTTTAATAATATGTCTGCATTAGGTGCATAGTAATTACATAAATTGCAAAAAAGTGCAATAAACTACAAAAAAATTGAAAATCGTTTTTGTTTTTTTAACATATATTTCTAGTTAGAGAAATTTAAGAGGCTTATCCCTCAAAACTGTAAATACAAAAAAGTTACACAAACTAGTTTCCCACCACAGGAAATTTATTTTGAGTGTCTTCATAGTTTTATTTTTGAAATACACCAATTTTTATATACTGCAGGAAAAACGAAAATAAATATTATAGTGCAAATTTGCAAAATAACAGCATATGCATCAAAATAAACTATTTCCAGCAGTGCAATATGAGTCTTAAGCATCCCAGAAACGACACAGAAAGTCATAAAGTCAAACATAACTTTTTAAAACACATAACAAGTAAAACACAAGCTCATAAGGCCCCGATCGTAAAAAACTACATTTCCGCAAAATGACGTCACTTCCGGTTTCGGGCAGGTCATGCGGTCATGTGATAGTTCGCGCTGATGGACGTAGGAAGTGTTACTAACAGCTGATGGATCGGCGAAGCGTGTTTCTGGAATATCATGTTTTTGTTGCTGCAAGTGTTTTTTATGCAGTTTTTGCAAAGCTATATGTGGAAGGAAACTGTGACCTAGGACAAGCTGATGGCATAAGATGTAAGTACAACTCCTCCAGTTTCATATGCAAAAAAAATTATTGCGCTAGCTTACGTGGTTGCAGAGCTACCGGGATTTAAAAATAGTTACGCAAAATGGAGCGTGCCCGCTCCGATCGGCTGTAAAGGGTTAAGACACCTATCGTCGGTGTCCCGCAAACAGAAAGCAGAACGCTCTCTAAAAAGGTCAAGCTTTCAGGAAGTGAGAAACATTTCTTCATTCGCCCAGTGACATCTCTGCATTTCACAGAGTATGTTTATGTGTTTAAGCAGTTTGCAGAAGTTGCTCTGTGTGAGTGTGAGAGGACTTTGTTGAAACTGCTGCCTTATCCAGAACATCAGACTATATTTCACAGCAGTTCTGAGTCAAAAGCAGGGTCGCAGTTGGATAGATCGAACCCATCCTGACTGATTTACCTTATCTGTGGGCAATGGGAAACCTTTATTAAGAATTATTTCCTGACTGATCTGCAGCATGTCTGGCTTACTATGACAGCCTTTCAGCATCTACTCTGTCAGGAGCACACGCAGCTGAGCAGCAGCTCATGTAGCTTTAATAAAGAAGTCATTCGATAATTGGCCTTTTCACTTCCCATCCTTGAACAACTGTGACCTCATGCTGCAAATAGGGTGAGCAGCTTTCCACACAGCAACAGCTCTACACAAGCCTCTAAGGTGGATGGAATGACCCAAATATCAACAGTACGATACCAATGCCAGTATTGGTATCAGATCAATACTAACAAGAGAGGATCAATACTTTGTTTCTATCCTCCAAGTTCAGTGTGTAGCCCACTGAATTGTGTTAAATAAATACAAATGAAATGGAAAACACACCTCAAACAGTATGAAAAATATCTGAACCTTTTTGTGTTGACTGTCATTTATAGCCTATAGCACATTTAAACAACAAAAGCTGACCCAACGTGCTTTAGAGACACGAGCGCTTACGTGCAGGTCTCCAAATAAACCTGGTTTCAAAATACATGAAAAGCTGAATGATGTGTTTTGTTGTGTTAACTATTTAATGTGGAAAATATCAATCACCAAATTCCATCAGAGCTGAAGTACTTACAATTTGTTCCGGAATAGGAAATCTTTTTCCAGTTGCAATGTTGATCCAGGACCAACATTATCATGATGATGCAGGAACGACACGGGGATATCGGGTACACCCATGGGTTTGGAGGGGTGCGGCTCATCATCAGAACCTCACCGTGGCTGCTGCTTCTTCCTTTTAAATGAATGATTCCTGTCAGTGTTAACCTGGATGACAGATGTGTTTATTTTCTCTGTCACTTCTTCAGTCTGACTTTTTTTTTATCCGTGTGAATTAAGCATTGTGAAGCAGTTGGAAATATTTGTTTTCATTAGCAGTAACTTCATACAGCTCTGATACAGCTGTGGGAGAAGGAAGAGTAAACAGTGAGGCTGATGATAATGAGCTAAAATTACAAACAGTAATGGGTTTCTGGGAATCTTTGTGAAGGCAATCTGAATCCAGTAAGTCAACGGTTGACTTAGAGACATTACAAAAGCGATATATTGTACACATTGGTAGGTTTAAATACATATGTGACTGGATGGCTTTGCCGTCTAGGAAAGTTATCCCAGTAGCATCTGGGTTTTTGCCTTAATAAATGTTAGTATCATGTAAAATAAAAAGTAAGAGCTTTTAGAACAAAGGGTGAATCTGTAAAAGAAATCAAGTTTGAAGAGATTAAGGCACTCAGTCAGTTTTTGTGTTAACCAGTGTTGGAAGTAATGCGATTCAATTATCTGTGGGAAAAGGAAAGAAAGAAAAAAATCAAACGTATCTTTTCCTACATCCTTGTGCAACAATTTTCAGTTCTAAGCTTGCATGGGAGAGGGTATGAAAAGTAGGAGGCCTGAAATATGCACATTATCTTCACATTTTTGGTCATTATGTGCAGTAGATTTGAAAGAAATAACCATTCACTACTGTCTGTGAGCACAGCTCACCATTCTCATGGCATCTGTGTTTGCACTCACCTGCAAAGGAGACATGCTAACACAAAGGTACCAGCAATTTGTACCATTGCTTGAATGTCAAGCTGTGGTGGGTCAACACAGAATAAGATGCATGTGAGGCAGATTCTCATCACTCTGAAACTCTCTTATAGACATCTGAATAACACATAGCCAATCAGCCAAGGAAACTGCTGTTGCTGCATCACTGTACAATACATTTGCGGGCTGTACAGCTAAGTAACGAGGAGTAGCTAGAAGTGCAATTCTCCAAAAAGATGAGTGCAGCTGCAGATTCAGCTGATAGTTTCCCATAAGTCAGAGAAGCCTTTCCACATCATCGCATTGCCAATATTATGACTTGATTGTTATTTGCCCTAATGAAAAGCCCGAGTCATAGTCTTACTGAACGGAATCAAAACTTCAAGTTTAAACTGTTTTTGACTCAGACCTACGAGCCTCCTCAGCAGTGCGCTCTCCTGCCTTAGGTAAAGTATCATTAACAAGGAAACATGCTGCTCGATGCAGGTGAAGGAATGCCTCCTGGTTGCCTCCTCTCTATAAGAACCTGCATGTGGCCAAACAATGAGTGTGTGAGTCATGCACAGAGCTATATCTGATGCTGCCTGTTGTTTTTTCCCTCCTTGTCAAACACACATGCTGGTCTGATGCAGTGTTTCAGCCCAGCAGTCGATGTAGCTTTTATCCTTGCTAATGTGGACGGTGGAATTGGCTAAAGCCGCATCTCTCCACTACATGGTGTTTCTTGTGTGCTTTCCTATCTCACTATCTTGGTTTAAAGTATATTACTGTCAATTTTACTATCTTTTCTTGGGACAGAGCTCTTACAGTGGGGCAAGGAACAAATCAGTAATGGAGCCAATGTTTGCGCTTCAGTGCTGATTAAAGACATGTGTTTCAGGTGTGCCTTTGTTCTGGTTTAATTCAGCCACATACAGTGAACTCTGAGACCATGAGTGTGCTTCAAGTGCTGCAGTCATAACAGTTGGGCTTCTTAAGGCTGAAGGGGCCTTGTATTAATCCATGCATGATGATGGATTAAACAGGACATTCAAAAATGTATGTGTAAAGTTGGTGTGACAGGAGCCTTCAGTTGATGAAGGCCCCTGTCACACAGGCCTCGATCCCAGTTACCAACTGCCTGGCAAGCATTAGTTGCTAAATAAAGATAAATATTCCCTGAATGGTTGCCAGAGGTTGCTGGAAGTAGTTCTGTGAAACTGGTTACTTCAATTCATTTCTATTTCTATAGTGCCTAATTGCATCATGTTACTTTATATTGTAAGGTAAAGACCCTACAATAATAAAGGAACCCCCCCCAACGATCATACAACCGCCTTTGAGCTTCCCACTCTGGCAACAGTGGGAAGGAAAAACTCCCTTTTAAAAGAAAGAAACCTCCAGCAGAACCAGGAGTGGATAAGAACCCAAATAGTGCCCCGACTATCAGACAAGGTTCCTTCTATTTCAAAAAGTCCTATTTAAGTGCATTTAACTGGTCAGATTATTATCATTGCAATTATTACAGATCGACTGCATAATCACCCTTTTCAATCACTATGTGTTTGCACACCCCTATTATTTATTATTAATAATCTCTGGCTCTTTTCCACATGACAGATGGCCCCGCCCCTCCCTGGTTCTGCTGGAGGTTTCTTCCTGTTAAAAGGGAGTTTTTCCTTCCCACTGTCGCCAACGGCTTGCTCATAAGGGGGCATATGATTGTTTTCTCTGTTTTCTTTGTATGATTGTAGCATCTTTACCTTACAATATAACCTTGTTGTTATTTGGTGTTATATAGAAAAACCTGAATTGAATGGAATTAATGTGCAATGATTTCTTCAGAGCTTTTTTGCCCTGTCATTGTTACTCGTGAAGAAGTACAAAAATCTTCCTTTTGCTACGCTAGAGCCCTGTGACTGTGTTGTGAGAACTTGCATCACTTTCTGGATAAGTGATGCTGAACTTGAACTAATTATGTTTGCTTCAGTTTTACTGCACAGTCAGACTTTATTCAGCTTGCACGGTATATTTCCTTTCTTATTCTGTTCTATTTGCCTTGCTTATCGCATGGCTTCAAACAGCAGGCAGTCACCATTTCTCTGTTCTAATCCTTTGTTTTTCTTTTTTTAAATTTTCATTTGACCAGAAAATCTTGGTGTGTCATTGGGCGATTCCCATCCGGGTGCAGCAGCACACTCCCACTCTGGTCGGTGTCAGGCTCTTTTTATCAAAGCCGAGGGAAGCTGCTTTGATTCAGCAGACAACGCAGAGTCTGTAATGATGTTCTCAGCGGAGCACCCCCTCTAGAGTGATTGCGGGGCCATGTTTGTTGGTGTTGTTTAGATGCATCAATCTCACCGCTGAATGGAGTGGACTCCTGCTGCCACTGCTCAGCATTCAAATTATCTTCCAGTCAATTAGTCATGAAGTTGAGAGGAAGCCTTCACTGAAGAAGTTTTTTTTCCTAGAATGACCTAAATCTGTTATTTCAAAGAAGTGACATGTACTCCTCGACCAAAAAAAGAGAGTGAAAAAAGAGAGTCACCGGCACAGATGGAGATAAAACTTCCCTGCTGTTTCAAATGGAATTTGAGTTTACTTTTCATTTCAGAGGGGTTATTTTAGGAGAGTTCTCCCCCTTTTTTTTCAGAGTAAAAGTATGAACACAAACAGCCCCTCACATGTATACACAGCCTCGCACTCTGACAAGACTAGAAAAACCTCATTAAGATCAAAGACTTGTTTCTCTTAATGACTCTGTCGCTGCAGCCCCATCCTGCCCTCACATGCATGCACACACGCACACAAAGCAGAAAACTAATTAGACTGTGGTTATTTTTAAATCCGGATCACAGTTTCTGAGAGGGTTTTCTTTGACTGTTCTGTCTCTTCGGGAAGAGGATTCCCCTATAACCCTAGGATCAGTGACTATTTTATTACTAACAACTCTCTAATGCTGGCTAGGATCCCAGAAGTGCCCGCATTCTGCATTACATTGATTCAGCAGTGCATTAGCATTACAAAGTTGCTACATGATGCAGACTCAAGGGTTCCCTTTTGTGGACTGAGATATGCTAGCTGCAGTGACCTTTCCTACAGTATAACCAAACTTAAATCATACACTGTGTCCACAAAGATGCTTATGCTAAGAAACAACCATAGCGTTAAACCACTTCAATGCTTGGAAGTATTTTGTTTTTTATATTGGTGAATATATCCTGCAATACGAAGTGATTCAACAGGTATTTGCACCTATAGGAGCAAGAGGTAAGAAAGTTTCTTTTTGCTGCATAAGCATTCTTAGAACAAAATAAGCAACAACCTTTCCTGCAGTATCTCAAAATCAGTGGTGTATTCAGACAGAAGTACTGGTTAATGAATTATTTATTTGCTACAGCAAAATTTAGCAGCAAAAGTACCCCAAATATCATTCAGTCAGAGTGCATTTATTATGGGACAGGAATGACAAAGTTCAAGTGGGACAATGTTGAAACTCCCATCTGCATCCTGCAGAGACACAGGATCTTCTGGTCAATGAAAGATCATGGTGGGCATGCAAAATGGTGAAATAGTGAAACAGCAAAGGAGTGACCATTTATAGCATGGGTAAGGATCAGAGGTCATAAAGAGGTCAGAAGGTGCCTTGACCTGCATCTGAAAGCACAAGTGTTTGTAGCCCTGCTTACTGAAGTGAAGTAGATTACATAGTATAACATGTACAGGCAGGTACCTCTATTTTTTTAAAGACTCAGTTTTAGTGACAAGAGCAGTTGTAAATAATTTCTTTGGCCCCTGCTTCAAACGATTTACGCATGAATTGTGTAACCTGCTCTTGAAAACGATGTGTAGTTTGGCAGATTTGATTTAAATACAGCACCAGGATTTTCACTCAGCCCATTGTCAGGCTGGTGAGTGTTAGGGATTATTAAACATGGCCAAGTTCGTATTAAGGCCTTTATCTGCCAAGAAAATATTCTGAAACCTATGAGGCCTCCACCCCCAGCCTGAACTGCACAAGGCAGCTCAGATTCTGTGATTCATGATCATTTTGTTCTTTATTGGATGCTGTAGGATAACACAACTTAATTATCAAAGACAGATGCAAATAGTATTTGCAAATAGTATTTATAATACATCCAGCCATTTATCCATTTTCATAACCACTTATCCAACACAGGTTGGAGGTAACACTGTGTGAGAGCTGTTGACACTATATGAGAGGCAGGGTACACTCGGGCAGGTGGCCAGGAAACACAGACGTGTAGTTTTCTTTTATAAAGAAGTGGGCACTGAGTCAAAAAACACAAACTAGCTGGGAAAAAATAAAACATGTATTGATGTTGTGCTTTAATTTAATTTGTAATAATTGAAAAAATGAAAATGTTGCCAACTACACAGTTAGCTTGTCTGAAAACCTGTTGCTTTGCAACGGAAAATGGCGTTGGGCTTTCTCGACCGTTCCTCTTTTCTCCAGCCTAGTAAAGCACAAATGCAGTGTGCATATAAAACAAGGGCGCAGGACAATCAGTCTAATGGCCAGTAAGATGCTGAAGGCAATTATATTCTTTGAGATGAATAGGAAGAGAATAATGAGGTTGACACCATGAATAAAGCACTTCAAGTTTGTGTATGAGTGTAAAGCGAGTCCCTTTGTAACGTCTTGCACCCAGCGCTGTACATGACACGCAGTCAAATAGGGCAAAGTAACAGTGCTGGACAGTCTTGCGTGTCATGTCAGTAAGTGTGCAGGGTGACATTGGTGCAAGTAGTCTCGTTAATAACTTGGTTTTTCTTAACGTTACACACATTTATTCAGAGCTTTTAAAAAGGTAGGTTAACAGTTCGAGCCCTGTATGTCAGATAAATTACAATTATGATTGAACAGATTTATATCTAACATCTCTGTGTTTCCACAGACATTTGATCAACATTCAACATTTTCATGAGCTTATGATGCTTTTTTACTTGCATTACTGCTGCCTTTCCCACCTGATTAACAGTAACACTGTATTTGGTTGGTTTGGTCTGGATCAGAGTCAAAGCAACAAGCTATTCATAGCTTTTTAAATAGGATTGAGCCCATCATGAAGTTATCCTTACATTACATCCTTACATAATTGTGTCCAAGTTTTAACTTTCTAGCTGTTGATCTGAGGTCAGACCAAAGTGATTCTCTCTGTTCATCCACATTGTGCAATGTACCAGTATTACTGGCAGCAAAACTGCCCAGGAGCATGATGCTGCTACCACCATGTTTGACAGCTGTTACAGTGTTCCCAGGTTTGAAAGCCTTGCCTGTACTCTTCCAAACAAACCTCTTTTCATTGTGTATAAATAGCTCACTATTGATCTCTTCTGATCATAACACTTTTGTCCAAAACGCATTTGTCCATAGGAGAATAATCATATGATCTTTCATTGCAGGTGTAACCATGATCATCTCATACATATTGCAGTTTGTTGCTCATTGTAGAGTTGTGCTCAAGTTAATAAGGGTTAAAAGCTACAGTCAGCGCGAATGTCTGGCTGATCTATGGAGGGGAAAGGCTTCGAGCATAGAAGGCCGCACGCACTTACACAACACTGATATCATGTTATTCTTTGTGATCCTGTATTCAGTTATATCTTTTGTTATGTTTTAAGTAGTGGCAGTTGATTAAACAACATTCATTTAATATTACATACTTGATTCAGAGCATCACCTCCAGGACATTGCGGCGTGCAGCTCGGATCTCAGCTGACCCTTCTCACCCTGGACACAGTCTGTTTGACCTGCTCCCCTCAGGCAGGAGGCTCCGGTCCATTCGCACCAGAACCTCTCGCCATAAGAACAGTTTCTTCCCCTCTGCTGTTGGACACATGAACAATAACCATATGACTGTTCCCACCACTAACACATGACCCTACGCTGTGTCACTGCATCATTCCATGTTTGGCACTGATCACCACCTGCACTCATGTATATATCTTTCTACGTAGCACTCTTAATTCTTATTCTCATGTATATATCTCATGTATATCTCATGCACATATCTTTCTACGTAGCACTTTTAATTCTTATCCCTACTTTTATTTTTTCATGTCTATTTAAGTGCTATTTATGACACTATTTAAGTGCTATTTATGACAGTATGTTTGCACTGAAGCACCGCAGCAATTTCCTAATGTTGTAAACCTGCTCAACATTTGGCAATAAAACCCTTTCTGATTCTGATTCTGATTCTGATTACACACTGATCACCTTAACCAATCTGGAAATCCTTGTAGCTGCAATGTTGTGTCTCCGCAGGGGACAGTTGGCTCCAGGAGATAGGCGGGAGTCAGGGCCCGTCCTCGGGAAGGAGAGAATGTTCTTTTGCTGTGTTAAATAAACTGTCAACATTAATTGTATTGTACCTGTCTTACGCATGAGGGGGCATTCTAACACCCTGATTTCATAAAACTATGGAAATGTGGTTTTTGAGGTGAGATCTGATGCTGTCTGCGTACGGTGTCCATCTCCCACGTGTGTGATCATTAAAATCATCGTTTGACTCAACCTGGCCGGACCAGTGTTGTTATTGTGGTTTTTCCTCTTGTATCCATCCCCAATATTTGAATCCGTAACAGTTTGGGGGCTCGTCCGGGTCAGACAAATTCTTTTCATGCTGGCAAAAAGAAAATGCCAGTTGTAGTCAATCATGATCACTAACAAGAAGTTAATAGTTAACGTGTGTATATATTTGAGCCCTTTGATATTTAATGAATGTATATATATATATATTTCTGACATCAACTAAATAAAACCATACTAGGTGTCTGTATGAATAAGTTCAGAGCTTGTTTGAAATAGTCATGGTTTAATGGAGGTTCTAAGTTTGTCTGCAGTCATTTTGTTTCTGCTACAAAGCTAAATGAACTGCAGGATTAAAATACAACATGCACTCTTTCCAAAATGTACAGATAATCTTGCAAAATCTTCTAGGGGATCACATTCATCCATCCCCAGAGAGACTAGTAGTTTAGTCAAACTTTACAGATAGTGAAAAGCTTAAAAGGAGACACACATGCTGTGTGTGGAAATAGCCTGTTTGGAATAATGCAACCAGATAACTGACAACATCTCCTCTGTATATTTTTGACTTATTCTACTGCGAATTTCGCTCACTTGCAACATCATTTCAAGGCACTTCTCCGTGTGTGTGGGGGTGTCTGCATTTGTGTAAATCCCATCTTCTTTTTTTAAAATATGAAATTCATTTCTGACGCACCACACGAGGGGAATATGTATCAGATCATGTCTTCCACATGCGAGGAGTGAGACTTTTGAGTCATTGCTCATCCCAGATGACTCGTGCCTGACAACCATGTGGGTTTTAAGGCTGTTTCCTGTTGTTTTTCGAAGCCTCTCGTAACATAAGATATGTGAATTTCATTACACCATATCAAAATCTGTCCCTGAACACCAAAATAGTAATGTCTGTGGTCTTTGTAGTTGCCAACAAAGGCCTATCTCTGTCTCTTATTTTGCCACTGTGGCGGTGGCAGTGTGTATATGTGTGTAGCATGTAGATGGCCCACCTGCCACTTCAAAGCTCCTGCCAGATGTGAAAGCACAGGGACTGGCAACACAGGGTCCCACAGTGGGAGGTCCCCACACGGTTCTGCAGCATTATTCACACATAATTATACATGCACAAACACAATGGCTGTAGCTCATTGTAGTGCCGGAAATCATGCACCCACCCTGTGTCTTTACCTCTGGCCACTCTTTGATGGAAAAAGCTGTAGCAGCGATTTTTCATTATTTTTCAAATAAGCATTTGTTTCATTTGAATATGTGTTGAACAGTGAGCCAGGGCTGAACAGGAGGACATCCCATCTTGCTAACGTGGTCAAGGGATGCTCAGTCTTACCTTAGACCAGCGGTCTCCAACCTTTTTTGCGCCACGGACGGGTTTATGCCCGACATTATTTTCACGGACCGGCCTTTAAGGTGTCGCGGATAAATACAACAAAATAAAACTAGTACCGGTACCGAAAAAAAGAAGATTTATTCATAACACACGTGAAAAGACCCAGGAAAACCGAGTAAACGATAAAAACGATAACAAAATAACGCTGAAAACCGATAAAAACCCTGAAAACCATACATTTCACACCTGAGCCTCAACTCTCGTGGCCCGGTACCAAACGACTCACGGACTGGTACCGGTCGGAGGCCCGGGGGTTGGGGACCGCTGCCTTAGACAATACGGGAGGTGCTTCGAATGTCATTTCCTTGTCCAGCTTTGGACCATTTTCGGTGCCCTATCAACTTTTCCCTCAGATCATGTTGAGGGAACATGCTTCATTTCTTTATATTTTGCTTCAAAGCAGACAGACCTTTTTGTAATTGTGGTCTTGAGCAATAGTTCTCTGGGATTTCTTTCAAAGTCCTTGTACTTGACCGTTTCAGACGATTTTTCTGCTCATTAAAACACTTAATACTGACCCACGAATTGGTCGAGCATAAAAAGGCAGCTAACTCAAGTAGGATGTCTACACACAACAGAGCAAAGAACCAATTTTACATTTTATCTTTAGTGACTTGGTTACTTTGTGTCCATTTCTTTAGTTTAATCTACAAAAAATAGAAAACAGCTTGACATTCATAAAATAGTGTTTTGTGATATAAAAACTATCTAGACCTCGTGAACGGCATCTGAAATTCTTGCCCTTAAGAAATTGTAAAAAGCTGAGACCTTACACACGACCTGCGAGATGCCTCCATTGGAGCTTTGATGAAGCCTCACCGGAGAGGTTGAGATACGCTAAATTACACAAGAACTGCACTAAAAATCAGTGCAAGAAGTCTTGTGGGGAAGTGAATCCAAATTTGAAATGTTTGGTTCACATATGTAGCAAAAAGGTCTCGAGAGATCTGCAGCCATCTATACGCAGTAAAAGCACATCTGAATAGAAAAACACACAATGACATGATCAATCATGGATTAGCATGAAAGAGCTCAAAACTCAAGATTATTGAAGTAGTAAGGGGTCATCTTGAAGGCAGTCAACATCCAAAGGAGAGCTCTAAATGTCTTGAAGAAATTTTCCCAAAAACTAGTAAAGAAATTACAGGAAAGCTTAAATTAAAGAGGCGGTGCTGAAGAACAAAGGTCATACCAAATATTGACTTTCAAGCTAGAGTTGAACCAGTTGTTGCCTTATATACTGTATTCCCATGTATGTTTGCACATGTTTCAATAAATCGCTACATGTATTTCCCATTTTGCTAACAATGCACAAAGAACTCAGAGGCGGCTTAAGACTTTTGCACGACAGTGTCCATGTTACAAAATGTCTGTTTCCTGATTTTAGTTCCTCTGTTAGTTCAAGTTCAAGGCATGAGAGAAACTTCAGCGGAGAAATGAAATTTCAAGTTCAAAAAGATTTCAGACGCCACAGTAATGAGATGCATGTCAAAAGATTTGACCACATAATTACTTCATTGTATAGTTGCTACCATCACATTAAAAGCATTTCTAAAGGACTGTAACATTTCCTATTTTCAACATCTGATAAGTTTCTTTGTACTGTTCAACTAATATGTAGAGATATAACCCTGAGATGAGGCTTTTTTCTCTTCAAAAATTATTCTACCCAGAAGATAGCACATGATGTTTTCTCCGTTTTTCAGTTAATGAAGCTGATTATCTTTGTGGCTTAATTACAGCCCACAAAAAAGAATAATTTCACTACGCTTTCTTTGCTTTCTTTATTGTGTGATGCTTCTCATCATTACTGTAGTCTGTAGACTTGCTGCATTAGTACAGTTTGCATAAGTAAAGTCTGGATGCTTCATATATAGAGAGAATGGATGGCTGTATATTTTTAAATAATGTGCTTTTTCTATGAAGTTATTATGTGCTTGATCCATAAAGCTAACAGCTAAGATGCTAAGGTTGTGCTTTATTTAGCATTGTGTTAGAATATGTAGTAGAATGTGTCACCGTGATGACTAAACCTGTGTTAGCACAGACGGGAGTGATGCTTTTCCCACAGTTAAAAAGAAGATCTTTGAAGTGAATTTCAAACCGTCTTGCTGCTGATGAAATGTGGAGTCACTCATAAAACTTTTATGCCAGGCAAAATAAAGAGTAATGATCTATGTTAACTTTTGTGTTATATTTACAATGTATAGAGTCAATGCTTTCGTTCAATAAGGAAGATTTTATTAATTCTACCATTCCTTTGTGGTTTGGTCTGTGAGTTTATTCTTTACATTATTCTTTTCTTTCATGCTCTCAATGCAGTTACTCAGGTCCGGTAATGTTCTTGGTCACCTTCTATGAGCCAATCAGCCTCAGTACTGCTCTGTCAGTCTGCCTTTCAGACTCTCATTTGTGCGACCCACCTTCACCACACCTCCAGCTCATTTCGTTTCCTCAGAGAGCCTCACCCAAGTCTCCACTGACTTCTCCACCACCAGCAACAAGCATCTAGACTCCAAAGGGCCATTTCCCCAAGGTGATCTCATCTTGATGAAATGAAATGAAGGTGTCTTACTTCAAATTAAAAACCCGACATTACTTTCTAAAGACTTTAACTCATTAAAAAGCCGACATAGCATGTCATTAGATCCTTAAATTCTGAAAATATTCAGTTTGAGTTGACTTGATTTTTATAAGCTACTGTATAGGCTGTAATCACAGGAATTCTTGATTTTCTATGTTAATAACTAATTTAAAGCTTTCAAAGTGTATATATTGCATCTAATAAACTTAGTATCCTTTCATTATTTGGGCCGATGTCAGGTTTTGGATTTTAACACAACATTGAAGCATGGTAAAAAAGTGCATTTTGCTTATTGTGTGTCATTATTATATTAATTCTATTATGTGATTGACCGTATCCGGCAAGGGTCGGTCCTCTCCAGACCAGCATCGTGTTACACAGTAGTGGTCATTGGGATTTAAGAGACCTGCCTTCTCACTTTTCCCAGCAGACCAGCGCTACCCGCCTCCACTTGCTTGCCATAGTCACGTATTCCTTTTTAATACCACAAACCGCTTCCCATTACAGGGTTGATAAAGCTGCACAACTGTTCCTTGCAGTAGCCCCTCAAGAGTGTGTGTGTACATGTGTGCGTGTGTGTGAAGTGTTTTTTATCCATTAATGCTTAATATCTTTGGCAGAGGGCACGTTTCTATTTCATCTCTCACAGCGTTTAAGTGTTGAATCATCTGTGATTAAAGTGTCGAAATGACTACATCATCATGTTCCTCACGCTGCCCATGTGCATCTCGACTCAAACAGTCACTTCAGTGATATTAAGGCAGGTATGCACGCAACATTAAAACTCCATGAGCCGCTGTTACACGCCAACGTAAACGCGGCCTCTTGCCCATTCGAGTCTGTGCGCAACATCGTGCATTTTGACGCGTACGCGCATCTGAATGTGGCAGCATATTTACAGCTGTCCCGTTTTAAGTAGAAATGGTAAATGGCCTGTATTTATATAGCGCTTTAGTAGTCCCTAAGGACCCCAAAGCGCTTTACATATCCAGTCATCCACCCATTCACACACACATTCACACACTGGTGATGGCAAGCTACATTGTAGCCACAGCCACCCTGGGGCGCACTGACAGAGGCGAGGCTGCCGGACACTGGCGCCACCGGGCCCTCTGACCACCACCAGTAAGCAACGGGTGAAGTGTCTTGCCCAAGGACACAACGACCGAGACTGTCCAAGCCGGGGCTCGAACCGGCAACCTTCCGATTACAAGGCGAACTCCCAACTCTTGAGCCACGATCGCCCCGTGGCGAACAACAGGGCTTTTTGATATTCCTGCCATGGATTGTAATACTGTCAGGCTAAGGGTTTTGTGCATTCAAGTGAAGAGAATTAGACAGGTAGAAAACTGGAAGGAAGGAAATGACATGCAACACACACATACGCACACGTGTAGCTTTTCATGTACTCACAAACACAATCAGTCTCACACACACACACACAAATGCGCAGACACCCTTTCCTTGTTTCAGTGATTCGTTGGCTGGCATTTCCTGGGGTTGCTCTCTCTGCATGAGCTTTTCACACATCCTCCCTCTTTGGCTGTGAGTAACACTGATCTGATGGGCAGAAAGAAAGACAGACAGACAGAGCGAGAGAGAGAGAGCAATCAGGCAGATACTTGGTCAGATGCAGCCAAGCAAAGAGTGGTAGTCAGACAACGAGACAGACTGCGCGGGAGTGGTGCCAGGACCTGAATTTTTATTTTACCCCGAACCAGCCGTCTTCATTCAAACATCAAACCAGGATCAATCGAGCTCCAGTGAAAGAAAGGCCAAGGTCAAGTGAAGAAAGCCAGTGTTCTTTAATGCGTGTGCCTTGTTAGCTGTATTTTTTTGATCCTCAGAGCTGGGAATGATCTCTAACGTGTCAGTTTCTTCTAGTTAGAATTCAATTAAAGAGAAATTTCACGGCAGCAAAAACCTTGATTTCTGGCACAACTCCAGTGGTTTCCACTGGTTTAACTTCCACTCCTGCAGAGAAATATAGCAACTGTGGCAACAGGTGCAGTATACCACGTCTCCAACCACACCCAGATACACCAGATACACTCAAAAAATACTTTTGAGTAAAATGCAGCTGAATCTAAAATCTGCTTGGTATAAAGTGAGGGCAACACTGTTGCCTCACAGCAAGAAGGTCCTTGGTTCAAATCCACCATCTGTAGCTGCTATTGTTCTCCTCATGTCTGCATTCGGCTAATCCAACTTCCTCCCACAGGCCACAGACATGGAGTTAGTGGGGTTAGGTCAACTGATGATTCTAAATTGCCTATAGGTTTGAATGTAAGTGTGTGTGTCTCTGTGTTAGCCCTGCGACAGACTGGTGACCTGTCCAGGGTGTACCAACCTATGGCAGTTGAGATAGTCTCCAGTCCCCCCAGTTTGACCCTGAATTGGATAAGCAGAAGAAAATGGAAGCATAAACTGAATATATACCAATCAAGTAAATTTCACTGACCAGATTCCATTTAAATTAATTTTTCTTTGTATTTTTGTATCAAAATTACATGCAAAATTGAAATAAAATTACTTAAAATCATTGTTTTTCAGCAAAAAAGTACTTTTTCAGAGCTCATGTAACTCAAAATCCTGAAATTCTGACCTGAACAAAATAGTTTTAGGATAATTAGACTTTAGGGTGAGAAGTTCGGCCATCCGGGAGGGGCTCAGAGTAGAGCAGCTGCTGCTCCACATCGAAAGGAGCCAGCTGAGGTGGTTCGGGCATCTGACAAGGATGCCCCCTGGGCGCCTCCTGGGTGAGGTGTTCCAGGCATGTCCCACCGGGAGGAGGCCCCGGGGCAGACCCAGGACACGCTGGAGAGATTATATCTCTTGGCTGGCCTGGGAACGCCTTGGTATTCCCCTGGATAAGCTGGAGGAGGTGGCTGGGGAGAGGGAGGTCTGGGCCTCTTTGCTTAGGCTGCTGCCCCCGCAACCCGGCCTCGGATAAAGCGGATGAAGATGGATGGATAATTAGACTTGATCCAAACGCGGCTGAAACAAACAAACCCTAAAGGAGGGAGAAAATGAGCAGTGGCAGCACCATGATACTCTACAACTTAACAAGCAGCATCTGTCGCGGCACGGTGTCAAAACATGTAATTTTTTTCTCCTGCACTTAACAGTTCGCACGCCTTGTTTCAAAAGACAGATTACACTGAGTATGAGACAATACAATGCTTTGTTCCACTTGGCTTACTGCCACACTGATATGAGTCCCGGTGCAGTATAATGAGATACTACCTGATCCAGTCAAATCACAGCCACTAGTATCTGAACAAATGTGAAGATCTGAGACTGCAGTGAAGTATTCATCTTAAAATTAATATATATAAAACCATCATCTGTGCGTTTTGGTGATGCATTTCCAGATTTGCAAGGCACAAAACTGCTAACTGGTTATTAAAACAGTGAAACCCACTGGCGGGGACGCACACCTAATGTTCATGCACAAGAGTGGTGTACAAACAATCATCAGAACCTGATCATCAAAGCGCTGCTCCCCAGCCACATCATCATCATCATCATCATCCTTAGTATTATTATTATTATGAAGCATGCAGCGGGTGTCCGCACAGGCTGCTGCTGCAAGACACACATTCAGACTGAAAAAAAGAAAAAAAAAGAATTCAATATTTGATGAACATTAAAGAGAGGGGGGAAAAATGCTAAGTGATTTTCAAAGACTGGGCTGAGACTTCGGTGGATAGCAGTAAGATTAAAAGATTACTCTGGAGAAAGTGAGAGCGAAAGATAATTGAAATGGCGTGCTGCCAACGACATCCCAAGTCTGTGGTATGTAAGGCAGGCTGATGAGGAACGACGTAGCCCGCAGATTGTTGTTGCTGACGGAAGAATACACAGATACAGTATATCCACTGAACAATAGGGAAAGTTGCCTGTAAGATTTGGATCCATTGTTCAAAACGTGAATAATCAAATATCCCGAGACTGTTTAGACGTATTGAAACAAACAAAAACACCTCAACTGAAACAAAGCGGGGGGCATTCATAAATGACACACACACATATACGCACACATTCTCACATGTAAGCTGGCGTGCACTCACGAGAACAGACGGACACAGACACACACACATATATATACACAGGCAGTCTGAGACATCCACAGCATCCTCTATGTGCCGGGCTCTCCCTCCAGGGTGAGTTAGTGGTGCTTTTAAGTGCCGACATCAAAGAGGCCTGTATGGGTGTATAAATAGGCTTTAGGGCTGGAAAAGTTTTAGTTGTCATGAGTTTGATACCCAGTCGGTTAGACAAGGTCATGCATTGACTCAGTGACTTCTCACTAACCCCCCTCTCTCTCTCTCTCTCTCTCTCTCTCTCTCTCTCTCTCTCTCTCTCTCTCTCTCTCTCTCTCTCACACACACACACACACACACATGCATGTAAAAACACACACACAGAAAAGTACATAAATAACACACAGGCCGGCAAAACAACCTGCGCTCAGGCTTCCAAACACTGTACAGCTTGTGCAAATAAGCACATGCATCCAAACACATTTTAATATATTCACACACGCAAACAGACACAGACTTGGCTTGGAATACAAATAGGAAGCAGAGGTTATGACATTTCCCAAATAGCCACAATATTACTGCCAAACAAAAAAAAGTATTATATTTTCTTTGTCAGCGTGTCAGGCGCAGAGGTCCAGCTGTGCGGTGGGTAGCAGGTGACTGGTCCTGATACATCTTAGGGTTGGCCGAGGAGGTAAAATGAGGAGTGAGCAATGCATCGAGAGAGGCAGAGTTTGAAGTGCCACACGTGGTACTTCAATCACATTCAGTGATTGAGCCAGTCTCTCACACTGTGCGTCATCATTCCAGCTCTGGGTTTCTATAACACACCCTGACATAGCTGTGTTCCACAGTATTTTCTCTCTCTCTCTCCCTGCAAGTCACACTAAATCCCTGTGCTTGCAGTGTCTTGTACCGCGTGGCGGCCGTGGCGGCAGCATGTGCAGGAAAACAAAGCCGCGTTAATTAATGTTGCTCTAATGTTAAATAAAGTGAAGGCATGTGACGAGAGAGAGGGTCTCCTGTTAGTGAATGCCAGCTACGTTTCTGAGGAGTTTGGTTTGGTTTGAAAGCACACACAGCAAATACCTCTCAGTAAGCAAGCAAGCTGTGATTATCCCACTGGTGCAGAAAATCTATAATTCTATATCAAATCTATATATTTTTGTTATTCCTAGAATCACCAATTAACCTAACTAGACATACAGCACATCAATATACAGAAAAACAGCAATTGTTCTCCCTAAATATTCACTTAATTGAATATTCTTTTAACATCATTGGACAGAACTATCCAGTGGCTTATCAATCAGCTATTTAACTTCATTCAGGGTAATCACAGGGTTAATACAGGCAGACAAGCATTCACGCTTGTCACATGTCATTATACCTACAGCTAGTTTATAATGACCAATTAACAGTTAATAGACAGGAGGTATATATTTACTTACTACAATCTGCAAGTGCTGACAAGTGCCCTCAAACCAATCTCCTGTCGGCTTTGTTAGACTCAAAGTGCTGGCTGCTGCCATATTGCATATTTATAGATATACAGTATGTACAGCGTTTCTTCTTCACTCACTACTTTTCTCTCTGTATGTTTTTTATACACCACTCTGCATTAATCATTAGTTATTATTATTAAACTCTGGTTCTCATCCACAGTGTGTGTTTTTGTCCTGCCTCCCTCCATTCACCCTCAACGGGCCACCGCAGATGGCCCCGCCCCTCCCTGAGTCTGCTTCTGCTGGAGGTTTCTTCCTGTTAAAAGGGAGTTTTTCCTCCCCACTGTTGCCAAGTGCTTGCTTGTAGGGGGTCACCTGATTGTTGGGGTTTTTGAGACAACTGCTGTTGTGATTTGGCGCTACATAAATAAATCTGAATTAAACTGAATTGATTTTGGATTTATCCTGGGTCACTAATATTACACTATAATGGGGTTTTGATTTGCTGTTTACCTATTTGTCAACCGAAAACCAAATGAGTGGACAAATCCTAGATCCTTATGATGTGCCGTTAAGTGCTATTAATAAGTCTAATGTAAGTATATCAATAAGCATAATAAGAAATGTTACTTTACTTCTTTGGTTTTGTTCTGAAAAGGCATATACAGGAAGCACATATAATGGTTCAATCAATACGATGAATAAAATCCTGCACATACAGAATACAGGAGCATCAGTTAATGTTTACACCAGAACAGGAGGCGAGCTGCTGTCTCAATGACTCGTTGGTGCCAGAGTGGCTGCTCTGAGTACTTCTGGGAATTTCACCAGAACATTCTCTGCAATCCACACAGGTCAGTGGAAAAAAAAACAAATGCTCCTGTGGGAGTGTGCATTGTAGAGAGAGAGGTCAGATGAGTACTATCACTGTGAGCATCTTATAAACCAAAACCCTTCTCAACTCGAGGCAGACGGGCTACATCAGCAGAAGACCACGGCAGCCGAGAACATACATCTGAGGCTACAGATGTGCCGGCTCAGAGCAGACATCACCAGTTTGAATCCATCCACCGACCGGCCTTGCGTGTGCGTGTGTCAGTAGTCCAGGCTATGAGTTTGGTGGTGTAATGTTGTTGGGTGAATGCATGGTCTTAGTGGCACAGCCTATCAGAGTGGCCTCTGCATGACCATGATTAAGCCGTCTCCTAATGGGCGCTTCCAGCATGCTGACACACCAAGTCTCAAATCAAAAGTCGTCTCAAATTGATTTCATGACACGACATTGACTTCCCTGGGCTTCGGAGGCCTCCCCATTCACCAGATCTTAATCCAGTAGAACACCTTTGGGATGTTGCAGATGAGTGCAGAACAGGAGATTTGCAGCATGAATGTGCCGCTCGTGAATCTGCGGAAATAGTGTGAAATCATGTCAGCATGCACCAAACTCAGAGGAATACTTCCTTCAGTTGGTGGAACCATGTCAAAAATAGCTGCTGCTGCTTTTGAGCACTAATAGCGGTGATATTTATGCATTACATGCAGCTCTAAATGAAATGATCAGCATGCGTTTAAATGCGTTGAAAGTATCTATCTATCTATCTATCTATTGTGGGCAAAACAGAATCACAGTTACACCCAAGTCACACAGATGGAGGGCAAGATTAAAGGAAAGTCCAAACTCTAAGTTTTTTTTAAGTGAGTGATCACATGTAATAATGAAAGAAAACATTCCCATCTCGATAGGAGTGGTCTCTTCCCAGATAATAGGGCTTCCATCCATAAGGCACAAGGGATCAGTAAATGGTTAGACGCAATAACATGAGGTAAATGCGCACAGGCCCTATGGAAGATTTCAAACCAGTGCATCAGACAGCATTTTCCACCACTATCATCAGAACACCAGAAACATTTGTAATATCATGTGGGATATTCCGCCTGTCCAGTAGATTTCCAGAGACTTGGAATCAGTGCTAAACCAGACTGGACCTGTGCAGGCAGCAATTGGTGGCCCAGCACTTCACATGGACACTAAATGCTTTTTTACCTGTTCGTATCTTGGAGTTTGTTTTGTAAAATGAGACTATTAACGATAATAATGTTGAATTAAAAACCTTATTCTACTTTAAGCAAAAAACAAGCATGTGCCACTAAGTGCAGGCAGGAAGCCTTCCCACATAACAAGCCGTGTTCTGGTGCAGGTGTCCATTCATTTACCGGCTGCTGCTGCAAAAGCAGAGGCTGAATACACGGTGGGGAAATTAAGAGTCTAAAGCTGACTACTTTATCCAAGGGAAATGACTGGGATTTGTGACCACTGCCGCGGAGAATGCCAATCAACTGTGAAAGCTTTTGCTAACACGAGCTCGTGGCTTGACCAATTACAGTGAAATTTAATGGGTTTAGCGTCAGTGTCCGTGTTTTGGCCACAACAGCGGAGGAAACAGGTCCTCCAGGGGCGAAAAAAGTTTGAAACCAATTAAATGAGGGAATTATCCTTCTTCCTCCTCTTTCCTCTCTCCCTGATGTAATGTCTCCTTGCAGACTTTGACCAGTAAGATTGAAAAAAAGAGTTCCCAGAAGCTTCTCAAGTCAGAAAAAAGCAGAAATAGAAACGGCAAAAACACAGTGGGAGATAAAATGCAAAAGAGAAGACAAAAGCGAGGCTAGTGTGAGAATTAAACCAGGCGAGATGGAGATGGAAGAGTGTGATTTTTTCTAAAGATAAAGGCTGGCTGTTGTCCTGTCCACTTGTTCTATTTATTCACACCAATCTGTGGGAGATAGTCTAAGTAATGATAAAAGACAAAATGTAAATACTCTGAAAGACAAACACACATCCCAGGTACGATGTGATTAGAAAGTGAAATGGCACTGGCCTCCCCCCCTCCCTCCTCCTCCTAAATGCACCATGCAGTACAGAAACCAATTCTTTTCCTCTTTTACTGGCAAGGGATGTGACACAGAGTGATGGGGGGGGGGGGGTTCCCCCAGAAATTTGTTCTTGGCAAGGTGGAAAGGTCTGTGAAACAGCATTTAGAGCATGGAAGACTGCAATTCTCCACTGAAAACAATACTAATGAACTTCTCTGAAGCAGCATTTAAACCATGTCAGAGTAAAACTTTGCTCTGCGAGAAACTTCAGTGAAACCTTTCAGAGCGTATTTTAGACCAGCGTCACGCTGCAAATTTCTCTTCTCTTCTCTTCTCTTCTCTTCTCTTCTCTTCTCTTCTCTTCTCTTCTCTTCTCTTCTCTTCTCTTCTCTTCTCTTCTCTTCTCTTCCCGCAGGCTCATGACTGTACAAAGTGAACAGCAGGAGCCCCGGTGGCAGCAGCCCCCTCGTATCAGGGCCTGGGCATCACTACAGTGTGGCATCTATCCGCAGCTAGCAGAAGGGGAGATTACTCAGTGCTCACATCAAAGGAGGTTTGTCTAACTTGGGTCTGGCGTTGTGCTGGTAGAGCAAGTCCTTGGAGCAGCCGTGCCGTTCTTATCTCTCCCCCACAGACTCTTTCTGTTTTTCTGCAGCAACACAACTGGCTCCCGGTAACACTGACGCATGAATGCATGGCTCTGCGTGGTCAAAATGTGCACACAGACAAACACCGGTTCACATTCTCTCGTATGAAAGCACACATACACAAAGGGCGCACACAGCATGGAAGCAGCTCTCTCTCTCTCTCTCTCTCTCTCTCTCTCTTTTCCCTGATATTAGTAGAATTTGTTCTGCTGAGCGAGCCTCTCTCTCTCCCTCCCTCCCTCCTCCTGCTCCTTGTCGAGAGCTGAACCTGGTTCAGTGAATATTTGAAATGGATTAAATGATTATCCCTGGACAGATGCTTGCAAAAAAGAACCCTCTGTGGTGGAATATTATGTTAAATATTTTAACCACTCCAGGTGTACTTTCAACCCGAAAGCACCAGCAAAGTGAAAATCGCTGAAACGTATAAACAAACTGGCTAATGGCGTTTTACACACTGAACTCAGATGATCTTAATTTCTGGATGAAAGGCAACTAGAAAAATCAACAGTTTGAAAAATGGACTTGAGAGGGTTCTCATACCACCAGCATGTAGCTTAACACAAAGAGCATTGCCATGTCATACCAGCAGGTCCTTCATTAAGAGATTCACCTATATAGCTTTTATGTAAGGCATAGACTGCATATAAATGATGGATACAGCGACCACGACATCACCCACCAGTTTGTAATCTCCTGTTTTGAGACCTCGTGGCATCCACGGACTGTGCAGGTGTCAGTCACAGTGGCCGTACCACAGCATTACTTAACTGTAAGTGAAGGTGGATGAGTTTAAATACTTGGAGTCAACCACCCAAAGCAGGAGAGTGCACAGGAGAAGTGAAGAAGAGAGTGGAGGCAGGGTGTCAGGGGTATTTTGTGACAGAAGGATTGCAGGGAGAGGGAAGTGAAAGGGAAGGTTTATAACCTGCTATGATGGATAGGTTGGAGAGGGTGGCACTAACTGAAAAGACAGGAGGCCAGACTGGAGATGGCAAGGTGGAAGATGATAAGATTTTTGTTGGGAGCGACCAGAAGGGACAGGATTAGAAATGAGAACATCAGAGGGACAGCTCAGGTTGAGCTCAGGTCAACCCTAAGTCAGAAAGGTGAGGCTGGGATAGTTTGGACATGTGCAGAGGGGGATAGTGGATATAATGGACAAAGGATGAAGAATATGGAGGAAAAGAGGAAGACCACAGAGGGGTTTCACATATGCAGTGAAGGAGGGCATGCAGAGGGTTGGTGTGACAGAAAAGGATTCAACGAGCAGAGTGAGATGGAAGACAGGAGATCCATTGTGGCAACTGCTAAAGGGAAGAAGCAATGTGTCAGTTGTAAAAGTTGAGGAAATTATCTACAGAGAACCAAAGGATTTATTTATTTATTTTGGCAAAAGGCTGTAAACACGTGTATTCCAGATGAAAGGTTGGGCATTTTGACCTATTCTGAGTGATTCGGGTTCGGAGCCAGCCTCGAGTAGCCATTTGAGGGCCTGCTTTTGCCCTTTCTGTCTTGACATCATTTTTAACCCCTGAGGTCACCACCTGGTCAAATCCACAGCTAGACTGTTTTTCCTTGTTGCTGCCTTTTATGCTAAGCTAACAGCATCTTAGCTTTACTTAGATTTACAGCCTTGCCAGAGGGCAAATGTGAGTATTTCCCAGTTGTATAAAACTAATGCTTTGGAATTCTTTATTCATCAGTGTATGCAAAAAAAAAACCTTTGCTTTGTAAAATCTATGATTAATTAAATGCAAGCATATGTGCGTGTGAGAGAGAACCAAGAGAGAACGAGATAGGCCACGCACGTGTGCTCTCCTGTATGCCAGTCTGTACCGAGCTGCAGTTACAGACGTTAGTCATCGATGTTCTCATGAACAATGGAAGCAGCCGTACTTCTCCCAAAAAATGTGAAACCCCCCCACCACCACCACCCTTCTACACACAAACGCACACTCTCTACGAGGGCCTTACCTTCTGTTTATTACTTAAAAAGGAACATTATGTACTCCCATTTATTTAAAAAAGAAAATCTGATTTCTTTTGTAAACATGACACTAGTTTATAAAATCTAAAACAATTAGACTATGGTTACTTATTTACCACAACAAAGTAAGTTGAGTAGGATTAAGGGCAGCTGGGTTCCTCAGGAAAAAAGAATGAAGATAGGAAAACACAAATATCAGAGTTATGAGGCTCTAAGACAACATCAACATCAAATGCTAAAGTAATTAACTTGATATCAGTGAATCATTAACCCAGTTCTGCCTGGTGGACCAATAGATTTCTCA
Organism: Rhamphochromis sp. 'chilingali'; assembly: GCF_963969265.1. Taxonomy (NCBI): domain Eukaryota; kingdom Metazoa; phylum Chordata; class Actinopteri; order Cichliformes; family Cichlidae; genus Rhamphochromis; species Rhamphochromis sp. 'chilingali'. Next base: position 33,937,337 of record NC_137934.1, read on the forward strand.
ACCCGCATCTTACCAGATCCACAGTGACCCCTACTGGTGAGATAATAATATTACAGTCCAACTCAGCGACCCAGTCTTGAAGGCATTGCACGCTCTCTTTGGTGTTCATTGTCATTTAATGAGGTATCTATTGCACTAATTTAGTTTGCATGACATACACCTCTTGCACAGTATGGAAACAACTCCTGCAGAAACAATAAAATAACCCCCAGACTTAATATTGGAGCCACAGGAATAAGTATATTGAATGGCCGTTTTGACATAGGTTCTATTTGCCTTTGACGACTGCGTGTTCCAGGGGTTAAATAAATACCAGGAACATCCATTCACAAGTCAGCTCTCTGCTGTCAAATAAACTTTGTCCTTGGCGTCATTTCAGCTGTCCTGTTCGTCCTGTTTTGATTCCAAAAGTCAATGCCTCGACTGAAGGCAAACACAAGGGAACAAACTTCACTATAAAACTGCCCAGTCTTCTGGCTCCTGTCTAAAACCACCTGCCGTCATGGACAAATTACTACATCTAATATCACTATCCATTCACATCTTGTGTGTGTGTGGAGAGGGTGTCGTACTAATGCCAGTTGAACTTGCTCCCATCCCCTGTAACGACAAAGCGGTGGAGAAGCTGTCTCGCTTGGCCGTCACTTACATCAATGAGGATCGCAGCGAAGGATACAAGTTTGCCCTGAACCGCATCGCAAATGTTCATCTGCACGCTCAGGTTAGTACAAAGACCAGAGGAGGCTGTAAAACACGTTTGTTCATCCTAGACCAGGGTGGGAAGTGTTTATATGTAACAGCCATGACCAGATTCATGTCAGGGGAAGCCCATTTGATAAGATTTAAAACAACAAAAATCAGAAATGACCCTTTTCCAGGACTCGCTGTGGCTTCTATTTTCTCCAGTTGAGGACCCGCTGGGTTACATGAAAGCTGTGAAAAACAGCAGCAGTTTCATTAGGGAGCAGCAACGTAAGTACTAAAAACAACAAGAAACACTTTGGTGCGAATGGCCGCCATCAGTGCATGTCGCTTTTAATAAATGTAGCATTAAGATCAAAGTACATAATTTTATATCATAAAACGGGAAGCCATTCCTTTTTCACGCCTCGTGAAAAAAGGCCTCTAGGATTGAAGCGAGTGTTAATAAAGTCCAGGTCATTTCAGTCCAGCACTGCTGGGACAAACCTTGCACAACAGACTTTATGAACTTCATGCTGTCAGCTGCTGAAGGCTATAGTGGCCCGACTGTGGGATAGATCAGGTTTTAAGAGGCTCAGATCAACTTCATGACCTAAAAAGGCTGCTATTACTGTGGCGCAAAGTGTTGACAAATCATTATTGTACAAAGTGTTGTGTGGAATTACACAGAGCACCTCCTAAATGGTCCCTTATTGATATACTTAACAGAACAAATGATGCTACTTGGCAGGAGGACGTCTCATAAATTTGAGCCTCATAGCTTTGTTAATGCCTGCTCTCCTTTATCGCATGTGTTTATACTCTGAATTACAGGGCCCGGCAGGCAACGTGTATTACCTCGACCTGGAAGTCCTGGAGACCAAGTGTCACACAGGCAGCAAGAAACCATGGAAACGTTGTGACGTCAGGCCATTCATGGAAACGGTAGGATGTTCACACGTATACAAACAAGAGCACGTGTCCGCACGAGTAGGAGGCCCCTATATGCCTGAAGGCACTGTTTATAAGATATGTCCCACACTGTAACTGGACAATGTAAGAAAGTCACACTTAAACCATATACATGAAGGTATTTTTGAGTTTTTGGAAGTGTCAGGGCGTTCTTTCAGAAGTCACAGTCACTTTACCCATTTCCACTGGCAGATCTATTTTATTACTGTGACTTTTTTCAAAGCATAAATGTATTACTCTTCAGTAACTGGGCATTTGGAGGAAATCTTTCCCACAAAATGGAAAAATCTATTCTGTTAAAATAGATATTTATGGTTTACATATTTTACATATTTTACTTATGAAACTTCCATTATAAAAAAAACTATTGATTTAGTCCTGAAAGCAGCTCCTTTGACAAAAGGAAGGAACCATCAGCAAGACAATCATGGGCCACTTTATTAGGTACATCTGTTCAACTGCTCGTTAATGATTGTTGGTTTATTAATGGATTGTTGATAGCAGACAGGCTGGACTGGGCTCATCAGACTATGAGAGACACAATCATCTCTAGGGCTCAAAGAAACAACAACCAGTGAGTGGTGAAAATGTATTGCTGGCATCAGAGGTCAGAGGAGAACAGCCAGACAGCTTTCAAATGACAGCAAGGAAACAACCAAGATATGCAGAAAAGCATCTCTTACTGCACAACACAAACCTCTAAGCAGACGGGCTACAGCAGCAGAAGACCACACTGGGTGCCCTACTCGTGTCAGATAAGGCAGAAGAGTAGAAAAACTTGAACTTCCCTTAAGAGTCTGGATTTCTGCTATGACATTTGGATGTTAGGGTCAGAATGTGGTGTAAATGACATGAATGTATGCATCCATCCTAATTTTATATCAGCGGAAGTGGTGAAAGTGGTGTAACGCTGTGGGGGATCATTTCTTGGCACATTTTAACAAATAATAGTACCAAATAAATATTTAAACATCACAGTCTACCTGATTATTGTTGCCGAAAGTGTCCACAGTGTAACCATCTTCTAATAGCTGCTACCGTCAGGATAAAGCATCATGTCACAAAGGTCATTTGGGATGTGGTGGAACAGCAGATTCGCATCATGAGTGTACAGCGGACAAATCTGCAGCAACTGCGTGATTCTGTCACGTAGCATGGACCAAAATGTCTGAGGAATATTTCCAGCAACCTTGTTGAATCTGTGCTATTAAGAATTAAGACAGCTCTGAAGGCAAAAAGTGGTCCAAACCAGTACTAGCAGCATAGTGTACCTAACAAAGTGGCTGGTGAATGTCGGTCCTCTAAAACTTACAAACACAACCTTTTTTTTACGGCAATGGGAAATTCAAATGAGTTTATTTCTTTTCCGTATAGGTGAGCGACTTATAAGCCAAAAACAGCCCTTTGAAGAAGTAACACAAGCCAAAACACTCACACTGGTCTCACTGATAGAAGAGTACATTCAAAGTTTTTTTGTCTTGCATCTGTTTGAACACATTGTGCCAAGTCTTTGTAGTGAAGTGGTTGATATTGGGCCAATCACGAAATCTGTCTGTTTTATCTTTTTTTTTTTTTTTTTTTTTAAAGCAAATCTCTGGCAACTGCAACACCACCATCCTGCACACACCAGAGGGCTACTCCTACTTATACAGCTACGACTGTGCTCTCGTGCCAGGTAACGTTAGCAGGTTCCTAACCACTAACTGCTCACATACACAGAAGGTCGCATGCATACAGTGCTGTGCAACATGAGTCGCAACATAACATCTATTATTAGATACCCACTGTTTATCGATATCTTTAAATAATGTGTAGCATCAGAGATCATGCAGCCGGCATGTGCTGCTTTGGATACCACATCAAGCTGGAGATTTAAGGTAAAGAAAATATTGAATTAAAACAAAGAAATTGTAAATATCCAGTAGGGAAAAATTCTCATAAGAAAGAACAGCAAAGACCTGAGGAGAGAAAAGTATCGACGTTTCACTGTGAGTATCTCAATTTGTTACGTGCAGGTGTAACTAATAACATTAATGATGGCCCAGTCTAATGGAGCTGAGTCCTAATTAATTATCAATTAGTCACACTAGTGAATTTCCCACTATGACAAATCAAAAGGTCGAGCGTGAAAATTATGATTTCGCCCCGATCTCAATCGATTTCCCTTCTCTCTCACTGCCACAGCGTTTGGTTTGGTGCTACTTTGGAGACATCAGCAAAAGCAGGTTACACCTCACTGTCATGAAAAGAGATGTAGATGTCCGATTTAAGTGCATTTGGACAGCAAAAAGTTGTGTATCCGTTCAAAATGACATGACTTTTTTTCCTTTTCTGCTTTCACTGTAAATTTAGTGCCACTGCTTTATCCAGTCTCTATCATCTGTTTGCTCATGTAATTTAATACAGACGTTTACTTATTCATTCTTATTCAGTTCTCTGGTTTCTGCAGATTCTCCAGAGAAACTCCAGCAGATCTGCCCAACATGCCCCCTCCTGCTCTCCGTAGACAGCCCCGAGGCCATGACTGCTGCTCGGGTCACTCTGGTATCCTATAAAAGGACGTCCACTATGGCTGCAGGGCTCGGGGTGAAAAAAATTACCAGAGCTGCTGTACAGGTATCGCTAGATATACTGTTATTAACTTTGATGGGGGGAAAGAAAGCTGCGGGGCTAATTTTATTGCTTGACAGTGCGTCAAACATTATGTTTATGGGGGGAAATCACACTTAAGGAAATTCTCTGGGTATACATATGCAGAAGGTACAGTGCACCTTTGAGCTTCTGTGTTCCAGATAAGAACCATTATTGCACAAGCATCACCATCACGCAATAGTTATAGACGAGTCTGGCAAGGTTGCAAAGGATCACTGAAGGCACTTTCCTCCATGGCCCAGCTTTTGTTTGGGGAGCAAATGAGAAAAACTGAATAGTTTGCTTGGGGACCAAAGCTAAGTACACTGCTTTTGCATATGATAGTCCAGCTTCAGGATGGAAAAACCAACATGATAGCTGCCGCAATAAAAAACCCTGCCATCTCTATTTGTGCCTGTGCTTGTGTTTGTTTTTGCAGTTTGCTCCTCTCTTCCTATATTATTTTTATATTTCAGTCTGTGCCAGTAAAAGCCACCTTTGTGGAATACACAGTGCAAGAATGCCCCGAGGGAGTGACAGAAAGAGGCACCTGCCAGCGACTGACACTCGACTCGGACACAGAGGTACTCGTATAGAAGTTACTCGAAAAAAATGACACATTCACACACCAATTTAGATACACTCGTACAATGTGCTTTAATTTATTGTTTTTTAGGATTCCTGTATTGTTTAGTCATGCCACTTTTGGAGATTATTTATTTTTAGGTCCTTAGTGTCCCAGCTAAGCAGATTTTGTGGCCTCCTTGTGTATGTAAACAAGAAGGACAAAAGCATTTCCAAGGTCAACAAAAATTGAACATTACAAACTTCACAAAGGTGAAATTCATGGAAGAGCTGTATAAATTCTAGATCTATTTACGTGGCCGCTAAGTGTATATTAATGATGAATTAGCACTCAGACATAGTCAAGCAGCGCTGTCTGAAACAGCACTTAATTACAAATCAATTCATTGATCACCATTGTGTGTGTGACATCTGGATAATTTCATGGATAATTTACTAGCTGACATGACTACTTTGGTTACGTTTAAAATGTGACGTCACTTAATGGTTTAGGCTCATTCAGACATGAATAGTGGTGGTGGGGTGCAGGTGGCTTGCGAAGCGGCTTGCAGATGCACAACAATTATTTGCAGGGTAAAGCAGGCTTTGATATCAGCTTCTAGTAAAAACATCAGCTGAGCTGCAGGGACTGTTGCTGAGCTTAACTTCATTTTCTGCCTGAACTAATGCTAATGAGAAGGAATGTACATTTTATTTTAATTATTTTAACCCACCCTGTGTCATACTCTTACTTTTTAATAGTCTCCCAGTATGTCACAGAAATACATTACCAAATGTCTCACACTCTTCTCTCAGACTGCAGGTTTCTGCACAGGATCTGTACATGGAGACACGAATACTGATCCTGATGTCCAGACGTCCTGTGAGATGTTTAAAGTACAGGTATGGGAGGAAATTATGTAATATTTTTTAATATTGCGTTGCTAAGCCAAAGTGGCAGCTCATTTATGCAAAGATCCTATAAAATCACAACTATAAGAATCAGTATGATGAGGAGGAAAGGAATAGAAGTGACTGCATGTGGACTGCATGTTGAACATGTTTCTTATTCTCCCATGACAAGAAGAAGAACAGATTTAGATTTATAGAAAAGCCAACATTCAGTGTGCACGCAAGATTTGACCTAAAAACCTGTTCTGATTGTTCTCTATCAAAAACTGTGAACGTCCTACATGCAGGAAAATCACAGCGGAGGTGTAACAATGATAGCAGCTGAATTATCCGCAACCCAAAAGTGAACAGAAAATTGAAATGCATTAATAGAAGAATGTCAGTAACTGAGAAAAAAAAGCAAAAACTACTGGAAAAGTGTAGCATTTAGTGTCAGTTCACACTGTGGGACTGTGAGTTGGGAGTGTAACAACCCACTGCTTGACCTTGACTTGATGAATGTTTCATGTTCTCTGTTTTCTTTCAGGTTTTTTTTTGTTTTTTTACTAAAGTAACCTTTAGAGTGAACATTTAACTCTCTGAATGGAAGCCAGTGGTCATATAATTATTCTGTCATATCTTACAAGTTGGTGGTTTTGTGTGTGTGTGTTTAATCCTATGTGTGAGATTTCAAATTGTATGCTCCTGCGCTGTAATTATGTTGTCTTCTCAGTTCTTTTTAGAGCGTGTGGTTTGTAAAGTAGTTTTACAGTATTGAGTAAAATTCATTCGTGCAGCCAGAAGAGTTCTCATTTGGTGTGGTGTTGTCTGCGTCTCTTCAGAATGTGGATGTCCTCCGGCCGGTGCAGCCACAGGGTCACGACCTCCCAGAAAACCCAGCAATCCCGACGTTCCCACCTGTGATTGGCGGCCCAGGAAACGATCCGCAGCCTGTTCCCTCTGACCCTCCCTTTCCCACTGCCGTTCACCCTGTACCCGTTGACCCCTCTGTGGCTGTTAACCCAGCTGTCCCTCTTAGCTCTTCTTCCAGTGAGTCTGCTGAAGGTCTACTCACTGAGGCTTCTGACTCATCCTCCGAGGAAATCGGAGGCCCTGTGGCTCTGCGTCCCCCTTTTAACTTCCGCTACCAGAGGCGTGACCGTGAAAAACGCCAGGCTTTGAACAACACCTCGCCCTCTCACCACCCTGTCTTCCTGTCTGATTTCCCCAGTGGGCCCTCTCCTTTCCGATCCTGTCCCGGTCCAGCTCGGTACACCACTGTTTAAGTGTTGCTGCTCTGTTCAGGAGTCTATTTTTCCATTTCTGATTTATCCAGCGAGAGCCTACGCTGATAAACTGTTCCACTTTCTGTTGCTGGAAGCATAAAAATAATTTGTGCTAATAAGAGGAAACCTATCTCTTTTCACTGGCCCTGAAATGACCTCTAATACTGCTGCACTGTTAACTGCTTCTAATGCAGCAAAATAGCTTCAGATGTTATTACAAATTTCAATAAAACTTGTTTTGAAACCCTCATCAGAATCTTCAAATTCTTACACTCATAGTCTGACAATGCCTACACTTATTTGGTAGTACATACAATTTTGATTGAAGAGCTGAATTTGTCAATAAAAGTCTTAATGGAACTAATCTTAACCAGTTTAATAAATAATTGAATGTTTTGAGTGAAACAACATGGATCAGAAAGCTGATAACTTTCATGCGCTTTTCTAATTCAGATATCCTTGCAAAATGCAGCCCCTGTGTTACAAGCATGTTTCATTGATTCTTTGATAATTCTCACATTTTTTACAAAATGAAGAACTATAGAAGGAAATGGGTGTTTTAAAAAAAGTAATGAGAAAATAACCAGCTGCAGCTGCAAAATCTTTAGCTGCCGTGCTGCAGCTGCATTTATATTCCTACAATTTCTATCAAGCCCATCCCTGCTGAAATTAGGCATCAAAGGGCTAACATAAAGACGCAGACAACCATTCAAGTACACGCCAATTTAGAATGCAATGCACATGTTTCTGGACTGAGTAGGGAAGCCACAAAAACTGGTGAGAACCCACATAGACACATTTAGAACACACAAACTGCACAGAAAGGCTCCAACCGACTACAGGAACCTTTTTGCTGTGTGCTGTGCTAACAGCTGCATAGCTACGTCAACTCACATCCAATTTTCTGTAATACAGGGAGTGCAGAATTATTAGGCAAGTTGTATTTTTGAGGAGTAATGTTATTATTGAACAACAACCATGTTCCCAATGAACCCAAAAAACTCATTAATATCAAAGCTGAATGTTTTTGGAAGTAGTTTTTAGTTTGTTTTTAGTTTTAGCTATTTTAGGGGGATATCTGTGTGTGCAGGTGACTATTACTGTGCATAATTATTAGGCAACTTAACAAAAAACAAATATATACCCATTTCAATTATTTATTTTTACCAGTGAAACCAATATAACATCTCCACATTCACAAATATACATTTCTGACATTCAAAAACAAAACAAAAACAAATCAGCGACCAATATAGCCACCTTTCTTTGCAAGGACACTCAAAAGCCTGCCATCCATGGATTCTGTCAGTGTTTTGATCTGTTCACCATCAACATTGCGTGCAGCAGCAACCACAGCCTCCCAGACACTGTTCAGAGAGGTGTACTGTTTTCCCTCCTTGTAAATCTCACATTTGATGATGGACCACAGGTTCTCAATGGGGTTCAGATCAGGTGAACAAGGAGGCCATGTCATTAGTTTTTCTTCTTTTATACCCTTTCTTGCCAGCCACGCTGTGGAGTACTTGGACGCGTGTGATGGAGCATTGTCCTGCATGAAAATCATGTTTTTCTTGAAGGATGCAGACTTCTTCCTGTACCACTGCTTGAAGAAGGTGTCTTCCAGAAACTGGCAGTAGGACTGGGAGTTGAGCTTGACTCCATCCTCAACCCGAAAAGGCCCCACAAGCTCATCTTTGATGATACCAGCCCAAACCAGTACTCCACCTCCACCTTGCTGGCGTCTGAGTCGGACTGGAGCTCTCTGCCCTTTACCAATCCAGCCACGGGCCCATCCATCTGGCCCATCAAGACTCACTCTCATTTCATCAGTCCATAAAACCTTAGAAAAACCAGTCTTGAGATATTTCTTGGCCCAGTCTTGACATTTCAGCTTGTGTGTCTTGTTCAGTGGTGGTCGTCTTTCAGCCTTTCTTACCTTGGCCATGTCTCTGAGTATTGCACACCTTGTGCTTTTGGGCACTCCAGTGATGTTGCAGCTCTGAAATATGGCCAAACTGGTGGCAAGTGGCATCTTGGCAGCTGCACTCTTGACTTTTCTCAGTTCATAGGCAGTTATTTTGCGCCTTGGTTTTTCCACACGCTTCTTGCGACCCTGTTGACTATTTTGAATGAAACGCTTGATTGTTCGATGATCACGCTTCAGAAGCTTTGCAATTTTGAGACTGCTGCATCCCTCTGCAAGATATCTCACTATTTTTGACTTTTCTGAGCCTGTCAAGTCCTTCTTTTGACCCATTTTGCCAAAGGAAAGGATGTTGCCTAATAATTAGGCACACCTGATATAGGGTGTTGATGTCATTAGACCACACCCCTTCTCATTACAGAGATGCACATCACCTAATATGCTTAATTGGTAGTAGGCTTTCGAGCCTATACAGCTTGGAGTAAGACAACATGCATGAAGAGGATGATGTGGACAAAATACTCATTTGCCTAATAATTCTGCACTCCCTGTACATTTCATATATAACGATAATGGACTGATTAATCACACTAGGTCATTTCATTTTACTGTTATCCTTCCCTCAAATGTTTTAAAGGTGACCTTTTATGCTTTCCCTTACTTCCTGTTAGACATTGATACACTATATGGACACCTTCAGGAGTTGCTTGAGCAAAGAAACTTACGTCATGAAGCTCCTGGCCCACAGTTTTTGTGCTGATGTTAATGGAAGTTTGGAACTGAGCAGTTACTGAATCAGCAGAGCACAGATGAGTTTTATGCACTATAGTCCTCAGCACTTGGGAACTCCACTGCGTAACTTTAGGTGGTCTGCCACTATGTGGCTGAGTTGCCTTGAGTATGCAGTGGTACCACATACAGTTTGTTGTGCAATATCTATGAAGGAAGAGATCGCACAAACTTGTAATGATGACATTTTATCACAGTACTATGTACCTCTTTAGAACAGCGGTGTCAGAGCTAAAGGCCCGAGGGCAAAGACTCCAATCTGCCCATTGGACGCCTTCGGAAAATGTGAAGGAGGGCATAAACTTGGACTTTTAACTGTTTTATCATTAGTTTTACAGCATTTCCTATTTCCATCGTTGCCATTTTTACTATTCCAAAGTAATTAAGTAATAGATAAACACTTAAATCAGAGAAAAGTTCATTTTTTTATTATCTACTGTAGAGATTTCCTCATTCGTTACAACAACATTTATTTGTTGTAGAACACTGACATAGACGTACTATTGAAACTGCACTTCTTTTTTGAGATATCTCCGGGATTACATGTTTGGTTTACACTGACAGAATGGAGTCCAGCCCACTTAATATCAAAGTGGGCTGTTAGGGCCCATGATGTAACATGAGTTAGACATCCCTGCTTTACAATGACCCATTCTTTCACAAGCATATATAAAGGCAGGGTGCATAGCTGGCTGCTTGATTTTGCACACCTGTAGAAAATGATGCTGAAAACACCTGAATTTGAACATACTTTTGTCCATATAGCGTATGTAGATAGCAGTGAATGCTGAAATGAAATATGAAGATTCAATATTAAGTTACAGGTGAGCCCTGTTAGCCGAAAGCTCAGGGTTCAGTCCATTTAGTGCACTTTTTTGAGAGGGGATATCCTTAACACAGTCATTTCAGGTACACAGCTTAGGTTATAAGTGCAGAAGCCCAACCTAATTGTTTCCTTTTTCTGTTTTAAATCTTCTGTTTGTGATAGACAGCCAATCAGAATAAAGTAATATAAGAAGAACGAAGCTGAAAGATGAACAGAAGATGAGCTGAAGGTCAAAGGGCTAACAGAAGGTAAATAATGATTATTTTGATTTAAAAACACACACACACACACACACACACACACACACACACACAGAGCAATGTCGAGTCCAGACCAAAGACAAATTCAGAAACATATAAGCCAAGAAATGAAATATGACTAAGACAGAGCAAACCAGGTCAGGTCTCTGCAGTATGTCTTCATTTAAGAGACAGCAGAACATTATTTGAGCTTCATGCTTGACAGAGACGAAGATGAATGAAAAATGAAAAAAGCTAAAATAACCATTCGGAACACCATCCCCCCTGACATTAGCAAAATACCAGCAGGACTCATATGACAGCCATGTAAACAATTTCAGTGACTGACGACGTCAAGTTGTAAACGTCGTACAGAGGTTTAAGTGTCTGTGACTCCCTAAATGCATCAAAACATCACTGCCATTCTTGATAATGCATTCTTCTGAATTGCAGCAAACTGGAAGCACAAGTTACATTTTCTTTATTTTCCATATGGTTCTTAGCTTTCTGTGCTACGACAAATCCCCCAAAGCTACAAAAGAAGGAAGCTTAGGGTGTTAATGACCCTGTGATTCTCCCTGCCTTGTTCAAATTACACGAAAGCTTTCTGGGTACAACAGGACATCCCATGCGGTGACTGTGTGATTCACAAGTCTCAGACAGCTCTTCCTCTTTTTTTTTGTTGAAAAAAATTGCAACAGTTGTGAAAAAAAAAATCGTCAGTAAAGGCAGGGTATATGTGAGTAGTCCTGTGTGATGTAGTCATTTCATTACTTCAGTCTGACAACTATTTCTGGATAAAACAAAAAGAAACCAAAACTGAGCTCTTGGCCAGCTGCTGGGACAATCTAACCAGCAAATAGCTGTTTTAAATCATCAATTAAAAGTATTAATTGGCAGAATTAGTGAGCAAAAGTAGCTAAACTGTTTTGAGGCATTTATTTGGGCAGTTTAGAGAAGAAATGACACTTGGGAGAGACAGTGAATGACAACTAGAGGTGGCCGGGTCAGTCCAATGCTAGTACTGGTGTCAGATTGATAGTAGGAACGATATTTTGTTTCAGTCCTGAAACACTGAATTGTGTTAAATAAATTATTGTTTATAAATGAAAAAATATATACCTCATGCACATGTGCATTAGAAAAATGTCTGAATCTTTTTTGTGTTGACTGTCTGTCACCTCTATTTTATTTGCCCTATGGCACATTTAAACAACGGAAGTTGACCCAAAGAGGCAAGCACATTTACATTCCAGGTCTCCAACAGTTTCAAAAATATAGTAAAAGCTGAGAGGTGTGTTTTGATTGTGTAAAGTAGAAAGAAAAAAAACTAAATAAAATCACAGTGATTTAGTGGTTTTTAAAATGGCTTCAGAATTTGCAAACTAATGATGATTCATCTCAAAAATCATGACACATTGCTCTCGCCGCTAAAAGCTGCCTTTACAGGTTAAAAATATCAGTATTGACAAAATTGGCCCTCTATTTACTTGGTCAGTAGGTAATTTTTTACGGCACTAAATTTGCAGTATTGCACAGCACTAAGGACAGCTAAATGCCTGGGTGAAGACTACGACTACAACCATCAGTAAGGGACATACCTTTATTTTGAAATCCTAAACGTTGCGTTGCGCGTTTGTCGTAATTCCCACTTAGTCAAAGTGATTTAAACAAACTGCTACACTTTGCCACCCTACTTTTAAATATTTTTACCGGACTACACAAGACATCTGCCGTAATTTGCTTGTTTTGAAAATGAGTCGCAAAGAATAGCGCCGTGCGGCAGGGGGCGGGAGAGACCTTCAAAGCTAGGCACGCTGTATTAATTGAGGCTATTCGCTAGTACGCGAATAGCCTCAACTGGTTTATTAACAATCCCTGACTTCCAACGACGGATAGTTGACAGTGGAGGTTTACAACCGCCCTTCTGCAAACGTCACCTCAAGAACTTTTTAACGACGTGATTGGTCAGGTTACAGCACCATTGCCAAATATTTCCCATGACACTTGAAGGCAGCAACCGTGGAATCCTAATTGGAGTCAGATTTTGAGCTCGAGGAGTGGCTTCGACTTGTGCTTCCCGAGACACCAGAGTCATCTTCCTCCCAGATGGACGAGTGAGTAGTAACGCTACTGTAAACAACCCGGTGGAAAACAAAACAAACACTTTGGAAGATTTTTGACTTGACTATTTTCTTTACCGAGCTGGAGCCATGTTTGTGGTGTATTCGCGGACTTCACTTTGAGGTAGGTGAAAGAAACATCTGGGAAGTTTTGGTGTCGTTTGGTCATGGTGGTTAATTTCTAGAAACAGTCGTTTACACATATAAGGTAGCTTTAGTCTCTGTGAGACCTTCATACGTTTGGACTGTCACAATAGCTTCTATAACAAGTGACACCGTCTGCCGTTCAGTCAGACAGGGGGCATGTGAGGGCTTGCTCAGGTTTAACTGACTCATTTCCAGCTTTCTAATACAGAATTTCCTAAACATGACCAAGGCTGTGTCATGAGTTTAGGGAAGAAATGTAGCGTGAGCCAGTACACGGACCAAACAAATGGTAGCTTTAGGTGTTAAATCGTAGCACAAAAAAAACCCCCAACAACAACAAAAATAAGTTTTGTTTTTTAAGTAGTGTATTGCTACAGCTTTGGCTACATGGTGAAACCCACTCAACTAGTTTAACATAAACAGTAATTACAGGGCAGGCAGCAGTTATGATGTTGAAGCTCAGTTTGCTATTTAAATAGGCTGCGACCCATTTTCCCATGTAGGGCTGGGTTTAAGTCTCTAATGATGGTTTCTGGTGAGCTTTCTTCAGGGGAAAAAGAAAGAAAGAAGCTGTTAGCACTTCAGAGAGCATCACTTAATTGGAGAGAGATTGGCTGGGCGTATTTCTATGGAAATTATTTTTGGATGTCACTTTGAGCTCTCTTTTTTTTCTTTTTTCTTTTTCTTTTTTAATGCATGGGTGAGTAAGAGGCTTCCAAAGAGCAGCGGTGGGGTGGTGCTTTCGTTTGTAGTTGTCCACACTTTCTTTGCAAAATGCAGCAAAATTAGGAGGATTTGTTGTGTCAGCTTTTTTTGTATTATGGGAAATTAAAAGCAGTGGGCTGGGGGTTTTTTTTTCTTCTTTTTTTAAGGATGTTTTAAAAAATATTTATCACTGGATCTTCAGCAGAGAGCTGTGGTTAAAGGCTATGGAGCTGCTGCAGGACTGCACATTGCTCTTATAATTCTTCAGAATTATAAAAATTCATATTTAAAGCAGCGTTTGACAAATGAGATCTAGATTTAGGCCAAACTGGGTGGAAAGTGAAAGAAAACTGGACTTATTTGGCTGCTCATTGTGATCAGTTTTGGTTTTACTGTGCCGCACTTCCTCCTGATTGTCATTTACTGTAATGGAACATTGCACATGTATAGTGCTTGATCTTGAATGTTTTCCAGTCAGCTGATTTTTTTTTTTCTTCATTCTACTCTCAAGAAAATCTGATGGCTTTTTTTTCACCCCCTCTTCTTTTAAGCTTTAAAAAGTAAAATCTCAGTTTGACAGGTATTGCTAAAAGTGCGACGCAGAACCGACTTTTAAGTTTGCTCTCGATTGTTGGCAGACGTCATGGTCCCTGCATCGGAAACGACTTTCCCTTTGGGATCCGTGTGCACTGCAACACTGTCAAAACTTTAGAGCGCATGATGATGCTTTCACCCAAAAAAAGAGGGGGAAAAAGGAAAATGGTGCAGTCAGCTGGAGTGCCTTCTCTGAAAACAGTTCAGTCAGTGAATGAGGTCATAGGATAAATGGATCCATTCAGGCCAACAGGGAGGCAAACAAGCCTAGTACAGCTCAGTATGTGCAAAATAGGTCAAAAATCAAGAAAAAGAGCATCAACGGCAGCATGATCAGAAAGACAGGAGGTGTGAAACTAGTAGTTGGATTTCGAGTTTCTGTTTGGACACGGTCTTGGGAACTGGGCATGAGGAACATGAGCACTTTCTCATTGTTTTGAATGTGAAGGGATTTTTCTTGGCATACGATTGACACTGAGTAGGTGAACATCATTTTGAATGCAGTAGCGTGCCCATTGCATTGTGTGCACTGTTCATGACAAATCCCCAGTCATTTTTTAAGCATGAAAATCAAAGAGCATGCCACAGAGCAGTGGTACCCAATGCAAGCTCTTCCCCTTCGAGACAGTGTCTGTGTATTCTGTTTATTTACCACATATTGCAACTTGAGGAGAGATCGCTATTGCTTTGAACAAGTACGTGAACTGACAGCTTCCACAGAACTCCTGGCAGCATGTGCAGCTATGAAAATAATTAAATTATAAAGCTCTGCTGATTCAATTGTCTCCCCATCTGTGTCTCGTCAAACACCCTTGATTGATTGTGTTAGTTTTTGCTTGTGAGTTGGTTTTTGTTTTTTTCTTTACATGTGTGCATGACAGTGAGTGTTTTCTCTTGCACCTCAGCTCTGGTTTCCAGATAAGAGGTGGGACAGAGATGGTGCGACAGCTGAACCCATGCATAGCAGCATGCGGGCGTTCTCCATGAATCTGTTGCATGTATATTTCGTGTCAGTTAGTTCCCAGATTTTTCTTCAAAACAAAAAAAGCTTGGCTCACCTTGAGCCGAGGAGTTGACAGGAATACATAATGTGGTTCAGTCTCTGGCTCCTTATAGGACTGCTTGGCTGACTGTCATGTTTGGCAGCTTTGCTCTGCAATGTGCATACGACAGAGAGCATTTACTCCATGTGCGCCTCAGGTAGGCTTGTGTTTGCGTTTACTTAAACTGTGCCATGCTTTTGTGCCGTTCTCTCTGAATATAAAATCAGAGAGATTAGAAGAACACGACTGAAGAGTAATGGAATAATCCACATTATTTGGCGTGGAGTGATAAGAGCTGAAAATCTGAATGCTGACACGCGTAAGAGCTTCCATACTGAATGGCACAATTACCTCAATTTGAAGTTACAGCTAATTAAATGCTTTACTTTTTTTCCACAATAGTAGTAACAATAATAATACTACTACTAATAATAATTAAGGAAAGAATCACTCACATTTGTATTTATCATTAGTTTATCTGCTAAGTTTGTGTCTGTGTCAGTAACATGAGACCTGATTGGCTAGCTGATGACAGATTCTGGATGGCCCACAGGAGGTCCTCCTGAGCCACGGTGTAAATATTTCATGGCAGGACCGAAATAGTTGTGAGAAAATGAACCTGATTACAAAGCTGTGCTGTCATGTTGTTGACTCTGACTCTCATGTTTAGCTCTGCATGTAACTGATATAGTATATGACATATATTTTGGGAAACGGCGTAGGGTAGAGACATAATTGAGCTGCATGCACAAGCCCAGTCAAACCGGTTTGCTACTGGCATATTTTCCTTTGAATGAATTCCATTCTGTGTGTTCGGCAACAGCTAGCATGCAGGTAAATAAGACAACCTGATAATGGAGATTTTCTTTTACTTTGAAGTCATAGCCATAGATGAGAAGTAGCAGGATAATAATTTATATATTATTATTCCTACATAAGTAACTCATAGCTAATTAGGAGAATTTTACTAATGCATTTTCTTGTCTAATACATTTCTACGTGCACCAACGTTCACCTCTTTGTATAACAATTGACCTGGCGTTTGGTCAGCTGAGGTGGTGGCTTTAAAGTCACATGGCTTGCTCTAGTGGTCGTGGACAAGGATGAGGAAATGTCCACCCCAGGGGTCACTTTGGTCCAGCCTTCTTAATTCAGACAAGTGGATTTCTTCGGATCCGCAACAGCTGAGATACGAGAAGCTTTGGTTAAGGGATTGTGAAGGGGTGTGAATTTATTTTTGGCTTTCTGTACCTAATACATCTCTATGTTGTCCACTGTGGGATTTGCCAAAAGAAATCACAGAGAGTCATTCTAATAAAAGATGTGTCTTATTAAAATGAACACTATTGTCCAGGTAAAACATTTTTATATGTTAATAGTAGAATGTGTGTACATCCAGACTGCATGCTGCAGAATGATTATTTCATGCGGAGTCAAGCAAATAGCCTTAGGGTTCACTAGAGCCACTTAAAGTGACTATAATTACCTCGCAGGTCTGGCCTAATTGGAAGTGACACATACCATCAGGTGGATTAGATGTGCAGGTTACCAATGGCTAAGTGAGAAATATAACAATCATTTGAACATGCCAGCCTCGCGGACTGCTCTAACTTAAATCATATCAGCTCTGTAACAGCCTGCTGTTAATCCGTCTTCACCTAAACAAAAGGTCTCCCAGCCTTTCACCTGGCCATCGAGGTCGACGTGAACGCTGAGAGGATTAAGTCCTTTGTTTTGCTGCTACGAGTTAGCGGGGCGCACGCAGGGAAGGCGGCCTATCCGTGGGGGTTTTCTTTATTTCTTTGAAATTGAGACACCGTAGCTGTGTGCGTTATGTGTATGCACGCGAAGGTAGAGAAGATAAAGGGTGCAGTGCTGAACGAGCTGGGTTTGCTCCTGAGAGTCATTGAGAAGCTTGAAATGTCTGTCGTGTCAACTTGTCTCGAGTGCATCAGAAGGGGAAGAGGCGACAGGTATGTGAGCCAGGGTATTGGATTGTCACTTGTCTTTGACCGGGAGCAACAAAATGTCCAGTTACATGTCAGAAAGCATGTTAATATACAGGAAACACTGTGGTACTCTGAGGTCCTACATTGTACACATACGTCTCAACAGCTTACAGTTAGTGTTTTTGTGGAATTTAAAGTCTTCAACATATTGTAAACAATAAAGACATCCTTTTTTTTTTTTTAATGCATTAGTGCTTTAGTAAGAAAAGGTTTAGTTTATTTACATTACTTTTAACCTTTTGAAAGAACATCTCTGCTCTCTAGCTGAGATTAAATACTTCTATTCTTGTAACCAAAGTGTGCTCAAGTAGCCATGGAACATTCAGAAGAGGAAATCTCTAAGTTTAGAAAGTAAATGCAGCACATCACAGATGAAGATATATTAGTTTGTTTGTTTATTTATTTATTTTAATGAATCCTATGAAACCACATTTAGCCATTCATAAATTACTTGTTAATTCCTGAATGGAGCAACCTAACAAACCAAATAGTATTGCAGACAACACAGCAGAATGTGGTTTCATTTCCTCAGAGGGCTGAGGGGGTTGAGGGGGCGGGGGATAACTGGTATGGTCTCTTTGGGGGATGGGGTCACAAGCGTGCAAGGGTAATTATAAACCTGTGATTGTTCTGATTAAAAAGAAATGCCTGCATGTGTGTGCTTTTCCTGTGGCAGACACACAAATTTTAACCCAGTTCATGAAAGTAAACCGCTTTGTTTTAATGCAGAGCAATATTGCTGTTCCTCCAAATTTAGTATCAATCAACAAGTCAAGTCATGTTAATGCTGTAGTTGTGAAACTGTTGCAGCCGTGCATGACTGGATTTGTTTTACAAATTTATTGTGCATTTGCTCATGACAGATTTTTTTTTTCCCCTCTCGGTTTTGTTTCATTGACAGTTTTGAAGCTGAAAAAAGTAAAAGATGATTGAGAGTGCAAAAATGTTAGACCTTATTAGTTTAGCTAATGTCATGGTTAAATGTAAAGTACACGTTGTCATTTCAGGGTAAATGTGGCAGTTTAGGAGTTGGACAGGAAATGCTTGGTCCTATTTTGGAATTATAGTTGTTGGGTCTGGTTTCACAGACTGGAGGGTTTTTTTTGTTTTGTTTTGTTTTTCCTGCTTCTCATTTGGAGTTTCTCTTTCTTGTGTTGTGTGGTCATTCGACTGTTAAAAAGGGATCTCCACAGTGAGCCAGTGAGATGAGTTCATGTGTTAGTTGAGTGATCTAACCTCCAGGTTATTTGGCCCCGTTTCAAAACACAGATCTCTCCGCGGTGGCACTTTAGCTTATTTCTTTGTAGTAAAGGACATTCGTGCAATTTAAAAAGTGGTTGTTTCAGATTTTGCTTGAACAATTTGTCAATTTGTTGTTAAGTCACTTCAGAAAGGTTTTTGCTAAATGTGATCTGTTGAATAATTCAAACAACCAAAATGGAATTTTTGCCATCTTTTTTTTTTTTCCCCTCGCTGGCAGCAGATTCTCTTAAATGATAATTTTCTGCTCTTTTACATCATTTTTGAGTAGATGAATATTTTTTTCTAATATGCTAGGAAATTGATTTGTTAATCAAAACCTAGTCAAGAGTAATCCGTTTTACCGGTAGTAATTTGGAAGAAAAAAAAATCAGTACCGTACATTTGAATGGATGAGTGTGTCCACACTTATGTTCGGGACTGTGGACGTGACAGAGTATTGAGTTGTAGTTTTGTGGCTCAGCATGAGTAAGGGGGAAGGGGAGAATTATAACTGGTTTGTCATCCTTCTGATTTAGTAAGGTATTTCAGCCTTGTGATTAAACACACTGTGATTTCTCGCCTGGTCCCGCCTCCCTGCAGGATGGAGTCATCATGTCTGGACCTGGCTCTGGAAGGTGAGCGGCTCTGTAAGACCGGGGACTACCGAGCGGGTGTGTCCTTCTTTGAGTCTGCCATCCAGGTTGGAACAGAGGACCTCCAGATCCTCAGTGCCATCTACAGCCAGCTGGGAAATGCCTACTTTCACCTTCAAGAGTATAATAAAGCTCTGGAATACCATCGGCATGACCTCACACTCACCAGGTGAACATTTTTAAAATATGGTTGTTAAACAAATCAACCTAATCTCTTCATTTTTAAGTCTTTTGAGTTGATTGTACAACTGTTTTGACCTTGGTCAGCCTACACACACACACGCGCACACACGTATAGTCTAACAATACATTCAGGATTAAGTGCTACAACTTTTTTTTTTTTTTTTAAATCACTATATCTCCCCTCCTTGATTAAACTGCTAAACTAGACTCCAGTGTATTACTGCTTGCAGCTGCAAATTACTTTCTTGCCTCTTGTGTTTTCTATCTAATACACATAAGGAATACACTGATATTCCAATCTAATTATTTCCTAATGCTTATTTTTTTTTATTTATTTATTTTAAATCTTCATTACAATCCCAGAACAATTGGAGATGAAGTTGGAGAGGCCAAAGCCAGTGGTAACCTTGGAAACACATTAAAGCTTTTAGGACGGTATGATGAAGCAGTGGTTTGCTGCCAAAGACATTTGGAAATCACGAGAGCCATATATGATAAGGTGGGTAATGTTTTATTTATTATTTCAACACAGGCGGAGCATCCCCCAGCTGTTTTTTATTTCAGCAACATAAGATTAAATTATTTTCACTGTTTTGTCATTTAGTCTGTGACTAAATTGCTCATATACTGTGATTACCATAAATGGATCCAAATTTGTTACAACTGTACCACGTAACGTGCTGTGGAGCCACAGAACACTTCGCGCACACGTGACGACTGCATTGACTCGGTGTACCAGCATCTAGAATAGTTCTGCAGGCTGCATGCAAGCACCAAAGTCTGGTGTCTGTGTATTTTAAGTATGTAATTACAGCGCCGGTCACTCTGGTTTCCGTCTGTGAAAATCTGTTGTGCGTGTTGTAGGTCGGGCAGGCTCGAGCGCTGTATAATTTCGGAAACGTTTACCACGCCAAGGGCAAGAGCATCTGCTGGAGCGGAGCAGAGCCAGGAGAGTTTTCAGAGGAGGCAAGGATAGCCCTGAGGAAAGCTGCGCAGTACTACGAGTGAGTTGGCATCACTGTTTACCTCTAAGCATTGATTTTGCTTTGTTTACTGCAAAGGTCCCAATGAGATATGACTAAGACGCTGAACTGTGCCACGGTTGGAAGTTGCTTAAAAAATGAGCTTGCCAGAATGGATTAGATATAGAGCTTAAGACAGCTCTGAGGTGCTAGGGTGGTGTATGGTTTTTTGTAATAAAGTTGTTTAATAATCATTTCCATTGCCTCACATTTCACTGACTAACATCAATGTCTTTGCATCAGTGGCAGGCGATATTTATATAACTGAACAGTTTGGAGTGGCATTGAAACTGTTGTGTCCCATGCAGCTCTAATCAAAATTGTCATTTTTGATTGTTTGCTATTATTTCATTATGCAATGACCACCATGCACATGTAGACAAAGACGATTTGTAGAAAAAATGGTATGTAATCTTCCACTGATCCATTCAAATGATTTAAAAAAAAAAAAAAAAAAAAAAAAAAACACACACACACAAAAAATAAACTGTTGCTAAAGTTACTTAAGTTGTTGGGTGGTTGTGCTATCAAGATGTAGGTCATAAGATGGTCCATCAAGAGTTTTTTTTTTTTTGTTTGTTTTTTTTTTGTTTTTTTTTAAAGTAGCAGACAAGCTCCGATTGGCATTAAACCCAAGTCGAAGCAAATCTTCGTCTGGCTGTCCAGTGGCCGGCGCAGACTGATCAGTTTCTTGTTGACGACTAGAAAAACAAAAGGAAAAGTGTCTTTTTGTCAAATCTCAGTCAGTCATCACAGAATCACCCAGGAAACCTAAGACAACAGCCATGTGTTTCTGCCACAGTTTTCAATTATAAGTGAGCATTTTCTTGTTATTGTGAACAAAGAGCAAACCTGCACCTGGTGACGGAGCTAGGCGATCGAGCGGCCCAGGGTCGTACCTACGGGAACCTTGGAAACACTTACTATCTGCTAGGAGACTTTGAAAACGCAGTAGCTGCACATGAAAAGGTAGGTGCCGAAGTACTCACAACGCTCTTTGATGCTTGTTTAGGAGCTTGGCCAGTATTGTTATGATGCTTAACTCATTCTTTAATAAGATAAGAGTAACATGCACCCTTTTTATTCGATAGCGCCTTCTCATTGCTAAGGAGTTTGGGGATAGGTCTGCTGAGAGGAGGGCCCACTGCAACCTTGGCAATGCACACATATTCCTCAAACAGTTTGACGTGGCGGCCGGTCATTACAAGTGAGGCTCATCATCTTTCTCACTTCATTTGTGGCATGACAGAAAAAAAAGAATGCTGAAAGCGCACTTTTTACTTTTAGGGCTTCTCTTTGTTCTCCTCTTTGTACCATAAATGCTACATTAAAACCTTTTACACATGAACAGACAGCTATAAATGAGTTAGGTTTAAACTGATTCTTGTTCTCTAAGTGATTTACACTGGAGGATGAGTTCATCCCAGCAGCTTAGGAGGAGTTTTTTTGGCTGCACTTCCTCTCTAGTTTTTATGAGCAGCATAGTATTTTTTAATGACTTACTTACAGGAACACTGTCAAATGTTGTAACTTGTCAGTCTGTCATTCCAGCACTTCCTTGACATGGATGTCCTTGGAAAATGAGAACAAAGAGAACAGAAAAGAGCAGATAACAATCATTGTCCTGCACCCGCCCTAGACATTCTTTGACCTTCCTCCTCTTCTCTTTCACCCTCAGGAGGACTTTGCAGCTGGCCAGGGTTTTGAAGGACAGGGCTGTGGAGGCTCAGGCCTGTTACAGTCTGGGAAACACCTACACGCTACTGCAGGACTATGAGAGAGCTATCGATTACCACCTCAAACATCTGGTCATTGCTCAGGATCTTAGCGACCGGTATACCACTGAAAGCCTTTTGTTGTTGTCAGCTTTGCTGCCAAACTGTCCTCAGAAGTGTAATCAGATTGTGCACTTAACATGTGGGTGGCCGCTGTGGTGTTAAAACAAACATCCAAAAGGAAAAAAGTCCCAAGGAGCAGCATTTACAGTCATTTCATGTTGTAATTGGTTAAGTGTTTATAGATGAGCTTTATATAAAGGCTCTGCAGAATATTTGGGAACAATGGTTATTTTATAATGTGCAAATGTTGTGTTGTTTTTTTTTGTTCTTTTTTTTGAGGGGGGTTGATTTTCTTTTTAGCCTTGTAAAAAGATGTAAAAGGGTTTAAAATAGGCGGTGCTGAGTAAATCTTGTAGAATGTTTTTTGGGGTTTTTTTTTAAACTAGCTGTCATTAATATGTATAGATTTTAGCAAATTGTGCGTGGAAATGTTAAATACCCACTATTGTTGTGAAATACACATGAGCTAATTTTAGTCTCAGCTGTTGTAATTGCAGTGTGTGATAATTTGATGTATGACTACCCGTTATTGCATAATTTCACATGAAGTTACTCAGACTGTTCTGTCTTGCTGCAGCGTCGGTGAAGGAAGAGCTTACTGGAGTCTAGGAAATGCCCACACAGCCCTGGGGAATCATGAGCAAGCCATGCAGTTTGCTGAGAAACATCTAGAAATTGCCAAAGAGGTGACTGTTTACAGTTTTCCTGCTCTTTTAGGAGTTTTATCGGGCCACACCTCCATCTGCTGGTTGAGTAGGGAACAACAGGAAATAATTGCATATGTATTTGTAAAGCCAGATGTAGAAATAGAAATATATCGTATGCTCACAGTAAACTGTAATGTTGTCATTGGTGCAGACCGGAGATAAAAGTAGCGAGGCCACCGCCAGGATGAACTTGTCAGACCTACGGTTGGCTGTAGGCCTCAAGTCCAACCCAAACTTTCATCCCTTCCTCTTCGGCAACACCAATGCAAATAGCTCTGCTCTGACAGGATGCTACCAGGGTTACCCCAGCATACCAGGTAAATCTGGACTTTGTTAACCAGTTCATTTTTACACTTCTGCATGTGTGTAAATGTGCATGAACAAGAGTCGAGTCCTCTTTAACACCAAACCCATGCTGCTAAGATTTAGAAATCCATTTGCTTGTGTCCTGTAGCTTTATGCTGTGATGCTTCACTGAATCATTGTTTTTCCAGAAATGTGGCCACACTGGCTAATTTTTTTTTAATTTTTGTTTCAGGGACCAAGTATGCATCCTTGAACAGAAGTAAAGAAGAGAACTTGGATTACAGTCCAATTTCCCCCAAAAGTCAAAGGGGAGATTTGCCAGCACACCCGGTACGTAAAACTAACTGTGCTCAGTCTTATTTCAAAACTGGCCATAACAAATGAAATGGTCCAAACTCCTGAGCTTTAAATTAGGCTAGCCAAATTTTTAGTTTTATTAGTTTTACTATATTCACTATTTTTAGGAGACAAAGTGGAACAGAGTAACAAAAAACAGCTGTTCTGACAATGAAAACACATTAAATACAAAAAAAAAAGAGTTAATTTTACATGAAAAATGGTCTGCAAAGAATGGTACTTTCTGCTCTGTTCACCCAGCCTGTGCTAGGTAAAAAAAAAAAAAAAAAAAAAAAGACTGATCTTGTAATTCTGTCAGTAAGAAAGTCGTATGTTCTGTGTGTTTTTATATATACAGGACTGGGGGGAAGATGCGTTCTCTGGGTCTTCAAAAAACAACTCAGTCAAGGCTTCCAGTAAGCTTTTCCCCTTCCCCTGGACAAAAAGCAAAAGGCAGAAGGATGACAAATCCTCTCTGGAAGACCAGCACAAAACCTGCACCAAGGACACGGAGCCTGAGCTGGAAGCACCAGTGCCTCAGAAGGTATGTGTAAGTTAAAGCAGGCAGAAAGACGTAACCCACTCAAAACATTTTTGGAATCCTCGCTGAGCTTCTGGTCAGTGATGATTCAGCCTAAAAGTTCAAAGTGAGCATGTAGCCTGTGACACAACCTCACGCAGATGCCTTCCCACAAAAGTGTTAATGCTGTGGGAGGAAGTTTCTGTGTAGCAGCATGGAGTCATAGTTTCTGTCTTATGTTCATTGTTGTTTTTCTTCCTACTGCTTCCAAGTACTTAAAGGGAAACGGTTTGTCTGTACAATACAGAGTCTGTTAAAATACAGGCCGTTTCAGATTTAAGTGAATTTGTAGCAAAATGTAACACTTGTAGTAATAAACTGTAAACTAGTGAATCTAAGCTTTTGTCCTCTGTGCCTGCAGCTGTCTTGGAGTATGTTGATATCATAAGACAAGAAAAATTGCTACACAAAAAAGGGGCTTTCTTTGTAAAAATCATCCACTCTGCTGCTAGTACAATTATCCCAAGTTGTGATTGGTCAGATGCTGCTAGCAGCACTCTGGGAAACCCTGGGCTAAGTTGCTGAGTTCATAACCAGTTATATGTAACTGCTTATCCTGATTCAAAGATATCCTATGTATGTTGAACTCTCTTTGTAGTACAGGACCCTCACCAGATGAAATTAGATGTGCCACCTCAGAGAATCTGTTGTATATTCAACTGCATCGCAGTTGGTGTAACAAACTGTGTGCACCAGATGAAGAAAGGCTGTGTTAACAAAGGGAGCCGAAAACCACTCAGGATACTTATCTTATTGTATTCATAGCTGTTTATAGTATATTGATGCATAAGTATCAGTAAACATCTACTCCACTCTCTGCCAGAGTGTAAAGGTTCATCTCTTGTCACACTTGCCTTTTAGTCAGTTTTGCCTCTAAAATGTTGGAAAATAGAGAAAGTGTTCATCAAAATTTCCCAGAACACAAATGGCATCTTTATTAAAATGATTTAATTTTCTGTCAAAGGTCAAATTAACTAATTGTTTTAGCTTTACTGTTTTGTTTGTTTGAGTACCTCCGTTATCTGCAGCGTTTTCTGTTGTTATTAAACCTGCTTCATTATTTATTTATAGATTTTTAATGTTTTTGTAGCCAGAAACACGGGACACTATCGGCGAGGACAGCTTTTTCGACGTCCTTTCTCGTTTCCAGGGCAACAGAATGGACGAGCAAAGGTGTACCCTGGATGGCAACAGCCATCTCCCTGCCCATCCCTCTCCCTCCTCCGTCCCACCTGTAGCTGAAAAGAAATGTGAGTCAGTCTTGTGTCCTTACTGATGTTCACGCCATATCTAAAAAGGTGCCAGGTAATATACGAGTGAACTACAGAGAAGGCACTCCCAGTGTTGGCGTATTGTGGTGTGAATGTCACAGAATTATCCTTTTACATGTTGAATGTTGCTTTTCCTCATGGCAGAGATGACCTTAAGTGATTCTCCACCCAAAAAGCTATATTTGTGGTTTTATCCTTCAGTGAGCACAGTGGCGTTTATGAGCCTTTTTGTTATCATTGCACTCATCTGTAACGGCCATGAGTCCCAGCTTATCACACCCGACAGTCTCTATGAAGGGCAAATTCTTTTCAGCCAGCTTTCAAACCTCCGAGGAATATTTGAAGCGGCACACTTCATTTGGGTGGAGGATTGCTTTAAGATACTGCCCTCTTTTGACGTGTACAAAGTCAAGAGTAAATGTTGGGTTGAGTAGCTAATTGCCCAACTAACAGTTAACTCACTTCCATTGGTTACTCACACACATAATAATTATGTCTGTTTGTAGCTGTTTCAGAGCGCGAACGACTATACCAGGATCCTGGTCATTTCCTGGAGCTGCTGGCCAGCTCCCAAGCCCGCCGTCTGGACGACCAACGGGTCAGCATGACCCCTTTTCCTGGCTTACGTGTCAACACCTCCAACCAGCCTTGTACACCCTCCACCTCCAACACAGATCAAGTCCAGTCACAAGGTAAAGAATGCAAGGAAAAGCCCACTTTTATCCTTTCATTACTCCCCATAATATCACGTAAAGGGTTTCTGGTTTTCTTCCTAGTCCCAGTCCCCACTGCAAATACTACTCGCACACCCTCCCTGTACGGTCGTCTCGAGGCCAGTTC
This sequence comes from Rhamphochromis sp. 'chilingali', assembly GCF_963969265.1. Taxonomy (NCBI): domain Eukaryota; kingdom Metazoa; phylum Chordata; class Actinopteri; order Cichliformes; family Cichlidae; genus Rhamphochromis; species Rhamphochromis sp. 'chilingali'. The sequence goes on from NC_137934.1 coordinate 33,963,739, forward strand.
TGAGCAGCCCGAGGGGGATGATGTCTTCTTCGACATGTTAGTCAAATGCCAGGTAAAGAAAATTCATTGCATCACGTCCTGCCTTGTACATGCCCTTAAAGTTTTCCATGTGATAACACTTAGATTCTGGGTCTATGAATTTAGGTCCCAGGAAGTAGCTTTGATAATTTGAACATGGTTGGATAATTCAGGATTATTTATACTAAACAAGAGACTGCTGTACACCGTCTTCTCATGCTGACTGTGCTCCAGGTTAAACAAGGCATTGCCATTTCATTGAAAGTGCAGGGCAGTCCTTCTTAATTGGCACCATATTACCCAGTTCATTCCACGAAATATCCAAGACAAAAAGGGACTCATGTATGTACTTTTCAACCAAGTTGGGTATTTGAAAAGTGAGTTAATGTCTAGGTGTGATAGGCAGTGTAATGCAGTCAAGTGAGAATTTTCATGGGCTATGGCGTGGCAGGCCTCCCAGCCAAAACAATCTACTGGACCTCAGAATAGAAAATATTAGGCCACTCATTTCTAATTTTTATCAGTTTCCATGCTGCACCACTACCCTGGAAATGAGTTTCCTCACTTACCAGTTTCTGCTTTATGCCTAATAAAGTATAATCAGGGGTTAATCAATTCTGATACGTGCAAAGCATCACTAAACACTTCAGTTGGTATAATTTAACTCTCGATTGTGTTTTAGGGTTCCAGACTGAATGACCAGAGGTGTGCTGCTCCACCACCTACAACTAAAGCATCGACTGTTCCTGATGAGGATTTTTTCAGTCTCATCCTGCGTTCCCAATCCAACAGGATGGAGGAGCAACGGGTTCCACCTCCCTCTGGAGTAAACCAGTCCAAACTAGGCTGACGCTGACCAGCGGGTTTTTTTTTTTTTTCATATTAAATGAAGTAACAAGCTCTGGCGTTTTGCTTTTGGGTTTGTTTGTTTTTTTTGGTTTTTTTTTTTTTACATTTAAGGAGAGTTTGTAACCTGTAGGAATTCCTGCCTTTTTGGACTGCCCTGACTGATTTCCTGTGCGATCAGGAAGAATACAAAGCAATCCTGCGAGGAAGTCAAGCTCTCAAAACTGGCATCGTGACTTAAAAATCATGTGAAATTTATGATTACAAGACTTGGGAATTTATTTTATTGAAAGGTCACAACTTTTTTTCTTTTTTCTTTTTTTTTAAATATTGGTGATGTCACTGGTTGGCTGCTTATATAAGAGACCTCTCTACCAGTGATGTCTGTTTACTCTGGAAGTTTGCATAAAGTCACTCCTGCAAACAGATGGTTGTAGTGGTCACTGGTGGCTGGATTATGTATTCCAAAATCATAAGCCAAAAAGAAAATAATGGATTTTGGCTTCGGTTTCAAGGCTTCAAGTTGGATGGCATATTCGATGAAAGGAAGATGCATTAAAGCAGCGTGGAGTGTGTGTGGTCTGTTTACAACTTCATTAAATGCAAGAATGGAACATCTTTGTTTGAATTGATCTCTGACCTCTCCAGCAGTAATTTGTCAAAGGAGCTCAACTCTTCTCTTGGTAAATAATCCACTGCTACAGCACCGTGGAGCCATATACAATATCTGCTTGCGGATATTGCTTTTAAAGACACAAAAGACTTAATTATTTTACTGTGCTGACAGATGTATGGGTTGTCTTATTACCGTGAAATGAAATGGGATTTTTTTTTTTTTTTGAATTGTAACAAGATTTTACAGAGGATTAACTAATGTGAAGGGTAAAATGCTACAATATTAGCTTTTATACTAATACCTTCTCCTGATGATGGGGAAATAAAATCATTTAATACACATTTCAACTTATTCATTGAACCTTGATTTATTACCTAGAATTTGCAACTTCCAGTATGACGTGCTTGATTTAAAAACAACATTTTCATACAGTGTTCATATGAAACTAGGAGAAGTGCATCACAGTGCTTCACTTCTAACCAGATGGGTTCAGTCAGGTTAAAAAAATCCCTGTAGCTGACTATAACAGGATAAAGTGCACATTAATTATAATTTTTAATGCGTTTCCACAATGAAATCATGTCACGCCTCTGAAGTCAGCCTCTCTTGAGTTCGATACTTCCTGCATCTGAAAGGAAGGTGGGGGGAGAGTCTCTGTTACAAAAATATGACCAATTTTCACTTGCACCTCAAGTTTAATTACCAACAGACATCTCTAGTAAGCGGTGCAATATCAACTAAAGAGCAAAGAAGTGCTGTAGAGCAGAAGTCTAGATTTACCTGTTGTTGAAGCAGTTTAGGAAACAGCTATTGTTCTTGTCAAGTCTGTATGCCCCAGAGTTTGGCAGGTCTTTACATTCTGACAAGAATCTCTGCAGCTCTGATGTTGGGGTTCCACTCTGCTGCTGTTGCTAAATGATGCAAGTCGGAGAGTGACAGTAGATACAGAGTGCATGCTTGTTAAGCGTTTCAGACACCATTTCAACTATTAAGGCTTTCTCAGAAACCTTTTGTTAGACCTGCGCTTAAAACTTTCTTCTGCAGCATTCAAAGCAGAATGTGCATTTAAAAAACACAAAAACCAATGACAGAGTTAGTAGAAAGGTAGCAATACCTTGATGGTGTCATAGGTGTCAGTGATGAGTGTGATGAAAAGGCTGAGGATCATGTAGATAAAGAGTGACACGAAGGTGTAGAGGTAGACCCTGCTGAACATCCACACCAGGCTGTTCTTCTGCTGCATGTTCTTAAAAGTGGGAAACATGTCGTCTCCATTGATCAGCGAGAACAGACACTCTGACACAGTGTTCAACGTCCGGAACTGCAAAGACATTTACAGAGCACCACGTTAATTTTTTTTCCCCACTGCATTGATTTTAAAAAAGTTAATTTGGCCTCAGTAAAGTAAAGCAGGCCTTTTTTGTGTTAAGTACAATGCTTGTTACCTTCTCATGATACGGGCCTAGGACAATCCAGCCACAAAAACAGTAACTCAGGTAAATGATTCCCGCGCAGCAGATGAAACGAATAACATTTGGGAAAGCTGCCCGGAGTGTCAGGATGAGGATCTGGAAATGAACACATGGTAATGCATCTAAAAAACACATGTGCAAAAGTGTGTGAATCATTCTCTCTTCGAGAATATCTTCAGGTTTACTGGGTCTAGTTTTCCCACAACTGGCCATTCAGAGACCTTAAAGTATTCTGAGGTCCTATTAAGCTTTAGTCTTTCACACACTGCCGTTATGCACAAAGACAATAAGAAAAGCTGCATCTTCTTTTCAGACCTATGAACAAATATTTCTAATTATTTAACCCTTTCTAATGAATAAAAAAGGATTTTATACATGTTTAATCATGTCTAGAGATCTATTAAAACAAAAAATCTACTACTGTGTGACAGATTTACATTATACTTCTTGAAGTATCCCATATAACGGATCACCCCCATCCAGACAAACATGGTGCCTGTGCCAAGGAAGATGCTGCACACATCATAGCTGGTGAGCACCTGGAAGGAAAAAAAACATGAATGATGAACTCAAAAAAATACTTGTAGTATCAAACAGAAAATAATAACGGCTAGCACAATTGAAATGACGAACTTACTAAAATGTTATTACCTTTGTTTGGATCGCTATCTTGAGAAGGGAACCAATGATAGTCAGTGTGTCGCTGACGATAATAAGGATATACCAGCTGTTCACAAACTCTAACTTGTCAGACCACGACAGCTCTTTGCTGAAGTGTTTCCTGCAGTAACGGCTGTACTCCTGTTTAAAAGAAGAAACGTGGGTTGTAATTTGAATCACTAAAGAGAATTAATCACTACAGGTTTTTGTTTGTGATCTAAACGCAAGCACGTAAAAAACTAATAACCAGAATAATGAAGATCAGATGATATTAGAACTGGATATTATTAGTTCTGAGAATGAGATATTATGATAACATATGTAGGGAGAATTTGAAGGAAATGAACAGGTGACACAGAAAGGTGGACACAATGTTCCCTTTGATTCGTAGTTTTGGTACTGAAGAGTGGTGAGAAAAGTGTTTATGCAGGACATTATCAAGTCAAAGTTGAGCTGAACTTCGGCCATAAGAAAATTTCATCTTCATCTTTATCATTTTCTTCAAGTCAAGCTCAGCTGTAATCCCAGCAATTCAGCTGATCTCAGTTCCAGCCCACATCAACTGATATAGCACATTTCTACAAATCCAACTGGCTATGAAATACAGAGACTGCTTGTTACAGTCAGTTGGATTAAGTGGAATTTCTGGTACAGTGGGGGTAGTGCGTTCACAGTCTAGGGATGTCCTGGCTACCTGCAGAGAGCTCTGTTATCGATGGAGGTACAGAGTATGTGGTACAACTGGTCTGTGAGCTGCTTTTGCCTGTGCTGTTGTTGGTCCGTCAGTCAGCCGTGGAAAAGAGCAAATTTTCCGCGACCTGAAGTGTTAGAACAATGAAAAGTGGCCACTGCGTGATAAACGCATGTACCATCTGCTTAAAGCACAGGTGGGATTTTGGCGGAGTGCATGCACGATGGGTGAAAACCCCTCTCTGCTCCATGTCTGAACAGAAATGTGCATGCAGACAGACACATTTGCGGGGACTGTAAATTCTGCTTTAACCTGTACACAGCTCGTGTGCATGTGCAACCTGCTTTGCACCCACCTCTTATATCCTACCTCCCCCCTTTTCATCTTGCATCTGACTTAATGTCGTATCCATTTTCCCTGATGACTGCTCTGCTCTGTTCTGGAGCTTTCTTTCCACTGCTCTCCTTGTCTCTGTCTTTCTGTGTCTGCTCACTGGAGGGTGGAGAGGTTGCAGAATACAGCTAGCTACTAGCTAGATACTCATTTTCCTGCCACAATAGTCATAAAGCTATATAAAAAAAAACTAAAAAGAAATACTTTTTAAGTATAGACAAGTGTTACTCATCTAACCCAAAGTAAAAACTGACAACGGCAAGCTCTTATCTGCCGTTATACTACAGAATAATTGTTTTTTTAGTAAAAGCTGCACTAGGCTGAAAAAAAAAATCCTGCAGTTGTCCCCTCTCTGTCCTAAGCCCCTCCTACCAGCTGAGCTCAGGCAGAAGCAAATACTTTGTATGAGCTAAGATAAGTCTGATTTGACTTCAGCAAGGATTAAAATCCCACTCACCCAGACACAAGTCCTCTGCTTAACCCACCCAACTGCTTAAGCTGCCACATCCAACTTCCTCTATAGACTTTCAGGACCCTAATCTGCTCTCTGATTGGCCAATATTACTCCCACTTCACTTCACTAGATCCCTTCACTTGAATTACAATATCTTTTTTTTCCAATGATGCCAAAAACATGTTGCCGAGCCTAGTCAGATGTAGAATCAGCTGTGAGCGTTCTCTTGCACTTGTGTACACAAAAATGTATCAGACAATCACAGCCTGTTTTAGGTCTGAGCAAAAGCAACCGCTTTGTTTTACTCACGAGCTGCAGCTGAATCCCAGTGATCACCGAGCGCGTGCACAGGGCGAAGGAGATGATGCACATTATAATGATGAGGCAGTCAAACAGCACAGTCAGGTATATGCTTCTACCATCTGAAAGAGGACAGGAATTCAAAATTTTCATCAAAATTAAAAAAAGAAAATCTCCAACCAGATGATTTGTACAAACTAGAATCTGCTCATCTAACTTACATGCTCCAGTTACTTTCCATTGCCTGCATTCATTGATGTCTACTTCGTTTTCCAAATCAACCTTTATCTGGCCACTGTGAGCTTGGTTGTTGAAAGTGATCTGTTAACCAAACAGTCGTATTTGGAGAAGAGGAAAGAGTAAGCACTCCAGTCTTAAAGCCACACTTGATAGCCAAGCATTTATCTGCCTGGCCTCAAAGATAACATTCATTATATAAACAGCAACTGCTGTGTAACTAAACTGCTCTAATTTGTTTACCCGAATGAACTTCAGAAATAAAGACTCTCTATACTTTGTTTAGGTACAGAGTCACAAGTAGTAACTGTCACGGTGAAGGGTTAGCGTTAGTGATACAACACATCAGATACATCGTATAACTGCTAGTAAGAGTCAAAGTCTGACGTGATCCACTCATGCTCACGGAGCCACGAAGACAAGTCAAATGACATACGATAAGAGTGAAGTCGTAGCAATCTGGCAGCTCTCGATGTCTCACTGTCTGCAAATTTATTGCCTTGAGAACAAATGTAATCTTGACAGATATTAACCTGGAAGACAGAGCAGGCACATGAGCTGACAGGAGGATTTAAATGCATATACAGCAACAACAGCGAGGGAACAAAGTCAAAGAAAACATCGAATGTTTTTTCCGTACCTTATGAAATCCAATTTAAAATGTGGAAGCGCTTCGTGTACTGGCTGGGGATAAACTCTGAGGCACTCTAGTAGAGACAGGCCACAACACAGACAGAAATTAACAAAATAAACCCATTAGACCTAATTGGATTTTTTTATTTTTATATCTGATTCCATTGTCTATAAATTAAACAAAGTCAAATGTGTTTTCCTTTTTATGCTGTTCAAAGCTTCCACTGTTTATTTCTCAAAACCACCTTCATGACTTTGTGTCCTGGAGCTTTTCCAGCGGTGCTGAAGGAGTTACCAAAAGTGCTGAGCACTTGTTGGCTGCCTTTCCTTCACTTCACGGTCCAACTCATTCCAATCCCAAACATCAGTTAGGTTTGGATTTCAGTGAAGGCCAAAGGTATTGATGCAGCCCTCAATCATGGCGCCAATCGGTCAAACACTCATTACAGAGCCTGGAGGCATGCTTTTGCTGACTGAAAACAACTGATGTTTCCACTATACACTGTACTGGGGAAATACTTCAGGAGGCTGAGGTAGTCAAAGTGTTACCTTGAAAACAAAATAAGCCACCAGCAGCTCCTTGATAAATTATCCTCCATACATTTTACCTGACCTAATGCCCATTTACTGTGCTTCTTGGACAGATAACATCTCCTGTTATTAGTCTTTCTCAGAGGTTTCTTTGGAGCAATTTGCAATTTGTGCAGGCTTCATCAACTAATCTGAGGTGCTGTTAAGTGATGAGATTACTTTAAAGGTGCAGTGTGTAAAATCTCACCACTAGATGTCAGTAGACTGCAGATTACAGTCAACTGAATTCTGTGTTCTTACTACTTCCAATTCCAGTGCATAATCCATGCTACAGTGGCAGCTGTAGGATAAGTGACTCTGGCTGCCATTCCTCTGTAGTGAGTGTAGTCGTTTAGTCCACTGTTTATCTTAGCTGTCAATATGTGTCAGTTATATATTTACTCTGGAAGAGGCTTTAGTTAGTTAGTTTTCTATAAGGCAAACCCAAACATCACCACGTGACTACTTCATGAAGCTGGTTAGGTTAAAATGAAGGCACTGTTGTGCAAAGTTTATCATTTTTGCTAACAGTGTCAACATCATTCTTTGTAGTTTCAGCACCTTATTTTTTCTACACTTTAGATAATTAGATATATAAATAGATATAATTTTATATTATTACAAATTGCAAAAATCTTTGAGTCCTTGTTTGAGTCACAGTGTCCAATCTTTCAGTTGGCTTATGTGTAAATCAGTGTATTTTAGCAATACTGTTATGAGTCTTTCCTGTAAATATTAATCATGCTTACCAGTGTCCACATGAGCATCAATTTCAAAGGTCTCATTTGAAGGGTAGATGGTCCCGTTCCTGTAGAACTCCTGACACAGTAACAGCGGGGTGTAGACACTGTGCTTTTCCTCATATTCATGATTGCTTAATGTGATGTTGTGCAGAAGCCGATACTGAAAATGAACAGTAGAAAAAGGTAGTTGACATTTTGCTAACATTTTACCACAGGAGGTTTATGTAACCGCCATGTTATTTAAAAACACATTTACTATATGAGCCATAATCAACACAACTAAAATACTGGTTCATGCGACATGACCAAAGTCCAATCCCATGACACGCTTAGCCTGTAAGACGCTTGGACATACGAGGATACAGAATTGTAAAATTCCAGCAATAATTAACAATAACTAAGGCACATGTAAAGCTGTGTTTTCAAACAACCAAAGTAAACCCATTTCACAGCTTCTTAGTTTATTTTCTTATTTATAGATAAGTTTTAGTCACCTGTTGAATGACGTACTCAATGTGATCATAAACATCCGCCTGTCTGTAAAGAGCATACGGAGCTATGCCTCCGTCCACATAGTCTTTCAAGAAGAGGTGCTTGAACGTCATCAGATTTTCATCCTTGAAAGTGACAACCATCTGGTTGCTTAGCCCAAATAAAACCAGCTGCAGTAGGGAAAAATTATAATATAAATCTTATAAATTATAAGTCTTATAAGGACAGTAGATCACAATAAAATGAACTGATCATAATTGTTTGGATCATGTTTGAGAATACCGTGTACCTGGATGGTAATAATGGCGATTTTGATGATCTGCAGTATGAGTTTCCATGGTTTACGTCCACGAGCGTGGTATTTCTCGCAGGGGTTCATGAAGTAATACTTGATCTTCCTCCTGAGGCGCTCCACTTTTGCCACGTCTTGCAGACACTGGTGGTGCTGGTCCTCCCAAGAAGAGGGGTCATTGGTCTCACGCACATCATACAAGTCACCGGACTCCTCCATATCTAGAGTTATTGACATCTGGGTGATATGCATGCAAGCTCCTTTATGAGTGTGTTTGTGTATAGTTTAGAGTTCATTTTATACTTCAGATACATGATGAATATTTTTAATGTGCTATACGGGATTAAATGCAGATTGTAACATTTTTGTCCAGCCTAGTGCTATTCATGAAAACTTAAAAGAATTAAAACACAGGCTGGGAAATAAATACTAGTCTTGATTTTTGTTTTGTTGATCCTTAAGAATGAAGAACAAACCAACATACTTGCCACAAGCTGAATGCATAGCTCTAGCTTTCACGTGATTAATGACTAGCTAACAGCTGACTGGGAAGGAAGGAAGAAAGGAAGGCAGTGACTTCTAGCTTACTTGTACTGCTGAATAATACAGACAGCTCAGGTTTACAGTCACGGTCGCCTTCCAGCATTGCGGGAACATGTAAGCTATTCATTACTCCTCGTGAAGGAGTGAACTCATACCCCGTAGATCCGGGAAAACAGTACATAACGTACATTAACAGATACTTACCGATATCCCGAAACAGGTTAATCAACTTGTAATTGCATCCCAACGCTGCGGATCCAACGACGCGCACTCGGTGTCAAAATTAATATATTCCTCTCAATTAAAAATCATAATTAAAACTGTTGCTTTGATTAGACAATCGCGAGTGACCTCACTGACTTCGACTGAACTTCTAAAGCACCAGACTTGTCTTTCCGGTAAACTCCTTTAACTATGTAAAATACCCAGGTAACTTTTAACCACTTCGCGAAGCCTCGTTGAGCTGGAATGTGATTAGCTCGTGCGAATGCCAGTCAATGTTCTCCCGCCCGCTCTCTTGTAACCATTGGCAACCCAGCGGTTCCCAACCCACTGGTGAGCAAAAACAGTGAGTGCGAAGAAGATATCAAGAAGATAGAAGAAGGTATCAAGCCTATGCGGTGTAAGATCACGGTAATATTGATTCATTCTTCTGTAAAGGGGAAAAGTTGCATCTTCGAGCATAAAATAAGCTGCGTATCCAATGTTCTTTTGATGACTTTAGCTATTAACTAGCTACACGACTAACTTAACGTAACTAGCCTGTAATAGCTAATGTCTTCTAATTTGTAATGCCTAAGTAAGCCTTAAAGAAAACAGGACGTTACGAGTTATACTTTATGATATTAAATCGAGACTTACATATTCTGGATTATACTGAGTGATAGCTATGTGGATATGATACTGGTACTACAGTGGACTAAAATTAAACTGACTAAAATACCATCCATATTTCAGGAAATAAATGAGACTATCATTAACTAGGAAACGCATAAAAACCTAAATTGACCATTGTCAAATAATACAAGCGAACTCAGAAAGTAATCTGTATTGAAAACAAACGTCAAAATGAAACAAAAAACTTTTTAGAAACTACAAAACTGTAATAATATTTTATCTTCGTGAGTTAGTGCATTTTATGGGCCCAATACTTTCCAGTTCCCTTTTTTGTGTATTTTTGTTCCAGAAGGAAATATTAAGTGAAATAATGTTAGTAAATTATTATTGTAAGTGCACACCCATAGTTTGTTTTTAACAAAATTTTCATTGAAAAATATTTGAGCTTGTTAAATTAGATGCTGTTAGAGGATATATAAAGTTTCCTAATATTACACAAAGCAGTAAAAACGTCCTCTTGGCAGAGCATATTCGCATCACTAAACATTATTTCCAGTGGGCAAATTATGTTGTTACTACTTTTGATGATTAGACTACATCCATCCAGGTCACCAGTCTATTACAGGCCTAACAGAGAGAACTAGTTAACCTAACATGCATGTCCTTGGAGTGTGGGAGAAAGCTGGAGAACAAAGGAGAACAACAGACTACACATAGAAAGGTCATGGATTTGCACCCAAGACCTGCTTGCTGTGGGGCAACAGTGCTAATTGCTGTAACTTCATGTTGCCCAATTAAATAAATTTTATTGATATGCACAAAATATAACACAATACAATAACACAAGTGTATAATAAAACTTCCTCTATCACTGGTTGTAATCTGTATTATAATTCTGATTAAGACAACTAAACAACAACTTATTATTGTCATAATAATAACTTTAACATGTATTATTTGGGTAAGTTGTTTAAATTAATATAAGCATTTATTCTCAGAGTTCACCAGCTTTTTTTTAAGTAAGCAGTGCAGTTCCCTTATCTGCCACAAGATGTCACCAGAGCTTTTGATAATGACATCAAGATCGCCTGAGCGGATGAGTTCTAATGCCAGTGACAGTGGTGAAAATTAAATTGAAAATTGTGTACAGAATGTGTTTGGTTGAAAAAAATGTGTAAACTTCCTCTCTTCCCTTTATAAATCTGCCCAAAGAGCAAAGATGGCACCCAAGAGGCAAAAAAGTCCATCAAGAAAAACAGGTGTTAAAGGAAAAGGTGAGTCCTGGAGTATTAATTTCTGAATTTAAATGCATTTGTTTGCTTTTATTGTATATGTCTCTGTATGAAAGATGTTCTTTCATGACATGTAAATAAAATAGTAAACGGATTTCCCAGAGCCAGGGTGATCCTATAATCCTTGATGCTTTTGAATTGGCCATTAAGTTTATGTTGAGGGATTCTTAACTCATGGTAACTGAATTACTTTTAATTAGTTTTGTAACACAAATAGCTGAGAAAAAAAATCTCAGAAAAAAAAAGCTATTTGCATTGTTTTAATTTGGTCTTGAGTGTAATGTTAGACAGCACAGTGACATTGGTGCTTGCAGATGGTTTCTGCTCAGCTGTGATTCCCCATTCTCAGTGTTTGGTTTACATTCACCATGCCACAGCTGAAAACCTGCATACAGTTAAATACTATCAGCACATCATTTTATGATGAGGTGATGGTGCCATGTCCTTGTTAAAGATTATTGTTCTCAGAGTTGTTCCTTTTTAAAATATCCTGTGTTACCCATTCCACCTGTCTCCAGCTTATAGCCCCGACAGTGTAAGTCTACATTGTCAAAACAATCTAAACAGGCTTACTTTTGTTTTTGATTTACCCTAACAACTAACAGTTACTTTCTATTCAGTCAAGGACAATCTGACACCTTCACCTATGGAAAAGCCTGGTAAGAAAAAAAATTATTTGTATTTTTTTTCTTTTGAAGAGAGAAAATTAAATTCGAACTCCTTATTGTGTTTTTACTTTTGCAAAAAGCTGGCTTTGTTCATTTTTCACCACTGTATTTTTATTCTTGAACTCAGAGAGCCTGAGCATTTGGCTCTCCTACTTATCTCCTACATATGTGCTGACTTTCAGCACAGCATATTAATCAGACCCTTATTATTCCGTTTCAGGTTTACCAGTAGCAATGCTCAAGTCAAAAGAACAGTCGCATTTTGAAGTAGTCCTATAATGTGAATAGTTATATATCCTTCATATGTGCATTGTTCTGATATGTTCTCAAGTGTACTGCTGTGTAACCTCTAATGCAGCGGTCCCCAACCTTTTTTGCGCCACGGACCGGTTTATGCCCGACAATATTTTCACGGACCGGCCTTTAAGGTGTCGCGGATAAATACAACAAAATAAAACCATTACCGAAAAAAGGAAGATTTATTCATAACGCACGTGAAAAGACCCAGGAAAACCGAGTTAACGATCAAAACGATAATAAAATAACACTGAAAACCAATAAAAACCCTGAAAACCATACATTTCACACCTGAGCCTCAACTCGCGTGGCCCGGTACCAAACGACTCACGGACCGGTACCGGTTCGAGGCCCGGGGACCGCTGCTCTGGAGCTCTTCTCTACTTGGCTCTGTGTCCCTAGATTTGGTTTTTTCTTAGACATACCAACCCCAAAACTTGTTTTTGATCAAGTGCTTGTAGCCATCAGCATAAGTAATGTTTCAATTTAGATTAGGTGATTGTGAGTAAAAAATATTTTTCCTTTCAAAATTTGCTCAGTTTTTTTGCATTTATTTATTCCTTTTAATCTTATACTTCCAGCAGTTTAAGTCCAATTTGTGAACGTGACAAAATTGAACATGACCTAATTAGGTTGAGCCCAAGCCAAGCCTGGGCTCAGCCTAAAATCTTGTCTTTGCCATAAAACTAATGGTAATTTTTTAGGAACCAGTTTAAAATCTTTGTGACAATAACAACACATTGGCCTTCTAGTTCAAATATAAATGCAGGTTTCTGCACATTGTGTGACATTAAGGATACGCTGATAAATGTATTTTGTTCAAGCTTAAATTCTTCACTAATATGAGCAGACTGGAAAACAAACTGTGCTAAAATTTCAATGCTCTGAGGTTTGGTATAAATATCTTGTGGTATGCTTTTAAAAATGCCTGGGTAAATTATGCAAGAGAAAAGAAGCTTAACAAATTAAAAATAGCTTTTTGGAGCAGCCAACAAATATAATTTAATTGCATTCTTGAGGGCTGTGGAACGCTGCGCATCACACTCTTTATGTCTCCCAAGCAAATATTTCCCATGAATACAAATGCCTTGGTTGACACATGACTCTGTGAAATGAAGGGTGTGAGTTTCCACTACAATGATTTGGCGTGAGGCCTAAGTGGTGTGAGTGGAAAAGGTTGACACACCCAGCTGGGAAGTGGTTACTTAAGCTGTACTTGAGCATTCCCAGTGTCCCCTTAGCAACCTTGTGGAAAGACTTTGAAGCGAGAGACCACAAGCAGGATGAAAACTATCATTATACAAAGCTTTGTTTACTGTACTATGCCCTGGACTGTGCTTGGCTTAGATATAGTAGAGTCTGAATGGATTGTTTATTAGGAAAAGCTTTGTTGTGGCGATGGTAAAGTACTTTGGCTTCGTATTATAACAGTCCTGAATAAATGTGTGTAACTGCACTTTATGTCTTGAGGGATGCCCTATTGGTTTTTACACATTCTGATACAAACGTACGCCTAGAAACATTTAAACATTGTGCACAGACTTCTCATAAGGACTGATATTTGTAGAGTCAAAGCAGGCGAAGGATGAGAGGCGTTCGCTGGGTCTGAGGGATGTTAAATTTCTTCATTGGAAGGTGAACACGAGGCTCTGCGTGGATGTACGCGTGCCTTATAGTTTGCTGTGACCACAAGGACTTGTCCCCATGGACAATGCACTGCAATGCACCAATTCTGCACACATTCTCCAGGCCCACTCCAAGCATATTTGAATAAATACATGTCAGTGGTCTTTGCAGCTGTTGTGCGTATCCACAAGCCAGTAAAATCCCAACATTTATACCAGAGTTTGCTTATCTGAGTGTTTACATTGTTTTGATATCAAAATCATTATTGTTTGATTATCTGATACAGTCTCATTCAATATTCTAAAACATAAGTAATTGGTTCTGAATTATTTATTATCATTATTCTCACTATTTTTATTATTATTTGTGGTAGTAGTAGTATTAGTATTAGTATTTATTTGAGCCGTCATCAGTCATCAGCTTTGCTTTTAGGGAATGAAGCCCAAAAGCTCGTTTTATCAGATAACTTCCCTATTTTTCTTCTCTCAATTGTTTCTGAACGCTCCTGAAGATCACCCTGATGACATCTACCCCATCGTCCTGACAACAGCCACCCAGGAGCTCTTTGAATGCTGCATTGATGAGGATGTCACAGAGCAGAGCCCTTACAAGCTGCTGGAAAAGGACGACATCATACAGGATATTAAGACAAGAGCCGCAGTGTCCGATTTCCACCCTGTGAAGCAGTTTGTGCTGGTTAGGCGCTGGTTATGCATTGTTGCATAGTTTACTCAGACAACAGCAGCCAGACACTGTGATGATGCACAGACCCAAGTTAAGAGCTGTGGGAAAAGACAAAGCAACCAGTTTAACTTCATTTTTTTCTCTGTCTGATCTAAATTCTTTTATGCATTTATGACAGAACTTTGCAACTTTAGTCATCTACAAATGAGACACCAGTTTTCCTTTCAGCCATTTCGTTTTTTGTGATGTTTGTAGGGTTTTGGGCATTTTCACATTCACTCTCAACCAAATTACTGGAGAAGTAGTTTGTACTGTGATGTATTCTAACACTCTCATAAAAAATTAATGCTGTGATTTTCACTTTCTTTTGACAGGACTACCCAGAGGATGAAATATTGCTTGTTTTTGATGTAGATTTCACCTATGGACAGAGTTTTTACCTGGTTCTCACACCAGAAGCCAAGGCTAGAATATATAATGTAAGCTAACAGTTTTGGTTACAGTAACAAGGTTCTCTTTTGTTAATATGTTTTTTCTTTCCTCAATACATGTTTGTTATTAGACAGACCAGGCCAATAATTAAAAAATGTATACTGATAAGCAGTAACATAACAGAAGTTTTATATTATTTAATTTAAAGGTCGTTAATTGTTTCTAGTGCTTTTGTGGCACCAGTTATTAGTAATAGTGACAGGTCATATATCATCCGGGGTGTTTCGCTTTCCAGGCTATTTTTCCGTAAAATTTAAGACTTTAAGTACTACTTTATTATCTTTCCCTAGCATAAGCATTTTGCTGTAAGTATGAATACATGTAAAGATTGCTAGTGTGTGGTGTTTTTTTTTTACTGTTATTTTGGCCTTTATATTATATATTCTTACAATTGTATTTAGGTTCTGCAGCCCCCACAACCTGAAATAATAGTGTTGGAGGATGATGTCAGTAAAACCCCAGAACCAAAGCCATGGATATCTCTCGGCAGTGAGCTGGAAGTAGATCAAGAGTCTGTCAAAGAGACCAGAGAAAAGGCACTGCAGTATATTCAAATTAACATTAAATGTTTATATCTGATCTGATTGCTTTGCTCATGAATTCTGTTCTGTCTCTTCTGTCATCATCAGCTGTGCTACAAGTTTGACTTAAAGCGCAGACCGGGGTTACCTGTCTGTTTTTCTGACCGCAACAGTACAGAGGCTGAGTGTCGCTCCGTGGCGTGTCCTTCCTACCAAGACAGCAGATTCAGCATCAAGCAGATGCAGAGGGACTGCGGGATGCAGGCTGTTCCCAAACTGCAGAGCAGCACTGCTCAGACGGAGCGGTAGGCCAGCAAATCAGTACACTTAAAATGGATTTGTTCTGTAGGGAGGGAAAGCACGTGCAGGTTTGACTAGCCTGATAATAAGACTGCATCTGTTTCAAATCAAGGAAGTAAGATGAAATCAATTTCAGAAATATTTTCTGCTTTCTCTACATACATATACAGTGGGGCAAAAAAGTATTTAGTCAGCCACCGATTGTGCAAGTTCCCCCACTTAAAATGATGACAGAGGTCAGTAATTTGCACCAGAGGTACACTTCAACTGTGAGAGACAGAATGTGAAAAAAAATCCATGAATCCACATGGTAGGATTTGTAAAGAATTTATTCGTAAATCAGGGTGGAAAATAAGTATTTGGTCAATAACAAAAATACAACTCAATACTTTGTAACATAACCTTTGTTGGCAATAACAGAGGTCAAACGTTTACTATAGGTCTTTACCAGGTTTGCACACACAGTAGCTGGTATTTTGGCCCATTCCTCCATGCAGATCTTCTCGAGAGCAGTGATGTTTTGGGGCTGTCGCCGAGCAACACGGACTTTCAACTCCCGCCACAGATTTTCTATGGGGTTGAGGTCTGGAGACTGGCTAGGCCACTCCAGGACTTTCAAATGCTTCTTACGGAGCCACTCCTTTGTTGCCCGGGCGGTGTGTTTTGGATCATTGTCATGTTGGAAGACCCAGCCTCGTTTCATCTTCAAAGTTCTCACTGATGGGAGGAGGTTTTGGCTCAAAATCTCACGATACATGGCCCCATTCATTCTGTCCTTAACACGGATCAGTCGTCCTGTCCCCTTGGCAGAAAAACAGCCCCATAGCATGATGTTTCCACCCCCATGCTTCACAGTAGGTATGGTGTTCTTGGGATGCAACTCAGTATTCTTCGTCCTCCAAACACGACGAGTTGAGTTTATACCAAAAAGTTCTACTTTGGTTTCATCTGACCACATGACATTCTCCCAATCCTCTGCTGTGTCATCCATGTGCTCTCTGGCAAACTTCAGACGGGCCTGGACATGCACTGGCTTCAGCAGCGGAACACGTCTGGCACTGCGGGATTTGATTCCCTGCCGTTGTAGTGTGTTACTGATGGTGACCTTTGTTACTTTGGTCCCAGCTCTCTGCAGGTCATTCACCAGGTCCCCCCGTGTGGTTCTGGGATCTTTGCTCACCGTTCTCATGATCATTTTGACCCCACGGGATGAGATCTTGCGTGGAGCCCCAGATCGAGGGAGATTATCAGTGGTCTTGTATGTCTTCCATTTTCTGATGATTGCTCCCACAGTTGATTTTTTCACACCAAGCTGCTTGCCTATTGTAGATTCACTCTTCCCAGTCTGGTGCAGGTCTACAATACTTTTCCTGGTGTCCTTCGAAAGCTCTTTGGTCTTGGCCATGGCGGAGTTTGGAGTCTGACTGTTTGAGGCTGTGGACAGGTGTCTTTTATACAGATGATGAGTTCAAACAGGTGCCATTCATACAGGTAACGAGTGGGGGACAGAAAAGCTTCTTACAGAAGACGTTACAGGTCTGTGAGAGCCAGAGATTTTCCTTGTTTGAGGTGACCAAATACTTATTTTCCACCCTAATTTACGAATAAATTCTTTACAAATCCTACCATGTGGATTCATGGATTTTTTTTTCACATTCTGTCTCTCACAGTTGAAGTGTACCTCTGGTGCAAATTACTGACCTCTGTCATCATTTTAAGTGGGGGAACTTGCACAATCGGTGGCTGACTAAATACTTTTTTGCCCCACTGTATATATAAATTATATATGCTTTCAGTGAATCTGCAACACATTTCATAACATATTGTTTTAAAAGTAAGGCAAGTTCCATGTTTTATTGTATGTGTTGCCTTCTGTCTATTTTACAGGGCGGTTCAGAGGAATGTGTTTACCCAGTATGAACCAAGAGAGCTAAGAGAGAAAGAAAAAGAAAACATCCTCAGGTCTGAGAAACTGAAGAAGTTTGTCAACTCAGTGACCCCCAGGTAAAATGAATTCTTATGGTATCGTCGTTTCCATCTGCTTCTTAACAACCCATGCTCAAAATATCAGCCATAGATAACTCAATCCCATCCAGTATTATGAATGCAGGAATATTCAGTGGAAATATGATGATGGTGTATTAAGACAATTGTGTGTACTTTATTCCTCTGCCGAGGCGAGAGAGAAAAAATGTTTCCAGCAGCGTTTGTTTGTTTGTCTGTTTGCTCCGCTGTCTGTGAGCAATGATACATAAAAAGTACCGGTCCAAATTTCAACAGGTACATTTTCACTTTGCAGGGTCTTGCATGCCCTTCAGCAGGCACACATAATGAATGTGTTCACTGATGACTTTAAGGCCTTGGGCATAGGAGCAGAAGCTTCTGACCAGTTAGTGATGGTTTCTGAAGGTCTGAAGCTTCAATGGACCTTCACAGACGAGAAGCGCGCCATGGGCAAGAAAATCAGCAGCGTCAGCTGGCACCCTACAATCCATGGTGACGTACATAGACTTCTACAGACATAGCATAGAGTACATTTATGATAAAGTCAAGATTTGTGTACCATAGAAACTTTGGACATTCATTAACATTGGAAAATAATCGTTAGAACCCTGACAGGTCACATTAAAATCATCATAATTCATTTTCTTTCACTTTTTAGTTGGAAAAATTAGGTCACTATTGACCCCCTGCACAGACCTGGGCAGGCAGGAGTTCGCCCAATTCTTGTTTTTTCAGCAACAGCAGCTTGTGGCGAGAAAGTATACACTTAGTGGGCAATGATATAAATATGTACAAATATACAATAGCCTGCCTAAAAGAAATTGAACTCCCTTTTCCTGTTATTTCAACTTCACTGACAAGCTCTGTAATATCTGTAATATCAACGTGTCACCTTAAGACACACATCGACGTCCACAAAACCAGAAAAAGAATATCAGTGTGATCAGTGCACATGCATTATCAATTTGTGGCTTCTATGTAAAGTAGAAATTAGAGTAGATCTACAGATTTTTCAAAAAAGGCTTTGTAAACACAGGTCTGTTTTCCTGTTGCTATGTAGCTGATACATTGTGGGGTGTGGTGTTTTTTTGTCTATGTGGCAGGTCTGATAGCTGTGACTTTTATAAAGAAACAGGAGGAGCAGCTGGATAAGTCCACTGTGTACATCAACAGTCCTGCTTTCATTGTCTTCTATGGCTTCCCCGATCAATCTAACCCCCGGGTATGAGAAGTAGAGGAGAGAAACCCATTAACGGGAGTCGAGAAAACATTTTTTTTAAATGTATGTGTTTGAGAGTTAGCTCTAAGTCTTTGCCCTTTACTGTAATTTTTCTTCTGCTGTAAATTTGAAAAGATCTATTGATTTGAGCCAAGCACTCAATCAATATAACCAAGCTGCTAAATCGCTCAAAAGTAATATGAGTTCCATGTGTGCCTTCAATGGTGCATGTGTCATGATTTGGTTTCAGCCTCTGGGACCAGTGGCACTTTGACAAGACATATAAATAACATAAATAATTAATATTTTCTACAAAAGGGAATAAAGCTAAAAAATGTACTGCATACTGTCTTTTTCCCCTTATGTCTAGTGTAGGCATATGAGAGACTAGAATAAATACATTTTTGCATTGGGAAGCTCCTTATACATGGAAACCTCTGCTTGGAAATATGTGTATGCTCATTTTTATGTGTTTTGATTTTTTTTATATATATATAGTTGCTCTTGGAGTGCCCAGATGACATTTTTGCCTTCGAGTTCTGCCCTTCGAATCCAAATGTTATTGTTGGTGGCTGCAGGAATGGCAAGGTGCTCCTTTTTCACTCAGCGTCTCAACTTCACAAATCAAAACAATCAGTTTCTCATCCCATGCCCCCATTTTAGTTCAATATAAACATGGTATCGCATGCTGTTGCCACTCTTCTGTCAGCATTTAATATGATATGTTTGAGGGTTTTTTTTCTAATGTATATATTTGTATATTATTATCTATAGTCTCAGGCTCAAATGATCATCACCACTAAACGATTTTATGTTGCTGATGTCTCAGGTGGTGTTGTGGGACATTTCTTTTCACATCCCGCACTTACAGGGAACACGGCCTAACAGTAAAAAAGCCTCAGACTCCGACTCTGACACTGACACATTTGTAAGTACCCATACTCTCTTTGAAATAGTCACAGTGCTGATGCAGTGAGACATGCTGCTCTGTACAATGTTAGTCAAGTTACTTGAAAAAAGTAATTAGTTACTTTTGAATAACATGATACACAACCTGAACACATAATAAAGCAATAGACCTTTCTGCCCAATAATATTTTTTCTGCATAATCCAACATATAAATTTGAAATGAATTTTGAATCAAATGAAAAAGTCTCTTTTTTAAAAATTGTTTTACTAATTTTAATCTTTTAACTTTATGCACATTGAATCATGCAAAAATTAAATGATATGTAAGTTTTGACTTTGTTTTGTTTTAGCTCATTTCAGTGTAGCTTTTATAGTTTTAAAATGTTTTGTTTTACAGTTTCTTAAAGCTTCCGCTTAAAGCCTAACCTGCACTGATATCTTCCAGCTGTATTTAAGTAGACACTCGTGTCCTATCATCTCTGGCCCAGATTTACCTTGGGTGTTTTTATTGCCACTACAGTGGAGCAGCTGCCTCCAGCCTTCTCCTTACTGCTTCCTTCTCTTTGCCTTCCCCTCTCCCACCCTCTGTGCCTCCTTCTGTTCTCTTTGTCATTGTTAGCCCTTTATTCACCAGAGTCAACAGCACCCACTCACATACGCCAGCTGTTACATAACTCTTGTTTCTTGCCCCCACATAGAAGATAACACACAGTGAAATCAGATCACTGCCCTTCCTGCTGTTTGCAGTGTAAACAGTGGCAGTTGTATCTACTAGAACGCTCTGTTAGGTGATGTGAAAGCTGTGCTACACCACCACCTGTCACTGGGTTGTCAGATAAATGAAGAATTACATTTTAAATTAACATCTTCTCTATCTACTTTTTTTTTATTCGCTCCATTGCACATAATAAATCCAATTGCAGGTCCACAAAACGACTAAGATATATGTTTAAAATTTGCTTGCAATACTATGAGGAGGTGTTTTAAACAAATTAAATAATCATATTGCAGCGATTTTATGTTTTTTAAGTGGCTCTATTGTGCCAGAATGTATTTGAGTGTATTTATCTGTGTGCTGTTTGTTTTTCCATGCACACATCGAAGTCGTCATTTGCATTTCATTATTCTGCTTGTGCGTTTTACAGTGGTTATTCAGCTGTGTACAGTCTTTGTGTCTAGATTGAATTTGTGTGTAGACTGAATTGTCAGAGCTCACCATACACATTACTGTCGCGTGTCTGCTTTCCCTACAGGACTTGGGTAACAAAAAAGAGAACAAGACTCCTGTCATGAGCTACTGTGCAGTTTCTTCCATAGAAAGCAGCCACAAATCCCCAGTTACTGATGTCCAGTGGCTGCCGAAAACATTTGAGGTACTGAGGGACTGAAGGGCAAAGGGGTTGGAGGGAATTAACAACTGTTGGGAATTACTTTTTCCACCAGGCGCACATGAGCCTACTCTGAGCCCTTCCACAAGGTTACTGCTGTTTAGCGTGTGGATAAAAGGTGTTTTTGTGTGACTACACAGCAATAGTCTCAGAAAAGCAATCTTTAGATCTCAGCCTCCCTAAATTATATCTAATACAAACACTGTGTCGTAATTCAACATACTAAAACCCCCAATCTCAAAATGGTAACAAAACACACACTTCAAGGTCAGGTCTCATACTGGCATACTGATTTCTCTGTCTTGTTTTGGAATGGTGACAGGTTAATGGCCAATTCACTATAAACAGGACTAAGAGGATGTAGGGCATTAGTGGGAAGTAGATAGCAAGCAGAGCAAATGTTACAAATGAGGGTGCGAGCACAGAAAAGGAGCAATGTAGAATATATGTTCAGAGGAAAACAAACCCCACAATCACAACGTCAAAAGAAATCAAATCTAAACTTATATTTATCTAAAGATATATTTTCTGCAGTAAGACTATGGTATTTTGTCTTTTACAAAGAAATCCAATATTAAGTGTGCACAGAAAATTACTAGCCATATATGTCCAGATTTGGTTTCCCACTTGTGCCTATCACTTACCTCTATGTAGTTACTTGCAGTAAATCACATCGATCACTTTCAGTTATCTTGATAAGTAAAATAAGGCAATCATCAAAGTGCCCCCAGGGGAAAATCCAACCACCCATACAGCTTCATGAACCAAGACCAAGCCTGATGCAGACATTTATTGATTTTGTAACTCCCTCTGTTTAGGTGACCAGGACAGGCGTTCCAGTTCAAAACATTTCTAACATGTCTGTTCAAGTTGTCACCTGCTCCCCTGACTGGTAAGTTCTCTACAGTTTAATGAAAAAAATAACTCCTGATACTTTTTCTTCTTACTTTTCACTGCTTGTCAGTATGTACTTTGGATGTTGATTCTAAGTGTGATTTTAGTGGCTGATAACATGTGTGTGTTTTTTAATACATACAGTTATTTGCAAAGTAGGCAAACAAAGGCCTCTGGTTACCTGATGGATACATTATACACTCACTAGATCCACTGTTTGCTTTATCACGTCCCCTTTCTCTCTCGCTGCCCTTGTTTTGAGTCTCTCTGGATTGTTGACATTCTAATGAAGGTCAAATACAGGGGGGAAAAAAAGAAAAGAAAGAAAACCTTTGGAAGTGAACAGCGTTTAGAAAATGGGTTTTAGTCATTTTCCCTCATCATAACTGACTTGACTTTGCCACACCTCTACATGTGCATAGAAAAAAGGATACATAAAATATTATTATGAAATTACAGCAAAACCTCGACAAATTTAGATAATAAGCAAAACAACCCAAATGGGAATACTATACTACTTATGCCGTAACATGAGCTAAATAAATACATCATAATTTAAGTTCCTTGGTGTATATATTTGTGTAATTCCAAATCAAACTGACTTATAACTAACGCTGGAAATTAAACACAAAAGAAAGCAAATACAAAGAATATAAGAAGTAGAAGTATTTATTGCTGAATTGTAAAAAGAGTAGAAACACAGTTGCAAGATACAGAAAAATTCAAGCAGTACCAGATCTCTTAGAGAAGATGGAATTCTAACTTCAGGCTAATGCTAGAAAGTTAGCAAGCTACATACCTAGCTTCGAGTATGGTTTTGGTTTTACTGTCTGTAGTTGGCAGACAAATTGTCTGGCTATTAGTGCCAAGTCACATATCAATTAAATAATGAAACACTACAATTTTGTTCAGATCAGTGACTTGGATTAACAAGACATAACAGCTACTAGCTAAGTTTAAAACATAAAATGTATATGTGTGAAAAAATCACCTATAAATTCTTCATAAAGATGAAAGGTATTTATATAGAGTTATTTTTTTTTCTTGTAGAGTAGACTGTAAAGATGCTTTTTAATACTGTAAAGTTGTAAAGCTTTCTATTGGTGAATATATATTATGGCACTCAAACACGCTGGATTATTTTTCCGGTTTCATCTTAATTCTATGGTGTAATCTGTAGTCATTCTCCTCTGGTTGAACATACTGAGCCAATAATATATTGAAGAGCTGTGCAGTTGGTTAAAATATTGCCTTTTGTAAACCACGTAAATGAGTGTATCTGGCAATCATTATATTTCTCAGGAAATAGCTATGCAGTCTAATTCTCACTAGTGTTTTTATGTGTTACTTCATTTTGCATGTCCTGTTATTCAGTTTAGATATGAAGTATCAATGTGAATACAGACTGTGTTTCACACTCTGCGTCATTAGACTGGCGCTAAAGGAGTTGCAAATGACAGAAAGATTTCAAAACACTGCTCCTGTTGTTTTTGGCAATAACCACATTTATATATGCAACAATCATGTTTGAATATGAACATTTGATGATAGAGAATTTTGTTAATTTTCAGGTGGTTCTTAATTCCACATTATCTTATTGTGTCTCTGTCTAAAGCAGTGTCATGTTTTGGGATCTGCGAGTGCCAAAACTACAGAACCAGTTTCTGGCCGACAGGAAGCAAGATGTGGATCAGAAGACCATGATGACACCCTATAGCATCCCCACAACTTTCAAACACCTGGACCGGACATGGAAACCACTCTTCAGGGTACTTTCATGTCTGGGATGCATTACAGAGCTTGTGATTTGTGTAGAAAGAGCTTTTTTCTTCAACTTCCAACCATAAGAAAATCAACCATAAGAAAAAGAATGATTCGATGTTTAGTGTTATTTTTACACATCAGTAATTATTCTGCAGACAAAGATTTGTTACAAGAAAATAAGGAAAATGGCTTAAATTGAATAACTATTTAATTTGTATTTACGTGTGCATTGGATTTATTTAACTGGGGTTTAGGTAATGATTTCAGTGTGTAGATTCTTGAGCATGCTCTGTGATTTTGTTTTAGATAAGGTTTTCTTTTTTTCTTCAAGTGATAAAAGCCATCTTCTTTTATGCCATGTGTCAGGTTTCCCTGCCAAAGATTGATACAAGTGGAGAGTATGCTCCTTTGAAGTTCAGCCTAGAACATTACACCTGTAATAGTAATACAGGTAGGAACACAGGTGAGCAAGAGCTTTTACCCTCGAGGCTGCAAGGCTTTGTCTGTTTCAGTCTGCTATACTCGTTCTCTGTTTTCCTGCAATCAGTCACATTACTTAATTACACAAAATACTTTGTGGTTTTTTTGTTTGATGCCAAACGTTTTAGGAAGCTGACTCACTCACATGCTCTTTCAAATCAAACCGATTGTCCATAAGAGATGTTGTTTGATCCCCTGCTGAATTTGTTGCTTATTGGAAAAAAAAGAACAGTCTCTAATATTCATGGAAGCTTCAATTTAATGGAGAGAAACAGAAAATCAACCAAAAATCTAGAAAAAAATACATAAACATTATAAATTGATTTGCATGTCTGCATGCGGCAGACAGATTAATTCAATTTTATTTATGCAGCGCCAAATCACAACAACAAGGTGCTTTATATTGTAAGGTAGACCCTACAATAATACATAGAAAAACCCATCAGTCATATGAACCCCTATTAGCAAGCACTTTGGCAACAGTGGGAAGGAAAAACTCCCTTTTTACAAGAAGAAACCTCCAGCAGAACCAGGCTCAGGGAGGGGCGGGGCCATCTGCCTTGAGCGGTTGGGGTGAGAGAGGGAAGACAGGATAAAAGACATCCTGTGGAAGAGAGCCAGAGATTAATAACAAGTATGATTCATACAGTCAATCAGTCAGTTACAGATACTCCTGAATCTGTTTGTCCCATTCCAACCTCTCCACCACCATAAGTAAGACCAAATAGCTCTCCATGGATGTCAGGGGCAGGACTGCAGACCTGTTGAGGCTGGAGTTGGCTACAGTTGGGACCACAGACACCAAGAGCACCATTGGTAACGGTTTGGACAATGGACAGAAATCTTCCGGGTCTCGCAAAGTCCCCTGCTCAAGAAGGCACATTTACAGGCCCATGTCAAATTTGCCAATGAGGATGTAAATGGGAGAAAGTACTGTGGTCAAGTTATTGTGTTTGTGTTTGAAGGAAGAGAAATGCTGCATATGGCACTAAGAGCATCATCCCCACAGTCAAGCACGGAGATGTAAACATGCTTTAGGACTGTTTTTCTGCTAATGGTTCAGGGCAAACTCATTGCACTGAGGGACCAATGTAACGTAACGTAAAATCTTGGACACAAACATCCTCTCCTCAGTCAGAACACTAAAGATGGGTCATGGACGGCTCTTTGGTCATGGATCAAATTCTTCTTTCAAAATCAATTTATAACTTCTATATAAAGTGTTTTCTGGATTTTTGGTTTATATTCAGTGTGCCCTCCATTAAAATTAAACTACCATAACAATTAGAGAAATGATTTCCCCATTGTAGCTGATAGTCTCATTTTCATTGTTGTCCATATAACAGTTTTGATGAGGAAAGTATTGAAGCAAAGCTCAAGCGCAAACTATAGAAAGATACACTCACTGTGTCTTCAAAATATCAAAGGTAAAGAGCAATTATTCTTTTATGTGCCTGAACAATTCTTATAATATCTGAATGGCACAGAATGTGTTAAAAACTGAAGTAAGTGAGGAGGGCAAACAGTGAGCATCACAGACATGTCTCCTGACCTCTTTGAGGGAGTTTTGGATTCTTGAGTTCTCTTTTGGATGGCTGAGCACAGTGATCAGTGGGGCAGGGCTCATTTGGCCCTGAGCTACTCTATTTCTCTCTCTGTCTTGTCTCTCCTCAGGTTTCATGGCACTTTATTAAGCGATACTTCCAAAACAAGGCCGCCATAGTTGCAGACCATTGGCTTTGCTGACTGTCAGCTCTTTGCAATATGCTGCTCAGACTCCTTGAGGGCCAGAAGATGATCATGTGTGTCCTGGCTGGTCAAGAAGAGACATGTCTTTGTCTGGCTTCCATAAACACAGCCTTGGTGGCTGGTTGTTATAGAATTAATATGCTTACTAACTCAAGCAATAAATCTGCTTCTTTTTTCATCAGCCCTCAGGGAGTCTGTTATTACGATTTTAATGAATTCCTGTGTGATTAATACTGCAGCGTTACCTAAGATATCTGACTCACATTGATTGAGGGTGGTCTTTGCTGTCTGCTTCTGTGCCTTTTGACATTTTTCTGAACATTTAAAAAGCTACAATATACTTGTTAACATGATTTTTCACACTGAAATAAATTGTGAGCAGGCGCTCATGGGGATTAAGCAAAGTCAAACACTGTCTGTAGCTGTTCCTGTATCATCTTTCGCATATCTTTACACACATCTTAACTGGGAGAAAATAGATTTAGAAGACATGTGGTTTGGTAATCTGATCTAACCTTTAAGAGTGAGAGTTGATCGAGAGCGGTCCACAGGTAAGGGGCTGTGAACAGATAGACCCACATGATCTCTGGCAGACAGTCAGGCTTTTGTGATGGAAAAGGCTTCTACCAGCTTAACCTATTTCAGCCCCTCCACCTTTTACCTCCTGTCCCTGTTTTCTCCACAGGCTTCCTTCCTACCTCTACCTCTTGTGCTTTTCTTTCTCTCTCCCTTCAAATCCACTCTTACCAGCCCTTTCACTTCGGCTGTACCCCCTCCCCACCTCACTTGCTTTAGTACTTCTGTCGTCTTGTTCACGGTCAAATTACAGCACCACTGCCGCGGTTCAGGCTGTTATTTCCTTCATTTGAATAAAGCAGATGTTCTTTTTCCTAAAATCTGCTAGTTTTCACCTATTTTTCTTCCCCTATTTGAGTTTATTGAAATATTTGTACTTGTCTAGTAACAAGGCGCTGAGTATTGTGAACATTTTAGTCCCACGTCAGCACCAGGCTCCCTCTCTCAGGTCACTGAAATGTTAAATAAATAAATAAAAAACAATGAGTTGAACTTTTAACCTGTTCTTACTTTACCGTCTCTTCCTGTTTTGTCTTACATAACAAGATAATGAAAATGATGGCGCAGAGGTCCTCCCAGAATACAGTCAACTCAGAATACCCTCAGCCAAGACGCTCAAGACCCTGAACGATGTCAATACCAAGTTTTATGTTGGAACAGAGGTAAAAATTCTGTTATTTTCTTCTAAATAAACTGTACACTCTCTATATGCTCATGTAAGGCAGAGGAGCACGAGCCAAAACATTTCATTATGGTTAAATGTGGCTACATTGTTTATCTGTACATGACAATAAAACTTGAAACTTGAAAATGTCTTCAAATGATATCAACATAGAGCAAGTAAAAAATACAGTTAAGTTCTTGACTGCTTAACTTTTAACTTAACTCTTGACTTTACTCAGCTTGTGAGCAAGCTGGACTTCTTTTTGTTACATTGAAGTTCATCTCAAGTTGGCATAACCAATAATGAATGATTTTTTTTATTAGGTTTTTGCACATGTTTTTGTCATGCCACTTAAGGAGTGTACTATACTTTACAACTTAACTGAAATAAGGAAGACGCATACATACATTTATAAACAGTTTTATGTTCATTTTTTACAGGAAGGAGAGATTGTCTACACTGACTGGAAACTGGAGGAAGATGAGTTTGGACGAAAGTTCAGTGAGTAGTCGGGCTTGCCGCGCTCTGTTTTTTATGGCTCACCAGTGCTCAGCTGTCAGACTGACAGCAGTACGTTGATTCATAAAACAATTACACCCAATTTATTGAAATGACTTTGATTGCTACTTTCACATTAAATCCACTATTTAGTTTGGTAACCTGGGCAAATGTAATGACCATAATGTTTTACAGGGTTAATTGCTCCTTTGCATTATGATTACCCTGGAAGGAAATTACTGTCAAATAAAACTGTGCATATTCTCCATCTGTCTCACTTCACTCCCAGGTGCCAAGCCCCTGCTCTGTTTTAGAACTCATGCCTGGTTTGTGAACACAATGCAGCGATCACCCTTTTTCAAAGACATTCTTTTGACAACAGGAGGCTGGAACTTTGCCATCTGGAAAGAGGGTGTGATGGTACTGCAACAGAAAACATTGATTACCTCACATGACGTATGCATACATCACATAGAATTGAGACAATTCAAATTACGTAATTTCTTGGTTGCTGTTTTGATCATTTAAACTGCAAAACTAAGCAAAACTATTCACACTTATTCAGTTGGTCACAGACATAGACTGTACATAAAAAATGGATGTAGCAGCCATGTATGGTTTGTGGAGCCTCAGCATTAGCAATCACGTTTTTTTGTTTGTTTGGTTTTTGGATAAAACTGTCAATTTTGGTTTTTGAAGCACGTCCAAATGGGAACCATGCACAGACTAATTCGTCCTAAGTAACACACAAGTAAAATACCACAAGTTCAGTCGACAAAATTGGAGCACATAATTCAATAATTAAAATGCTTCAGAACGCACAAAATTTTTTAAATACTTCTTGTAAACCACAACATCCAGGGTGGCCCAATCTTCGTGGGACCAAGCTCTGAGCAAGAGTACAGTGCGGCATGCTGGTCCCTCTCCCGATCTGCGGTTTTCTTCATTGGGAGAAATGATGGCAGTATTGAGGTGTGGAACCTGCTCCTAAACACCAGCGAACCTACACACGTCCATGAACACGTCGCCAGTACCAGAATTACCTGCATCAAACCCTGTATCACCGCCTGTGAGTTCTTGGCTTATATTAGGTGCTCAGGACAGATACGATTTTTGAACCTTAAAACTCATTTAATGGACTGTTTTGTACTTACAGCCAAACAACACTACCTGGCTGTTGCTGACAACCTTGGAGTGCTACGTGTTTTCAATGTGCCAAAGGCCCTCCGCTCCCCGGTTAAGAATGAGGTAAGAAGACTGTGAGCTGTCTGTTTTGCTTGGACCCTTGTGTAATGTTAAGAAACTGCGGTAAAAATGTGTTATTTTTCTTAAAGGTATTTAATGGCTGCTACAGTATTATTGACTGCTAACTAGTATCTTTGTCTTGTTTTGCTTTGTTTGTATGCAGGATTTAAACATGCAGATCTTCTTTGACCAAGAGAATGACAGGCTGAAGGATTATTTGGAGTGGGAAGAACTGTGGGCGAAACCGAGAAAGGAGGAAGGCGAGTCCAAGAAACAAGTGGTGAGCATCCATCCATCCATCCATTTTCATCCGCTTTGTCCGAGGCCGGGTCGCGGGGGCAGCAGCCTAAGCAAAGAGGCCCAGACCTCCCTCTCCCCAGCCACCTCCTCCAGCTTATCCGGGGGAATACCAAGGCGTTCCCAGGCAAGCCGAGAGATATAATCTCTCCAGCGTGTCCTGGGTCTGCCCCGGGGCCTCCTCCCGGTGGGACTTGCCTGGAACACCTCGCCCAGGAGGCGCCCAGGGGGCGTCCTTGTCAGATGCCCGAACCACCTCAGCTGGCTCCTTTCGATGTGGAGCAGCAGCTGCTCTACTCTGAGCCCCTCCCGGATGGCCGAACTTCTCACCCTATCTCTAAGGGAGAGGCCAGCCACCCTTCGGAGGAAGCTCATTTCTGCCGCTTGTATCCGCGATCTCGTTCTTTCGGTCACTACCCACAGCTCGTGGCCATAGGTGAGGGTAGGGACGTAGATCG
Organism: Rhamphochromis sp. 'chilingali'; assembly: GCF_963969265.1. Taxonomy (NCBI): domain Eukaryota; kingdom Metazoa; phylum Chordata; class Actinopteri; order Cichliformes; family Cichlidae; genus Rhamphochromis; species Rhamphochromis sp. 'chilingali'. The sequence continues at coordinate 33,993,562 of NC_137934.1, forward strand.
ACCGGTAAATTGAGAGCTTCGCTTTTACACTCAGCTCTCTCAGCTCACAAGTGGTGAGCAGTAGGTTTTAATTCTAAACTGAATTCCCAGAAGTCTCAAGGTGCCAGTTTCCATCAGTGTGACTGGAAGGTGGCTCAACAGCAGCTGAGAGGGAGGAAAGATGTCCTGTCCTGTGTCCAGTGTTTGTAATTTCCTAGATCTGACAGTTCAGACCATAGTGACGCACAACGAATGGTTAGATTTGAAATGAAAATGAAGGACGAGAAAGGATAGGAGAACACTAAAGCTTTTCTTTCCCTGTGTCCTTTGCCATTTGTCTACAGTGAAAGTGTCCTTGAGTTAAACCGTGACTTCCCACAAAGCTTCCCTGCATTGGTGATCAGAATCTTCAGCAGACTTACAAAAGTTTTAGTACTGACCCAGCTAAATATGTGGACGTATAAAGTTGACATTGGAAAAGATGAAGAAGGCACTCGTGTATCTCTTTTTGTGTCTCTCTCTCATTTTCTATCCGCTTATGTTTAATTCATTCACATCGTTATTTGATCCCAAGCACTGGGGATAGGGTAGTTATTGACAGGCAGTGCCTGACAGTCTGCCTGCTAAGTATAGAAGCAAACTTAAGTGGCTAACTGGTTCTATCTTAGGCTGCATGGCAGCTACCAAAAAAGTTTTGTTTTGCTTTAGTAATGTCACTTGGAGTGGATACTTTCTCTTAATTCCTCTAAACAGGAATGAATTTTCATGTTCACCTCCAGCTTCTTTCTGCTGTTGGCTTTAAAACATCTACGGCAATTTGAATTTAGATGGATGATAAGGACAAGGCACAGCTTAAATATGATATGAACAATACTGTCAGGTTTACTGTTGTGGGAGGAAAGTATCAGGAATTTTCCACACAGTATCCTAATTTTCCTTTTTTTTTCTTTAAAGGACTGTGCCCTGCATGCAATACACAGATGCAGGGCACAGTCCAGATTTTACTAGAAAAGTGTCATCTTATTTAATATTTGCATCCTTCAATAAAATTTCAGTTCAGTAAAATTCAGAGGCAATGTAATTTTCTGCCTCTACGATGGGAAACGCTGAGATCTTGGATTAGGTGCTCTATTGTTTCGTAATTATTGTTTATGATGAAGCTTGTTTCTCTGGCTTTGTCTGCAGGAGCCTGACAAGCCAGTCACATTCCAGGTAGACAGCGAGGAGGCGGACTTGAAGGAGTACAGTGATTACCTGAAACTGGAGGAAAGCATCCTCGAGCATACGGGCCTGTAGCCACATGCTCCAAAAGCCTAGGATACCTAATATCACACCCCTTCATACACACATGCACATAAATTAAAAGCTTTTTTCCTTACATATATTTATTAATTTGTATAAGTTTAATGTAAATAAGAAAACATTTTACAATATGGAAACCTGTTCAAACTGTTCAACACATTGCCAGTGTTCGTATGTTTGTGCCTATTTTTGCAGTATTTCTTGTAACTTACATCGATTTTACAGTATACATTCACATTGTCCTTGGGTTCAGGCTTCAGGGTCAACAGATTATTTTTCATCCATTCATCTAAGATCGAGTTACTGGGTAATGCCATCCATTAGTGCCCTCCTTACCACCACTCCCTAAGGATACAAAAGTGATCTGACCTTGACAGAAAGTCATTATATGGCTGTTTAATTTCAGTAAGTGCCGTAAGAAATGAATTTAGAATCTGGTGTTTTGTGGACAATTTTGAATAAAAACCCAATGACTGTGGTCACTATCGCAAAAGCTGTTTGTCAGTAATCCTGCTTGTAAGTGATCATTATGGCTTAATATTGTGTCTCTGGGTCTTTACTAAGTCAGTAATTCACACGGCTGTGAACCAGTTGGAACTGGTGGCTATAAGGCCGACTACATTTTAGTAGGGCAGCATAAAAGGAGTCAAATGAAAGGATGCACTCTTGCTGATCTATGAATACATGTACACAGCCTGCACAGCACCAAACAGCAGTAAGCTGAAACTAGCTGGAACAATAAATATTTACCTAAAGAATATGTGGAGAGCATATTTTCCAAATAATCTGGCCAGATGGTGAGAGTCATAACTCCAATTAAATGATAACACTAGTCTACCGACAAGTGGATTGGATGGCTAACAATGTAATAAGATCATGGTATGCTAATCATGTGTGTATAGCTTGCCCTCATTGCACAAGTAATCAGCTAATGCAGCAATAACGTCTTGATCTAAACAGTGGCCAGATGTTAGCATTATGCCTAAAGCAGTCTCCCTAATGGTCCCGCTGAATGAATCCATTGTTTCCAGTGAAAAGATTCTAATCATTTGTCAGTTTGTTTTTTTTGTGCACAAAAGGCCATGTAGTTATGTGCTAGTTAACGGCTGTCCAAGAATTCCAAGGCTGTTTTGAGAGCGCAGGAAACTGCACCTATGGCCTTAAAACGTTGTAACCAGAACCACGAGTGTGGTGTGTTACTGTACAGCACCTCTACAGCTAAAAATTGGAATGTGTTCAATATTTTAAGTAACACACTTTTACCAGAATTAGAAGATTTTACTAACTGTGTATTATTTTAGAAAGTAGGCTACTGAAATGTAGCACACATGGAAACCAAACATTACAGTATAAGTTTGCAAAATGGAAACAGCTGGTTTCCCTTTCATAAGTAACTTTGGAACATTTCCATATGGGGAATAGATCAAATAGATTAAATCTAATTAAATATATCTTTAATAAATCCAAGACTGTAGACTGTAAATCCTTTAGACTGTAGTCCTCACAGCTTCATTCAGCCATGACTCAAAAACATAATACTGAAATGAGGCACGGTGGTTAGCACTGTTGCCGCACAGCAAGAAGGTCCTGAGTTCAATTCCAACATCAGGCCGGGGTCTTTCTGTGTGGAGTTTGCATGTTCTCCCCGTGTTTGTGCGGGTTCCCTCTGGGTACTCCGGCTTCCTCCCACCGTCCAAAGACATGCAGCTTGTGGGGATAGGTTAATTGGATAATCCAAATTGTCACTAAATGGTAAATGGCCTGTATTTGTATAGCGCTTTTCTAGTCCCTAAGGACCCCAAAGCGCTTTACACAACCTGTCATCCACCCATTCACACACTGGTGATGGCAAGCTACAATGTAGCCACAGCCACCCTGGGGCGCACTGACAGAGGCGAGGCTGCCGGACACTGGCGCCACCGGGCCCTCTGACCACCACCAGTAGGCAACGGGTGAAGTGTCTTGCCCAAGGACACAACGACCGAGACTGTCCAAGCCGGGGCTCGAACCGGCAACCTTCCGATTACAAGGCGAACTCCCAACTCTTGAGCCACGATCGCCCCATTCACTAGGTGTGAATGAATGTGAGTGCAAATGGTTGTCTGTCCCTGTGTGTTGGCCCTGCGACAGACTGGCGACCTGTCCAGGGTGTACCCTGCCTCTCGCCCTATGACAGCTGGGATAGGCTCCAGCGCCCCCCGCGACCCTGAAAAGGATAAGCGGAAGCGAATGGATGGATGGATGGATGGATGGATGAGCCACAGTGATGCATTATAATATCTTAAAGTTTGTTTGTTTTTTAAATTCACTTCATCTTAGAATTGTGTCAGAACTCGGATTGTAGTCATTACTGATGAGTGTAATCTGTAACCCAACCGACTTTAGTCTTTGTTGCAGCAATCGTTAAAAATTGCTTCACCATGTAACAACGTGAGATTCTAGATCAAAGTGAGTGAGGGAAAGTTGGATATACTGTCATGTAAAAAAGAAAGTTTTCTTGGGATTCTGCACACTTGTGAGAAATTAAGTCCACACTTACTGCTTCCATAGGATCTAAGAGGGTAAGTCAGCCAGGTGCTGCTAATAACACGGCACTTAATTAACTGATTATCAGCAAGTACAAAACTTCTGGAACAATGTCCTTTGGACAGATGAGACCAAAATGGAGAGTTCTAGCCATAATGCACAGCACCATGTCTGGAGAAAACCAAACACAGTATATCAGCATGAACACGTCATACCAACCAAGCACGGTGATGGATGTGTTATGATTTACACTTGTTTGCAGTCTTTAAGTCAACCATGAACTCCTCTGTATACCAAACTGTTCAAAAGTCAAATGGGACTGTGGAATACTTGAATATCTGTCATACAAACAGGGCCGCCCATTCGACTTCACTAACGACAAACAAACTGTGTTCTCTGTGCTCTGTGCCATGTATATGGATACATGGTGTTTCTGAAATGCTGGAAAAAAAGTCTGATATTCAGATTTTTCTCCGTGTGCAATAAACACATGTGGACCATGACTTAAAAAATAAAGTTATATTTAGCATAACACAACTCAGTCATTTAAAGATAGCAACTAAGGCCAAAAACTGATCAACAAAGTGTTTACTGAGTTCAAAGACTCAGTAAAGGGATTTTCCCCATAAATATCTGCGCAATATACTGCAACAAGAGGACTCGCCCCCTGCTCGTCATTAAGACAGAACGCAGTGATGAAGAAGATGGCATTGACTTTACTTTACTTTTAACCAGATGCTAACTCAGTTTTTTACATAGTCTTTTACTAAAAGTGATAAAGCTTGAGGAATCTCGTATAAGAAATTTAATGTTAAAAAAAGACACACGATGGAAGGCAAATCCTAGTTAAAAGCATTGGAAATAAGCAGTTAAAATAATTTTACAATGAATTTGTATTAGGTTATGAAACTTTTGCCAGTTGTGTTTGATTCCAAAATGGTCAAGGGCTATGGAAATCACAAGAAAAGCTAAATTAAACGTCGAATCCTCCCCCATTGTTCACAACATTTATGAGAATGTCGTTTCCTTTGCAGTATCTTGCAAGGAGTACCTCTCAGCTTTCTGGACTCCATTAGTTTCACTCCTTCATGGGGATAAAATAAGGACGCCTCAGAGCGCTGGGTCCACCACAGGTCAGGGCAGCGCCGCAAACCTATAGTCCCAAATTGACAGCCGGTGTTCTGCCAGAAAAAAGGCCGGAGGGACGGAGAAGGAGGGGGCTATAGGGGCAGCTGTCTATTGCCAAGTTTTCACACTGTGTTCGAGATGCCTCAAAAGGAAAGAGAGAGTGCGAGGGTTGAGAGAATCAATGAACAACACAAGCACGAATGGTTGAATTCAGGGGGGAGAGGGGGAAGGAGACTGTTAAAGAGGAGAGAAAGATGAAAAACAGACACGATTCTCCTTAGCAGAAGTGAACCGGGGTCGACTTCACCCTGGCCATGACTCATTCACATGGACGGTCCTGTCACGGAGCGAAGGGGGTGGAGGACGGTGAAGAATGGGCTGATGTGAGGGTGCACAGCGACAGGCGTCCATATGGCCCCTGAGGCACCAACAAGGTCCCATGACAAAAGGGGGCTCTGCTCTCAAGTCGCGTCCTCCTCAAACCTCTCTGGGAATTCTCTTTCGCAGTCCCCCCTTTCCTCTGCAGAGCCTCTCACTTTTCTGCCAGCCCAGCAAGCAGCAGAGGAATGTGCCTTCTGCAAACCAGCACTCGCTCGGAGATTGCCTTTACACTTGCTGGCTAGTTATTATTGTAATGGCTGATGCAAAGAATGTTGTGCAATTGAGTAGGCTTATGTGCTATGTAAACATTTGCGGCATTTGAGGTTCTGCAGACGTACATAGAGATGTTTGCAGGGTAAGCTCTACTGCTCAGCGTTTGTCCTCTAGAGCATTCGCTACAATAGTCAGCAGCATGGCCATAAACCAAGTGGCATGAAGGGCATTCATGATGTCAGCTTTTCCTCACTTGACTTCTTCATCTAAGTCCCAAACAAGAGATTTCCCAAACATAAAAAGCGATCTTTAACTAAAGGGGGGAGTATGGGGGGGGGGGGGGGGGGGGATCTATACAGAGCGGATTGCCCGTAGTCCAGTTTTTATTACCAGTTCATCAAAGTTCTTAAGCCAAGTCCTGGGATACAATGAGCGCAGGTGCTGTGCAGGAGGGGCTGTAAATCTGACCAGGCGAATTAAGCCATTGCTTTGGCATTGTTCTGTTTGGCCTCCTATCTGTTTTTGCTCCGGAGGGTGTTGGGTAGATTGGGGTGTTGGGAGGGACATGTGAGGGCCTGCATCCACAAATCTCCCAACATGGGAGGCATCCTGCAGATTTCACACACGGTCATACGAGTCGGACCCCAGCTGCAGAGGAGGATCATGCAGGACAACGAGAAGGGTTAAAAGATATTAAAAGAGGGAGAGCTGGAGAAAAGGACGGTTGAGAGAGAAAGCCACAATTGCCTGTGAGATAAAGAAAACATTTAATTGACTGAAACAAAATTTCTCCTACTTGAGATACAAGCAAATCAGAATTCTGTTTAATCTCAAAGCAGCTGTGCAATTGCTAAAAGTATCCCCAGGTAAACTGTTGGGCTTTCTTTCTGTAAACCATGCCGCTGTTTCTCTTTAAAGCCTCTGCCAAGCTGGTGGTAGGTTTCATTAGTTGACCCTTGACCTCATAAGAGATCAGGTGACCAGGGCAGTGCTGTGGAATGCTCCCTCTTGACTCCTTTTCATTTTCTAATTTCAAAGCTCTCAACACTTTGGATCCTAGTCATTCTACCAGTGCCTTCTGTTATCTACAGCAACATGTAGAGTGTGTGTGTGTGTGTGTGTGTGTGTGTGTGTGTGTGTGTGTGTGTGTGTGTGTGTGTGTGTGTGTGTGTGGTTTTATAATGTCCTGTACGCACTCAAGAAAAAGAATTGTATTTATTCAATCCAGTTTTCGATTCCAGCTGTTAAAAGGATTGTTGTTCGTAGCTTTATCTAATTAGAGAAATGTCTTTGGCCTCAATTATAGCATCCGGGACACCAGTGTGAGATATATTTTAAATACAATTTCATCAATGGGATCATTAGATGGTAGGTCATCCAATAAACCTTTCAGTAAACTTATAAGTCTTAAGTTCTGTTTCTACTTTAAGCTAAACAGAGAAGCTAGTGGCAGAAGATTCACAAGGACACTGTTAACCTGCTAATGTTCAGCCGGTGAAGGTACAGTGCATTTAAGTCCACCACTCTAGAGGGGAAAATAAGCATGTCTGTCCACTGAAACTATGTTTTGTGAAGATATCCCCTTTTTGTCTGCTACTAAAATACTGAGAAATAACCAAAATCTGCACTGTGTTGGGATTGGCTAATCTTAGCAGGTTAAATGAGCTACAAAACTAGAAACTGGAGCATTTAATTCAAAGGTCACATTAACCCAATATAGCAGTGGATGTACTATTTTAGCATGTTAACATGAAACATTACCATTGTAGAAAGTTTTGCAGTGTATCTGACAGTTGCAGCTGTATTTCTATAAATCAAGCTCTAAAGCCTTTTCACTGTCTGTAGTATTACAGTGGACTCTGAAAGTGTTTTAGCTAACTATGCATGACTATGGCTACTAACGCAGCTAACATTTGCTTTCTGACAGTGCTAAAAAAGATCCACTTATATACCAGAGCCTAAGCAAAAATAATGAAAATAATACTATCATGGGTTGTATATAAGTAGAGTTTATACATATTGTGCTTAAAATAGTAAAATAGGATAAAAAATAAAAATTAACTAAAAAGCACTGCTTTTGTCCAAAACCATGTCCTAGGTATCACCAACAATCATTGATTGGCTGACTTCAGTACTGCAGCTACTGGATGTAGGGAGGCATTTGATCGTCAAGAGGTCTGAAAGTGATCAACAGAATCTTAAACTGAAGCGTCAGTATTGAACTGAACCCAGAGTAAACGGAACATAATCTGTGTCACATAGAACCTTTTACAGGACCTGACGAGAAGCCTTGCAGCACCATCTGGGCCATAAGTGATCCAGGGATGATTACTACATCACTTACAAATGCTTTAAAATTAGTCATTGAGTTATCCACTCCTCACTGTTCTGCGATAGACTAGTGCCCTCTTCGGCACCTACAATGCCTCTCATCCTTTAACAACTACTTTCACATTCCTTCATTTTTTAAAATATATTTTGTTAAATGCAGTTTAATTTTGGCTTGTATTTTGTCGTGGTGAATGTTTCGACCTTTAAATGTGTCCTTACTTGTGTCCTCTTGTGAAGAACTCCTCATGCTCTGCCGTGGAAGCCTCTGAAAGGGGATTCTGACTCTTTTCTTGAACCTGCTGTGACTGCCAGCAAAAACGTTCATCTCAACCACTTAAAAGAAAGCCACTTTAGTTAGGCAATATTGATAATATTTCTGTTCATGCTGAAATGTCATTTCAGACCATCATTTAACATTGACTTGGCAATAACCCTGTCTAAGATGCAATTCCATGATTCCATGAACTGTCAGTCTGTCAATGTATAATAAACACCACGAAGGCCTGAAAACTTTGAGTCTTCTTTTGACATGTTGTCATTACTAATGACCTCAAAGCAAACCAAACGTGCACTTAGCCTAGCAGAAACTTTGCTATCTTGAGCTAAAGCTAACGTGTTTTGGGGAGATTTTTAGCTAGGCTAATTGTAAAATAATGTCAATGCTATTCATGCCAAGTGTGAGATGAGAAATTAATTGAACTTGTATTTGTGCATTGACCTAGACTGTTGCCACGATTGTCTCACGTCCAAAATGGTGGACAAGTTAATGTCACATGATTTGAGGTCACGTGTCTGCAAAACCTCAACATGCAACTAGTTAGCTTAGCTTAGGACAAAATGATAAACCAAGCTCAGAGTTAGCCCCTTATAGCTGAACTACTGATTTTTTTCTAACCCATGCCATAAATATATAATGATTACTTTTCCTATAGATGATGGATTCACATTTATTATCTCTGGACCAAACCAGGTTAGACATTTGTAGGGACTTCTGACTGTAGCTTCTTATTTAAAAATGTCTGTGGCAAAAAAAAGGTGCATTTTCCCAAAATGCCTAACTATTTCAACAACAAGGGGCCATAGTGGCAGGTGGTCAGCATTAAGGAGACATCAAAGACCTTATAACCTCCCTATAGACATCACCTCAAGCAGCAGGGGAACTAAGTTTTACTGCTGACAGCTGGAGAGTGCTCTGCTGACAGGAGGAAGGTGATAGCAACTGTATCACTCCACTTCCTCTGCATGGATCAAAGTTATTGCTTCATATCAGAGTGATGTTAAAGGCTGCTCGGAGCATGCACCACTATTAAAGGTGTGCCACCTGCAAGTTTATCAAACCAGTGAGGCCCAAATCTTCTTACTGAGTCCGAGCACAGCTGCTGTCAGGGCCTCTTTTCAGTCTCACCTTTCACATTTTTTTCTCTCTATCTGTCAAGCAGAGCAAACTCTCATCCTGTCCTCACTCTCAAAGGAGACCGCTCTCTCCTGGAGGAGCGGGGAGGGAGAGAGGTGATGAGCAGCTCACCTCTAGGAGGGATTAGCCTTATTAAAATGAAATCGTCTAGTCCTGAGTGACAGAGCTATGGAGGTGCAGGAGGCAAAGAGGCAAGGAGGAGAGCGCAGAGGGTCTGCGTTGTGTGAGGCCCAGCCCCCGGAGGATCTGAAGCACCGCTTCCTCTGTGTTCTCCTTCCCTCCAGTCTTCACTTTCACCTCTCGCTTTCTCTCTTCATCTTCTCTCTCCTTTCCTCTCGTCTTCTCTCTCATCATCAACCGCGGTCCAGAACAGGCGGATCTGTCAGCGCTGCGTCAAGAGATCTGCCCTCAGTCTCTCAGATGAACTGCCAAGTACAGGAGAACAAAAGACCTCCAAAAACACACACACACACACATAGAGGTAAAATGTGTTTAATAGTCCTCCTATTGAAGGGCACCATGTATGGAATGTGTGCCCAGGGTCACTGCATAGAGGTTCCCAGCAATTACCCAAGCTTTAGCTCACTCTTGTTTATAAGGAGTCAGATGTAAAAGGCATGGACATACATGTGACTTTGTAAAGGGTGCCTAATGACATGTACACAGTGGTAATCCTTGTGTGGAGAGCAGCTCAGTGGTTGAATCAGAAGACCAGGCCATACACCATATTTGTGTTCATTTTCAGCGCTTTAACAGGTTTAGAGGAGAGAAACAAATATAATCTTAAAGTGACAAAAACAGAGGAACCAAACTCATACAAGAAGCCATATGTTTTCAGCTAAAAGGGGGAAAATGTGGCCAGGGCACTTTTTAATGACAGGGAACCAAAATAATAGCTTAATTGATACTTAAAGTAGACCTATTATCTTATACATAAAGTACAAGGATGCATAAATTAGCCACGGCCAGCATTTCAAATAATGAGCATTAGCAAATCTGCAAGGCGATGTGCTTAATATGGTCATCTCAGGCACAGCACGCTCACCAACCTGCAGTTGAACCCTTCTGTTTGCAAGTGGCAGCCAATCAGAAGAAAGTTTACTTCAATGGAGTTGACTTTATTTCAGGTGGTGGATGGCCAAACTAGTAGGAAATTCATAATCACTCAATAATTTTAGTTGTCTAAAAGTTGCACAAAGTCTAACTAAAAATTCTAACTAAGACAGAGGCATCTGTCTTCCTTCTCTCACCCCAACCGGTCACAGCAGATGGCCCTGCCCCTCCCTGAGCCTGGTTCTGCCGGAGGTTTCTTCCTGTTAAAAGGGAGTTTTTCCTTCCCACTGTCGCCAAAGTGCTTGCTCATAGGGGGTCATATGATTGTTGGGTTTTTCTCTGTATCTATGAAGCGCCTTGAGGCGACTTTTGTTGTGATTTGGCGCTATATAAATAAAATTGAATTGAATTGAATCTTTTATGGAACCAGCCAGTCTGTATATTAGTAGTCATCAATACACTTATTTTCTTTACAAATTGCTGGAAATGGTCCAGCTAATGATCTTGTGGTTTCAAAGGTGATTTACAAATGTACTTTGGGAAAGAAATATCCAAAGGCAGGAGTTGTTTTGCAGAAAAAAACATGATCAAAAGGGCAGTGCCCCCTAAACCCACTGCAGCGCCTTTCAACAGTTAAACAATCCACAAAGGTAGAAGAAGGTCAGACGCAGAAATTTTATTGGTTTGCTTTTTAAAGAACTGATCAACAAATTAGATCTGAACAAAGTGTCTTCAAGGTTATCTGAATGATTATTCAGACAATGCACTTATAAGTTTCAGCACAAGTGCATGAAAAGAAAACCTGGTTAAACTCGAGCATGTTTTGAATCTAAAAATGGTTTTATGAATGTCTTTTTATATATTGTATGTAAATAAGAACCCCCCTTGAGACGGGCCTGATGTTAGTTTATTGCCGGAGCGGCCTGGGAGTTATTTTCTTTTTCATTAAGGGTCATTGTCCACCCCCTCCTGCCCCCACAGCTGATCACAAACAACTTTAAAAGGTTGCGTGGATGATTTCAAAGGTCCAATCTTGCCAAAAACCACAGCTAACGCTGAAAAAAGTCTAATTTGAAACAAAGACTGTGTGTTATGTGGTCGGCTAGTTGACTTGTGGCCACAATGTTGACTCAAAGGTCAGCAGAGATTAAGGGAGCAGATGAGGAGGAGAGGAGAAAAGGTCTGGTTTCACATGCAGGTGGCTGTCAAGGATGTTTACCTAGCAAGACTCGTATCTCTTCTCTCCAGAATTAGAAATGAACAAAAGTTCAGTTCAGTTCACTCCGACTGCCTGATATCAAGTGGCGACCCTGACTATCCAAACAGGCTCGCTGTTATTATGTCTACCTCTGACTTCATATGGGATTTCACTCCTGCTTTTATTGGGACTGAGGGAACAGATTAGCAAGTTGAATGTGGACAAAGTACTTTTACAACAGACGCTTGTGCCATCAGAGTCGAGCACCTGAATCTAAATATAAAACCTTTTTTCCAGATGTGTAAAGTAAAAATGTGGAATTCAACAAAAGCAGATCCTTTCGCATTTACGCTTTGTGAGTGAACTACACAACACCCCCACCCAAAAAAAACCTTGAAGCCAATGGGATTGTTATTTTCAGTGTGTAAAAAAGTATTTGCATTTTCAGACTGTCAGTGAAATATTTGGCTCCATCTGCACAAAAACTCCCAGTGAGAACAGACACTGAAGATGTGGGCGTGCAAACAGGTATGTGTACATTCTGTACCCTAAAGCTTTCTCATACCTGTTCAGTGCAGCCATAAAAAACCCACCATATTTACAGTGGTGACATCAAAGAAGCCTGAAAAACCATTTGATGCTAAAAGGCCTCCGGCTGCTGAGACTTCTCACGCTGGAGCTGCCCGTCAGCGACGTTCCGCCTTTCTGTTTGAATTTATAGCTGCTTTGGAAAAATATTTCAAAATAAAATGACATTTAACTATTTCAGTAAACTGCTCGCTCTAACTTGAGGCTATTTGTAGGCGTCTCGTGAATGTCACTGGAAATGCCGGGTGTCGGAGCCGCAGTAAAAGTGCAGTCTACTAGCAGTGAATATTACTGGATGGCTAAATGCAGCTGCATCCCGGGAATGTCCCTGTAGCTCAGAGTATTTCTGGGAGATTCCCACAAGCCAACAAGGGCAATTCCCCGGCTTATTTATCCGTATTCTACTGAGGCTGGGTTACCCTGCTCCCACAGCAAAGAGGTGAATTTGCAAAACATAAAAATGTCTCCTAAAGTTTAAGCTTTTCCTGTTGGGTTTCTATAAAACAATAGCAGTGTTTAAAACAGTTTGGGAATTATGGCCACAATGTCAAGTTATTTCAACAACTGTGACGTGATTGCTAGGCCACATGCTCGACTACCAGATGTATTTACACTAAAAAGCAAAAAAAAAAAAAAAAAAGTTTTGTGAGGTTTTTATGAATGAATTCCACGTTTGTGTGTGAGAAAGGCAAGATGCTCTCTGTGCCACTGACAATGCCAACCACAGGTAATTGTTTATTTTTGTGATGGTATTTTTTTCTGTTTCTTAAATTATTTTTATTCTGAAAAACTAAAAACTACAGTACTGTGCAAAAGTCTTGAGCCACCAAGAAGAAAGGGAGGGAAAAGACAACAGCAGCCACATGTGAACGTAAAATAACATACTTTATTATGACCATACATTTCTCAGGATCAATACAAAGCACTTCTCTGTTTTTGTTTAGCGATGCTTTGAATGTGGCACTTTTTCCTCCAAAGGACAAAGAGGATCAGACAGAAATGATTTTTGTTTGTTTGTTGTGTGGAAGGAGAAGGAGGTCAGATAATGACTCCGTCGCTGCACTTGCATCTCCATGTTAGCTCTGAAACAGACTTGAGTTCTGCCATTAGCGTCCCAGTTTACTTTCATTCTATTTGATTGTTGAGTTGAAACCATAAAAGCATGTGTGCTCTCTGTGTACTCTTTGAGTAATAATTTGAGATCCTATTAGGGAAACTGGGTCATTGTAAGGAAGAATGCACGTCAGATTTAAAGGACAATCTTTACATTAAAAAAAAAATCCTTAGCTGATTCTACACAATGGCTTCTATAAATGAGGCCCTGGTTCTTTGTGTGTTGCCTGCACAGACAGATGGTTTGAAAGGAACCCTGCTGAAACCCAGTTTCAACAGATCCGCTCAGCAGCAGCCCAGCTTCACCGTGCAGCAGCAGGACTGTGCAAAAACACCATGCAGGAGGGCAAACAACAAACTCAATGTATAAGTGAAACAATTTTGAAGACTATTTTACTTATTCTTATTCTGTATATTTTAGGCTAGAAATCCTCCTAAAATAAAATTAAACCAAAAGTGATTTAGCAAATATACTAATAACAATAACAGTGCAATTAAACCATTTCAATCAGTAAAAGCATTTTACAGTTGTTGCTGGAGTTTAAAAGAAAAAAAAAATTGTTACCAGTTTCTGCGTTTCATAAACTGCCTGCCTCTAAGTCCTTTGGAAAAAAGCTTGGACAATGCTGTCTTACAAAGGAACGGGGGTCAAACAAATGCGCATACGTTACAAAATAATCTTATTTTACACATAAATATGATATACAAAGGCAGATGAGACAGAGCCTTGCTTATGTCAGTAAAGCTTTTGACCATGCAACGTTCAGTACCTTAAAAAAAAAAAAAAAAAACGCCAAAAAATCATTAGCACGCCTTAGTCCACCAGAGACATAAAACAATGTCAAATATATACACAATATCACAAAAATAACAATATCACTTTTTTCTGCAAGAGCACGATTGTACCATATATTTTACAGCTAAAGTTGTACCATTAGTCCAGCACATTAAGATGTGTACAGGTAGCTTTAAGGGAAAGAAGCAACTATTGCTACACGGCAACACTAGAAGGTCATAAGAAGTATTTAAATACGCCATTGAAATATAAGCTGTAAAAATAATATATTCCGAATACATTTATATAATTATATACATATACATATAGGTTAAATACTGATCATTCTGAATCCCTGGATTGCTGAAAACGTCCTTTGTCTTTTTAAGCAGCTAGCTATTTTGAACTAACTGGATGAGCCCGCCATTTTTATTTCCGCTGCTGATCTACATGATGTGCTTCACATTGTTTATTTCACTGTTTTTGACCATGTGTTTTTTTAAATTAACTATTTTATTTCATTTTTTTTCTTTAACAAAAAAACCCCCAACAACTTAGAAATAACCAGCTTAGAAATAACAAGCTTCTTTATGTTCTTGCATCAAGGTAGATGAGAAAGTTGATACCACGTTCGCATCTTTGCTAAACTATATTTTTGTTAATTATGACCTGTAACATTTTAGGATTTTTTTTTTTAATTTATTCATGTTTTTTACAACCAAGCTACTCTATTTTCTCAAAAACATAGCTATCTTAGCTACACTAACCTTAGCTATGCTAGCTTAGTGCAGCTAACTGCTTTCTGACTCTAGCTTATATTCATTTACAGACATGAGGGTAGTATCAATCTTTTCATCTAATCCTGGGCAAGAAGGTGAATTTACCAAACCTGCAACACTACATGAAACACCAATTCTGCTTAAAATCAAAATCTGTTCAAAATGTATGTTTAGCCGTAAGCATAGGTGTGACTTTGAACATAGAAGAGGTTTAAGTGGCAGCAGTTTCTCCCCTTAGTTCAGAACAGACTTTTTACTGCATGATGATAATCTACACTACTGCCTGCCTATTTAGTGCATTGTTGTTGTATAACATTTAGTGTTTTATACCTCAATAGAAAAAGCTCTTTACTGCCTTAAAAAGGAAATCCACCCTAAGACAAAGTGTACACGTTCCTCCAACGATCTTGGTTCGTTTTACTAAATTAACCACCATACAAGGTTTAAAGTAGGTCTGAAAGTGACTAAATTTGCGAGATTCAGACTGGGCCAAATTTTGCTACAGAGCCCCAGAGTTCAGAAAATGGATGTGTACCTGCTGAATTTGAAATACACTATAGCTTTTTTTTTTTTCTTTTTGTAAGAAAGGCTCTTGAAAACCCATTCTCAAGCGTTATCTACACAGGCCCAGATCCTCGGAGGTGATGTGTTATATTTCAGGGTAGACTTTCCTCTTGACGTACCACCTTCACACAATTAAGGCACCTTTTAAACCCCTGAGGGGTAATTGGGTTCTTCTAATAAGAAGAGAAGCAACAATAACAACATGGAACACAGAACTGGACTAAAACAAAACCACACAACATAAAGTTTAATCAGCCAACAAAATAAAAGGAGAATATTGCGGAATGTTTGTGGATATGGTACAAACGCCACAAGTGCCCTGTTACATTTCTTATCTCATCTTCTAGGATTTTGCAGCAGCAGTACCGTGCACCATGCTGGCATGGTGACGTCACAAGACCTCCATGGCTGTATCCCAAAGCACCTTCAGAGATAAAGAGATTCTGTCACAAACCTTATCGAGCTTCATGGGGGTGCGGGTGGATATGTCTGCGTATCTGTGTCTAGGAGTTAGTATCCCACGTTGAGCTTGTTTTTGTTGAGCTCTCTCTCCAGGTTTCCTATCAGAGTGTCGATGCTCTCTTGCAGGTCCCTCAGGTTCACCCTGTTGCTCAATACAGGACTGATATCTTGGATCTTCATGTAGGCCTGGTAAGTGTGCTCTTTGGGTAGCCGAGGTGGCAGGATGTGGTTACACACCTTGTGTTCTTCCTCCTCCTCCTCTAATGGGTGTCCACTGTTTGAGCTGTCACTTTCTATTAGCTTCTCCTGCTCCTCCACCGCCTCCCGTGTTTCCTCCTCCTTTACCACCTCCCTTCTCTGAGGTTGCTCTTCATCTGCGGTATCAGACACAGGACAATCAACCTTGAGCTGTATGCCGTCTTTTGCTTCCTCTTGCTTCTCCTGGACCTCCTCAGTTGCCTCGATGTCTTCTGAGGGAACGTCGTCATAGTCTGCCTCTTCTTTGCTGGAAGGTAACAACATTTCAGAAGGGAAGTACGTCTCACCACAGCCACTCCAGTCACCAGCATAGCGGTTGCTGGGGCTGTCCAGACGCCCTGGTTTGGGTCGCAGAACCCCCACCATCTCTGCTCCAGTGAGGTTCAGCACCTGAGGCCGCTCTTTTCTCCGTCGCAGAGGGGGGGCTGTCCGCAGGTCAGAGGAAGTTGGAACCAGAGAGGGTGCTGGGGGCTGAGAAGAGGACTGGCCATGTGGGTCCACAACTAGAGGAAGAAAGAACAAAAAACAAAAACAAAGAAAAAGTTAAATATAAGCCAGCTGGTTATTAAACAATCATGAAAATTACAAAAACACAAAAATAAGAAAAGGTCATATTTTCTCATTCTTTTGTTTTCCTCAGAGGGAAAAGTGGTTGTTGTTCTTCTTTAATAATTACGTTATTTAGACCAGCGGTCCCCAACCCCCGAGCCACGGACTGGTACCAGTCCGTGATTCGTTTGGTACTGGGCCACGAGAGTTGAGGCTCGGGTGTGCAACTTATGGTTCTCAGGATTTTCATCGTTAACTCGGTTTCCCTGGGTCTTATTTTGAAAGAAATATTTACAAGTTACCATAGCGACCAAGACGGCATTAAGGGGTAGCGAGGAGGATGTTACTCTCAATGTTATTGGCACATTTCAGGAGGACACTGCTAATAAAGTTACACACTTACACAGTGAATTCGCGTTCATTGTTATATTTACAATATATTTGTGTCTTGGTTGTATCATTTTATTTTGTTGTATTTATCCACGACACCTTAAAGGCCGGTCCGTGAAAACATTGTCTGACATTAAACTGGTCCGTGGTGCAAAAAAGGTTGGGGACCGCTGATTTAGACTGTATACTTCTAGTGGTATATTAGCTTTATAAGAGCTGCAAAGCACAGCTTATGGCTCACGTATTATTCACTTATATATTGTAGAATGCAGCTGACTGAATCCCCCCCCCCAAAAAAGCAGTAAACCTCAGAGCGAGATACAGCGCAGGTCAGCTGATGACGGCCTGGAAACAAATCTACTGGAGCTTACAGTACAAATGATTTCCCCACTGCACTGCTACACCTACCAATTCATACTTCAGCTCCTGAAAATGACTCTACTTTTCATTTTATTTCTCCAAATAAATAAATGCATTTTTTTTACATCAACTGTAATCTCTTTGCTTATTTTAAGTCTTCAGTTCAGCATAATGATCATGAGCACTGATCATAAAGGGCGTGCTTCAGGGCACAGCCAACTTGTTAGTGACAAAGTGCTATCATAACAGTCTGAACTTCTCGACCAGATTAACTTTGCTGGCTTAAAAATACAACAACAACAACCCCCCCCCCCCAAAAACCACACCAAGATGCACAAGCTGATCTTTTATATACAGTCTGTATATGCAGCATTTTTTTTAAAGTATCAGCATGTTTATGGAAAAATACAATGGTGCGCATTTCATAAACTAAAATCCATCAGATTTCGCAGTACGGGAATGTGATGCTATCAGCGTGGCTAGACAGGGCTGGATGAGAAAATGTGATTTTCTGTGATTGAAATGAACTAAAAACAAACAAACAACACACATAACAAAAAAACACAAGCCTTGTTTTGGTGCAGCTGATTTCTATTTAAAAGACTCCCACTTTAGCGGAATGACCCTCTGTGAGGACAACATAGAGAACAATCGGTTCATCATTAGGTGAACGAACATGCTGAAGTCACACCACTGCACACAGTGTTTTTGTTGCTTCCTGTGCTGTTATCGAGTAACCAAACTTAAAAATTAACTAAAGCTTGAACCTTAAGAAAGACTCCTCTAAGTGGACTAGGTGAAGGAAAAGTGAGCAGCCAAACACAACCACAGTCTGGTTACCTTTCTGCATTTATCTCAGTACCTACATTTTCTGGCTCCGCTAGCTTACTATATTGGAAAAGAACAAAAACACAGTTAGGGCTGTAAGTCCATGTTCAATAGATACATTATATATTTAAAAAGAAATGCTAAATTTTATTTTGAGACATGACCTTGAAATGACTTGTTTTCCTTTGTGCGCGTTCGCCTATTTCATCCAGCTGACGATAAACAGAATTTTTTTGCACTTGTCTTAACTAAGTTCACTGCAGTTCATTCATCAGAGTGGCTGTTGCTGCTATAGTGTTTACGTGGAGTAGCTGCACACTTCGCAGCTCCCCCGAGGCTAAAGACTTGAGCAATTATCACCTTAAAACAAACAGAAATTATCTTCCTTTCAGAGGCGCTGTGTTATTTAATTCCAGACATGATTCACTGATGACATGATTAAAGCTATTAGCTGTCAGCAGAGAAAATGAAGACGGAAAGCAGGCGAGAATACGATCATATTTTTTTTTTCCTTTCTTGGACAGCTTCACAATGTTTACTTGTTGTAATATATTAAGATTAGACTTAGTTGTGCTAGGATGAGTGTATTTTTACATCTAAACACAATAAAAAACCGAAATGGACAAAATAAAACAATAAACCCACAGCTGATTTTAATGATAAATTAAAAAAAGAAGCAGGGCAAATTAACTGAAAATGAACATGCAGCTAATTTTGGATTTTAAAGATAACACTGAAAGAATCCTCTTGCCGTCACTTTGTCTGTCTAACCATCTGCTCACATCTTCTCACACATACAGTTGGAAAAACTTCTTCATGCACACTCATCACCTCCTCAGCCTCTTCAGTACACACACACACACACACACACACACACACACACACACACACACACACACACACACACACACACACACGTCCTGTAAGTAGTGTCAGTCAGGCTGTGGAGGCCTGAGCGACAATGCCTTGGAAGGTTTGGTATGTGTGTATGAAAGGCGTGAAGAGGCAGCTCAAAATATCCCACAATGATTGCGAAATGTACGGGTGAAGCTTCAGGGGCTGAGGGGTAAGGTTCAGCCAGGAATGTCTTTAATTATACAGTCCAGGCGCCCTGTACTCTGTACTGGGGAAGCGGATGGAATGGAAACACTGCTGAGGGTGTAAATGAAGGCTTGAACCTGGACTAAAATGCTCTGTCAGTGTCTTTATAAGTCATTAAAGGCAACTGCGGGGAAACAAAAAAACCCAACAAAAACCACAGTTTTTATGCTTTAATTTTTAAAATTCCAAATGTAATCCCCTCTGCTACCTGCAATCATAGGATTCACAGATGCTGACTAATTAAGCCGCTGGCTTACATTTCTTTCTCTGTGCTCCTTCTCTGGGTGATGTAAAGCAGGGTGCTAAGCTTCAGTGGTTTACACAGAATGGGTTCAACGTGGAGGATGCAGTTAAAGTTAAGAGGCTCAACCAGACGCAGAGTCACTTCGTCTTCAGACGCACATCAGCAGATCTGGTTAAAGCTGCAGGCTGCTTGGGAGGAGCTCCGAGGATTGTATAATCATTCAGGAGGGAAAGTTTGTCTCACAGGATGTCGGAGCCATTGGGAAAAAGGTTTTTAAAGACGGTGAACATGTGCTTTTTCAAAACTGTATCAATGGAAATGCACAGAATAACACTGCACTCAGAAAAATGTTAAAATATAGTGAGTTGGATTAGTTTCGGGTTGGTAGTCATGCATATGTAAAACACACAAAACAAAACAAAACAACTAAGCTGTCCGCCCGTCCCAGGGGCTCATTTTTTGATTTTTTTGGAGTCTTCGAGAATTTAAATGCATCAGCAGCCCCTGCATGGCTCACTTGATTATTAGAAATGTGGTGAACTCATAAAATCAAGCCCACGAGCTAAAAAAATCAGATTAGTTCCCATAACCAATGCAAATATCACGCCACACACACTTGTCTCATCATTCTCCATCCTCTCCTGGATCATCTATGGACTTTGCCATATCTCACCGCAAGCAGACAGCTGCCGCTGGCAGAGAGCAGCTGTGCAGGCAGACAGATGACCTGTGCTGAGAGAAGCTGCTGCTGACTGTCCTTGATTGTTAATTTATCTAAAAACAGAGGGGGAGGGGGGGGACCACGCCCCAAATGTTTGGTTCACACTGAGGCTTTACTGGCTTGGCTCCGATTGGCTCAACCCATCACGATGAAGCACTTGTGGAGGGTTTCATCTCTGAGGAGCCGACAGATGGTGGCCTGTGGCTATCAGCTGCACTTGTGCCAGTGGTGGAAAAACCTCAAGGATCAAAGCAGCCCAGTCCCTTTAACAGCCCTTTGTAGAGCTGAACCGCAGGGCTGGCACTGATTTGTACAAGACCCTCAGGCAAGAGAGACCAGTGTGCGCACGACCTGACTGTAGATGTGCTGCTTTTTCAAGTCACGCCATGTGCTCAAAACGTCTTTAGAGAAAGCGGGACGAAAACAAACAAACAAAGGTCACAATCACCTGGCCAGAGCTGGAGCAGGTAGTGCAGTACTTCGATGTGCTTTTTGAAGTGTAGCGCGCTGGCCAGCTCCTCAGAGTCGATGAAGACTCGGTTGGTGTGGCAGGACGCCTCCTGACGCTGGCTCAGCAGCACCGGGCCGAAACACACCGCTAGGTTCTGGCACGTCATCTTATTCATCTCTTGGTAGGATGCCACCAGCTTCAGGTGGTCAAGAAGCTTCCGCAGCATCATCTGATCCAGACACACACACACACACACACACACACACACACACACACACACACACACACACACACACACACACACACACACACACACAGATACACAAAAGCCAGACAAATAAAACATGTTATTATTATGATTAGTAGTTGCAGTTGTACCACTAGCAGCAAGCCAAAAACTGCTTTAAGACACATCTGCAGCAGTAAGTTTATCTTAAAAAAACCTGAAGGTTTTATAAAAAAACCAGAAGGAATATTATTATCAGTAATATAAGGCGTGTTGGCAAAGGAGCCGAGTGCAGAATACTGCAAATGCTACACTTTTAAAACTAAGAGAGTAGTTGTATTCTCACAAAGCATTGACATGCTTCTTTCAATGAATCTGGTGACTCTGTTCACTTGGACCAATAGCGTACGGATACAGAGTTTCAGCAACTATTCGTTTTCACTTTTATGTCATTCTACTGTGGATACGATGACAGTGCTTGAGGTGCAAGGCTGCACGACATCACAATTATCAGCCGAACAGTGGTAATCTGTAGCATTATGATTATTACCATGATTATCTACCCACAATATGCCCTTTCAAAGCCACCTCTGTGACAGTCCTTTAACTCCTGTGCAGAAGAATGTGCACTTTTTTTAAAATTGTCCTTACCCTCTCCACCTCTGGCAGGTTTTCCAGCAGGCTGACGGTGTGTTCAGAGTCGGCCTGGTCATTCTCACACCCAGACGCTCCCATCCGCAGAGGCCTCGCAGCCATAGACTCCAACACTGCCTCATATAGCTGCTTGTTGATCAGAGGGTAGGGCAGCTCACGTAGATAGTCCTTCAGCACTCCTGACGAGAGAGCGAAAGCAGGGCATGAGAAACTCAACTGCATCAGGATAGTGAGTTTAACATCCACGCAAACAAGCCCGTTTCATGTTCTTACACTAGCCGTTAAATACGCAGGCGACTTTTAATACCTGACAAATTGCTAACGATACCTCTTAATGAGGCGCTGTCACCGAGAAATAAAAAGCTTTTCTTCTCCTCCTCGTTTAAAAGCACTCAACCTGCCACATTCTCTTGGCTGCAGATTCAGGTCCCATTGTTTTCCGGGGTGATCCCGTGGCGTCTACCGAGAGGCCAGATTGAGTCGGGTGTGACTTGGCAGCGTCGGGGGGTTGTGGGGTCTGCTCTGGCATCTGTGACGGCGCATTCGCACCTGTGACTTCAGCCTCTCAAAGTTCAGACAAAAGCTGGGGGAAAACATGAAACCCACGCTGTCTGTCCCCTAAGCCCCTGAAATATCACTGGCATGTCTTTTCATCAAAGGCAGAAATAAAGAGAACGGAGGAGGGGCAAAGACGGGAATTAAAACAAAAAAAAGGGATCCTGGCCGTGTGACAGATCTTTGTGGTGAGTGTCTGCTCTGTTGTGTGCATGAAGCTGGATCAGCTTTCAAGGAAGACCAGGAGGGTGAAGGGGGGGTATATTGTGCAATTAGCAATATTTGTTATCTTCCCAAGTAGTGCAAACGGAATAAAGGATGAAGGATAACCAGATAAATACAGGTGAGCTATATTGGCGCCCAAGACAAATACTTTTATTTTCTTAAAGATCTTTGCTGCTAAGCTAATAATAATAATTTAGCCTGATAAATTCCTGATCCTTTATTTTAATGCAACAAAAGCATTCATTTGTCTATAAACCAGGATTAAATGTCTGCAAAAGAGGCTACAAATACAATGACTCTGATGTGCAACACACTGAATACACACTAAAGTCCACACTGCTCATTGACAAACTGCTGCAAACGTTTCCTGCTGTTCCCGTCACGCTGTGCACCCTTATATTCGTACAGCTACATCTGCTGGTGCTCTGCGACCTTGTTTTTCAGTGACTTATCAGCTGTTGGGTTCCAACATGTTTTTGAAGCCAGAGTACGAGATCTCATTCCCCATGTTGTTGGCAACTTCGATTGCCAGTGATCCCTGCTCTTCTTGTGCTAACATGCTTATCGGGAAACGTCTTCGCTCCGTTCAGGTTTACCAAAAATCTTATATGCAGCTGAGGCCAAAAACCTATCAGCTTGTGGGCTGTGTGTCAGTGTCTGCTCATATGCTGCTGTCTTCTGTTTACTGTATGAGGTGCATTTGCATTGACATCACGGGCGTAGTTCTTGTAGTGTCTGAGAGTGACTGTTTTTTTCTTTGGTTGTTGTTTGGGACAAACTCAGAAAGGGCTTGGTGCTGCTTGTTTTCTTTATTTTATGTTGGCTTACTACAATTAGCATTAGCAGTGGAAACATGTCTGTTTCGCATGGTCATATTTTCCTTATATATTACCTTTTTTCTTCACGTACCTCATATTCAGCTGAGCATCACATATTGGGTTCAAAGAAATCAGTTCAAGCATATTGCTGAACCCTTACTGGACTCTTTTTAACTTGCCAAGCAGCAAACATGTAAGTGGGAAATACAGTCAAGATGGAAGTGTGTGCAGACTGAAACACCTCAACCAATTTTCAATTTTCAAATTTGATATTATTTACGTAGTGCCACATCACAAACAACGGGCACTTTATATTGTAAGGTAAAGACCCTACAATGATAGAGAGATAACCACAATAATCAGGTGAGAAGCACTTGGCGACAGTGGTAAGGAAAATATCCCTTTTAACAGGAAGAAACCAGAACGAAGCTCGGGGCGGGGCAGCCAGTTGCTGCAACTGGTCGGGGGACAGTGGAGGGAGACATGACAAAAAGACCAAAAGAGAGACCACTTAGGACTTTTTCAAGGCTCCTGCTTCTGGATAGCTTCATCTTCTCCTGGCTCACCTCCAAACTCCCTCTGTCAGTGAATCTCTTACCTTCTAACAGACAGGATGTAGCTAGCTAAGCTAGAGAAATTCACATCCAGCACCTTCACAACAGGTCTTGTTCCCCTCTTCTACATTTAGACAAATAAACGCACTTCTTCTTATTCCTGTGTTAAGCTCCTGGTGTTTGTGGATGACACTGCTGGGCTCAAACGTATCCAAGATTGAAGCAAGCCTGCATAAAGATAGGAGGTTGTGCAAGCTTCCGTTTGATGTATCAGAAATGCAAGTCAAACTTCAAATTTCAGACAAATACCACGGTTAGGTTCTTCAGGTTCCATAGACGTATGACATGAAGCACAGTATTTAAAGTCCTAAGGAAGTTCAACCTCCCAACGGAGCTGCTGTCCTAGTTCTGCTGCGCTGTATTTGGGTCTGTGTTGCATCCTTCAGTTAACTGTTTTATATGGCTTAGCCACTTAATCAGAAATGAGACGACTACAAAGAATAGTCCGGGCTGCTGAGAGGATTACTGGTGCTCCCTGATCGACCCTCGAGGACCTGTACTCTTCTAGAGCAGGAAAAAAGGGCTGGAAAAGCTGCAAAAATCATTTCAGACCTTTCACACCTAGGCCACAACCTCTTTGATCTGCTGCCCTCTGGTCAGCACTTCAGAACACTGAGCACCAGAACATCCAGTCGCAGGATCTCACAAGACCTCTCCAAGTTTGGTAGTCTCAGTGTATAACAATGTGGAAGTCTGTCTTTTAACATTTAGTGTTACCCGTTGGTATTTGTGGAACATTTAAATTCTGAAGTAACTTTAATAATTGTGATTTTTCTGTTGCGTTCATGTCTTGGACATTTTATCCATTAGGAACATTTCCCTGTGGCAACAGTTCAGTTTGACTGCTTGGGGTTGTTGTTCACATTATTGAACATGTGGCTGTATGTGCGTGATTATAGGACAATAAATCCAGGAAAAATCACGTGTGACACAATTAGTGAACACGCCGTGACTCTAAAGCGTGCAAGAGGAGCAGCTCTTGGTAGAACAACAGATAAGACGACACTGTATCTATGTCAACCACGAGCCTGTTTCCAAAGCAGTGACACAACTGATTAAAGTGCTATAAAAAGGAACACGTACTTCACTGCTTTTCTTGTCCACCTTGTTTGTTTTTTGCCTCTTGTCTTCTATTTACAGCATACTACAGTACGATTCATAGTAAATCCAATGAGCTTCCTTAGGGCCAGTAAGAAGGACAGAGGGCCCAACTTAACGTGCTCACTTTATAATCCCACTAAGTCCTAAATCTGCTCTTTAAGGGAGCATTAGGATTACCACTTTTCAGTCTATTTCTAAACAGCATCGTCAGAACATCAGAATAATGTGGACAAACTAATGTTTCAGTATTAGCTAACAGCACCAGAGTTTCAGGTGCTGTCACACGTGCATTTTCTATTTTCCTTTGCTGCAGTTATATACAAATAAATTGGATTAGAGAGTGGAGGGAGGATCTAAAGTCAGTTTAGTGTGTTACAGTACAAAGTCTATGATTAGCATTGTGATTAGTATCTGCACAGTGGCACTCAGCACCAACATAAACACAACACTGATCTATTTTAAATTGTCTGTTTTACATCACAAATAAAACCAATCAGTGATCAAAAAGGCAAAAAATAAAAAAAAAAATCTGTCCAACAGCTGACAATAACTGCTTCCTTTTATCTCTGTATGTTACCACAGAAATAAAAAAACTGACTGACTGAGCTACCATAATGAAACTTGTGACTTCTTAAAAATTTCAGAAGAATCTCTGGATTTTGGTGTGGTGGTTAGCAGTGGTGCCTTACAGCAAGAAGGTCCAGGGTTTGAATCCATTCTGGGGCCTTTCTGTGTTTACATGTTTCTGTGTCTGTGTGGGTTTTCTCCAGATGCTATGGCTTCCTCCCACAGTATAAAAACATACATAGGGTTGTGAACGTGAGAGAGAATGGTTGCCTGTCTGTCTCCATTACTGGAGACAGCTGGGACAGGATCCAGACCCCCCAACTGAACAAAACTTTGATAAAGACATTAATGGTCACTGTTGACTTTTTTTTATCCACATGTCACCATGCAATGTATTCAAAAAATGTATTAATAAACTTGCTTTCATTTTAATGGCCACAAGGGGGCTACTCCTCTGGCTGAAACAAGTAAGTCAGAACTTATAAAGGTCTATGAGAAAATTATTTCTAACTTGATTTCTAACTCAAGTATTTTCACAATGAAGGTTTTTAATATTAAATAAAGCCTGAGCATATTTAAAGTAAAATAAATCCTGTCTTCAGCTTCTCAATCAGTTCCATCCCTTACTTAGCCGAATGCTAAACTCCAATGTTCAAGCTGGGAAAACAAACCAAAGTGGGCTTATTTCGGTTACGACCTCAGTAAACACTTTCCTAATGAGGTCGTGGCCTCAGCCCATAGATTTAAGTCTTATTAGAGTAAAATTGCTGATAACAGAGTATTCTTTGTAAGAGCCGAGTTGCTACCATGTTGGTGTGCAGTGTCCTTGGTTCCTCAAAAGTTTCAGATGAGGGATAAAAAAACCTACCACGACAACAGGTGATTGTGGCTATGTCTATCTTTTATATACAGTGTCGTGCAATGTGGCACAATTTTAGCATGTTAGCATTATACATAAATGCATAGGAAGTATGTTTTAGCATGTTAGCAATTATTTGTGGCAAACATGCCTCATAGAGCCAAGTCTAGAAGCAACTTAGCTTTGACCGAAAATATTGAATATGATACATTAAGGAATTATTATTACTTAATTATGATTCTGTACAGTGTGTCTCTTCATAGAAAAATAATAAATATAGAATATAAAAATAAAACAGTAAATATGATTCTGACAGCTTAACATAAACTGAGACATTTTTTAAGTTTGTTCCTTGCCATAAGTATTTTCTCTGAACATGTAATGTTCAACACTTCCTGGCATTAGAAATACGGAAACACTCTGTTTATGAGACAGCCAGCAGATGCTTAGTAGGCAAACAGCTCATACCCAAACAAGGATAATAACTTACTATCTCAGCCCTCCAATCTCAGGTAGATCAAAACATTGACAGATACTACTCAGCAGGGTTAGACTTTAACAGCGCTCTGGGGAAGCATGCTCTTAAACCCTCATAAAACTGCCCTGCAATTAAACGCCCTCCCTGTGCCTGTGAGCTAGCATAGGTTCAGTATAAAATCTGGTATGAGCTGAATTTGATCAGGGTATATAAACAAAAGACACATTCACTCTCTTTAACGCTTCCCTAGGCATGCCGATTTCAGCAGCAGATTAACCGGAAATGCTGTGTGAAGATTCCCCCCCCCCCTTCGTCAATCGTTATGGAAAATGTTACAAAGATAACCACAATCAGCTTGTTTGATCACACGAAAACAGACCGTCTGGAAGCAAAAATTAGCAATATATTTTTATCCTTATCTCGCTAAAATAAAGCTTTTATTTGTTTGTTTTGTGTTTTTCTGCATCTGCGAATAATACGTGCTGGGAGGCGCCGCCTGGCTTGCTTTTTGCTGCCATTATTACAGAAAATCATGCAGAGCCCTCTGACCTTCCCTGCACTGCAAGGAAGACCCAACAACAGCGGGACTGTTACACATTAGCGCTGCCCGATGAAGCGAAACAACTCGTGTTTTTCTTGATATGCAACACATGAAAGCAGCACACACATTTAGGCTCTTTCCAGTTCAAAAGCCAACTGGCCAAAACTGTGTACGTGCATGTGCACATGGGCTTGTCTGACGTGAGGAGAATGGGGCCATTCAAGTAAATCATTAGCCTGCTTTGACTCGGTGCTTTGTTTACTTCTGTGTGTTAGCCCCTGTTGATGCCCTTTTTCACGCAAACAGACACACACAGCTCTCACATATATGCACATATGCACGTATGCATGAGAACTGTGGTCGCAAGCAAGCTGACAACAAGCAAGCTGACAACAAGCAAGCTGACAGCAGGCGCACGCTGCGTGTCTTTTTCACTCAGATTTCAACTGTCGGGTGGGGGGGACTGGTATGGCTCTGCACCAGCACTATCTGCACTGCGCTACATATACTTTCCCCACCTCCACCTACATGTTTGGCTGATAAAGACTGCAGAAACAAACACTTAAAGAAAAACATTAACAAAAACTGAAAGCACCTCAAAGTAATCTGATACAAGTTTTTTTTTTTTCCTTGCTCACTTCAGACTATTTCAGTGTCCCAAATATGCCACCAAACACTACAAGGGACACAATGCACTGGGACATGGCTCTACCTTTGACCTCTTGTTCAAACAAAGCGGAAGGTCACTCCTCTTGTCAGTGCTGCAGTCAGTGCCTCGCCTGGAGAACAAACAGGGGGTTTGTTCTCCGTCCTGCCCCCTTCTCTGCTATCCCGCACGCCCCCACGCCACTAGGGGGGCCAGAGGAGATTTGTGTTTGTGTACTGCCTTATGTAGTAACACAAAATGTACAGTTGCTGCTTCAACTTTTTCACTTTTCCAAAACTGAGCAGACTCCAGCTCTAACTCTAGAACCACGCGCTCACACGGTACACGTGGATTCATCACAAATACGCCTGCTTCCAGTTTTCAATCCCACCCTGCAGTTTAAGAAATATTCTGACAGCCCCACCGTTCTAAAACTCTTCACCAAGTGGTTGCCTGCCTCCCCGGCCGACCCAGGGTTCAGCTAATCCCCCGTGCGTGAGCCAAATACCATCTGTGTTTGTTCGGCAACAAAGGGGGCACTTGTTAATGACTTTCCATGTCTTCACTGGAGTACTGGCAAGGGTTGGGGGTGCTGGGGGGCTTGGGGGCAATTTAGAATAGCAGGCTATGGAAAAGTCGACTCAGGCAAGGGAAATTGAAGACCACAGACTAAAAATCAATGCCAGTGCTCCGAATGAAAAAGGGCAGAGGACACACCAGTTCCATTAGTAGAGGAGAAGTGACTTTCAAGACTTTGTTTCCACGTTGAGACCAAAATCTTCTATTAGATGGATTTAATCATAATTTAACACATGTGTGGCAAAAAATGTTCAGGTGCTCACAACCGCACACTCGCAGGGGCTTCAGGCAAAGCTACCATATGGGCCTACCATAGAGGGCACCGATCCCCCCATTATCATGTCAAACCACTGATTGAAGCCTTCATTCTTCAACAAAAGGGATACCAAGAAGAAAGAAGAAGAATGTCATCAGGATGTGCTCAGAGGCCTTTGTAGAGTTTAAAGAGAACGGTCCAGAAAATATCCAGTGAGGAGCAGTTCTGAAAATAGATGCTGATGTCAGAGGCCAGAGGATGATAGCCAGACTTCTTCCAGACTGATAGGGAGGCAGGAGTAATTTAAATAACCACTGGTTACAACCAAGGTCACCTCTGTACGCATGGCACGTTGAACCTTGAAGAGATGGGCTACAGCAGCAGAGGACCACACAGGATGCTACCCATGTCAGCTAAGAACAGGACACTTTAGATGGACTCAGTAAAAGTAGATATCAGAACAGTGGAAAATGTTGCCTGCTCCAATGAATCTCAATTTCTGCCACAACATTTGCTTCATAGGGCCACGATTTGGCATAAACAACACAAAAGCATGGAGCAGTCTGTCAGTCCTGCATTGTATTAGTGGTTCAGGGTCGTGGTGGTGTGATGGGGTAGGGGATAGTTTCTTTCTCTCACTTTGGGCACCTTTGGGACGTGGTGGAATGAGAACACAGATGTGCAGCAACTGTGTGACTCTATCGTGTCGATATGGATCAGGAATGTTTTCGGCACCTTGTTGAATCTTTACTACTAACAGTAGCAGCAAGGTGTATCTAATAAAGTGTACACTGTTTTTAAATGAAATGAAATGTGAGCATTTTGTGAAACATACTGTGAAGCAAAGAACTGTGATTTGAAACAATGGAGCGCCATGCGCGGAGCATGTTTTGCAAGCTTAGGATTGAACTCTGACCCCTGGATAATCCCTTTCACTACCTCCATTTTTAAATTAGCTGTGCGACGCGCCAGCCCTCTTAGCTCCATTAGCTGTTCGCTAATTAGCCTCTCGTCTGACTCCATAACAAAAGACTCCAAGGTTAGTTTAAGGCTTCCACTATGAATTAAAATTAGAGCAAAATATATGTTTTTTTATTCCGTGTATGTTGGCTATTGAAATCAAACAGGGTGTATAATATAACAATGCTACAATCAGCTTTTAAAACTCCTGTTATTGTGTTTTTTATTCTGCTGTGCTTTTTATCCTTTCTTTTATTTTTTCTTACCTTATGATCACTATATCCCAGAAATCCCTGCTTTTTTTAAAGCACACACCATAAACCTCTTCATCTTCAGCTCTTTTTCTCTCTATGTCCTCGTCCACTCACTCAGACCCATCTGCAA
Organism: Rhamphochromis sp. 'chilingali'; assembly: GCF_963969265.1. Lineage (NCBI taxonomy): Eukaryota > Metazoa > Chordata > Actinopteri > Cichliformes > Cichlidae > Rhamphochromis > Rhamphochromis sp. 'chilingali'. The sequence continues at coordinate 34,023,733 of NC_137934.1, forward strand.
TGGCAATTCGCCTGGCAGAGCAAATTTAGGCAGCGAGCAAAAACCAACAATCCTTTTTTCTAACCCGCTCAACTGTTAACTGTGTGCTTTGCCCTGCCATGCAAACGCATGTGGATCAAAGCAGGCATGATAGGACGACGCCTATACAGGGCCTCTCCCCAAAACCAACAGCAGCCCCTAAAATGCCCAGGGGTTTCCATGGTCCTTTCCTCCTTTTGTGGAAGAAAAAAAAAATCATGACCAAGTCATTTTCTACAACTTTGCCGCCCCCTCCCCATCTCCCCAAATCTGCTACACTTTTAGAAGTAATACTCAATTCAATGCCACAGCTGATTTTGGGGTTTCTTTTTGTGAGATGTGTTCACTGTTTCCATTTTTCATTTCAAGGGAGCAACAGAGCAGAAAAGAAATTCAGCTGACAGGAATCTGAATGGAGTTTAAATTAGAAATGTAAGGTTTGCAGTTCTGCTTGTTGGACAGTCAAACAGCTTCAGGGGGACTTTTTTGCATTTGACAAGATAAAAATCCCCACATTTGACGTGATTTAAAAGGTCCAAAGCACAAAAACTGAAAGAACAGTCCGAATGCGTGCAATGATCTGATTTGTTTGACTTTGTGTGTGTGTGTGTGTGTGTGTGTGTGTGTGTGTGTGTGTGTGTGTGTGTGTGTGTGTGTGTGTGGCCCTTCCTCTCACACTGATCTTTATGTTGCAGGGATTTGATACACACACACATAGATTCTTATAAGATATACACAGGTGCTGACCTATTCGCCATGGCTACATTCAGGAAAATGTATTGCAGTGGATCAATACTGAAGCTGGACTCCATTACATTAACACCCCATTTGTTTTTGTTAGTTTTGTTCCATGAGTAAAAACTCTCATGAATTGTATTTTTCTTGTTTTACTGGGAGTCATGTGTACATGTCAAATGATTAAATGAGATGCCTATTAGAGATGCCAGTTTTAGGTTTGTGGTTAGTATTTACTTAATGACAGCTATAGAAGCAGTTAACAGCTGTCTGTTAACTTCATTGTTAGTTGTTCCTAGTCCTTAGTCATTTCTCCACCCTTATTTTACTCAATATTAACTGCAACTTGTTATAGAAAAGTGGGCATTTTATTTAGTTATTAAGCTTCCAAGGGATTGGAAAAGTAAGAAATTGTGGTAGTGCCAAAACTGAGATTCCTTTATTGGCCACTTGAGGCAGACAGAAAATTATTAAATGTTAAATTGCCCAACTTTACAGCAGAAATAAACATTTTCATTGTCCTGTTAAAAAAAAATGTTTTGGTCTCTATCGTGAATTTTTAGCTTTGCCATACATATGCAGGGTTGTGAATTTGTCTATAATTTGCCTGTTTAAATTGTATTAAGGTATTTTTGCCATTGTTAATAAGGGCGTGACTGTTTTGAATTGAACCAGCAGGTGTAGTTAATAGCTGCCTCAGCTACTATAAGTAATCTGTTGCCTTCTGGAACATTTTTGATGTAATTTTCTATCAAATAATTGCTGTGGGACTAAATGTACTCATGTAAGTTGAGTAAAACTGCATTTTTGACTAACATTTATTTAGCGGTTATTAGCAGGTAGCACTATCTTTGTAATGTACATATTCATGCTACAAATGCTTGCTAACTAAGCAAGCGAGCATTAGCTCATAGCTTAGCATTTCAAATTCCTGTCCAAATATGGTCACTTGTGGATTTTTACTTGGGTTTTGTGAGTGAAAACTGAAGAACTGGTTTTCAAAAATCCTGTTCAGTCTCTTTTTAAATTAGAAACTGCATACATTGCTCATTTTGTAACTATCCTGCTAAGTATAAGTAAGAAGGTAATTTACAGATAAACAGACCAAAACACACCAGTGCTCTCTGGAAACTTTGTCAGGTTTGAATAACACCCTTGTAATTAAACTAAGTGTGTTTAGTAATCTTATGCCTTGTTGGCATCTTCTCTGTTTCCTGGTGATCATTTTACCTGTAATGACGTTTATGTCTGGATACGTGTTTTCGCACAGCTCCACAGCGTGGCTGTCTCTCTCAAACGCCTCACGCAGCTCCTTCTTTACTGCTGCCGAACCACACAGACGGTAGAGACCCACCACCTGGTAACATAAACACACACACACAAGTAGGTCAAATAAACACGCATGGCTCGAGAGTCAAACAGTTGACAGCGACGTAGACATTTTTACAGCCTCATCGATCAAGTTCTACGTCTGCACTCAGATAATGTCCTGGAAGGCAGCCATAAGTACTTTCTCAGAAAACTCACACGTCACAAACACCAGTCTGTTTTATCTCCAGAAAAGGGCGCCTCAATTTAACAACTGACCAAAAACCAAAAATGTATATGTTTCTAATAACACTATAAGCACTCACTTTTTTAAAGACACAGGAAGATGACTTGATGTAACAAAGAAATGCTGGACTAACAGAAAACCTTAAACTTAACACGTTCCCTATATTATCTTTTCCCCTCTACTTTCAGTTACTTTACACTAGCATCTTTATGCACTTTTTATTATTGTGATTTTGGATCCACTGTATCCATAGTTTAATTCTTTCATTCCTTTTCCAGTTATTCTGAACACATATTGCATGTTTGTGTGTAGAGGCTGCTATCCAGTAAAGCCATGAGAGAAATGTAGGCGAGACAAATAAATCTGAAATGAATGACCACTAAAGTACTGGCACTCTCTGAAACATGGTTGGAGACAGCACCTTAAAAGTCAGCCAACTGTCTCTGTGTCTATCTTTATCAGTCTAGAATTTGATAACAAAAGCCAACATGAGCTAATAAGGCCCAGTCGTCAAATGCTTGAATTTACAGAACACCGCAAAAGCACATTTATTGCTTGTAGTTTCAGCTTTTATAGTCAGAAGACTGAGTCTCTGTTGTCAACAGCAGTATCTATTTAAAGTTTGCTATGGTTAGCCACTATACCACAAATGGGTAAAATACAGCCCCAGGGCTCAAACCAGCTTGCAGCATCCTAAGAGGAAAACACGACAACCCCTAAATCTCAATGAAAGAAAGCATTATGCTAATGAATCTTTAGCAATGGGTCTTTACCATCTAACTGTAATAGAGAGAGTATGCAAACAAACTTACAGAAACTACAAGTCTAGAATATCAATTCAGAGGTGGCCATCTCGACATCAGCAAATAAGAATTTAAACAGCAAAGAAGAGAAACACCCTTCAATAATTTTAGGAGTGTTAATGTTTCATAGTTTGTTCACGAGAGAGAGAGAGCTCTGAGTACCTTCATTTTTGGCAACACACAGGAAACTGATCTGAGTAAATAAATGACTAAATAAATAACTACACATATCAAAAGTTAGGGATCTGATTTGATTCTGTTTGGTATATCAGAATATTTCGTTTTTAAATCACCAAATATTTGTATCGCTGTTAGAAATCCTTCCATTCAGCCCATTCATTGATGCACACACAACGTTTGGAGTAAATAATGAAACAAAAGTGCCTTAAACTAACAATGAAAGAGTAAGTCTTCTTGGTTTTTGTTCTTTTTTTCTTTTTTTTTTAATGAAGACTTAGGCCAATATCCTATTTTACCACATTTAGCCAAATTTAAAGGATTCAATATAAGTCACTATTATGTCTCATGCTTCAATTCAACTGTCCAGTGTTTGGCCCTCTGCTTACTGCGTCTTAGCTCTGCTCAATCCAGCACTATGTATTGACAGTCAAACCAGAGGAAGAGGGATGTCACTGCAAAACCCCTTAGTGGAATAAAGGGACTAAATGTGCATTTCCTCCCTTATTAACTTTTCATCTGTAATAAGACAATTAGATCATTTATAGACTGGAATGAAAAAGGAGAAAAGCCTGTTCAGGCAGTCTGCCTGAGCTGGACTGTGTCAAAAACACTTTAAGATGCAAGTCTCACCTCTTTGGAGCCATTTGGCAACACCTCCAGGTAGTTACTTCTAAAACCCTATCTGAGAAAACACAAAGCTATTCATAAACTTTTACTTTAGTGGTCACCAGGACGTAAACACTGCATGTACAGAATCATTGTTATCAGTCAACAAAGGTCACTTTGTACCAAAAATAAGATTTAAAAAGGTTTTATTCCACCACAAGTTATACTTCTACTATATATGTGCACCTGTGGACCCCAGAGCTATGCATACTCATCACTCCACATAACATTATCCTAACATATTTGCAACAGTCATGAGCCTGATGAGTCTCTCATGATATTCTGCTGCTGTAATAAATCATTTCCACAAAACTGACAATTGCAAAAGTAAAGACTTAAACACAGTATCGTAAAAGCAAAATTAACCTCCCACTCTGGAGACAACATGTTGAGGACCATTTTCCTGGACCATTTTCTCTTTATGAAACCTAACAGTAATACATGACACTAAATTAGCTGGCAAAGTGAAATGATCTTAGAGTTGACATCCTCATGAATGAATGGATAAACACTGAGATCTTCTAAAACCCAAGTGACAGCTCAGCATTAAAAATGAAAGGACTAAGCTATAAAGCATTTATGTTTCTTTACCTAAGGCTCCAGACTGTGACCTAAAGAAACTTGAGACATCTGATGTTTGTAACTCGGCACCAGCGCTCTCCTTGTTATGCTGGGATTAGGCCCGGCTACAGACATACCATAATTTCTCCTACATGTGTCTGTCTGGTATGTGGCATAGCAGACCAACTGGTGTGGTTGCCCTGGAAACGTGTTAAATCAGTGGGCTGTGAATGGCGGGTTGGGTCCGGTTCCTCACAAAACACACTTGCACACACACCGCCGGCCTTTCCGGGCTCCAGCGTAGGAGCGCTATAATGTCTCCCCCATCCCTCCAGAGCAGCTATTTGTGAACTCTCCTCGTCGAGTCCAGCAGCGTTTTTCTAAACCTCACACGAGAGGGAGTGAGGAGGACAGATTAGGCAGGGATTTGGCTTTGTATGCGAGTAAACAGAAGTCACTGGGCACAATGAACAACAAGTCCATTCAGAAAAAAACAAAAAAAAAACAAAAAAGCGAAGGCTCTCTCTTTGGGGCAGAGCTGAGTGCAGGCGGGGAACAGCTGTTAGCAAAAAAAGGACTTAAGAACTGTGGCCTCTGGGCAGCACAACAGGCACCACTAGCCAACCCTATATGTAGAAATGAGATCCAGAGGAAAGATGATGTCTGGTGATGTGGAGGGGTCAGAAGCTTTTTTTCTTGGTTTAGGAATATCTTTAATATTTTAAACAACAAAGAGTTAAAGGACAGAAAGAAAAGTGCATTTAATTGACTTTAGGGTATTTATGTGGGCGTATTCTCTGCATACAAAGACACACACATGATGGGAGATGACATGGGCAAAACTTAATATGCTAATTATTTTATCAGGCAGTCAGCAATCAGTAATATTTTTTTGTTTATAAAATATAAACGTAATTGTGAAAAATACCTAATGACATTTCATGTGTGTGACATAGTATTAATCAATACTAAGTAATACTAATAATTAAAGCACAAAAAGATCGAAACTTTCACAACAGCTTGTTGAATTCGGGGTCATGGTAGGGATAGAGCCTGTCTCACCTATCACAGATTGTTGTGTACACCCTAGACAGATTACGAGTCTGTTACATGGCTAACACAGAGAGACACACAACCACCACTCGCCCACATTTACACCTAAAAATTTTAGAAACATTAATTTTCCAAGCATGCATGTCTTTGAGCTATGGGAGGAAGCCGGCATGCCCGTAGAAGAAATATCCATGCATAGGGAGAACATGAAGTAGTAAACTTTATGCTGCTCTCATAATTGAGTCTCTTAGCCACAATAATTACAACACTTGTGTCAAAACAAAGTGTCTTAATATTTCCAGCTTCTGGGCCTTGAGTGTGGATTGAAGGAAGTATTAAGGAAGCACACAGTTAAAGACTGTTGTGTAAATTTACCATCATCCACTGAGAAAATAAAATCACTTAAAGCAAAAAAAAAAAAAAAATGCTCTTAAAAGGTACATCTCAAGTTGTAGAAGGGTTTTTCTTGTCATGTCAAGTATAAAAAAGAGCTTGTCGATTCATTCATTCATTGAGAATGGAAGTCAGACAACAGCATCAGAAAATCTGTCTCACTCTGCCTCTCACTCATGGGATCGGCCTCCACAACCCTGAATCAATAAGCAGTTAAGAACTGAATAACCAGTTAAGATAGCATAAGTAAGATTGTTGCTTATATCATCACTGCTAGATGACATAAACTGTCATTTTCGAAAAGAATCTTCATGGAACAATTACGTAATCAAGATCTATGTATGAAAGCTCCAAGGCACTGCCTTTAAAGGACAGATGAAGTCACAATGATTAAATGAAAAGTCTGTTTAAAAAAACCCTTCTGTTCTGTATAAAGGCATGCATCTGAATAGCTGCTCCTAACATGTCCCAATATCTGTGTGCATCATATATGACATGTATAAAAGCTCTTTTTAAAAACACATCCCCCTGTCTTTAAAGCACTCTGAGTGCTCCCATACATAGCATGAGTTGCAGTCTTTTCAAAACACTCACAAACAACCAGCATCTCGCAGAAGCCCAGAGGACACACAATTCTAAGAGACTTTGAGAGAAAGTCTCCATGAAGCCATTTGAAAAGGCGCAATGCTACACATCTAGCCATACGTGCTTTGGTGACACAACCTGCAAATTCCTCTGGGATCTGGTGTCATCCTCATCGTGAACTCTATCTGCCTGCAGCCTGGAGGAGCCCTTACACTTGATCTCAGACTGATAGCATGTACAAAGGCTGCTCTGCATCTTTGTGAAGAAACAAAGGCAGCAAAACAGCTGCGAGGGACAGACGACAAACACTGTCAGACTGAGTGAAGGAGAAGCAGAGACTGATATCACAGCACAGAATTACAGAGTGAATGAGGCAGTGCTTACCATCAGACTCACATCTTATATTTGTGTATACCGCACAAATATCCCTAAACCAATTTAACACTGCACTTTAACACTGTCTGACTCACAGAAAGTGAAAAGTTAAAAAAGAAGACTAAAACGAAGCTGTAGGTGATTGAGAGCTGTATTTCTCTTCCTGTTTAAATGTCAGTGCAATTCAACCACCAGTCAGGCTTTCAGACGTGTTGCTAATATGCAACCTTAAGTTTTAAGCCACAGGCTTACTGGAGATGGAGAGTAAAAAACTGTTTACTGGAGCTCAAATGAATAAATTTCTCCAATTTATTATAAATTGGAAGGTTTGCTGCTACTACTTCTGCTGTACTGCCGTAGGTGGTAGAAGACAGAGTCTAATATAATGCACAGGCACCAAAAGTTTGCCTATTGAACCTTGCATGCCCCTCTAGAGAGATCAGTCAAGAACACTCTAGAGGGGCAAGCAAGGCACTACCATTGGCCCTTGCATGCCCCTCTAGAGTGATGAGCCAAAAACAGTGGTCAGACGTTATTATTGCTGCTGTCTCAGTTCTAATTAGGAGAAACGCTTCTTCCTCTTTGTGCTCTCTCTATGCTGGCTGTCAAAGGCCTCATGAACTCTCATTTCCTCTGTCACTCCTGCTATGACTACAGCAACCTCTTAACTCTGAGCCTCTTTCCCTGAATAAAAGAGCCAGTTGCCTCAGGAAGCCAGAAACTCCGTGACATCATTAAGTGTGCTACGTCTCCTCTGTCCATTCAGTTCATGCCAGTTATTGAGCCTTCCTGATGGCTGCAGGGTGTGTGCTCATTTCATGGAGCTAAAAAGATGCTGTGAATGTGGAATTATTCCTCCAGCCATTCTTTCCCTCCTATTTTAAAAATTATTTCTAAAATTGGACATTACCAGCCTTATTTAAAAATGAATCTGACTCATTAGAGAAGAGGATTAGACTATATATATATAAGCATGTTTCAAAACAGAGATATTGTACTTTTATTCTTATTTTTTTGACAAAAATTATTTGGGGAAAACGAGAACAGAATTACACTCACCTGACAGCCTCTCTTCTCGATTTCATTGATGCATTTGCTTATAAGAAGTGGTACCATCAGTCCTGAATTTTCCCTCTCCACCACTCGCCACACCTCCACACCAAACACCTGTGGCTCCCTGTCTCCATCTGGACCACCGTTCAATGAGTTCTGCCACTGCTCCATCAGACTCAGCTTGACATAGATAACTCCACGTGGCTCCAGCTTTACCGCCAGCTGGTGGGAACGTGTCACTCTGAAGAGAGCAGGCAGTACCACTGTGCCATGGCAGCAAACACGGTTGCGTCTGGGTGTGGGCTCCCAGCTGAACACTACCAGCTTCAGATGTTGGGCATTCTCCAGCTCAATGTTGAAGGTGTGGTCCATATCTAAAAAGGTTGTTCGGCAGGTGAGGAGAGCGGTTCGTGCTTTGTTAACCGAGTCCACCTGGATGGCACAGTAGACATCTCTAGAGTCAATACGTGGGGGTTTGAGGTCCTCTGCTCCATAAAAATGCAGACTCATCAGTCCTGAGATGTACTGGCTGCACTTGGGCTGCTCTGAGAAGCTGTAATGACGGAAAGCATCAATGTCCAGCTCTGTGCCGTTGATTCTGGAGTTTCCACCTCCTCCTTCTGTATCCTTGCCTTTTCCTCCCTTCCCCTCTCCAGACCCATGTTTGCCAGATTTGGCCACCAGCTCTGGCGAGTCACCATCGCTGAGGTAGCCACCTTTACTGGCAGACTTTGAGCTACCACTGCTTTTCTTCTTATAAAAGCTGTGCTGTGTGGACACACTGCTATCCAGGTGGTAGCGTGAGATCACATTACGGCTAGCCTGCCCACCCCCAGATGAAGCTAACCGAGGAGGCCCTGAAGTCTGCAAGACAACCTCTGACCCGCTGCCATTTGCTTTTGGAGAATGGGCCCTCGGTTCTAGCTGACTGCTTCCATTGCTGCTGCTGTTGTTTTGGGTCCCCTTGACGCTGAGCTTACGGCTTAGCTCTGGGAGTTTCTTCATCTTCATGGAGATCTTCCTGACGGTACGTGGGGACTTGATCTTGTCTGGGAACGACCAGTTGATTGAGCTGCTCTTCTTGGCCGGGTTTGGGCTGGAGGGAGGTGAAAAGCTGGCGGTGTTGGGCAGGTCAAGACAATCTACAAAGGAAATGACAGGACAAGAGAAAATGTGATTATTCTTTCTTTGTATTTTCATGTTTATTTAGTCATTAAGGTTGTATTGGTACCACACAGGTGCAGGAATAGGGAGTGCAGAGTTTGTGTAGTATTGAAAGAAATAGACAGGTAACCATCAGTCACAAATTCTTTAGGTTACTGGTTCCCCAGGATAATTTTACTTAGATATAGACAGGAAAAAAAATATTTAAAATCAAAGGCGTGAACCATAATTTACAGGAAAGTGCTACACCCTCACAGCACATCATCAAGTGATTAGGTTTACATGAAACCCAGTAATCCAGTGACAGACACATATGGGAGGCAACGCTTCATATAAACACTTCAGCACTTTATAATACAGCTACAGTCTATATATGTAGACCCAAGCTATGTTCAAGATAATTAACGGTTATGATGAAAAGGGTTGCTGAAACGGATGTAATATTAAAAATTTTAATATCTTTCTGAGGTCTCTTTGCAATATATTGTATTAATTCAACTAAGCACGATGGAAATTTTAGTGGAATCTCATTACGCTTCCAAAAGAAAGAAAAGCAGGGAAATGTCTTTCCGGAGACACCAGCTGCTTCAGGGCTGAGGTAGAATTACTCAGTCATTATTCAAGCTGGAAGATATCCATTTGGGGTTGACCTTGTAGGCAGCTCTCGCCTACCTTGATGTCTAAATGAACATGAAGATTTCTGTGTCTATAGAGTGTCTGACAACCACTGTTTAGTCTACAGGACTTAAGCTTTCATCATGATTTTCTTGTATGGCAAATAATTCAAATATTTTGGTCTATTTTGGAGAATTTGCAGTAGAATTTAAGTTCAATACGGACACAGCTGTTAAGGCTAATGTGTTACCAGTTACCATTTTTGGTCTCTTTACTTGCTATAAACTTAAACAGTTATTCCCTACCAGTCATTGGTACTAACATCAGTCGCTCTGTCTCCTTTCTGTCCTCTGGGTCTGTCTGAGCCTTCTTGGTTGAAATAGCTGACTGTATCTGAAAGCAATGCCAATGACTGACAAAAACCCCAAAAGAATTAGCTGCAGGCTCTGCTATTAGGAACTCACAACACAAGCCACCCATTTCAGATCCAGGAATCTGATTCATAGTTCATTTGAATTTTGAACACTTTCTTGTACTGACAACAGCCCATTTGTATATTCTTTCTATTGGTTTGAATTCAGGTCCCCACAGCCAAACACACTGTAATCTTCCAAGCCCCAAAAATCTACCTGGCAAAAAAACGGAACGAGCTGACACAGAGTCAGCTACGATTTGAGTGATTAAAGTGGAATATGTCAAATTATGAGCATCCTGCCTAGTCTGCCCTACAGGAAGCTTGAACCTGACTTACATAACTATTTTCTGCTTTCAGCACTCCTTTAACAAGATTTCCTCCATGGCTTACCTGCCTTTTTTAACTAAAGAGCTGATACCTCACTGCATGGGTCATGGAAGATTAAAGCTGAAACACATGATTCAGAGAAGGAATTTACTTTTTGAAGGTCTTTTGATGAGTGTTTTTAGATCTGGCCTAGATATTAAGCAACACGAGTGAATAGCTCCTCAGTGTTGGCACTGAGAAGCTATTCAACCCATTCACACTATATTGTATTGAGTTGAGACTCCTTGTTTAAGCCACTAATGTAGTTTTGGCTAATTACTTTCTCTGAATAAACTCTGGAAACAAATAGTGATGTAAGAGACAGAACAAATATGGAGAGAGCGACAAAGTGAACAGAGGAAGAAGCAAAGAGCGCCTGATCCTGCCAACTTCACCAGTTCTATTTTTCTGAGGGAACCCGCTGTGCTATTCTGGGGTGAGGGCCCACGGGTGAAAAGAGGGAGGCAGAGGAGGTGCAACAGGATGGAGAGAAGGGTAAGATGGGGGGCAGGAGCAGGGCAGGGTGTAGCCGACAGATGAGGGACAAAGGCACCCCTTGTCCAGGCACTCCGAGGTCTAGATGGACGACTGGAAGGCTGGCAAGCCCACTGGTGAATGTACAAAATGAACACGGCTGTTCTCTCACATTCCTCATCAAACCATGTTTACACTCCTTTTAGCCCAGCTCAGTAGCCTTCCTTGTCACAGCTTCCTGCCTATAATAGACATAGAGGTGCTCTAAGATGGGAAAAAACGGGTGGAGACCACTGGTAGTGCAAATACACCAAACATCAGGGGTAGTATACAGAGAGCTTTTGGGAGGAGTTTAGAAGTGAAATTCCTCGTGAAAAAACTATTTTGTTCTCTTATAATCTGATTTACAGTGCGGATCAGATAGAGTACAACTAGAACCCGTATTGGATTGAACCCACGGGTTTTTGTATTTGGTAAACATGCATTTAATACAGGCTGTACATAAACATTGAGAATTGTCACTTAATTTACAGTAAAAACAATCCTGTCTCTTGTTTAAAGTGGTAACAATACAGCCACAGGAAAACAACACATGTCAGGCAATATCCTTGCTAAAATAGGCATATGACTATTTGTTTTACAACACTTTATATAAGACTAAGCATATATCTGATTAAGGAAAGTAACTGTACCGTTGCTGTCGAGACAATGCTTGTACTACTAGAACCAAACATGGTATTACATTAATTATAATATTGTAGATTCTGCTAATCTCTTAGTTTGGGCAGCCTCAACATGTTCAAGTTAAGCTTGAAGGCAAAATGCACCAGCGTCAAAAGATTAATATGAGAAATATCTGAGCAAGATTATATAAACAAGGATATTTTTAATAATTGTGTAGGAGCATCATGATTAGTGTTTATAATATCAGTGATTTTTAAAAGTGAAATATTGGCATTGTGTTATTAACACAGATAGCTGATATTAGCTACACTTTTATGCGGCATCCGTGCACACGTCTTGAGTTTTGAATTTGAATGAAAACGTTTGTTTCTAATCAAACTGTCATCCCAGTAATTATTGAACATGTGCCAGTGCAGTAAGGACAGCTGTTGCATCATTGCTGAATTAAAACACAGGACAGTAGAAACACAGCACCCACGTTTTATGACCTACATTAGCTCATTTACCTCACTAACAAATGCCTTCACCTTCTAGAGCGAGAATCATCAGTTCTCTGCTGCTGTCACATTCTTTGGATAATCAACATGGACCGAGGCAACACACACTAATCCTAAAGGTAATAACACTTGCACTGTGTGACTGTGGCACATACACACACATGAAAGCTGTGTCTGTAGCCTCTGGCCTTGTGGCAGCAGCCAGCAGGGTAACGTGACACCTCACAAGCTTAGGTTCAGGGGCGATGACTTGACACCCAGCCCTCCAGGGCAATGTTCTTAGGTCAAAGGGCAAAAGGTCTGCATTCTTCTGGAGGACACCTGAGCTGGCTAACTGTGTCAACCTCCAACATTTTATCATGGACATGCACCCACCGTATTACTGTAACACAAAGCAAGAGTGCTTTCATAAAAACACGCATAAGCACATGCCTTTCCTGATCCTGCTGCCCTCGGCCACTGACACCTCTTAACAAAGCTCAGGAATTTATGGCGATGCTTTATCACAGTACTGGCACCAGACAGGTGTAAGAATAGGGAGTGTAGGGTGTGGGTGCATGCGAGGGAAAAACAGTTCATTGCCAAATACACCTGACAGCAGACATAAGATAACCAAGATGGAAATAATAGCGAGACAATATGAAGTGTCTTGCAATTAAACAATTATCAGGCACCTGGTCAGCAAGAATGTGAGACTGTGTATTAGCCGTGTGTGTCTGACAGTGAACATGAGAGAGACTATTTGCTCTGCATATACTCTGATAAGCCTTGGAGGGAGACAATAATCTGGAGTTCAAGATTGTAAAATTGCTGGTATTCACTTGAGTGCATGTGCCCGTACAAGCACGTCTGCCAAATGTGCATGTGTTAACTGTTGAAACAAAAAGGACCAGGTTGTGCTAACAAACAAGGGGAGTGTAAATAAACTGGTGAATGGCATACTTGTCCTGTAGTTTCTTTACCCGGTGACCGAAGCTCAGCTTTAAGCCGCTTCCTCTCCCCCTTGGCTCCAAATCATTCGGTGTTGGAAGGCCTTTCAGCGGCTGCAGGAGCAGGGCCGTTTCATTACAATGGTTACAAAACCTCTGCTAATATATCCAAGCATGCAGTCCTCCTCGCTAGCACAACATGGCCCCCTGCCAAAGCACTAGCCTCACTCGCCTACTGCTGCTGGCCTTTTCTTCCTCAGCTGTAACTCAAATGACAGAGAGGCTGCTAATTCTAGTCAGCCTGCAGCCACATCGGTCTCACTACACTGCCTCGAGTGAAAAACATACTAGAAGATATGTGGTAACTGTTGACATGCAACTCCTTTTTTATCTAAAAATAGACATAAAAAAAAACCATGTACTGCACAGATATAATAAATGCAGTAAAAAAATATCAAATGCTCATCACATAGGGTAAGTGAAGAACGTTACTCAGAGACCAAGTGATTTGATAGCAACGTATAACACAGCTAAAGCAAGAATGAGAGAAAATGCCGCTGCTAGCATCAGAATTAAATTTCATTCATGGACTTAGCCACCGTGAAATCACCATTTCACTTGTGGGAGGTTTTTTTTTGAAAGTTCAATGTTAGCATTTTGGCAGCCACCATATTTTGGAAGCCTAGAAGTGACCATTATTGGAAAAGAGGGCAGAATGCTAAGTTATCAACTAAAGCTAGCAACTAGAGCTGTACCATACTGTCCACAATAATGCCGTGGTTATCAATGATATGGGAACATAATGAGTTCACACTGACTGGAAGCAGCGTGCTAGCATACAATGATGATTTAGTACCTACGAAGGGAGCCACCATGATAACCTCCAACAAAGCGTGAGAGAACAAACAAATTATTATCATTTGGGACAGAAGCAGAAGAACACAGAGTCTTCAGTGATAGTAGCTCATTGGATAAAAAAGAATGGAAAACAGTTCTCACTTTGTTTGCCCTAATGCTACTGCTGCTTTACGATAGCTCCGGTAAGTGATAAAACATTATTCAGTGGGTTTTTTTCTTCAACATTGTCATAAATATAATTATCACAAATGTCCTTGAAATATTACGATATGCTATATCTCCCACCTCTTCTAGCAAGCTTGGTTAGCATAGCCTGTATAGTTGAGTCATACACTGTGCATCCCGATTCAGGCGCTACATCCTTCACATCTGGAAGCTGCTTACAGCATAGCAAGGCAATGAATGTGGCCCACAAATAGGCCCTTATTTTCCCAGGTGGATGCACTGGGTGGATCCTTCATGGTCCGCTTGATCCCAAGATTGGTAACTGTTGGTTTTTTTTAATGTTTAAAAAAAATAGCAATGGTTCAAGCAAAGTGGTCTAGGAATTCTCTTTTAAAAAGTAAGTATTGTATTTCATATCACTCAAATATCCACCAGTACAAATGTTGAAATAACAAAGAAGCGCTAAATTTTGCTAACAGTATTGGTTATGCGAGTTGCTACTTGATGCAGTTCAGGTCCTACATGCTTTAAAATAATTTACTTTATAATGTAAGTGGTTCAAAAGCTGACTTTAATTGTACCTGGATTTAATCTTAATTTATACCAATAATACATCTTGGTTTTCACTCAGCTAGTTTTTAAAAATTAAAATGATGGTCAAGAGGTATAGCACAGTGACTCAAATTTACATAGGTGAAGCCTAAGACAGCCACCAGCTACCGTCCACCGTCTGCTGACACAAACAACCCATTCGGTCACAAACAGGAGCTGAAGTGTGAGAGAAGGTCAAACGCTACACTCAAACTAGCTATCCTGTTTAAGGAGCCTAATTATTTTATTGGACAGCACTGTGTTCATGGAGTCAGATAATTAATTATGAAGCAATACAATGAATTTATTCCTTGTGAGGATTTTTTACTTTTAATATAATATATGAGCTTTGGTTTAGACTTGTGCTTGGAAAAAAACTATCAAGATTAAGACATTACATAGGCTCTGGAAAATTGTGATGGACATCTTTGAAGTTTTGAATTTTTGTAGTTGGAAGAAAACTAATCAAGTTAGAAAAGAGTCGTAAAGCTTTATGAACTACCTTTGTGTGACTTATGACCTCCAATTTATGTATATTTAGTTACAGTATATAAAAATTCTGCTTTCACTAATGTTTTCTCCCCTAAAAACAGAGACCAGAAAAGTTTTCCACAGCTGCTCTGGTGCTGAAATGAAGAACAGAGCAGAAAGAGAGAGCTATGAGAAAACTATGTGACCTGAACTTCACATCTAACATCCGGCTAAGGAATCTGTTCTGGTTTTGAAGTGCGGCCCTCACAAAGTTGTTGACTTCCTCCAGACCCAACCATGCAATCGTCAGCATAGATTAGGTTCCCAGTTTCAGCTCAGAGGCGTGAGCTCTCTGTAACTTGCAACCAGGGCCAACTCTCAAACTCAACTGCCAGTGTGACCAAAACATCCCCCAGAAATAGCTCTGATCCCATTCTGAGTGGTGGCCAAGTCAGATTCCCCAAACAGGCGCTAAAGGGAACAGCAGATTGGGAACACAGCAAGCTCACCACCCCCAAAGTCCATCAATCATTATTCTCCATACAAATAGAGCATTGAAATGGACAAAAAGTCACTCAATAGGCAGCACACGAGGAGTCTGGAGTGTATCCGGTGAGAGGGAAAAGAACCAGCCAGCCGAACAGAAGAAAACCATGGTCGCAAAGAGTCATCTACATCTGCACGGCTTCATTAATTCAACAGATGCCCCTATTCACACTCAATCAATGAAGGGACTGTCAAATTTCTAAACCGGCAGATAAAGTGGTGTCTGTACGGTCTCATTTTCACAATGAATTGGAAACAGAAAACAGAAAAGATGAAAAAAGTTGAGAGTGACAGAGAGGCTGGACTGAAGAAGTCTGGGGCAGCACTCTTCTTGAATTTTTTTTTTTTTTGTAGTTAAAACCTTTGTAAATCCTAGATCAAAGAATATATCGTAAGTGGCACGGGCACATTTAGAAAATGTGGCCAACCAACCCATTACGTGGTAACTTAAACACAAATACAGTAGATGTGATAAAAGATATGGCTCATGGTGGCGGTTATAGTGATGTTACTACCAACAAACATGTGTCTTTGCTGAGGTTTAGTTAAACATATTATTACCTATAAAGAGCCACAGTAACATACAAATTGCTATAACTAGGTTGGAGGAGGTTTTAGCCCTTTAAAATGTGGAGTCCAAGACCACATTTTTAATAACGCTGGGAGTGATGGGAATGGTCACAATGGTAAAGCTGAGGCTTCAAAACCGCTCTTCAGAAACCAACAGCTGATGCTACAGTAAACCCTCTTATCCAAATATAGTCTCTGTAAACTCCAGAAATAAGCAAGACAAAACGGTCAGTATTGGGATTCAGAATTCTAGACCACAAACCAATATTCAACATGATGGTGGTGATGCCAAACATTTACACACAATCTATAATAAACACTGAAAACAGGTAACAAAAAGCAACTTCAACTGGCTCCGTTCAGCAGAAAAGAAATGTGCTTACCAACACTTCTAAAGCTAGACATTTCTGCCTGTTCACAATCTTTCAGCTAAGTTGACCTGAAGGGTTTGAGAGTAATCAATCAATCTTCCGACTCTGCAAAATTGGGGAACGGCTGCAAGCAATCGACGGCAACCACATGAAAAAAGTGCCGATGCGTTTCCCTCAAAGCTATAAAATGCCAAAGTAAGTAATATGTTAATCAATATTCTTCCAGATTCAGCAGATACTTACTGATAATTGTGTGCTATAACACAGACTAATGCACTTAGCGTTTTGAGGTCAGTGATGAAGCACATCACTCACCCAGGAAACAATGTTTGGTCATTATCTAGGCTTATTTTGAGGAATGGAACAGTGGGTGAATTGAAGGAGAGCTGTTGCCCTTTTTGCTGCCCACCATCCCCCAACACTGCCTACCAGTTTAAAGTGGAGGAGTGCGGTGTCATTCTGCAGCCCTAATGCACATAGCAATTTCTGAAGGGAGAGGAGGTTTCTAACTAAAGATGAAGAAAGACAGTGAAGCTAAACTAAAAGTCCCACTGCATCCACAATGAATAATCAACCAGTAGCCAGTGAGTGTTTCCTCTCTGATGACACGTACTCGAGCACGTTGCTCTTTTTTTTGCGGCGGAGTGTGGGATGGCGTCGACGAACCCACAGGAATCAATTGCAAAGTCAACAGGCAGCAGAGAGGGAGGCAGTTCCGGAGCGGGAGGGGGGACAACAACACTGCTGTTCTCTTGTCTCGTTTTCAGGCAACGAGTAAACCAACAGTATCGCACATCTTCTACTGACTGCTCCCAAACTGCATTACGGGATGTAAATGAGGAACAGGTCTTTGAATAGTAGCATGTTGCCAAACATTGGAAAAAAATCTACTGAACAATGCAGTCCGGCCTCCACTTATGTCCACTCGTCTGCTTATCCAGTTTCCTCTGTGCTGCAAAATGGCACAATGGGTCTGACAACGAAAGGTGCACCAAAAAAAGAAGCTTACATTTAATTAGTGCAGCATGATTAGTGCTTTTCCTGGGCTGGTACACTGAGCCTCATTCTGATTTAATCCTAATCCTACAAGGAAAGTCTCTCAGGGCAGAGAGTTTTGCTGAGCCACATGTGATGTCAGCAAGAGCCAGGATGAAGGAGTTTATCATACGCCAATCAAAGCCTGTGTCCTTGTCAAGAGCACATTTGTTAGCCCTCACCGAGAGCTCAGCGTCTCAGTGATCATGACTTTAACTCTTAAAAAGCTGGCGTAGCCGTGGAGGGAAAAGTTTCTGCTGAGCTTGTTAAGACACCTTCACCCCTGCTGTGGAACTGTTGCTGAGAACGCTAAAGCTGAAGCATTAGATTTCCAAACCCAAAGCATCTAGCCTGTCTTTGTGCTCACACAGCTAGAAAAAAATGGCTGTTGCGTGCCACAGAAAAGCGTTGTTAAAAGTTGTAATTATAGGCTCAGCTCAAGATGTGCCAATTGGTTCAAACTACCATGTTGCCAGATCACAGAGAACAAAAAGTCGGAAGTTAGAAAAAACAGACCGGGGCTTATTAAGAGACAGGGAGCCGTGTGCTGGCTGTCATCATCATGTCGTCGCTGTAGAGCAGAGTTGTCAATGACTTTCAAAAACACGAGTAAATAAAAAGCGCAGCAAGTGAAAAAGACAGAAGGCTACGATTCATTTATATCTGCAAATAAATCTTTAGGTCTTGAATTTGTTTTCTGTAGGAGAGGTGTTTCAATGAGCCATAATATACAAAGTTCACTGTGTGTGTGTGTGTGTGTGTGTGTGTGTATTAGCTGGAATAACAAGTAAATTGATATTCTTTCCTCTCAGGAATGAATTAGCCAGGAGGAATGAATTCCTCTGTCTGTCTAAGTTTAATTTATGAGGGACACTGATGTGCAGCGATGAGATTTGACAGCCGTGGCTCCTGTCTGCGCCGATCAAAAGAGAAAGAAGAAGAAACTCTCCTTGTCTGGCTCCTTATTACAAACTTTTGACTTATGTTAATTGAAAACTGGAGATTTTAAAACCTTGAGTTGCCAATTTGGATGATTTAATCACTTTAACCTATTTGTGATCTTGACCAGTTGGTATGAAATGAACTTAAATAGGATTTTGAGAGGAATTTCAGATTGCCTCTCTTAGTGCACCTTTTTTTAAAATTACACACTCCAGCACTTATAGATGATATAAGAATTTCTATTTGTAAGCAGAGCCTTTACAGAGCTGGGAAAAATGTTGAGCTTAAAAAAGTCTGTTTATCTGTTGACTGGTAACATTGTCAACACTAACCTTGATTAGTGCTCAAGGTGTGCACAACTGCAAAAATCTGCCGAGAGAAACTGGCAAAGCGACAAAGAGTGTAATTGCCCTTCAAGCATCAACCACAGAAAATTGGTAGGGAACAAGTGAGTAAAGAAGCTGATGAAAAGCAGGAAGTGAAGTTAGAATGTGGGAAGGTGTGGGTGTCTTTTTTTCTGCCTTACCTGTGGGTCTGCTGCTGGAAGGCCCCCCTTCCTCCTGAGGTTTGCACGCGAGCATCTGCCTGTGCGCATGTAGTACCTCTGTGGAATGCACAGCATTCCCCTGACTTGCATCTCCTGAACCGCCACCGAGGCTTTCCACGAGGGCCTCTGGCCCACCACAGCCGGATCCATCTAGGGACTTGCCACCATGAACAAAATCAGTCCCTTTGCTGGACCCCCTCTGGGGTTCAGCTCGAGGAGGGGCGGTCAGCCCTCGGGAGCGTTGATCAGAATTGTTTTGCTCATCTTCCTCAGGTATGGGATTGTACCAAATTTCCCCTTCGTCATCTGCATCGTTTTCCTCAGCTGGGTCCATGCTATGAGGGTGAGGAGACACTTTTGCCGGACTAACGCTGACCTAAAACGACACATTTTCTTGTTAAACTTTGCCAGAAAACTGCTGGTTGCATTTCTGCATTAGTATAAGACTTAATGGGAAATTAGGCTTATTTATCTAGTTAGCTCAACTTAGAATAAATTTGGAAGCATCTAGCTACACAGTTTCAGATTCTCAGATTCTCTTATTATATCATTTGTGGGTTTATGATGACACATTATCTTTGGGACTATTTCTTTGTTTGTAGCCTTAAATGATTTCGGATAGAGCCAGGCTAGCTGTATTCCCCAGTTTCTGTGTTTTTAGCTAAGCTAACTGGCCAACTTTTGCTTGATCTATAGCTCATCTTTTTAAAAAGAGAGACCTCGAGGCTAACCTGCGGCAGCTGCAAGCGAACCGGCCTAGGGGGTGCTCCCCTTGAGGGCCTCAGATGGTCTGGGGAGGGACTAGGAGAAGGAAGTGGCTGATGGAAACCCTGGCTGCCCTCCTCGTCGGCTCCCAGCATTCCCTGAAGCTCATCCTTAGTGCACTGATTCTTCCCAAGTGAGCTCTGCTGCAACCAGTTGCGCTTCTTGGAGACAGTGATGGTGGTGAGCTGTGGCCTCCATGATGAACTCTCGTTGGTCCTGCCCGCCTCTCGGCTATTAGCACAGGAGGTCTGGACATTCTCAATGAAAGCTGAGGGAAGCAAGAGTGAAGAGAGTTACAGCCCCATGCCAGCAGACAACTAATTTTCATCCTGATCACTATCATTTAAGTAATTTCTTAACTGCATTGAATTACAGGAACTGATCTCAGGCTATTCATGTCATGACAAGATGAAGAAAACATCTGTATCAAAAAACCACAGGTGAGGAAATGTGATATTTTACTATAAGCTTTTAGATTTCATCTCGTCTCTCTCTCTCGTCTGTGTTTTGAAGCCACATCTTTGATTTGTCTCATTTGATTTCTCTGCTTTATGACTTTTGGACGGACCATCGTTAAATAGCTTTTACACCCAAAGTCAAACTTTCAATCACACCACCACAATCCCCTGCAGCACCTCAGCTTTTTTAACCTCATCTTTAGGATCCTAGTTCATGTGAGCTTCAAGAACGTGTGGGTTCTGAATTCAAAAACGAGATGGAAAGATGTGATAATTGCTGGTGTTACAGCTGTGAAAATAAAGAGGACAGGACGTGTGGAGAGGCTGATGGTGATATGTGCACAGTGTAAAAAAGCCAAATAATAGAGAGATGACTCAGTGCCTCGATGGCCCAAAGAAAGGAACAAAGGAGCTACTGCAAGAAAGTTTTCTCCAAGCAATCAAAAAACACCTTTGCCTGTAAATCAAATGCCACGCTTTTTTTTTTTACAAAGGTTGCTAGCAGATGCAGCCGGAGAAAAACAACTTGTGCGCATGTGTGTGTGCATGTGTGTGTGACAGGGAGAGTGAGGTGCTGAGGGCAGGGTCTTGCTTGAACTTGTACAGCAAACTCGTGTAAAAGACTGTTTTGATCCTCAGCAGCTAGCAGACGAGCCCCTCCGCATGCTATAATGACAACATCTCTTTTCCTCAAGGAAATACATTTCCATGCATGTCAGGCTATCCGGCAAATTATAGACTTGAGAACATTTTCACTTTACAAAATCGACTTTAACAGTATATACACACTTGACTGTAGTATAAATATCATCTAAGAGAGGACATTAAAATCACATGCCATAACTTCTACTTAGTAAACAAAGTTTTTCATGCTCATTATTATTATTATCATTGTTAACAAACTTGACATTAGGACAAAGACACAGCATTTGCTTTTCCCTGGAAGTCAACCAGGATCTCTGAACAGTGTCTCCCGCCTTTCCAGTGATCTACGCCATTATAAAGCAATTGTTGTCCCATAAACATCAATTATGTAGTTCCTCTCACCAAGAAAAAAGTGGGAGAAATAACTACTTGGAGAAAACCAATCACATCGCTCTCTCTTCTCTTTCATTTCAATTAAAAGTGGCCCCCAACCCCCGGGTACTGGTCCGTAAAACGTTTGGTACCGGGCCACGAGAGGAGGTCCTCTCTCGGGCCACCGGTTTATTAAAAAAACATTATTTTTAATAACAATAAAAATAACATTTTTTATTTTTTTAAATCGTTTTTATCATTAACTCGATTTCCCTGGGTTTTTTCCCGTGTTATGTATAAATCAATAAATCTTTGTTTTTTTTGGTACCGGTTGGTTTTATTTTGTTGTATTTATCCGTGACACCTTAAAGGCAGGTCTGTGAAAATATTGTCAGACAAAAGACGGTCCGTAGTGCAAAAAGGATTGGGGACCGCTGCTATAGGATGTAAAGCACATTTTAAATTTTTGTAGTTTTTTTATTACTGTGTCTGGAACAGCAACGTGTTTGCGTTAGCCTGGTTTGGGCTCTTTAAGGGCCTGAAGTTTAGTCGTTTTAGCCTGTGCTGACTGCCTGGAGAAAGACAAAAGTGTACTAAGCTAGTGGTGATGCACTGAGCCCCACGAGTTAATGCGTAGACCTAAGCAGCCAGCCTCTACTAATCTGCTATGGTTTATATTCAGATGTTATGGCAGTTCCTTATTAAGCTTTCAACTGAGCCTGCAAGAAGTCTTTTTACTTATATTTGGAAATTTATGAGGGGAAACCTTTTAGAAAGTACACTACAATGAAGGCGCCGACTGTAAGCTATAGTTTACAAAGGCGTGGTCTTCAAAAAGGATTTTTTAGCACCACGAGATGTTCAAAACTTCAGCCTCTTAAGGCTACAATTGTTAGTTTGCATGAAAAACTCTAAATTGACCAGATGAATTTCAAAAAATGGGAATACACACATAGATTGTAGGAAAGGCAAGAAAAGGATTACTGGTGTGGAAAAGACATGATATGAGATGGGAGGAACATTTAGGCAGAATGGAGGAACGATTATAACGACCAATCCAAAGCTGCACAGCTCACTGTGTGCTCAACCTGGTACCGTAAGACTACAGAGAGGTGAGACAGTTGTGCACAAAGATTTTGTCAGCATGCCATCTTCTTTAAGGGGTCTTTCATAACTGGAAGAGGAAGCGAGTTCTGACATGAACAGCATTCCAGACCACAGCTCCAGATTTACAGCCTGGCTGCTGTCTCCTCGCACTGTCACACTCCTTCACATGAGTAACACCTCGCCCTGGCAAACAGCAGCCTGCTGCGTTGACTTAATAAGTGAGACTTTAGCCATTTTCACTCTTGTCACTCTTGCCTGCCTTTTCCTCGCAACTTTTTTACACCAGCATTTCAGTATTTGAACTGCAGAACATTCAGTCTTGATATTAAACACACAAAGGAACTTGTGGGTCTGCCTTCCTTGAATGACAATCTTCATACCACGATTACACTTAGGGTGCCAAATGAGTCAAAAACATATCAAAATGAACAGAAAACGTTGGGCGTTTTGTTTTTCTGATGGAACAAGAGATGCAAGGATGCATCTAATTTTAGGAATTAGCATTTCTACCACAATATCCTCAGATTTGTCTGCAAAATTTGCCTGCAAAATTACAGAGAAGGTTAGCAGCATTAAGCTGTTTCTATACTTTGTACCTACTGCTATATAGAAAATAAGCTTTAGATTTTTAGCTGTTTGTTTGCCATTACTTTTGTTTTAATGTTCATGCTCGATAAATGGGCTATTACTGTTAACTGCATCCATAAATAAGCCATTCCTCATGATGACTGGGTCTTGAGCTTAATGTCCTTTATCTCTGTACTGAACTATGAAAAAAACACTATCATCGTTAGCCGTTATTCTCCTCCTGAAGCAAGAATGTTACCAAACCTTATGACAACCACCCTGAAGGTGACCACTGGCCGTGGGTTATTAATCGCTAGAGGAGTCTTGGCCAGGCTTACCAACTGCTTTTTGAGTCGTGCTAGAAGCAACTGAAATAACCATCATACTACTACATAACGCATTATGAAACAACAAAACAGCAGCTTCATCTTTCACCAACATTTTACAGCCTTCTGTTACAGAGTACAAATTAACAGACCTGGAAAATAATTCTTAGTTTAAAGTCTGTTTATTCAAAGTAAGGTAGGAAAAGATTTTTTGTCTTGTGAAAATTAGCATTAGTGAATAAGCCCCTTTCACTCATTCCCACTTACATTGCCACATAAAGCAAGACAGCCTTCCAGAAAAACAGCTCTTTTCCTCTAGTAGCACCCAGTTGCAAAATATTTCCATACCAGAGCTAACACAGCCTGTCTGCCTCTGCCATCATTGTGTGTAGATAATGTATTCATTGTAAGGCAAAAAAAAAAATCACACCTCTGACCTGAAAGTGACAGATGGTACACGGGTGCATGTCTGTGGGTGGAAATTAAGAGAAAAGGAGAGGTGGTGCATGCACTGAAAGGAGTGTCGTGTTTGTCTGAGGTGCTGCAAGGAATGCACCTTCCTAAGAAAAAAAGAAAAATCTTATTTACTTGATGTGCTGCTGTGGACCTGTGCCATATGAGCCTGACAGTAGACCCAATTATATTCATGCCTAAATCTTCTGAGTGGCTGAATCATTTCTCTAAGACAAAGCGCTTGATCCACTTTCCCATAGGCTGTTCTTTTATTCCCTAAATTCCTTCTTTATAGAGGCTCCTCTTTTGATATGTGCAAAACACACCAGCTAGTTCTCACCTCCGTACAGACAAAACTTTGTTGTGAATACAGTTTCAGAGCCTCCTTCAGAGGGAATCTTTTGCGGTGTGCCATAGATTACTGCTGACCTTCATTCATATGCTAATGATGATTCTTGGTGTAGATTTTTCTTTTTACAGGCAGGCAGCGCTGAGATCATCCAGGGTTGCATCACATGTCAACACTTGTATCCTGCTGAGGTGTCCTGGCATCGTAGCCTGTTCCTAATGCCACTTCCACTTCGGTATGCTGGCTTGAAATCCAAAATCTTTTCTATGTAGTGCTTGTTTTCCTGTCTTATTGCTTCTGTTTAAAAGAAAAACTGATCAAATGCCCCCGAGGAAGGACGCTGTAAGATAATTACCCAATTAAGCTTGAAACACTTGCAATCCTAAGACAAGTCCCTAAAAGTAAGCGAAAGGCCTTTCAGGAAAGCTCTTCAGCCCTTAAGCTGCCACCTAATTATTACAATCTACACCAATCAGCCACAACATTAAAACCACCTACCTCTTTGTGTAGGTCCCCCATTCTGTCACTTAAACTGGGGTTTCTCAAACCTTCAGGAGCAGGAAGCCCTTGTACAGAAGAACATTTTCAAAGGCCCCTACATAAAAGTAGAGCCTGATTTATTGGCAAGCCGATATCTCTTGTTATTACCATTTATAACAACCAATAAATAGCTATTTAAAAAGTAATGAAATGACACTAGAAACACCGTTGTTATGACTGTTGAGGTTGCTTGTTCTCTGATATAAGCAGAGGCAGGCAGATTGTAAACCATTAAAAACAACACATGACAGATGTTAGGGAAATCTGTTCGTTGTTTGTGTTTCTGAAAAAAAATCTCAGCTGACATATTGGTACATCCTATTTTTAAAATACCACGGAAGATTTAATCAAATATCATGAATCAGGTTAAAACTTCTATATCAGTTGGTGCTCTACATAAAAGCCTTTAACATTCTTCAACCTAAATACTTCAGACACATCGTGTCACGTTAAATGTCTGCCCTTCTCTTGGCAAGCTCACTCTAGAAAAATTGATTTTCAGTCTTAATTTCAGGTTTCTACTAGCCCAAAGAAAACCTGGCTAGAAGTTAACAACCCACAACATTTACCAGAGATCTGTAGTCATTCTCTGTCAATATTATGGTATCATCTGTTATCTGGCCTTGAATGAACCTCAGTTTGACTGCTGTTGTGCTTCACAGGCAATCAACAGATTGTTATGTCGCTGATAACCTGCAGTTGGACTGACCGTGCCTGGTAGAAAGACTTTAACGTAGCCCAACAACGTACAGGTTAACATAACATTTCAAAATCCTCCCCATGAATGCCAGTGACCAAGGATTTCCATTGCATTGAAACAGTATGATCAATGGCATTTATTTCAAATGTCATTAGTTTTAATTTTCACTGTAGTTAGTATTGTTTAGCTGTGATCATCCTCATCTTAATGTTTGCCCCACCTCTGCAGCAGATACCATCATCTGACTCACACAACTCATAAAATCATCCAGGAATGAACCCAGATGCCTCAAGTTTCTCCTTCATCACCTGATCTGTCTTTAGAGCTACCATCTTCCATAAATCTGTCCACATACAGACACCAGACAAGACAAATCACTGTGAAAAACCAAAAACCCAGCAGCTCTGTAACAAGGTTTCTGGCATAATGCAGAAACCAAACGCCGCATCGTTCTGACATGACTTGACAGCAGTCGAGTAATATTATATTACACCTGCACTCCCATCTAAGCTTTGGAGTTAGGAATTCGGGTTAAGCAATGCTAAACAGTATACCTAATTCACAGCATATTAAATGTGATGCTTGACACGTTATTCTTTTAAAGAACAGTTCTGGAGTTAAGGAAATGTTGGTCTCAAATGTTATTGTGAACAGTCTCATGTTAATGCTAAAGGTAATGACATTGCAGTTAGCATAGCTTAGGACAGGAACAAAGGGAAAACAGCTAGCATGAATCTGCCCATCCACAGTTCACTTACCAGCATCACTTAAGCTCACTGATTAAAACATTACATCTGTTCATTTGTTTACTCTGTACACTGTGCATTTATTAAATTATCACATCAGAAAACCTGATGAAAAACAAGATATCGCTTAGCATATTTCATAGCCTACTCTTATAGACCTTACATAACATTGATTACTGGGATTTACAGGTGCTTGTAGGCAGATTTTGTACATGAGAGTCAGACTAGCTGTTTTCACTAAATGCATTAAGCTAAGCTAAGCAAACTACCTGCTGATTGCAGCTTCATATTTGAACTTGTTATATTTTTCTGCTTCGGAAAAATATGACAAGTTGGTGAGTGTTGGAGGTTACTGGCTGCATCCAGGAGAAATTGGTGGATAAGAGGCTGCTGCACCATGATTGCTTTGGTTGCTAGCATATTGCCATGGTCACCCATAGTTTATGTGGGAGACAACACTTGCAGTTTACTTTATGAACTACAGTAAAAGTTGAAAAAATACAACACAAACTGGAAACAGAACAGTCACCTTCAAAGTAAACTGCCATCAACCTTCAAAACCAGTCAGGAAATTCACATTTTTCCCTTGCAACAAGTGGTTGCCAGATAGTTGGGGACTGGTTTCCACACACGTGTGACCGGGGACTTAGAAACACTTGACTCAAATGAACAGAGGGCTTAAAAAGAAGTAAAAAAAAATAAACAGTCTGCCTCCCAGGAGTGAATCTTCTCTATTTGTGTTATCTATGGCTCAGTCTCAATATCAGCTTTGACTGACACACCACTCCTGAGCTCAGTTCTGGCTAAAACATGACACCTGGATACTGAATGCCTGCCGGCACACCTGCTGCTCCACTGCAACTAAACACAACGAAACTATAAATCCTCACACTGCAAATACAAACATGCACACTCACAGCATAGATGTGCAAATGCATGCTTGTGTGCACAATATCGCACACCCACACATAAGGAGTGACACACAATAATGGACACTTTTCTTTTACAAGAGTAATTAAAGGACAAGTCAGGACAAAAATAAATTAGCTATAGTGTAATTCAGACAGTATTTTTGTGCTACGATTTTAGGCTGAGGTTTAATTTCCAAATAATACTCACAGGGGAGGAACTGGTCTATTTTTAGAAAGTCAGAAATACATAAATAATTCCACGAACCAAGGATTACCAATGAATTCAATTAAGAGCTTTAGGCCAAAAAAAGCATTTAACAGGAACTTTGCAGCTTTGGCATCTCTTTCTTTCTTTCTTTTGTTTTTTTAAATGGGTCTTTGTATGGTGTGGAGGCCCACAAGGGCAAGATAAGCTCACGGCTGACCTTAATAAATATTTAATCACTCTTCATTTTGTTCATTCATGGTGGTGAATTAAGTGACACAATGCAAACATGTTAAACAACAGGAATGGCATTCTAAATATTCAATCCAAGGTCTCTTTAAAATGCAAGTTACCATGGAGCTGTCCAAAGCAAATGACTGGGGAGGAAGGCAAGATGACAGCCCAGCCCCCCTTACTCTAAAACAAACACACACACACACACACACACACACACCACTACCACAGAAAATAACTGCAGTGGCTTCTCTCCTGCTTTTGGATTTCTCTGGCCACAGCTGTGGAAAAGTTCAGTTGGGAAAGCTGAACAAAATGGGGAAAATATGAGATTTGGGTGAACGGGTGCATGGAAACTAACATCTACAAGAGCTCTGACTTTATTTTTTAACTAAAAGACCAGAGAGGAAAGAGCTGTAAAGTTGGAGCTATGCTAAGCCGACAGAGGAGCGGCCTCACGGATCACACACTATTTCTAGCAGTCCGGCACACTGACAGTCAACACCACCCTGCACACATGGCACATCATCGTCTTACTATGGTAAACACTGTCAGAGACACACACACGCACATTTCACAGGCAGGCATGCTGGAACACATGCGCCGCAACATAGGAAACTACCACAGGAGGCAAAAAATAGAGGAGAAATTAAAAGGCATGGGCATGTTTTTGATCCATAGAGCACATCCTGTGCTGCTAAATGCCAATAAAAGCTTACCACACAGACACTTTCTGATTAATCTGGTATTTGATTGCATGAGGGATGATGACAACACGTGTCACTCGGTAACGGTTGTTTTATGATACAGATGTTTTCTCTGTCATCTAAGCACAATCAGAAAATCATTTGATATGTTCATAATCAGATAATCAAATGTCATTCCAGTCAATAGACACACACACACACACACACGCACAAATCCCACCACCAACACCACTAACAATGCTCTACCAGGAGTGAGTTAGTTGTTACTGAACTACGCTGTGAGTAATCCGACCTACGGCCTGATGTGCTATTAATCTGGTGTTAAAATGCACCTAAATTAGTGTGAAGGATAGAAGCCCGCCACCGATTAGAGTCTTAAAAAATAAAAAGGAAAGCAAGAGGTCTGAGGTGTCTCGTCCCTTTGCTTTGCATCCAGAAGAGGAGGAGTGCGGGATGGACCGCCACCAGAAGGAGTATACTATGAGTGGAGGAGGATGATAATTATCAGAAGGGAGGAAGGAAGGTGAGAGTTGTCTGTTTTAGAGGATCCACGGGAGTTGAGGCCATGCCGTGTAGCCGTCCTACCTGGCTGCTGCTGCTGCTGTTGTGACTTGGCCTTGACAGATTTACCCGCTCGGCTGGATGTCTGGGTCCCCGGTTTACAGCCTCCTGGGTTAACCTGAGGACAGGACCGGTCATGGCTCTTGTCTCCACCGCGGGGCAAAGATGAGCCTTCAATGCGCTGCTTCATTTCAGAAGACAGCATGCGGCCTTTGTGCATCCACTCTTGCATCTTGTTGACAGTGACACCATGACCTTTGTTGGCCGAGTTGGCCACCTGTGTCTGGAGTTCAGTCAGCTCCTGCTTGTTGTCGTGACCCTGATGTGTTGCCGTCTCGGTGTTGCTGTCTGAGGAACTTGTGATGCTGTTGATGGAGCCACTGCTCTCATTCAGCTTCCTGTCCCGTTCTTCTTCAACGCCATCATCTTGCAGCAGCTCCTCATTGCTGACGGCACTGCAGAAAACCCGAGATTCAGACAGCTCACCCGCTCCTGTGCCTCCTTCACCTGGTTCAGCTTCTTGATCATCACAGATTTCAGCACTTTGCGTTCCACAAGCCTGAACACTCTCTGAGAAGGCGTCCTGATACCTAATCTCTCCATCACTTGTAGAGCGTGACAAAGTAGGTTTTTTGGTGAAAGACAAGTTTGCCATGCTCTTACTCTTCAGCCTGCCTTTAAGTCCTACCTCTACAATCCCAGTGAGACAAAGCAGCAGTGAGTCGGTGTCTGACACCTGCTGAGGGCTTTGGTCCTCTCCTGACGACCAGGAGTCACTGTCCCTGTTTTTCAAAGACAACCTGGAGCACAGGCTGTCCCTGGACGGGCTGCTACACGATGAGGTAGCCTGCTGCTCAGTTACACCACCGATCTGCTGGACATCCATGTTGATATCATTCATAGCATTGATAAGAAGGTAATAAGCCTCTTTCAGCTGGTTCCTAAGCCTGTCTGTTTCCTGGGCACTGTTACTATCACCAGCCTGTCCTTTATCCTGACC
The DNA here is from genome assembly GCF_963969265.1 of Rhamphochromis sp. 'chilingali'. NCBI lineage: Eukaryota > Metazoa > Chordata > Actinopteri > Cichliformes > Cichlidae > Rhamphochromis > Rhamphochromis sp. 'chilingali'. Next base: position 34,053,596 of record NC_137934.1, read on the forward strand.
AGGCTGGGTGAACTCTACAGTCTCTGCTCTCTCACCGTCAGTCATTGGTCTGATTGTTTCGTAGAAGGGCAGAATTTCATTATCGTAGTAATCGTCATCTTCGCTGTCTAAAGGGTATGTGAGTGAGGGCTCTGTGGCGCACAGGGATGCCATGTTCACGTCGCATATTTCTAACTCAGTGGGGAAAAAAGTGGGACTCAGTAGACCACCTTTAACGTCCCCGGCATAGTCAGGATCGTAGCTCTCAATATTTCTGATTACAGAGTTTTCTTCGGTGTTCTTTAACATGCGGTTTGGGCACACGCGTGCGTAATTTCGTGCGTTTGTCTCCAAAGTCGGTCTGCTGTCAAAACTCCAGTTGGCATTGCTTTCACGCACGGCCAAAACAGTCCCTACCATGTGCCGGGAGCACTCTCTGTCTTTGGGCTCTCTAACCTCACCATCAGCTCCTTTAAACTGGTCCTCTGATGGTCTCCCATCCCCTACATGCGCCTGTACCTGCGTTCTGCTTAAAACTGGATTTGAACTGTCCCCAAACCCGATTGAATCTCCGACCGAAATGCAGTGTTTTCTCTGCACATGCGGTTCAGGGAGTGGAACACCCGCGGTGACTCTGTCAGCGGACCTGTGCCCCGGTTTTCTCCTATCACCCTCCCAAAAAGCATCCCCCCCAAACGGCAAGTCTCTTTGAAGTGGGACCCCCAGGAGCTCCTCATTAACCCGAACCCTGCCCCCGCGGCTTCGCTCTCGGGGACGTGAGCCGGCCAACTGCGCTGAGCGACTCTGCGCTACTGCTATATCCCCGTCTGTCTGCACCACAGCGCCGTCAATATAATTCTCGTACGTACTCATTCTCTCTGGCATGCAATCCAGATCTGCGAACAAGACTATGGAGCGAGCCTCATCGGAGTCTCGCTGCGTTTGCAAAACTTTTTCTTTACCTTCTCGGCCCCCATTCACCGCAGCGGCAGCAGCAGAAGAGCCGTATCCACCGCCGACCGTCGCTCCTTTCCTGGATTTCTTCCCCCGGAGTTTCGCTAGTAAAGTCCTCCGCAGAGGATCAGCCATTCCTTTCCTTTGCCCCCCCACCCCTCCCCCGTCCCCCACTAGTTAATTCCTCCCGGTTTCTTTTTGCGCAGTTGCTCCAAAAGGAAAGGATCGAGTGGGTTCTCCTTTGCTCGCCGCGGTCAAAGCTCGCCGGGTGGACGGGCTCCTCTCCATTCTCCACTGTCACCTCGGCTCTGTCGACCCACTCACTCCAGGCTCACTTCGCTCAACTGCACCACCTCTCTCTCTCTCCCTCCCCTCGCTTGCTGCCACACGCACACACGCACGCACACGCTTTGGCTCTTCCTTTCTCTCTAGCGCCTCACCTCACCCTTTCCTCATGTTTGCATCTCAAGTATTTGAAGCATTTTTCTTAGCTTTAAGTTCAAGTAGACGAGGCTTACCTTGAACGTGATTTATCCGAAGAATGTTATATGGATGCTTTTTTGTGGGGTTTTGTGTGTGTGCGTGTTTTTTGTTTTATCCAGATGGAGTATCCAATCCAAATACACACAAGAGGGGTTCACTGGTGAGTCTAAATTGCCCAGAGGTGTGAAGCTATCTATCTGTCTGTGTTATCTCTGAAACACACTCGCAACCACACCGGCAAACACTCCAATCCGGTCCCACTGCATGGCTTTGGATAATGTGAAGCAGGGCATACATTTTGGACTTTTAACTATACTTTATTAAGTTTTAGAGCTTACATTCAAACTCAGAGTTTAAGTAAGTAATAGAAAAACAGAAAGAAATCCTGTCTTTTCAACGTCTACTTTAGAAAATTGGGGGAAGGGATTTAGCAAGAAAAGAAAATTGTTTTTGATTAACAAAAGATTTATGTTTTCAAATTGCAAGACAGTCTGGGCAAAATTCCAGAACATAGTAGTAGAACATAGAAAACACATTGGATATTTGCACTGAGACTACTTTAAGAAAAAATTGTGTCATTTTCAATTTAACCCTCCTGTTATGTTGGTTTCCAGGGACACCAATTATGCTCCTGGGTTAATTTGACCCGGGGCAAATTTACTCATCCAAAAGTGTCAGAAACACTGGCATTGATTATTTTACAATTTTCTTTTATAATTTTGATTTTTTTTTGTTTTGTTTTCTGTAGTGATGCAGATGACATGTGACATCTCTTCTGTTCTGGGTCAATCTGACCAGCAACATAACAGGAGGGTTAATGGCAGCAACGAACGGGGAAGTTGGGACGGGGTAGCAAAGGCTGGAGAGTAAGAGGTGTTAAAAAGAAACAAATGGAGGAGCATATTGCAGCTATTTAGATTAACAGTCCACAGTTCAGTGACTGGGTATAAAAAGAGCATCTCATAGAGGCAGTTTCTCAGAAGTAAAGATGAGTGGAGGCTCAACAATCTGCAAAAAACTGTTTCTACAAAGAATAATGTTCTTTAGATTATAATTGTTTGTATCCTGTGTGCAACAGACAAGGCCAGAAAATCAGTACTGGACTCTGGTGATCTTTGGGCCTTCAGGCGGCATTGCATTCTTGTGGTTCACATTTATTTTTACCGAATGAGGAAATTTATCTACATTTGATATTTCACCTTTGCTATTTTCAGACAAATATACAGATTTAAATGACATGTAAATGATTTTACAGTGTTTCAGTTACAGGTTTTCTTGTGAGGAAATGCATTTATGTGGAAAAACAATGGTTTTATACAAATGTATACCACTGACATATTACTGATGCAGTCCTGTATGTTCATTGATAAAAATGCAGTACAATAATTTAAAAAAACCAGACAAACTGTAAATCTTGGTCAGAGTTGCCATAAACTAAATGTAGTGAAACAAACAAACTCCTTGGGATGAAGCTGCAAATGTGCTTTGCATCTAAACACGAGTATGGCTCCACACATCACAGAACTTCTCCGTTTTGGTGATACATGCGTATAATTGTAGCGTTTTAAGCTTTACGTGCAGAGCCACGGCGCGGGTGATGGGGTGTGAAGCGCAGCTCTCGGGAGCTCCTGCCTCTCTGCTAAAATTCAACACATATTTGTCCCCAAAATGTGAATTAAATTCAGTTGGAGAGCAGTGAGCCAGGACTTCAAATTACCGCCTTCGCTGGTAGTTGTGAAGGCATTTCAGCAAACAGCAGGGAAAACAACAACTTTCATCTCATGGGAAAAATGTGCTTGACACTCTGCGAAGAGAGAGGGAAAAGAGAAAAACACTAAGCTTAAGAAGATGACGATGAGGTAGCTACACAGTGTTACTCTTTAAAAATGAGCAGGATCGCGTGTGTAATGGGGAATTTGTCTTTTCATTGCTTTATCTTTACTTTTACACACATAATCCCTTTTTTTATCCTCAAAATGATACCAACGTAAATAGCCTGGCCTGCCTGATGATGAATCACTGCCGATTACTGGACTGACACTTTTATCTGAAGTGTATCTTCTGTAATCCTCTCCTCTTTGACCTCGCATCTAACCCCTGTCCCTGCTCGCGGGACAACCCGTGTCTTAAAAGCAGCCGAAACAGCAGTGAAAGGAATGAAACATACTTGACTTCAACCTTAAGCCGTTTGTTTGCTGTTGCCTCTACTTGGAATGTGCAAGAGGATGAGCTGCTGAAAAGCTGCAGTGGGTGTATAAGTGCACAAGCGCTCTGTATATACCCCTCCCTTTAAGACATGCACATACCCCCTCCTGCACACACACACTGACTGGATCTGAATCCATTGTAAGCCTCTTGGCATCACTGCACCTCTGTTTTCTAAAGTCTACCCATGATTGAGGGCATTTATTGTCAGAGCCATTCATCAGCAGGGCCCCAGCGTCCACACTTTCACGCACCCCTCCACCCACCTCCACTACCCTCACTAAAACATGATAAGCATCTGTTATGGCCCTGCAGGAGCCGCGTAGGCCCTGACGCCTCGGCCTGCCTCCCCGACTGACTGACTAGACCCTGTCTGGGCAGTTATTTACAGGTCAAAACCTGCAGGCTGCATATTGTGTGTTTGTGTTTGAAAGAGAGCTAAAGAGAAAGCAGGAGACAGATGAGGGGGGTTAGGGATAAGAAGCTAGAAGCACAGCAAAGGATGCAGACCTCTGAACTTTAAAGAAGGGCAGGAGTTATTCAGTGGGCTCACTTCAGGGCATGAGCTATCTCTTCTTTGTGACAAATTAGTGCAATTTTCATATTTAAAATGTCTCGCATTCTTCGAAATGTGCTTTTGATTCCTTTGTACCAGCAGCAGTGGCTGCCCGTAGGCACAGCAGTGTGAGACTGGAATGCAGAAGATGGTTATCTGTTACTCAGTAACTTAATTAATGATTATTTGGGTCATCATTTGATCTGAACTGAGTCAGAAAATAGTGAAAAGTAGCCGGCATTATTTGGCATGAGCTAATGTTTAAAAAGTAGATTTTACTGAGAAGAAAAAGGGATGGAAATATCAAAGTTTTAGCAGTACTTTTAAAGATTTGTTTCAATTTAGTAATGAATTACTATAATATTGGTTACTGTTTCACCTCTAGTGACCCGTGCATTGAATATAAAACTTGTGAACTTACAAATTAGACTAAGAAGATATAGCCTTTTAAAAGATTTAACTAGAAAACATTATATAAATAGATCATACTGGATCTCAACGGTTTGCCTACTGGTCTGGATGTCACACTGCCCACCCCTATGCACTCCCTCTAATAATATGACCATATAATAATAAGTGATGCCTGATATGATACATGTCTTCTTGTCTCTGTCTTCTTGTGTTTATACCCCGCTCTCCACTTAACCATTAGTTATTATTAAGCTCTGGCTCTCATCCACAGTGTGTTGTTTTCCTGAGGTTTCTTCCTGTTAAAAGGGAGTTTTTCCTTACCACTGTTGCCAAGTGCTTGCTCATAGGGGACCGTCTGGAATGAACAGGGCTATAACGCTCTGCCTGTCTTCACAAACAGTGAAAAAACATACACTGCATTGCATTTTCTGACATAATCAGAAACATAGGCACTGCCATTTAATTAAGGCCATTTCCACCATACAGTTATAAATACTTACTCTAGCACCAAATCTGTCTTAAATATGAACAGCACCTGCTGTTTCCGTAGCATTTTCTAAATCTACAGCATCCAACTGGTTAAGGAAATGACAGCATTTAGTCTTCCCAGAAAGTAGGGCAGAAAAAAGACAAGCACACTATTGTTTTTTTTTCTTCACTCAATTTGATGACACTGCAGATATGTAGAGCCTTATCCCACCACACTGCTTCACACAATGAATTAAAGCAGATTCAAAGGAACCCAAAATAAAGCACGTGTTATGGGTTGCTCAGCGCGCTGACTCGACGGTGCAGGAGGAATGGAGAACGTTTGTTGACCTTTTTCTGTTCTGCCTCCACCAGTTACTTGTGCCTATTGTGAAGGCAGTAGCAGAACATCTGCTTAGCTGGCCTCTTTTCAGGAGGCCTGGCCAGAGAGCGTACCAGGAAGAAAAGTGAATGTGTAAGTGTGTGTGTGTGTGTGCGACACAGTGAGGAAAATAAAAGGATTGAATGTGCATATATGTGTGTACGTGCACGCACATTTGCGCATGCACGCGAGCGTGTGTTGGGATTCGGAGCTTTGCAGCTGTTGGGGCTCTCCTCCTGATGGCTGCCCATTGTTTCCTCTCTCCGTGTCTCTGGCTCTCTCTCGCTCTCTCTGTCCCAGCCTGTTTATGGGCCTTCCCCCTTTTTTTTTTTTCAGTGCACACCGCAGCTAAATTTATGCCCTTGGACAGAAGCCTTTCTCAGGGTATAAATTAGGCTGGATGCTCCCTGTCAGAGTTGCAGTGCCAAGACGCTGCAGCTTTACGTTTCAAAGAATCACAATATTGTCACAAGCATTCCTTTACAGTTTATTTTACTGCTGAGGAGGACCTCTTATGGTGCTTCATTATATCCGCAGCACAGTCTTGTCAAAGTTGTGGGCATATTGCAGCTTTAATCATGTTCGATAAGCAAAACCTTGTGTTCCATAAAGCGCAAGTTAATTGTTGTCAGGGTGGAAAATCCATTTATACACTAATTAGATGCTCTTTTATGAGATAATCAAGAGTAAATTAAAAGGGTCATTTTGCAGTGGAAACAAATAAATAATTCAACTTCTTTGGCTGGGAAAAAGCGCACTTGGGAAATGCTAAACTGCTTGGTATATACTTTAGTTTATAGAACGATCAAACAGAAGACCCTTTAATCTTTGGGCTGAGCCAGGTTGACTGTCCCCTCTTCTCTCCTGAGTCTTTATGCTAAGCTAAGCTAAGAGCTTCATTGTTACCAGACAGTCATTAAGCTGGTTTTAAGCTTGAAATGATGAAAACATCCACAGAAGTGATGCATCTGTGCAATCAAGCTGGGGACAATCATTATGAACTATAAACTATTAATTACGCTACAATAAAAGGACAGTATCTGTGAACTGGTTGGTGTAAATATAAGCCTTTAGTATCTCCTGATACTTTCTCTGGAACATAGATAAGTTCTTATCAGACATTAACCTGACTGAAACAGTTGAGATATTGACTGAAATACTATTGGATATATACATATTGAGGAGAGTGAACACACAAGCTGCCTTAAAGATACGATAAACATAATGAAATTGAACTGAATGTAAAAACAAAAAGTTTTGCTGTCATGTAAGTAGAACACAGTGTCACAACAGATCAGCGCTTTGTGGTTAATACATGTGTTTAGACATACTTTCACAATATTCACACAGAAAAAAAGCACAATCATGAATGAAGAAAAAAAACTGTCTTTGGTCTGATTGGATGAATTAAGGACAAATGGCCAAAATGATAGGATACCCATAGATAGCACCCCCCAAACACACACGCACAAACAGAGAGAGACTGGGGAGACTGGGCTGTCTTTGGTGTCTGCTCCGCGTCGTTATCAAGAGACAACTTCTGACATTTATCATGACAAGAGCTCAGTCTTCTTATCTCTGCTACTGTTCTCTATCACCGGAGAAGTGTGAAAGTACGTTCCTGTCCCTGACAGCTTCACGGCCGTCTTGTCATGCTCACTCTGTCAGATCCAGCTCAGAATCACTGTATATTATCCAAGCTGTATTATCTCTCATCCAAGGTTCTACACTTGAGTTAAGATGGTGCTCAGTGTCTTGAAAGCTAAATATATTTTCAGTTTCTTTAGTCAATCCAATGTGTAGCAGAAAAATAATCTGTCTATAAACTTAAATGACAGCTTTGCTTGTGTATTGTGGCAGTTTATTTGTTTGAGTCTCAACCCATAAAAGAATCCCACGTCTTTTAGTTTTTCAGATTTCAGATTGTTGTCCTTCTTTACTCTGCCGCTATAACCTTTATTTGTCTTTCTGATGACACTGCTCTTCTCTAAAAACCTTCACAGATGTTCTTGGTGGTATAAAGGAATGGAACTTTTTTTTTCAAGCTTCAAACATCTTTTGGAAATATTCGGCTGCAATCAGTGGTCAGCACCACAATGTTACTGTAAACTGCAATATTATGTTACAGTCTGACCACCCCGTGCTCAGGCTATGAGAAAAGACGCCGTGGTTTATAACAGATAAAGCCTGATCAGAGTAAAGCAGTAATTTTGCTCTTTTATAGTTTTCTCTAAAAGTATATATTTTCAACAATTTAATATTAATCATTAATGTGATCAAAATGTACATTACTGTGTAAAGGTTTTCAGCCACACATCTTTTCTTTATACTTTTGTAGGAAATGAGGAATGGTTGCAGGGATTCATGGAAATGGGCAACCATCCATGGAAATAAAGCGAAACATCATCTGTACAATTCTAACAAACTTAGGAGTCAATAATTGGTATGGCAACCCTTATTCTTCAGCGCAACCTGTCCCACAAAATATTGAAATTTATTTAGTTAGTCCTCAGGAATAGTTTTCCTTTTTTTATTTTATTTTAAATGACATTATAAATCTCTTCTTTGGATATCGGGCGCCTTTTTGAGTTGTTCTTTATCAGGCTGATCCCACATTCCTTCAATAATGCACTGATCTGAGCTCTGGGGATGCCAATCCATGGCTGATAGTGTTCCACTGTGTGTTTTTCTATCCAAGTATGCTTTTTCTACACTAGCAGTGGGTTTGGGATCAATGTCATGGTTACAAATGAAGCTGTTGCCAATCAGACCCTTTCCAGGTGGTATTCCATGGTGGATCAAAATCTGATCCCCAACACCTCTGATTCATTCAACCAACCAAGCATCCATCCATTTTTTTATCTGCTGCTTATCTGGGGCTGGATCTCTTCCCTCCCTGGAGGAGGACACCCTCTAGTTCCCTAATATAAAGAACCACCACCCTATTCTACCATACCAGAGGCACCATTCCAGATCTCCATGTGACAAACCCACAAAAGCCTGAAAGAACTGAGGGTGAATCTCATTGTGGAAAGGACCACAATCCAACACAGCGTCCTGTGTTTATTTGTCAGTTTTATTTGATCACAACACTGTTTTTGGTTCTTCAGGTTCAGCACCTGAATCCTTCTGCTTTTTAGCTGGACTCCAGCACACACACCTCTCTCTGGACTCCAGCTTCGCTATATTATAAGGGAGAAACCTCGTTAGTTAATTCTGTGCACCAGTCCCTCCAACCTCCCTGACACTGCCCCTTGAGCTCACTACACCACCCCTCCCTAACAGCTGAGCCAGGGACCACACCTCCGCCACACTCATCCACTCCAGAGACCCTGCCACCAAGGAATTGTTTAACTGCTTTCGTGACCTCCCTCCCAGTGATGGGGCAAGTCATCTCCCTCTTTCCTGTTGCTTTCTCTACAGAAGGTAATCAATGGGATTGAGAAGATCCTTGAAGTATTCCTTCTATCGTCCATCTGTATCCTCAGCTGAAGTCAACAGGAGACCACTCCCACTGTACACAGTGTGAATAGAGCACTGCTTTCACCTTCCAAGTCACCTGACCATTTGACAGAATCACTTCGAGGCCTCATCCAACTCCTCAAACACCTGAGTTTTTGTTTCAGCTACTGCCAGAGCTGTACGTAGTACCTGTCAGCTTGATGGTTCCGTCCACCTCCAGTTTCCATCATCTGGTTTGGGGATTACAACCATGGCAGGCACCAACCAACCTTTAACCATAGCTGTGCACAGCCACCTAAGCAATCAAGGTGTGGAAGACGGCCCATTCAGACTTGGTGTCCCAAACCTCCTTTGGAATGCTTAGAAAGGTCTGCTGGAGGTAGAAGCTGAAAATCTCATGAACTGGAGCCAAGGCTAGATGTTCCCAGTGCACCCTGACTACATGTTTTGACATGCTGAGCCTGTCATGTATCCTGATCAAACACGTTGCCTCTTCAGATTATGCCCAACCAGCTCCATGGGCTAAGGACTATTCATCAGGTCCTCTGCCTTGTGCTCCCTCCCCAGGCCTTACGCCAGAGTGGAGCAAAGCCTGGACTCTTACATAGGACCAATTCTCCTTGGAAGACTACGAGGGGGGGGGAAAGTCAATTACATAGCACCTGGGATCACATTGTTACACAAATGCCACCACTATGGTAAGGTGGTGATTCATAGAAGTAATCCTGACCTCCCCTGTACACAGTGATGGTGATTTGAACCAAAATGTAAAATTTAAGATTCATTACTCCATAAGACCTGTTGCCATGATTTCTAGTTCTTTTGTGATGGCATACCTCAGCCCTTTTCTCCCCTTCACTAAGAATGGCTTGTTGACAGCCACCCTGTAAGTGAGTCCAATTCTGAAGAGTCTTTGGCAAACAGTAGATGAATCAATAGGAGGGCCTTGCTGCATCTGTTGGGTTCTATCTCAGGTGTTTGGTGGATTTTTCCCCTTTCTTAAGGACTTGACTTTGACAAACTATTCATGCACTGTAGATAGATTTTCTTAATGCCTACCGCTTCTTCTTCTGTCTTCCACTTCACTTCACTTTAGTTTCCTAATTTTTTAAAGACATACTGCAGACCATGCAAGATATGGCCAGGTTTTTGCCCATAAAGAAATGAGGGGTGGCTCACGGTTTTTGCACAGGACTTTACTTCAGATCAAGGCAGAAAATTGTATTTGTTTCCCAAGTCTTAGGAGATTTTCTCTTCTGCTGAACATCTGTTTGACACAATTGGCCACACCAGATTGTTGGTGTGAAAAGCAGCTGTTTGCCTCTAGAAAACATCCAGGGATGAGTGGAGCTTTTAGGGACGTCGGTGAGTGTGTTGACCAGCATGGTGTGGAGAGTGTAAATAAAACCATAAAGTCTGCCACTATAGCAGCATGACACCGTGGATGGAAAAGTGAGTCAGTCCACAGCTTTGGTCAACTGTGAAAGATCTCAACAAGTAATGGAAGGATTGCGATAAATTTCTCTAGACATTTACAACTCCTAAAAGGAAATTTACTTTCCCTCTGTTGTCACGAGCAGTCACAACTTATGGATAAACTATTATAAAATATTTTAGATCATGCAGCTACAATATCAGTTAGCCTGAGTTGTCTTTTATTGCGTGTCTGTGTAAAAAAAAAGAAAAGAAAAAAGAAAAAGCAACCACCGCGCTATCATGCCAATCATAAGATGATGAACCTGGTATATATATTGTACATGTGAAGTTGCATTTAGCTGCTGTTAGGTGTATTCTTTCTCTCATTGGCCCCAATTTCCCAGCAGCACCAGACATCAGCCATGGTTACGTTTACATACAAGCTGCTACATTGTGCTGACAGTGTGAAAATGTCATAAGTCAGGTAGCAGCAGCTGCTGGGAGCCAGCTTAGTAAAGGCCCCTGAATACTCGGTGGTCATGATGAGGTCTTGACCTTCCAGTAAATGTGTCAAGAGTGATCTAAGGTTAGAGTGACACACACTCCTCAATGAGCAGAGTGATCCAGGGAACAGCCGTAACTGGAAATCTCTTGCAATTTAACTTTACATTAGTACTGTTTTATTCCTTCAAATGACCACAAAATGTTATATTCTTAAAATGCGATTTAGATATTGAGAATGTTAAGTGAAGTTTTGCTGCATTCATTCTGTTTTTGTTAAAAGTGTGTAACATAACACTAATATGTTCTCTTTCATTAAAGATAAGAGGATAAGGTTAGCCATGTGTGACTGCTGGCGGGATGAAAAATGCTTTCCTGTGGTAAAATGATCTCTATAAGACAAAGAGGCTCAAGTCAAAGAATGCTGTGGATATATCAAAGACAGAAACAATTCAACAGCATCAAAAAAACCTCACAAAAACTAAGCTGGAATTGTATTTCTAAAGGCAACGCATTGCAAAACATCCATCTCCTGGGAAATTTCCAGACTGACAATGAGATGAATAATTCCTAAACACTGATGGATATGACCTCGCTGGTCTTTGCTCATTCAGTCAGTACAGAGAGGGGTTATTTGTGCGTAAATACAGCTGATAAAAATCAGTTCATCACTGCTGTTCTGCAGGCCCTGGTACACATTTCAGACAAGGCCAGGCACATACCTGGAGGCTGGAATTTTATCAGAAGCATATTCACCACTATTTCATGTCAACCCATGATGACAGATAGACCAGGAATTCCTCTGATCACTAAACTGTTGCAAAGTGGAAACTTTTTTCCCCAATTCTCAGAAAACCATTATATTTACTCCAATGGCCACAGGAACCTAAAAAATGGATTGTGAGTTTTACAGTCTGTTGCTTTGATAACACAAATCTAAAAAACTTAATGGCTAAAAAATAAACAAATAAGCTATTCAATAAATACACAGACTTTGCAACTTAAAAGGTAAATGACTCTTTTCAATAAACAATTTTATTGCCTCAATGGTTTATGTTGCCCAGAAAGCTATAAATATACCGTAACACTGAATTCAGAGAATTGCTGGAAGAAATAAAAGATCCACAAAGAAATACGTGTTCCAATACTCGACGTAGTCTAAATAAACATATAGGAGGTTATTTCCTGTTGTAGTCCCTGGTACATGACACTGAATCAACAGTTTGAATGGAACAAGCACCTCAAGAAAACTGAGACGACACAAACTTCCAAATCAAAGATTGCCACTCCCTTTTTGACAGACACAACATATATACACAGCTCCTGATTGTAACTTGAGTAGCCAGCATTTATGCAGTCACACAGCTGACCTCACCATAAACATTGATGGAGTTTCAGTGTAGCCTAAAGGCGACATCTAGTGGCCATAAGCAGGAACAACGGGGGAATGGTGCAATTTCAGATTTCAAAGAACAACACACAATCATATTTTGGTGGTGAATGGGCAGTGAGTATACAACACAAAACAAAGTACAGACCAAGTAAACCACCACAGCCAAACATCACTGTTATTATACTTAATTAAATTTATAAAACAGGAAGTAAACACACTTACAGGTCAACATGTTTTGGCCTTCAGGCCTAATGGCTATGACTAAAAACAATCCTGGTGAATAATTGAAGTCCAGCAGAGTCAAACAAGCACAATCTCACAACGTTAATTGTTTGGAAATGATCACTTTTGTACAGCTGTGATATCCTTTATCATTGTGCCTTTAAAATACCCCCTTAGCTTGTTATTAAGTCCAAAATCACAGCTGTTAGCCTTTAGCCTTTGCAATGGGGCCATCAAATGATGTTTTTTGATATTACATGATATACAGTGCTTAAAAGATTTATTAGACCACTACCCAGAGTAAGGCTTATACCACAGCTCCCCCAAATGAAAGATATTGGAATTACCAAAATCATTTTATGTTTCTGTAACAGATAATCCATCTTTATTCTGAATTATATTTTTAGTGTTAAATACATAACTATTTTTTCCAGCAATTTTCAAACTGTTTTACTGAAAAGCAGAAAAAACCCAGTAAATTATTATTTTTGATTAAGATGCCACCTCAAAGTTATTTACCTGCACTCCTGAACAGAAACAATGGTGTTAGTGGTTTATAATTTGGGCCTAGTAGCAGGATCGATCATTTCTGACTTGTTATTGTAGTTCAGTGTGCCGACTCAGACTTGGGTATAAAAGTGTGAATTCAGTTTGTCATTTACCTAAAAAACTACAACAAGTTTGAGCTTTAAACAAGTTTTTCACAGATGTTCTTGTGCTTATGGCAGCTGGTCTGATAAATTTAAGCACTGTTAACAATGTTGCAAACTGAATCAAATTAAAAAATTCTTATGTGCTCACAGTCTTGAAAAAACAAACTACTGCTTCAAATTATAACATGTACATACAGATAAAACAACACTCTATGATTGCATGCTCTAATGCAGTGAATGCTCCCTGCTGATGGAAAAGATTTACATTGCAGACAATTTCCTGGGTGCAGAAAGTTTGGTCCTCACTCAATCTTTTGCCTGAGGATCCTTTTCTCTTCTTCAACAAAGTTCTTGTCAGATGTGGCTTGTCCAAAGTCCCTCTTCCTCTTCTCCTTCTGCTGGAAGGTCTCCACTCGCCGTTTCTTGGCAGACAGCCCTGGCTTCTCTGACTCCTCATCTGATCAGCAGATGACGAGTTGGATGGATTTGGGATTTTGTAGAGGGACGGAGAGTAAAACATAATCTTTATTATTATTTCTCAACAGCACATTGTTTAAATAAACAAGTCCACATTTTCCAAGCAGGTGCAAAGCAGAAAGCAGAGCAAACGCCCTCATTATTTTACTGTATTGCACTCATTTGTTACATATAGTTGGATGGAAATACGTAGGTGGAATGGTGCAGCTGATATTATGCTTCGCATCTTTGGGTATTGATTAAACACACAAAGACTGGCCTGAAACAGATGTTTACATTTATAATCTGATACTTTTATTTAGTTTTTGGTATCATTTATTTCACATTTTTGTGGCAGCAAATCAAATAAATCTTTGTTAACAACTTCCAGCTCTTCTCTGAAGAAGTCCAAAAATCCTCACACACAACTTTTTCAACAAATTGAAAACGTTAACACAATGTTCACCTCTGGTATCTACTGTATTGCCCTTGTTTCATTTCCATGTAGTTCTTTTGCTTATCACAAGTTCATACTTTCTTGCTAATTTGCCAAATTATCAAATAACATAGGATTAAATACACATCAAAATTTATTGGGATTTTAAAGCCTGTGGGTATTGCACAACGGTATAAAAGAGCTGTGATGAGGAGAATGAAACTGAAACTCACCAGAGTCTGAGGGTTGCTCTTCTTCAGGTAGAAAACGAGCTTTGCCTGTATAAGCTTGCGGTGCGTCTTCCCCGTTGTCCTCGTATACATTGGACCACTTTATAGCCATGTCCATTCCAGGGGGAGGTCCTTTCTTCTTCTCTGGCTCTGCAGTGTAACTTTCAGGCGGGGGCACGGCATTTGTCTTCCATGGCTTAAATTCTCTGGCAGCCTTCAAGGAAAAAAAAGTGGAAAATTGGTTTAGAGAAAGTCAAACAGCAAAGGTGATCATAGCTAGTCTCCATAAGAGATTAAAGACAGTAAACTCTCTTTAAAATAAACAAGAAATATAACTATTATAATATGTGAATCACTCAATCACTTTATAGACTGAGATTATGGCTTGTGGTGTTGCTGTACTGCACTATGTTATAATGAAAAGTCTTCCTAACATCGTTTCTATTGGCCTCATTCACTTGCAAAGAGAGAAGACAGAAAAACATCTTTCATGCACCAGAATGACATCACACATGTGCAAGACTGTGGAAAAGTCTCAAGCTACACCTCAATTCTTTAGATGTTGCAAAATATTTACAGCGATTTATTGGAACATGTGTAAACACAAATGAAAATACGGCATTCAAGTCAAAAATGATGCTGAAAAGCATCAATATTAGACAACTTTAGCTTCCTTTTAAATTCTTTAAGTAGCCTAAAGTCCAGCCTAAAGTTTCTTGAAGTCCACATCAAAACACAATGGTTATGACTGTAAATGACTGTAGACAGTCACCATTGTACCTCTCTCCTGACCACCTCCAATTTAAACCAAGATTTTCAAGTCTTTCATCCCTCCCTGTTTTTCAGTCCGGTTCTTGTGTAATCTGGCAAACCTCAACCTTTTCTCCTCCTTTCCTTCATTAAGAATGGCTTCTGGACAGCAACCCTTCCACCGAGACCATTTCTGATGAGGCTTTGGCAAACGGTAGATGGACCAACTACAGGGCCAGATTTCTCTCTCAGGTCTTGTGTCAGGCCCTTGCTGGATTTGTTTTCCTACTTGTTAAGAACACGATTTTCAGATACAGTTCATCAGCTGTAGATAATGCCTTTCTTTTTTGTTTTGTTAGACTTGCCACTTATTTGAGTGGCCTCAGCTTCCACGGAGTTTTTAACAACACTCTGCACACCATGCCATCACATTTTTAGCTCTTTGGTAATCACCTTATTGGTGCAAAGACACTATTTTATACTGTCAACCTGTGCACTCTTTGGCATTTTCATAGGGTCATCCGAAGAAATTAACAAATAATATGGTTTTTCAACAGGCTGATCGTAACAAAGTGCCTAAAAACTCTATTTAAAATCGGTTCTTTGCCAACTGTAGACACAAGATTGGTTCATCCGCTTATGACCAGTGTTGGGACTAACGCGTTATTAAGTAACGCGTTACAGTAACTACGTTATTATTGTGGTAACGAGCACGGTAACTAGTTATTATGCCAAAATCAGGAACGCGTTAGTCGTTACTGGGATTTAGATAGGGTCGTTACTCGTTACTTCGTGTGGTGGCATCGCAGAGCTTCCACAGATTCAGTAACATTAGCAAGTGGTGGAGGCCAGCAGGTGGATGAAGGAAAAGGGACGCAGAAGGAAAAGAGACCCGAGGCGGCCGCCGGTCCAAGTGTGAACTGAACCTCAGGTAAGAAGTTATGACCTGCAGTCTCTCTGGGTCAGATATAAACCAAGTTTAGGTGGAGTTTATTTTCGTTATTCTGACTTTTTCCGTACTGCGTGCTAGCTAGCATGACGGAGTTTCTATACAGCTGGGTGGGTGCTATGAAGTTAATGATGTTGAACTTTATTTTGTTCATAAGTTATTAGAGTTGCCAACCGTCCCGTCTGGTATTCAGAGAAAATATTACGCGTTTCTTCTTGAGGTGAAAAGGAACAGTTTGTCCCGTAATTCAGCTACAATGGAAAAGACACAAAGCTGGAGTTATTCTGTGTCTTTGCTGCACAGCTGCCTCTTCTTCTTTCATTCTCCCCCCTCCCTCTCCCGTTTCTGCTTCAATCATGAAAACTGATCAATGATCAGCTGATCGGCTCTCGTTTGTTTATCGCCCACTTTGCGCCGAAAGAGGAAACCAGCGGATGTCGCGGTATACAACAGCAGCACGTTTAAGCTTGATCAGCTATTGTTAGAGTTTATTTAATATTAATTTCTAGTATCAGCTGATGTTTGCTGGAGCCACAGCTGTAAACCTGCTGGTCATGATATGGTTTGGTTATCTGGTGAGAGGGAAACATGAAGATGAAACCAGGAGATGTCCTTACTGAATCATCAGAGCTGAACAGGTGATGAAGAAACAGGTTTACCTTTTAGGTGACATGAATGAGTTGAAGGGAAGTTATGAACTGTTTCTGAGAGACAAATAACCCCAGGATACTTTTTTAGGTAGCTGACAGCTGGTAACTGTGCAGGTGCAGATCTAGCAAAGTGTTGCCAGGGGGCCAGGTAGGGCATTAACAGGGAGAGGGGGGCACAAAGAAATACTTTTCTTTCTTATTCTCATTTAAAATGTCTAGCTTTTAAAAAATAATTATCTGAATCTTACAACAAATGATTGATAGATTGATGCATATATACCATCAAAACAGTGAACATCACTGTCACAACAGTGTTTATTTTCATTCAAAGGCTTTATGATTTTTCCTATAATGGTGGGCTAGTCAAAATGCCCGGGCCAATTTTCTGTCCCAGTCCAGCCCTGTATGCAGCTCATCTGCAGTCTGGTGTTACCTACATCTTCCTATTCAGAAGGCAGAATTTCCGAGTTCTGAGTACAATCGAAAGCACCAAGACTCCAGTTTTTGTGTTGGATGTAAAAGGCGCGCATGACGCTGTGACGTAGGCTAGAATCATGGCAGCAGTCAATGACGGTCCAGGCGTGAGATTTCTCTCATGGAAATATGCACATTATCTTTTCCTTTCTATTGGTAGGTGGCACAGTGCACTTGTGGCAAGTAAGCAAGCTAGAAGACTGGCAAAGTTATGGAAGAAACACATTAACAAGAGAATTCTGAGTAAAACCAAAGTTACTTTCCCTAGTAACTAGTTACTTTGAAAGTAACGAGTAACTTGAAGTAACTGAGTTACTTTTGAGAGAAGTAACTAGTAATGTAACTAAGTTACTATTTTAAAGTAACTTACCCAACACTGCTTATGACACACCTTGTTTGGAAGAACTATTGCTGAAGACCACTTAGAAAGGCTCTATGGAAGTAAATTATGAGGAAATGAATATGGCTCAATACTTCTGCACAGCCTGTACATATGAATGTCGTTACAAAAGTCTGATAACGTCTCCAACCAACCACTGCAGATAGAGCTACACTGTGTGCATCAGCAAGCAAAGAAACAGCGACCACTACTGGGAAGCCTGAGCTAGCACAGGTGAAGCCGATAATCTGCTAATTGTGGCTCGTACAGTGTTTACACTCATCTAGCACATCAGAGCGTGCTTGTTGTGGTCATATTAACCGCAGTTCAACGTGTATTTGTACCTCCTCCGGGGCTTTGACCGTCAGGCTGTCCCAGTCTATTTGCTTATTCAGCGGGTTATAGAGGAAAGCGGGTTTGGACACGGAGCGAAACAGCTCGTCGGGTTTGGGTAACGGAGCTCCGCCGGCATCTCGCTTGGTTCCCGGTAGAGAGGACCGAGCGCTCCCCTCGGCTTCGGTCCCCGCTTTCTTCTTTCGGCTTCCCCCCTGGTCATCCGAATCGCTGTCGTTGCTGCTGTCGCTCAAATCGTCGTAGCTCGAGAAGAACCCCAAAGAGCCCGTCTTCTTTTCTTCTGTCATTTTTCTGAGGCTACAAATACTCTATTGAGGAACAAGATACTGCTGTAAAACCCACGCGAAAATGAAGCTAGATCCGCTGACCCTAACTTCTTCAAGATCTACTCCATTTTGAATGAGCCTCCAAAACAGTTGTAAAGCGAGTAGATGGTGTCGTAAAGCCTGTCGTGAAGCCATTTCCTAGCAGGCTGGTGGTAATTTGCAATTCGACCAAAAGAAAATAAATCTTTCCGTCAAAGTCTTTCAGTATTTGGAGTTTATTTTAATGTTAAAATTGTTTCTGTATAATATACTCAGCCACAGTTATTATGTAATTAAATACAATTAATGGGCTGTTGTTTAAGCTCCATTTTCCTCTTTTTGACAGAGAATTTCTGCCATCTGCTGGAGACATTTGACAACTGCAGCCTCCGTACCGCTTAAAAAAGGGAGGTCTCCAGCTGAGGTGTAGTGCCAGAAAGTGAGCGTGTTCCAAATAGTGAATGTCGATGTTTCTGTTTGGCTTTATTTATTATTATTTATTTATTTAATTAATATAAAAAGGAACAGGATATTCAAAGGGATATATACACAAAATTACCTGTTTTGCAAGTATCTTTCTGACTCTACGTTATTATACCTACTTTATGTTACAGGGTCAGTCCATTTTAGGACACTTAAGATATCTTTATAAAATATGCAATGCTTGTGTCAATGTCTTGCATTTTCTGTCGTCTCATCTTGCTTGAAAAAGACACTTCAAATGTAGGTGACACTATAAAAATGTTTTTACCTGCATATATAAAAGATATGCAAAAGTCAATTTGTCAAAACTGCAAATTCTAACCCCAGTGTTCTTTATTGAAATGTGTTATAAATTATAGGCCAACAACTCATTCACAATGGTTTAAATACAACCAATTTTACATACAATATTCAACTATAACTGAGCAAAAGTGATTAAATAGACTGAATTCAAGAACATGTAAGTCCATCTATCTGACCATCTTCATCAGTTCTTACAGTACATATCGTGCACCTAAATGTGTCCTTTTGCTCTCTCTATTATTCTTTCCTATACGATAGTTGCCCTGTGTCTCTCTATTTCATCTCCACCTTTCTCCTTCACTTATTCTCTGGGAAATATTAAATTCTGCCGCTTTTCACAGAGTAAACGTCCATGTCATAGATATATCTGACAGCTCAGGTGGAGCACACGGTCCATCGGGAGGAGGGTAGCTTTATTGCCAAGCATTCAAAAAAAAAAACCCTGAAATCTGTGTTACAGCTGACCTGCACGGTTTGCAGTAGAACACGAAACATTATTTACCGTCAGGTCCTGACCCGTCTGTGCATTGTTAAGTTATGCAGTAAACGTGTGATGTGCTTAAATGTGCACATCCAAGTTTTCCCCCCACTACATGCCTTCTAATGCTAGATATCTATTAAAATAACTATATATACTACAAGATTGATCATGGCATTCTGACTTTTCCTAGTCAATATATAGCTGTCAGATAGATCAGATTTATGCCTTAAATATATATATATATATATGTGTGTGTGTGTGTGTGTGTGTGTGTGTGTGTGTGTGTGTGTGTGTGTGTGTGTGTGTGTGTGTAAAAAAAATAACATATGTAAAAAAAATTAATAACAAGCTCACTACATCAAGCCAAACCTCCTGACCCACACTTCAACCACCTAAAAGGTTAAGACCTTCTTGGCCTTTCTTCTGATGTGTTAAGAGCATTTGCAGGCTCTAAAGTCAGCTAGACTTAAAGGGGCCAGGCATGACCCCTCTCTGTACAGGTCAAACACCTGCCACACTGCATAAAATAGACAAGGAAACATAAATCTAGCAGATATATTAAGCCAAACCTCCACCAAGGTGGCTCAATCACTGGGAACAGTATTGTATAGAGTAGGTAATGGATAATAGCTATTGATTAGTAAATAACTGGACACTAATAACTTGAGCTTTTTAACCCTTAACCTTATTAATTTCAATTCAATTGAATTTAACATCAAATAAAAACAACAGTCAGCCCAATGAATATCATACTTTAAGGCAAACACCTTAAAATAATACAGAGAAAGCTGTTTGGTGACAGTGGGAAGAAAGAAACCTCCGGCAGAACCAGGCTCAGCAAGGAGCAAACATCTGCCAGGACCAGCTCAACATGAAAATTTTGGGTCAACTTGAAAAAAAGGCAGATGTGAAATGAGGTGAAGACATTTTATGAAAGTTTGACCTTATTTGAACTCAGAGAAGAGGTCAGAGGTCAAAAGTAGCGTTACAATTCCCATATACCAACCCCTATCCCTAGACTGTAAAAATAAATATTGGTGCAAGGAAACACAGCTTTATATAGCATTTCTATCACTTTGACCTTCAGATTAATCCACTGACCTTGAAGTAGAGGTCAGAGGTCAAATGTGACATATTTTACATCTTTATATAGTACTTTCAATATGTCGCCAATACACACCGTGCTTGTAACAGTCATATTTCTAAGTTATAAGGCTTTTTGTCCATTTTTGCCCAATACATGACGTTAATCTTGAAGACATCAGAACTCTTTGTTTTCTGTCACAAAGATGTTTGGGAAATGTGAGAGAGCTTGGCAGCTGAGGACATTGTGTAAAGTTTGAACCTCCGAGTCCTTTTAGATTGACCTGAAATCTTGGATTTCTCACACACTCTTCTTTAAAAATCCTAAACAGGTCCGTGAGGCTGTGGATGATATTTTTGGACTCACACTTCCACAAACTGCCTTTTCCTTTCAAGTCTCTCTGCTCTGAGGCGCTGTAAGAACCTAAATCAATACATGAATAAAAAGCGTTTCTCTTTCTTCAAAACAGAGAAAAGAAAAGAGATCATCCAGCTGTTTCCAGATGAATGTCTCACATCCTGTCTAAACAAGACAGGATGTGAGACATTAAGAATTTGACTTTTTTAAAAACAAGTCATTAATTTTTCCATCGTCAGTTTTTTTGCCGAGTGAATGCTTACTGGTTTCCTCTTACATGTTTACAGTTTTTTCACAGTAACCCCAGTACTGCTCTCCTATGACATCATTCTTTGGTCTCCCATGAAAACTGAATGCACTTTGGGGATGCAGGTATTCTGAAAGAGAGATGATGAATAATCCAGCAGGATGGATACCCTCCTATGGCTTTTGTAACTTACTCTTCTGCGTCTTTTTGTTTTTGCACAGGGTGCCTGACTGTGCTGTGAGGAATTCCGCATGGAGGTGAGAAGCCACACCTCTCCAAGGCACTGTTTAATCTAGCCATTCATAATATCTCACGTCTTTACTGTATCCAAAGACTCTTCTATGCCAAGGTGGTTTCCTCAGACAGCACCTAGCAGATGTCCTCTCTTGCTCCTTTTTTCAGATAGCAGGATGCCTGCTAATTTGAGCTAGCTAATACTTTTCCCCTTTCATTAATCCACATTAGCTGACCACACAACAGATAGCTCTTATGCAGGACTCTGAATTGTTGCATCAGCTGCATGTGTTTTGGTCTACTCGAATGCATGCCTAATAATTGCGAGCATACTTTGGATCTTAGTTGTAGAAATCCTGTTCTCATTTTGGATAATTAACCCACAATCACCTTGTTGATGTTACCAAACAACACCTGGAGGAAGAAAAAAATAAGTAGTTTGGTGATCTGCCCATAAAAGCCAGATGCTTCCTTTCATCTGAAGAGCTTCATTTGTAGTTGGTCGTAGAGCATTATAAAGGAACTCTCTTGAATATTTTCATCGTCATCCTTCAGCTCTGCTTTTGAAATTGTCTTATATCAAACTTGAAGATTTTAATCAGACTGTCAGTGCAGCTAAACACATTGGTGACCTGTGAGCTCTGTTCGTGTACTGGGATGAAGGAGTGACCTTAAAAAGGCCAATGGAAAGAACAGACACGCCAGGATGACTGCCTGTTTACAGCACACATGGTACCTGTGTGAGTGTGTGTGTGGAAGTTACCAGAGAACCAGCGAGTAGTTCTTTTCATGCACTTTTCCATAATCTATGAGATTAAAGTTTGTAATGTCCTGAAGGCGAACGTTAGATGTGATATTACCATTCTCACAAGTTTTATGGTTTTTCATACTGATGAAGATTTAAGATTCGAAGCGTTTATTGTCATGTGTACAAAGAAAAGCATTTCTCTGTACAATGAAATTCTTTCCCTGCTGTCCACACACAGATGCCGGTTATTATGTACAACTAGATAAAATACAAATAGCATGAATAATTAAATGGAGACAAAAGTATTAAACAGATTTATGTGCAGAAGAGCTTAAAATGCTGCTTTGATACGAGAGATGACCTGATGTGCAAAAATGATTATTACTGTTAAAATAGGTCAGCTGTTCAAGAGTCTGATGGGGAAGGAGGATTTGTTGAGTCGAGATGAAGACAACTGATACAGCACTAATGTAAACAATTAATAAACAATTAAATAACAGAAAGTTCTTGTTTGTTTTTTTTTGATCAACTTTAGAAATGTGTGATTTTTTTACTGTGGGTTCCCAGGAAAAACAAAAGGTTTCCATGTTATAATAATAGGACCGTCTGTGGAAGTGTTTGTGTAATTTTACACATTGATTTCTTCCAATTTCAGCATTTTTAAAATGTGAAAAATGAGACATACTGTTGAAACTACACTTCTTTTATTAAAAATCTCAGGGATTAAATGTGTAGTTAAACTTCGTTACACTGACAGGAAGGAGAATTTCATTCATGATCAAAGTGCTCTGTCCATGGCTCACAGTGAAAAGTGAGTTTAACATCCTGGATGTTTTATTTTTGTATCACATAAAAGCATCACTTCTCACTTATGTTATGGAAGCAGCTAGATCGCTAGACTCCTGTCATTTTTTTGTACACGACAGTGCTGGGATTTATTTTCATTACAGTCTGAATAGCAAAGCTCAGGTTTGGATCCTGTAACGTGTTTTCTAATGAAAAC
The DNA here is from genome assembly GCF_963969265.1 of Rhamphochromis sp. 'chilingali'. Lineage (NCBI taxonomy): Eukaryota > Metazoa > Chordata > Actinopteri > Cichliformes > Cichlidae > Rhamphochromis > Rhamphochromis sp. 'chilingali'. The sequence continues at coordinate 34,076,604 of NC_137934.1, forward strand.
AGATTCTACAGCAATAATAAAAAACTAGTGATTGACATGTTCCAAGAAATGCCACACAGCAGTTGAAATACAAACGAAATAATCACAGCATTTTAACTTAAACTCTACCTTTCTTCTATAGAGCAAGACAACAAAAAGGAAAAGCACAAATCTGACAAAGTGGGACCTGTAGAAATGAAATATTCATGCTCACCTTATCTTTGAGCATAACTAGATATATCTATCATCATCTCCTGCTCTTATCTTCTTAATCTGGCTTTCCACTTGAATCCAGCCGTGATACAATTAACTGCAAGAAAGCTGACGTGGAAATAACATGTGGGGTCATGACAGGTCTTTTTTTCCTTTCTCATTTTTTCCTGGGAGAAGAAAAAGAGGTGCATCTGTTTTAGTTGGAAGTCTAGATCAAACATTCTTGTTAAAACATGTTTTTTCTAAATTTATAAACTCTGATTGTGCTTGCGCTGGAAGAGTTTGCATGCACAGACTACTTCTCGAACATCCTGAGTGTATTCTCTGCTCGCCTCACTCTGTGCTTTTATGCCTTTTCTTTATCATACCAAGCAAAAAACAACGACTCACACCTTCCACCATTATGTGTTTTCTCTGGTTACATCTTTGCACAGTCAGTGGAGATGTCAAACTTGAGAGGTGGCATTCTCCTACTCATTTCATAAACTCGAAGCTCTGTTAGCAGCGGGGCCCGTAAATGGGGTCCGGAACAGGATCCAACTAAACGCGAAGAGAGTGGAGGAAAGTGAGGGAATAAAAGAGAAAGGAAGGGAGAAAATCGTAGGGAGAAGGTGTGGGAGATCTGGGTCAAAAGGACAGTTTGGAGGCGTGTGAGGGTGGGCGCTGGGGTCGATCATCCCCATCACATGTTCTACAGTGTCCTGCAGCGTGGATGGCTGTGGGCTAAACACTCACAGCACACTCGACCTCATGTCCTTCCTGATGGTTTGATTTTCACCGCTCTCCCGCCTCTAAAACCCTAAAACCTCCAGAACATGCCCACACACACAGACACACACCTACACACAGAGGGATGCGCGGACCTACAGACTTTCTCTACTGTACTCTGAGGTGTTTTCAAAAGCACAAGTTTACGAGGGACAATTAGTGAGTTCTGGGGGTTTTTTCCACTGCTTTACAGCTTAGGTTAGATGTCAGAATGATAAATGTTACCTATGAGGTAACCGCACTGTCAGCTTTTGATTACAGGGCTTCATTGTTTCTGTGTTCAGCTGCTTCAAACCATGAAGAAAAATGTAGATCTCAACATTTCAGCTGCATTCTTGTTATAAGAGAAATGTTCCCCAAAGTTGTTTGCAATTCATTCCAGTTTTACATTTACAGAGGATCAGCATGTAAGCTGCAGTGCATCGCATTTGGATATTTTGGTCCAGTTGTGTGGCCTCAATTTTTTTATTTAATTAATTTTTTTTTTTTTTTACAGAAAACATGACCCTGCAGTGAATCGTTTCCTTTTCCAGATGTTAAGTTAAGATATTTTACTAAAAAACTAAGCTTAATGATAGCCTGGGATTTTTCACTGACATGGATATATTAGCACGTCAACAAATACTGGTCAAAACCTAGTTTTTCTGCTCGTAACAGCCAGGAAAGGCCTAGGGTGGAACAAAAATAAACATGCAAGAGTTTTTATTTTTGTCTTTGGGGATGATTTTGTGGGGGAGATTCAAAGCTGTCTGCAAAACACATTGACCACTGCATTAAAAGCCCCCCTGCCTAACCCTGTCTGTATGTTCTGCACATGTCACAGAAGAATGCTTTGAGCTGACGCCAGTAACATTTACTCTTCAAATGCTTAATTCGAATGGCTCCGTTCAGCGCCGTCTGCCAGTCTTGTCTGCAAACAAGAGAGAAGAGGACAGGGTATCAAGAATACTCAGCTAGCGCATAAACACTGCAGCAGTCTCCCCTGCGAGAGGCATTATGTAGAGCTAAATCAAACCATGTGTCATCTCAGGGCACTTTACATACTAAAACAGAGAGAGAGAGAAAAGCAACAATACTCTCACCTTGAGAGCTTAGTGACACTGAAAAGACTTGACAGGAAAAAGACACAACAAACCTCAGACAGGCTTTGACTTTTGTGTAAGTTTCCCTCAGCTGGATGGAATTAGGAGGAAAGAGAACAGTCGAGCAGTGAGAAACAGTTAAATAATGAACACTGGACGTGTCGTTGGGACCAATAACATGTCTCAAACACCTCATAGTATCATACTATCCCAACAAGGCACTTTGCTATCAGACTGCTGGCCTGCTTGTGGTTCTGAAAGTTTCTATAAGGAGAATTGGAGAGCCGTCAGCTTTCAGGCAGTGAAACTAGTTCCCAGTTTAGATTTAGGAGACAGGTCTTCTCTCTACTTTTAAGATTTGCCCCCAGACTTTCCTTTTTCATAAATCTTATAGTTAGGCTAGGTGTTCCTGAATTATCCAGACACGGGCTGATGTCAGCTCACTCTGCTCCCACCATGTGTTGAACAGGTTCCCTTCGTTCAGTTCTTTCTGCATTTATATGCGACAACTGCACAACACTAACTCGTGTCTTCTCTTCCGTATAGTTCGTGTTTGTCTTTGTCTCCCTGTGCTCTCATTTTTCTTCTTTTTCCTCTAATCCCATAAATGGTCTTGGAAGATGGCTGCTCCTCCCTGAGCCTGGTTCTATCTGGGGTGTCTTCCTGTTAAAAGTAAAGTTTTCCCTTCCACCATCGGCTCATTGACCAACGTTATTGATGCACTGATTTGTTTGAGGTTTCTCTCTAATTTTGTAAGTTTTTTTTATGACTTCTTGTGAATTGGTGCTATACACTGGAACTGAATGAAATGGTATCGATCAGAAACATGTGGCTCCACTGCCAAAGAAACAGACTATGCAAAGTTGATGACACACAACTGTAATGTGTGCTTAGTGCATCACAGGACAGATATGAATCACCTGAGATAGACACAATTACAACTTTATCCAAAGTTAAAGTTTTAAACCTGTCCTTAAAAAAAGAGAGCTGGTGTCAGCCCCCCAAACCCAAACCAGGAGCTGCTTCCACAGCAGAGGAGCCTGATAGTCAACGACTTGCTGTACACTGAGAGGGATTTTACAGAGAGCTACTGAAGAGAAGCCAAAATGGGAGATGCATAATATGCTTCAATTTTGTATTATTTTGGAGGCTTTTCAAAAGAGCTTCTCAGAATTATAGCATTAAGAGCTAAAGGTAAAGCAAAGAGTTTAACTCCTGATAAATACCTTCTGGAAGTTGCTGGATAACTTTGGTACATGTGGAAACAAACTGGAATCCATAAACCATCCCAGCTTGGCTCCAATGAGCCAAGTGACACGATCCAGTCTATGTGATTCATGAAAATGTATTTGTCTTTGACAGCAAACCCATCTAAGAGTAAGCACATAACACAAAGAAAAGTTTTGTGTTCTGCTGCTGAAAATGTCTACAGTGCTTACAGTCAAAATCCATTTTGATGGTCAATAAAGAACTTTTCAGCTGAAGAAATTAAATATATTTACAGTGTAATAGCAATTATTACATTTGCATACGTATGCATTTCTTTGCTGTTCTTCAGTAGTTTGGACCATATTATAATGTGCATGCAGTACATATAATAAATTAAATAAAAACATATATAATATGTACATAAAAAAAAGTAAATTAATGTAAATGTAAATTAAAATTTAAAAATTTTAAGGGTTAGAGTTAGCATTTCCCAGCTATTCAGTATTAAGTTATATTTAAGTTAAAAGTTTGCTGTTGTCATTGTTAAAGCCTCTCTTCTCAGTGCAAGACTCAACTTTAATAAAGTTTAACATAACATACGTCAGGCTAGTTACTTTTTCTTTTTGCTTTGTGTCTTTAGTCACTTTATTTTTTCTTTTTTTACACGCAAACTGATTTTACCAACATTCTTTTTGTGTAGATATTTATAAGTCCTTGCTTTAATAAGGTAACGGCACATTTTAAAAATAATCTTGTCTTGCTGTTACAACAACTTGTAGAATCCTTTTTTAAAAATACATTTATGACTCTGCTCGGATTAGCTGGTTGTTGCAATTGTGTTTTAAACACATTTTAGTGAAAGAGAAGCTAAAGATTGCCCTCTAGTGGACAAACTGTGCCACATCAGCACTCATAACATGGTTGAAGGGTGTTTTCCCACCTTTTCTTTACTTTTATTGTTTTCATTTATTGTCTTTCATAAATATCAACACATATAAATCAGTAAATAGCTAATAATAGCCAATATATCTGATATGAGCTGGGCTCCAGGTTGTACCTTATCTTATGAACTTGGCTGCCACAAATATTAATCTTACCTAATTTCAAATCATACCATGAGCATCTTACTTGTCAGTAGTTCAAAGAATTCCACAGTTTCAATGATCTGTATGCTGGCACACAATCGCAAGATGGCACCTGCCACAGTTCAGCTTATTTCTGCTAAATGTTCTCAATGAAAGCTAACATATAGCAAAGATATTTATAGCAAAGCTCTTGGAAACCTCACCCAGGGGGAGAGGCTGATGGTGCCCAACCTCATACATGTAGGAAAGAAATGACCTGTTGATGTTATTTGCCATCTTTGGACTTGGAAACTCTGAGAACTGCTGGGTCATAGCTGGAAGACCCAGCCCTCATCACTAGCGATGAGCCTGCACATGACAGTCAGGTCAGTTTAAACAATAGTTTATGTTCTGCTCTCTCTGCAAGTTTGATGTCTATGAAGAAACTGATAAACCGGGCTGGTTCCCTGAACCGTCAATTGGACAGTATCAATCTTGTTATCTAACAGTCTGCAAGAAAGCAAATCAATATCAAAATATGGTTTTGTTAACCAACAGATCTTGTGCTCTTGTGATGGTCAGGCACTGACCTGGCTTTCTGCACTGTGTTTTGCGTGTGATGTCCTGCTGTAGGTCTCCTGTGTGATGGGGCATGTAAGAAAGGGATCGGAGCAAATTTCACACCTTCAGGGCAGCTCGGTGGGGGGTTGGCTACAGCTTGATGAACAGGGTGCACCTGGCTGAGAGCTGAGGAACCCCCGGCCTCTCTGGTACAGACAGAGTTTACAGATCAAAGCGGTAATCCCCACTTCATCCAGTCACACGCTCCTCCTCCTCTTCTTGCACCTTCTCCCCCTTTAAGTCTTCGTAAGCTTTTCAACTCTCCCATGCAGAGTTCGACAGTCTGCAAAGTGAGCTCTATTTAACACTCCTCATCCACACTCCTCAGCTTGAGCAACCTGTTTGCTGCTGATGCCCAAGTCAAACCCTAAAGCCCTAGCTGTGGGATTTTCTGACTCATTAGCTCTGCTCAGTCAAGTGGAGGAGCATACAGATTCCTTCCAACCAAGTTCATCAACCCAACCTGTTGCTCTGACTGCAAGGCAATAAGAGAAAGGGGGCTCTGGCCATCGGACCCTGCCGCGACTTTGTTTAGTGTGAAATGAGATGAGGAGGAGGGGGACAAGGAGGACCAGGAGGGTAGACGATGGAAGTGCTAATCAAGTCATGTAGATCATCCTTGATGCAGTTGGGTATGGGTTGTAGGGCAGCACCAGACCCTAATTCAGTGCAGCGTATTTAACACAGTTCAGCAGTGTAGTTACCAGAGTGTTAACGCCTGTCAGTTACACGGCTGCTCATTTTGGCAGCAGGTGTCTGTATGACCCTGGGGCTCCTGTGGAGATGCTGTCCTGTTGACCTGAACTGTTTGAGGGAATATGATAAATATGACCGAAAGAACGTTTTTACCATTAGCTTCATTTTTTAAGATGCATTGTTCCAAAGTGATAAAGACTTTGTTAAGACCAGTTTTAAGTTGTACCAAAATTGCACCCAGTTTTTGTAGTGCACACTCATGTAAATAAGCATGTGAGTTTCTCTCTGACGGTTGCCTGGCAGATTGATAAGATAAGATAAGATAAGATAAGATAAGATAAGATAAGATAAGATAAGCCTTTATTAGTCCCACATGTGGGAAAATGTTTTGGTCACTGCAGAAAGTACAAGTTAAGAGCAGTAAAAATTAAGAAAAACACAATAGAATAGGACAAGATAAAATAGAATAAAATGCTTTGTCGTGGTAGGAAAAATTGCACTTGGCACTATTGCACATCAGAGAGGCCATCTGCTGCAACTGGTTGGGCTGAGAGAAAGAAGACAGGATGAAGGACATGCAGTGGAAGAGAGCCAGAGATTAATAACAAATGTCTTGTTATTATTATTATTGTCTCCCGAATCCAAACTGGAAGCTGGTTCCACAGAAGAGGGGCCTGAGAACTGAAGGCTCTGCCTCCCATTCTACTTTTAAATACTCTACTCCCCAGCAGAGATGCTACCACCCCAGCAGACCACACCATACAGGATTGGTTAAGGCCACCACAGAGTCATAGAAGGTCTTCAGGAGTGGGCCCTTCACTCCAAAAGACCTGAGTCTCCACAACAGGTACAGCCTGCCCTTTTCTGTAGAGGGCTTCTGAGACCAGTCCAGGTTATTGTTCTGATGACCTCCAAGGCACCAGCCTCAATGTCCATACCTTGGATGTTTAGTGGTTGCAGTGGAGGATGTTTGTGCCTGCAGAAGTCTTCCACCTTGGTTTTACTAGTGTTGATCTGGAGGTAGTTCAGCTGGCACCAGTCCACAAAGTCTTGGGTCAGTCCTCTGTACTCCTTGTCGTCCCCATCAGTGATGAGGCCGACTATTGCAGAGTCATCAGAGAACTTCTGCAGGAAGCACTGGGTGGAGTTGTGGGAGAAGTCTGCAGTGTAGATGGTGAAGGAGAACAGAGCCAGAACCGTTCCCTGTGGGGCCCCCGTACTGCAGACGACCCTGTCCGACACACAGCCCTGAGTCCTCACATACTGTGGTCGGTCAGTGAGGTAGTCCAGTATCCATGTGGTGAGATGATGGTCCACTCCTGAGTTCTCCAGCGTATCCTTCAGGAATGTGGGCAGAATGATGTTGAAGGCACTGGAGAAATCAAAGAACATCATTCTCACAGTGCTCCCAGCGATCTCCAGGTGAGCAAGGGAATGATGTAGGAGGTGAATGACAGTATCATCCACTCCAGTGCCACACTGGTAGGCAAACTGAAGTGGGTCCAGTGATGAGCTCATCAGGGGCTGAAGCTGAGCCAGGACGAGCCGCTCCAGGGTCTTTGGAACTCTCCTCAGCCTCAGGTTGAAGATGTGCTCTATCGCGCTATACAATTGATCTGCACAGAACTTGACAACCCTTGAGCTGATGCCATCTGAACCCGCTGCCTTCCTGGCCCTGATGCTCCTCAGTTCCCTCCTAACCTGGATGGTTGAGAGAGACAGGCTGGAGCTGTGTGTTGGTTGTGCAGGATGCAGTGGTTGGGGGTGGGGAGTAGCGAGCAGGGTGTGTGGAGGTGGTGTGAAATGACTGAGGTGTCAGAGGTGGAACAGCAGCAGTGGGGGTGGGTTAGTCTATGTTGAAGACTGCCTCCTGGATGAATCAAACCTGTTAAAGAAATGATTCACTTCATTTGCCCCCCATAAATACAGGGGAATGGGTAAAAGGGTGAATACAGCACATAGAACGTGTTTTGAGCACACGGACTGATTAAAAAGTGCTTTATAAGTACAGTCCATTTCCAGTTCAGGTTCATGGTGAGTCTGGACCCTGTCCCAGCTGTCATGTGGTGTGTGAATGACCACGGCAGACCCGATGGCATTTTCATGCTTTGGATCCTTTATTAAGACTTTCACGGTTGCTGTTCACGACACACAGAGCTGCAGCTCTCCCGCTGCCAGCCCAACATACGAACAACAACAATCACAGGACCCAGTGCAATAAGTCGGCAGGACATGATTGCAGATGCTGTGCAGGTGCATCCGCCTTCCCTGCATGGCACCGCCGGCCACGCCCCACCACAGGGTGAGAGACCTGGACCTTCTTCCTGTGAGACAACAATGCTAATTCCTTAAAATGTTTCCCCTTTAGAACGATAAAAACAGCATCAGCATAGTGTTCAGCTTTTAACAAATTTATTTTTAAAAACTTCTTCATACAGTGGACTACACTTTACATATTTTAGTTTTTGTGGAATCCATTGCAACTGCTGACTCTTTCCTCGACAAAGAATGAAGCTGGAAACTGTTCAGTCCCACCTCTCAAGTCTAAAGGTAGTAAATATTTGAAACTCATGAGATAGCTTTTTAGTGAAAGATTGACGGAGTGCTAAATCTTTGATGCTCTGCTTCTCTATTAAAAATGTTCTAACTTTGAAGGAGTAAAGTCAGAATTTTGACTTTTTTATGCCCCTAATCCTCTTCTGTACATTATGGTCCATGGCATATAAGTGCAAACCAACTCAGCAGTGAGTGTTTACTTTTAAATTCCAGGCAGCCAGACCCATATTAGCTCACTGTGTCTCTCTAAGCAAAGGCAACAAAATACCAAAGCAAATCTTTTTAACAATGCATTTTAATCCCAAAACAGTCCCAAATTAGTCTTTCAGAAATATACAGAGTCCCTCTGTTGGACATTTGCAGGATGAACACGAGCAGCCTGTCAGAGACTCTGCTCTCATGAAGAACAGACATTGATCAGCACTCACGTTACTGCACAAAACAAATCCTTAAAGCTTCCGTACAGCGGGGTGCTGTTATTCAAAAACAAAGCTTGAGCAGCTGAGCGCTCCTTCTTACTCTAATAAATAGTCCTGAAAAGTGCTCCGAGGTGCTGAAAAGATTAATTACTTTTCCCCTAGTGGGCACACTTAACAGTTTCCTGCCTTTTTTTTAACCACTCCTTGGCCTTGGCTTTAATGCCGTTCACAAATCTTTGCCTTATATGTCCGGGCACTCATGCCATTTTAGGATGAGGAAACAACAAAACAACAGGCATGCACAGATATAGCAAAGCGAAAGAGGCAGATCAAGTGTCCATGGCTCTTTTTAGAGCAAGCAGACAGAGTACCTGAAAATAATAACAGGGTTATTTAATCTTTAACACCTTCAGCAGCATTCAACACGGAGAGGAAATTGATGCAAAATAAAAAATATTGCAACTTTTAGTCGTTGTTGTTTTGTATAAGTGCGTTCTGCCTTCATTTCCTGTGTTCTCCAGATAAGAGGGCAGCAGGCCCTCAATAAAACAGAGGGCACAGATGATAGTGAGGCAGCCACAGGCTGTTCAATTAGGGGAAATGGTTCACAGATCTTAACGTATCTCGCTGTCTTGGTCAACAAAAGAGCTTTTTTAAAATCTTCCCTTTTTAAAAAAAAAGTTTCTTACTGACTTCATGTCATTGTATCCTCAAAACCAGTGTACAATCTAATTTTTCCAAATACCAAAGGTTTGTCTGTAAAAACATATTTACTGACTCCCTGATTGTGTTTGTGTGCATACTTGTCACATCTAAACGTTTCAGATCATCAGTATTAGTAATATTAGACAAAGATAACCTGAGTAAATCCTAAATGCAGTTTTTAAAATCATGATTTCATTCATTCAGGGAAAAAAGCTATCCAAACCTACCTGGATAAAAGCGGTTTTGGGAAAACCTTCATAGTGTCTCTTAATAGATCTGATTACATAATGTGCCCATATTTGACACAACCACTGGCTTGGCTGGTTAGTGTTTGGGTTTCCATGCTGTCCAGTGTCCAACAGAGCTAGTCAGTTCAAAACAGTCTGGAAGTCATGGCGCGGTTGACCCCGGGTCTTCTTCTGTCTAGACTGCTTGGATAAAACAATTATTTGTTGTTAGGTTTGCAGCAGGATGTGTTCCCAGAAAAATGTTGTTTTAATCATAAATCCTTCTGGAAGACAAAGAAGTAGAACAGATGTACCAAAATAGATGAAAAAAAATGTAGAGGTGTCCTACTGAGCCAAAAGAACAGAGCAGGGATCAACTACAGGAAGATCCCAACCATGTGTCGGGATGCCAGTCAAGTGGAATGAGTCATATATTCACATTTTTTGTCAGTGCTTTTGAATTGTGTGGAATGTATTAAATCATCTGGGTATGATGGTTATTTACAAGCTCTAATTAAGCCTCAAAGGCTTTCCAGAAGAGTCTCAGAAACAGGCATTTGGGAACATTTCAGAACATCATTCCAGTCAATTCAGATAGCCGCAAACAATTTTTTAGTGTTATGTGATGTGCTTTCCCTGCCTGCGGCATGCGGCCCCACGTCCACATTATCCTCCCAATCATATAAATGCTGAAAAAAGAGTCCTGAATATATGTTGCGTGCTTATTTCAAGACTCAATGATTTGCTGTAACAGTGGAAAACATTTTAGCTGTGTGCTATTGTGTTATTGAGCATGTGGTGTGCCAGTGAAATGTCATGCATGGGAGCAGGCCAGTGGATGTGAGACTTAAACAATAGCGCTGGTGTTCTAATGACGTCATTTCACAATTTAACAATGGAGCTTAATGACGCTTTTGTAATAGCTTTTGGAAACTAACTGAGGTGATTTTCAACAAAGCAGACGATGTGTGTTGGCACGATCAGTGTATTGATTGGTTGGTCCTTTCAGGGGATTTATTGCTCTTCATATGTGTGGTCACGTTTGTCTTTCACAAATGGATTAATATCAAGGGTTCTCTAAAGTCCTCAAAAATCTTCACATCAATCCAGTGCTGAGAAGATGAATTTGAACCATTTATCTCATTCGTCCATCAGCAAAAGCACAGACCTCATTCTAGATCAGGTAACCCCTGGTGTCTCTGATTTATGGCCATTCAAAAAGTATTTGATTTGAGTCTTTCTAGCCAGTTAACACTGTAGGAAATTCTTATTCTCACATCCTGTTAAATCCAAGAAGTGACCTAAGACTTTGATGTCTTTGTAATGCTGTGTCTGGCAGCCTGGACAGCATGCACATATGAGGTAATGATCACGAAGTCGTATGCTGCGAGGCAGCCACACCAAACCTGGCTGTAACCCTGATAGAAAACGCATGAGGTAGTGCTGATTGTCCGTCTGTGTCTGGAGCCTGGCTTTTTAACCTGCACACTGGCTGACAGGTGGCACAGCGTTGCCTCAGTGGACACTGAGCCCACAGGGTAGGAAGTACGAGCTATTTTTTGCACTGGTGACAGACACCGTTGACACAGGGAGAAATGTTTGAGCTATAGGACTGGACATATAAGGAACCTTGTGATCCAACCTGCGCTGTTGGGATGTAGTGGAAATTTACTGAGAGATATGTGTTTTATCACATTTTAGGGGTTGTGTGTTAGCGTATGCTTACTGTTTTTGCCTCAGCTTTACTGCTCTGATGACGTCCTTTTAGCTACATTGCACACTTTTGATGCTTCACATAAAAACTGGTGTTTCTTCACTTTGGTGAAAAGGCAAAACCCCTCAATGGCCAAACAATGTCAATTATTCCCTGGGGCAAGCTTTATAGCAAAATAATTTAGCAAACACCAAGTGCTTGGAACTGTAACTCCTTAAATGGCTACTTGAGGCAAGCACCAACATTTAATCGGCTCCTAAAGATGTTAAAATGCTGACTATTACTGAAGAAATGGCTTGGGGTGTGACTACTTTCTGGAAAAATTGGATGGTTCCTAGGCTTCCCTGAGCCAGTTCAAGTCTCTGAGCTAGCCCTCTCTTCCCTATTAGTGTCTTTGCAAATGACTGAAGCTATAATGCACTCATCTTGATGAATGACATGGCTTGTTTTCTGGCTATTTGTACTGTCCTGCATTAACTATGCAGAGCACCTACATAGTTAATACGCCTCATGCTGACATTCCATCTTTTATGTACAGTCTATGGTTATGGTTTCCCTTCTTTTATTTCATACAGTTGGGGCAGAATATACACTATTGTGAAAAGTATTTGCTCGTCTGCTTCACACATATGAACTTGAGTTCCCATTCTTAATTCATAGGGTTTAATATGATGTCCATCCGCCCTTTGCAGCTATAGTTTCATCTTGTACTGCTTTCCACAAGGTTTAAGAGTGTGTTTATAGGAATATTTGACCATTCTTCCAGATTTGTGAGGCCAGACACCAATGTTGTACTAGAAAGCGTGGTTCTAAGTCTCTAATCTAATTCATGCCAAAGGTGTTCTAACAGTCTGAGGTCAGGACTCTGAAGCCAGTGTTGATAACAGTCAAGTTCTTTCACACCAAGCTGGTGTACAGTCATGTTAAAACAGGAAGGAACCCCAAACTCTTTCCACAAAGTTGGGAGCGTGAAATTGTCCAAAATGCTGAAATATACCAAGACTGGACAAGTCTTGGTATGTTACTCTTAAGAGTTCCTTTTCACTGGAGCTAAGGTGCCAAGCCCAGCTCCTGAAAAAACAACCTCACCTCTACCAAATTTTACTCTTGGCACAATGCAGCCAGACATGTACCATTCTCCTGGCAACCACCAAACCCAGACTTGTCCATCAGATTGCCAGACAGAGAAGTGTGATTCATCACTTCAGAAAACACGTCTCCACTGCTGTACACTACTGCATATGACGCTTGTAATGGTGGTGATGCAGCTTGACTTGGATGCAGCTGCTCAGCCACAGAAACCCATTCCACAAAGCTCTCCGCACTGTTCTTGAGCTAATCTGAAGGCCACATGAAGTTTGCAGGTCTGTAGCGACTCCTGAGAAAGTTGGTGACCTCTGTGCATGATGCACCTCTGTGAATTCACATGGCTTACCACTTTATGGTTGCTTTGCTGTCATTCCCAGTCACTTCCACTTTGTTTTAATACCACTAACAGCTCACTGTGGGATATTTGGTAGCAAGGAAATTTCATTCACCAAGTTCCTGAGAGCAACCCATTCTTTCACTAATCTTTGTAGTAGCAGTCTGCATGTCTAGGTGCTTGATTTTATACACCTGTGGCCATGGACGTGATTGCAACACCTGAATTCAATAATTTGGATGACTGAGTGCCATTATAGTGTCTATCTGTTCTAAAAACAAAATAACAGATTGAATCTGAACATTTTCTTATTCACAACAGCACTTCCACAGTATGATATTTAATCTACCTTGCCCTACTTTTGGCTCCAGTGTTGATTCCGGTCTGCTCCTTGTTCATGTCTACTTCTTCTCCTCCCTGGGGATGTTATTGTGGAAACCAGGGACCACAGTGGGTCTTCTTCTCCTGCAGCAGTAAATGTATGTTGTAACCCCCCCCACACACATCCCGTCACTGTAACTGGGAACAATTTTCTGTGCAGTTGTTTCTAATCTTTAGCAGAACACATTGTTTTTGTGTGCTTACTCTCCCACGAAATGAACAGTGTGTCTGTTTTTAATTGTTTTTCACTTGAATATTTGAGTGAGTGCGCTTGGGCCTCACAGAGGATCTGCATAGCTGCAGTTTCCGGCACAGGTAAGGAGCAAAAACTGAGGGCATGAGCTAAAGTTCTCCTCGGGCTGGTCCTCAGTTACAGAAACAGATACATTAATCACCAAGACACTCGTGTAAAAGCAATAAAGCCTGTCACTGCCTAGTTTTGTTTTGTATCTTTCTCTGAGTGATCTGTCATTGAAACCTGAGCCAGATAGTATTTTACCACAGTATTTATTTAAATCCATATGGGGGACCAGATGTTGACTGTATTTCCACAGAAAAATGTTTTTGCTTAAAAACAACTCGTACACACATTGTGAATGGATAATTTAAAGTCAAAGAAAATTTGCGAAGTCATAGAGGAAGCACTCAAAAAGCCAGGGAGGGCCTGTTCATTTTTATACAACCACTCTGGCCAAATCGAGTTTTGTGCCAAGTGTTATGAAAGCAGGAAAGCAGCAGGACCAGACGGCATCCCAGGTCGTATCCTAAGAGACTGCGCATACCAGCTAGCTCCTGTGTTCACTGAGATATTCAACATCTCTTTATCTCAGTCGGTGATCCCCACATGCTTCAAAGAGTCCATCATTGTTCCTGTCCCGAAGAAATCCCACCCTGCTTCTCTCAATGACTATCGCCCTGTAGCCCTCACCTCAGTAGTGATGAAGTGCTTTGAACGCCTGGTCAGAGACTTCATCATTTCTTCACTACCAGACACACTGGACCCACTACAGTTCGCTTACCGTCCAAATCGTTCCACAGACGATGCCATCTCTCATCTCCTCCACACATCACTCACTCACTTGGACACTAGAAGGGGGAATTATGTTAAAATGCTCTTCATAGACTACAGCTCTGCATTTAACACCATAATTCCCTCCACACTCACCACCAAGCTGGAGCATCTGGGACTCAGCTCATCTATGTGTCAGTGGATCTCCAACTTCCTAACTGGCAGACCACAGGCAGTAAGGATGGGCGGACATGTCTCAGCCTCCACCACTCTCAGCACTGGAGCCCCCCAGGGGTGTGTTCTGAGCCCCCTGCTGTACTCTTTGTACACATATGACTGTGTGGCCACTACCAGCTCCACCACCATCATCAAGTTTGCTGACGACACCGTCGTGGTGGGCCTGATCTCTGATAACAACGAGACGGCCTACCTGAAGGAGATTAGGAATCTGGAGAACTGGTGCCAGAGGAACAACCTCCTTCTAAACGTCAGTAAGACAAAGGAGCTGATAGTGGACTTCAGCACTAAGCAGGAGAGGAACTACCAGACCCCCGTCATCAACGAGTGCCCAGTGGAGAGAGTGGACAGCTTCAAATACCTCGGAGTTCACATCACGCAGGACCTGTCATGGTCCTGTCACATCAACACCGTGGTGAAAAAGGCCCGACAGCGTCTCTACCACCTCAGACGCTTGAGAGACTTCCAACTGCCCTCCAAGGTGCTCAGGAACTTTTACTCGTGCACCATAGAGAGCATCCTGGCGGGAAACATCTTAACCTGGTTCGGGAACAGCACCATGCAGGACAGACGAGCTCTACAGAGGGTTGTGCGGTCAGCTGAGCGCACCATCCGCTCCGAGCTCCCTGACCTGCACTCAATCTACAGCAGGCGGTGCTGGACCAAGGCCAGGAAGATCGTGAAGGACCTCAGCCATCCCAACAACAGACTGTTCTCTCTGTTGAGGTCAGGAAAGCGATTCCGCTCCCTGAAGACCAACACAGAGAGACTGAGGAGGAGCTTCTTCCCGCAGGCGATACGGTCTCTCAATCACACTACCACACAGTACTGACCCACACATACAGTTCTTACACACACACTGGACTTTCTGGACTTTGGTTTTGCACAACACTGGTCACTATATTCTTCATTTCCGGTTAATACTTGTACAGCTGCTGTTATTGTGTATATATTTATTTATATTTAGATTTCTTCATACATTCTTATATAGTTCTATATTGTGTATTGTGTATTTTGTTGTACAGTTATTTTATTTTCAACTTTAATTTATATATTTATCTTTATCTTATTCTTCCCAGTTAAATTTACCCTTCATTCTAATTTGTGTTGTACAGTTATTTCATTTTTAACCTTAATTTATATTTTATTCCTTCCTAGTTAAATTTACCCTTTTTAATTTTTCATATTTATTTCCTTTCTTATTCATAGCCTTTTCCTTTTTTGTTTTCTTTAGGTCACGAGCAGTTGTCCAAGCATTTCACTACATATCGTACTGTGTATGACTGTGTACGTGACAAATAAAAAAAAATAAATTTGAATTTGAATTTTTATGACTCACAAAGCACCTTCTGCTAAAAACCATAGGGCTGGGTTAACGTGAAAGGTAAAATAGGCCCGTGGTCGTAGCAGACATGTGAAATATTTCAGTACCTCTTAAAGTGCAGGAGAGGCAGCATCGAACTGGTGTGAAGTCTCTTCTGGGTTGGACACTTCCGCCTGTGAGACAGGAGAATGTACTGCTTGACCTGGCTGGTAATACCACAATGGTCATCTGCTGTCCCCCGTTTTCACTCTAACACAGTTGTGTCAAACCTAAGGCACCGGGGCCAGAACCAGCCCATCAGAGACTTGAATCTGGCTGACTGGACCGCTTTGGAGAATGTGAAGGAGTGAATAGAACTGACATTGAACTTTTAATTGTATTTTTATAGGTTTTACAGCTTCTTCTATTAATAAGCCCCCCCCCCCCCCCCCCCCCCCATACACCAATTAATAGATGTAAAAAGATGTTTTTCTGTAAGTTTACACATTTATCATGTGATTTCACTGACCCGTCCACTTGAGTGTAAAATGAGTTTAACATCCCTGCTACAGTACATGCGGCATCTCCGCCTTCTGTCTGTCTCTTCAAGTATCTCAGTAAGATTTATTTCCATGTCTGTAAAGTGGACTTCAAATACTTCACAATACTCTAAAGCTGCTCAGCTGAGTGAGCTTTCCCAGAATCATTGAATATGTTTTATTTTTTTCTTTCTCTTAGCCAAAGCAGTACATGTGGTGTGTTTAAAAAAAATAAAATAAAAAAGAGAGAAAACAAAAATGAACTTTTAACAGTGAGATGAGAAGATGCACGCTGCACTCTTATCTGTTCAGTAAATTGGAAGCTCCAGCAGCAAAAAGCCAGCGGACTTTGTTTAGACTGGAAAACATCCTAATGAGCTAGAAAGTTAATATTTGGTATGACCACCTTTATTCTTTAACACAGCCTGGTCTCTCTTAGCCATGCTTTCTTATAATTAGTTTGAGGAGTCTTCAGGAATAGTTCTCCAGGCTTCTTGAAGGACATTCAAAGCTCTTCTTTTGATGCTGGCTGTCTCTTTTGTTCCGATCTTTGTCAAGATGATCCCACATAGCTTCAGTAATATTTTTATGTTTTTGATTTTTCCATCCAGGTATGCTTTTACTGCACTGGCAGTGTGTTTGGGATCATCATCATGCTGAAAAATTAAGCTGTTGAAATGAAGCTCAGATGCTTTCCAGATGGTATTGCAAGTGGACCAAAATCACAGTGCTGTGTTCATAATTCAGTCAGTTTAAACAGGATCCCCAACACCACTGGCAAAAATGCAAAGCCAAAATCCCAGTTTTAACCAAAGATCTCAAATGTGGATTAATCTGATTGTTAAAACCAATTGTCAGCGATTTTCAGTTCAGTTCATCCTTTTCTTCCTGTTTGCCTTCATTGAGAAGAGCTTTTTAACAGCCAGCTGTGATGAGGTTTCAGTGGATCCACCTGAGGGCCAGATGGATCACTCAGGTCCTGTGTCAGGTCTGTGGATTTTTTTCCTCTCTCTTAAAGACATTGCTTTCAAAAATTGTTCATCTGCTGTAGTTTTATGCTATAGTTTTGTTTAGGCCTGCCACTTCTACTTTACTCTCCACGTATTCAGTTTCCTCAAATTTTTTAAGGAGACATTGCACACGTGCAGCGATATGACAGGTTTTCGGCTTCAAACATACTTTGGGAATCACAATGCTGGTGTAAAAATACTATTTTATGCCTGTCAAACTGTGCTTTTCTTTGGGATTTTTATCGGATTCGACAAATTAAATGGAAACAAATCATGTGCTTTTAGTAAAAAAAGTGCCAAAAGATAGAAAAAAGTGTGTTAAAATGTGTTCTTTGCTTAGTTGTCTGTCATGTGTAGATACAACACGGTCCATCTCCTGATTTAAATGCTTTTTATGCTTCAGTGATTCATAGGTCAGTGTTAATTAGCTTAAAAATTGAACAGAAAAAAACACAATTTCTCTGGAAATGGTCTGGTACAGTGTCCAAAAAACTGGAAATGAGACATCGTCCAAAGAAAAATCCTGGAGAACTATCACTCACTTTAAAAATGAAAGAAATTCTGGCTCATTGGATGCAAAATATAAAGTAATGAAGAGTGACTCAAGACGCAAGACTGCATCTCTTAGTGCGTAATCCTGCTGGGCTGCTTCTTTATGCGTAGTTTGGATGCTCACAGCAACTTCATACTTTACTTAATCTTTTCATCTAAATCTTGGCATTAAAGAAAATAGAGGTATTTCCCTAAATGTCAAACACATGAATTATGATGATAGATGAAATGCCAAACAGGATTTGGACACATAACACATGACAGTACTGGTGAACCATTAGGCTGAGCAAGATTTCTCTGACTTTCTGAGCCACGATTGTTCAATACATCATCCTTGCATAAAGATTATTATCAACACTGGCTTCACTTCACACAGAAAATATATATGATCAGGACTAAATTACTGGCAGCCTAATAGTATCACTGGAGATAAGCGTGAACATGCCTCTCAAAGCCGTCCTTTCAGCCCTCTTGAGAATTTAAATGGGATTTTACATGAGGAACTTTGCAGTAAGCAAGTATAAAGCCACTCTCTGTTCCACAGCCAGCTCCTTGGAGAATTCACGCCAGAGAGAGGATCAGCTCCAGAGATGAAAGTGAGGTCAAGGTGTCTTTTTTTTCTTGCCCCCCCTCTAAATCAGACTTTGTCTCAGGCGGCTCCTCTCCTCTTCCCAAACTGAGAGCACACAGAGCTCTGGAAACTGAGCAATAAAGGTGATGAAATTCAATTTTAAAAATTCAATTTTACTTATGTAGCGCCAAATCACAACAATAGTCGTCAAAGGGGAGAGAAACTGTGCTGGGCAGAGTCAGATCAGGTTGTCTAAGACATTTAAGTACACACAGTATACTATATTTGTTGAGATTGATCTTCAACTGGAGTAACATTGTCTTCAACATATCTGTCTTTGTTTTGCACTGCTCTGTGTTTGTGTGGATATGAAATGGTGTCTACACATGTGGCAGACCACTCACTGAAAACACACCGTACAAGTACATGTACTGCTCATTGACTGGCTAAGGCCGCCCCTCCAGTAATACATGGAGATGGTAGGATGCAAAGGTGTGGTTCTTCACAGCAGTTAGAGGGAGCCCAGTCAGAATCAAATGGGGAAAGAATGGAACCAAACACAGACAGCATCTCGAAAACCTGGGCTTCGAGGTTTACCTATCAAATCTAAGATAGTTTGTAGGTCTCTTTTGGTCTGATCATCCTTAAATGGAGCAGGGAAAACCCAGATTTAAACCCCGCAGATCATCAGATGGAAGCACAAAGACACTTCGCATCCAATCTGAAAAAGATTGAGAAGATCTGCCACAAATAATAAATGGAATAAACTGCCAAGATCCAGTTGGGAAAGCCCTTCAAGACGTCCAAGAAGACACGAGCTGTAACGTAGTGTAAATCCAAGCTTAAGGACCCATCCAGTGGGCCCTTTAGATTTTCTCTAGACATCACATTCATTTAATTTGGAGCATATGCATTTCTCCTTTCTTCTCTTCAGCAAGAATGATGGGGAAACCATCATACTTCCTTTGGCTGACACTGGTCAGCAGGTGATTTGAGAGCTGCAGAGGAAAGCGGCTAAACGCTAAAGTGCATCAGGTATTTAGCTTACATGTTTCTTCCTTCCTGTTCTCAGACATTTTTTTTTTCCCTAGCAATAAAAGCATAATTCAAGCATAGACAGTGCGGTGGTTTCCTAAGAGCTGTTAATTGACAATGTTAGGAAAACCATAAATTATTTCACATCTGTCTGAAACTCGAGTAATTTATGACGTTGCAATATATGATTATGGTTGCATGTAAATGCCTGGGGTTTTTAAAAGCTGACAAACACGCTTGTTTTTTGTGGGCTTGGTTGACTTCTGCTCAGCGTCTGCAAAACTAATTGCACGCAGGCAAACCCATGATGCTGGCACACAATCAGAAATGAGAAACGACCACTTTCTGGCGCTTTCTTTACATTGAATACACGAATAAACCCTCCATAAATGATTAAAGGCCTCGTGAGTGTTTTGTAAATTAAAAATGATCCCTTCACATAGAGTTCAGACGAACCATCAAGTCGCCAGGCATTGTTTCAAGAGTTTACACCTTAAAATCTGCCTATAGTCCCTACATGAGCTTACCACTAAATTAAAAGCTACACATGACGCTGCACCTCCCTGCGCAGTATGTGTGTATATATGTGTGTGTGTGTGTTCCTTCTTTAGCCCACTCGACCCCAACCCAACTTTCACTTTCCCTGCACACTCTTACACTTCCTCCCTGCCCAAACACCCCCTTCACCCTGGACTCCCCTGGCCCCTTTCTCACTGCTTTCCCGTGATCTCTTAAGCACTACAAACCACCTCACTGAATACAATCTCTCTCTCTCACACACACACACATGCACACTCGTACATGGAACATTGTTTCCACTATCAACTGCTCTGTATTTCACCATCTGTTACGCACTCCCCCAGCTGTTGCCCACACTCTCCTTGCTCGGCAAAATAACAGCTCTACGAGCCGATGACACGCACACAGGACAGAAATTACACAGGGCCGTGTCTGCTAATTAGAGAGAGAAGCCAGTTTAGCATCTCGTCAGTCTGCAGGTAGAGTCTGCTGTCAGACTGGTCGCCCTCCTCCCAGTTAAATTCATGGCAAACTGATGAGCCCTTTACCTAATGAGGCACACTTAACCAACCGTGTCTGGATCATTATGTTGAGAAGAATGTGCTTACAGTGGCCTCTCAAAAGCACATCTTTTTTGAGCCTAATGGCTGCTTACGTTTTTGCTCTACGCTCTACCAAACCACAGAGATTTTGCCGTCTTATTTTTCCTCTTTAACCACCCATGGTTGACTCTGGGCTTAGAATCATTCGTGAGGCCGAAGGTTTTTCACGCTCCTCACGTTTCCAAGCTGGTGTGTTACTATAAAATGTTCAAACCTTAAAGACAATACGCTCTCAGAGCAGCAGAATATGTGATTTGGATCCTGGCCTTCCAAGGGGAAGTTCTGGAAATGAAATCATTGACAAGACATGAGCATGCAGGTAGGGATAGTCCATGCAGCTTCTGGGAGCGGTGCCAGCAACAGTGCTGCGTCCAAAAGACTCCAAATACCATGCTGCCAGCATATGCAAAATGTATTTTTTTAAATAAAACATGAAAAGCTGTGATTTTTTAATAAGTTCATTTGAATTGACACGTGCAATCTGTGCATTAATACTTGATCATCGTCTGTAACCACACACTGCTGTGATGACGATCCAGCCTGGCCTTTTGTGCGCTTCCAAGAAAGTGAAAAGTGTTTGAGAGCACTGGTCTAAACACTAACTGGTCATTTCCTTGGATAAGTTATTAAACTGTAGGAGAGGAACACTTGTTTTGAGGGTGGGGGCAGGGGGTCTCCATGTACGCTCGTCTACATCTGCCCGTTCCTCAGGAGAAAGACAAGCGAGTGTGAATCTGACTCACTCATTCGGGCCTAACACTTTGGTGCTCAGCACACAGTGGATTGATTACTGCACATCTGCACATGTAAAAGGGGAAAAAAATATGAAATTCATCTTAAAAAGTGTGCTGCAAAGCGCTCTGCATGCAAGTGAAGATATTTTATGGTAAATAATTCTGGTATTATAATAAAAGATTTTAAAGGACCGCTGACGCTCACAGCAAGGCGGGCTCTAAATCTGTGATTTTATCAAGGTTTTATTAACAACCCGTGACAGAGTTTGAACCTTTTCCTGCCAGTCAACAAGCTCAAGCAGCCCTGTGCTACAACCTTATCATGAAGTTTATTTCTTCAACACGTTGATTCATAACCTTCTTGGAAAAGCAGCACCTCTGAACCTTTCTCTGGAAGTTGAGAGGAAGTGAAACATCTGGATAGAGCATCGCTACCCGAAGATGCTGAGTAATAGCAATGCCAGAGAGAGACTCCATCCCGTGTGGGCTTCCTCCTCCTCACACTGTCTTTGATGAAGAAGGGGGACAGCGAGTAGACTCACTGCTGCAGGCACACATCCGCAGCACAAAGGGCCTCAGACACCTTGTTTACAGGAATCACAAAATCCTTATGAAAGTCGTCGTTTGCACTGGTTGATGGGCTCTCTTGGAGTTTTCATGCCACTTTGACCTCTCTTACCTTGCTCCGTGTTTGGGCATTCTAACTGCTCACTGTCACTGCTGTTTAACTGTCTTCAGGTTAAAAAACCCTATGTTCTCCACCTGGAATTAGAGGCAGGAAAAGCTCCGTGTCTCCCAGGCCCCTAAACTGCAAACCATATGGACTCAATCCCGGTCCAGGCTGATCTGAGGATGCAGACATCTAGAGGAGGATGCCATGGCATGTGGCGGGGAGGGTGTCGTGACAGAGCTCTTCTTGTCCAAGGTTATTGGGTTAGTCTGAGTGGGAAATGGTGGAAGTGAGTTGGAGCTTGTTTGTTTGGAAAAATCGATGGTTGAGATGAGGAAACGGTGTCATTTTCAAGGAGAACTCTGTGCAGCGTTAGGACAGGGAAACCGCAAAACAAAGGAGCATTTTTGGTGCCGGAGCAAATGTGTCATTATAAACACTGCTGGAGTTTATACACCTAATAAATCTGTGCTTGTGTAAATCTCGGGAGAAGGAGCAGACGCAAAATCAAAAGCCCTCAGACTATATGGCATGCTACCTAAGCTCATAAACCACATTCACATCTAACAGTCTAACTCTCTCGCTGAATCATAGCGTTTTGTTTTGTTTTATGAGAGTGCATTATTGACTACATCAAAATTCTTTTTTTCATCATTTGTTTAATCCTGTGCTACAGTCAGGAGGCAGTCAAGTCTTTATATATACAGCACACTGTGAGCACGCTACAGCATATTTTCACTTTTCCAGCCAATGCCCAATTTCAGTTTAATGGTCAATGTATAAAAGATAAAGGTTACTTACTTAAATTGAACTAGTGGATTTAAGATACTGCATGCTATTTGTTTTAGTAGTATTGTGATCATTATTTCATTGATACTGGCTTTCTACTTTGAATGTTGGATGTGTGATGTATGTTCAGAAACAGGCGACCATAATAATCCCATTTTCTGTGACGATTTCCTTATGAATGTGCATCAAGTGCACTTACAACTAACTCAAGCTCACTTATTCTGCCATGTAAAGTGTTAGTGATACTATTAGAGCCGCTTCAAAATTAAGCTCTTTTTAAAACTCAGCTTACACGCAGTGTCATATATGTCAAGTAAAGTAATTGCATAACATTTTGAACTGATGCCATCTGATGTTTTCTGTTTTACGTCATTATTTTTTGTGTTGGTTTGCGTATGTCTATGATTTACAATTTTTACGTGCATTTTATAACGTTTTATAACTAAACATATTGAAAACGTGCAGGGTAGTGCAGCACTCAAACTCCACTCAAAGAGTGACTGAAGGGCTCAAGCCAAAACTCCGTCCGTGATGTCACGAGTCAGTAACCGGTGAAATCCAACACCACCAGCTGGTAGGATGGGGTTGTGATGGGCTGAGTACGGGTTCCCCTCGCATCAGTGCAAGTCAAGGCACATAGCAGAAGCCACCGCCTGGAGGCAAAGACGCATGGAACTGAATCTGCTGTGTTGGAGACCAAGAAGAAGTCGAGTGCTAATTCTGTGAATCCCTGAGAGCAGTCAAGTTTACATTGGTGCATACCGACTCGCTGCACTGCAAGTCCTTCTCTCCCCCCTATGCAACTGTTGCGCGTCTCCACTTTGGATAGAAGTAGCTTGATCACTGCGCGCCGCAGAGCGCAAAGGAACTGAGGCTTTGGTTTTGAAAGAGTTTGGAGAGACCTCTCCTCAGGACTGCAGCAGCTACGATGAGGAAACTCTGAGGTGGCAGTTATCTCCGTCCGCTTTATGCTTCCTTTGGCTCTTACCAAAGGTTAGCCCATGTGCAGGTATCCCCTTGAGTGTGATTCTGTTTTCACCCAGATCTCTGCTGCCTGGACAAATGCATACAAATGCATTTAGGAGCTCAACGGACAAGGAGTGGACACGTTTCCGCGGCAGCAACGTAAGTGGTCATTTGGTTAAGTACTCTGCAGATGTCAGACTATCTATGCGCTGAAGCTGTTTCCGGAACAGGTTTTCGCTTGATATGGCAACTGGGAGACTTATTTCTGTTCAGGTTCTTTGGCGTGTTTCCCTGACAGGGCGCCAGTTGACCAAACAAGTTTCAGCAGCTGAGCTGCACGATTGTGGCACCAAAACGTGGCACAAACTATTCAGAATTTTAGAAAGTTTAAGCACGAGACGACTGAGCTTTGCTGTAGTTTTTCTCTTTTTAGGATGTCTTCAGCTCGATCCGTTTGACCTGTTTGTTCTGCATATTAGCTTCACTCTAGCTGTGCACGGACTGCTGCTGTTAAGCTTTACCATCCCCATCTGATACCTGTACTTTTCCATACACCCATGCATTTCAGCTTTGGAAGTTGGCTTTGATCCCACCATGTGAACATGCAGTCTAGGATCTGCTACAATATCATCTTTTTATTTGGCACCCACTCACACAGCTCCAGTAAGCTGAAGAATAAACAGTAAACCATGGAGAAAGGGGATGAATGAGGCTGTCTTGTAAGTAATAATGCTTATTCTGCAAGTGATAAATTAGAAGAAGCACAGAAGCAAATGTGAAGGACCCAAGAGGAGCAAATGTGTCCATCTCTGTAAACGTGTTAAGGCTTTAGATGAACACCCTTAAACCCTAAACATTCCTCATGGGAGTGTGCATTATTGACATCTAGCATGCAGGTCTTGTTGTCCTGCTACATTCAGCTGGGGTCTGTGGAACATCAGAAATGTGCACTTCTTGAAAGAAAGAGTACTTCACAGGAAAAGCATTATCTTCTATCAGAAGTGAGTCCAAGTTGCCTGTACTCTATTATGAATCTCTTCCAGATATGATCTAAAAACAAAATCTGAGATCACAAGACATTCTGTTATTCTCTGCTGATAGCGGTTGCTTGATGTAAAACAAAGTAGAGTTGAAACCCTATAAGAGATCCTTTTTTTTGTCCTTGGTAGTGAATATGAGAGCCTTATGGGGAAAACTGAGGTGACTGGGGATAAATGTGGCCTCCCTTGAATTCACAGACAGAGTTAGTGTGTATGCATCAGTGGTTAACTGGCTCCTGAGCTCCAGACAATCACCCACTGTTGCAGGCATTGCTGTTCTATTGCTGCCAGTGCTAGAACTATAACACTGCAGAAACACAACCACTCACATACACTCTGGCTGAGAGTGCATGCTGACTCCTCAGCACAGGTTGTTACCTCCAGGTGGTTGATAATGTGAGCAGAAGTTTGCTATTGTCAGGTCAATGAGGCAGAAGGACAAAAAAGCAGAGAATATAAAGGGTTTTTCTGCCAGCACATTATTTGTCTTTTTACAGAAGTTTATGAACATTTTTGCAAATGGTACAAATTTCAGTCCATTGTTAAGAAATACAGAAAAACATCAGCAAGAATTCATACAGGAAGTGAAGTGCTTTCATTTGAAAACGTTAATTGTTCTGTAGTTTTACCCAGTTATTATGTTTTTCAGTGTACCACATGTCTACTGTGCCTCTGAGTGCATGAGGGATACTAAGTTTTACTGTCACTACATAAAGTACAAACTGTGTAGCTCCCTATGAGGCTACCCCAGTACATGTTACATTCTGTAGAAGCATTATAGGGTAATGCTTCTACAGAAAAGCCTTCCTGTATAAGTTGTAGTGGACTGCATGATAGGATAAGTATTTATGCAAGAAAATGTCAAACTTTGCTTTCAATATAACTGGATAACAACAATACCAAAGTTCCCACCATCTAATGGTATTTAGCAGCTACTTATGTTTATCTGCAATGGAGCTAAGCAGACTCGAATTTGTGGTGCTCAAATCTGAGATAATTTATGAACCCTTATAGACACAACAATTTAACAGCCTGTGATAGACGGGCAACCTGTGCAGGGTGTATGCTGCCGCTCATCCAGTGTCAGCTTAGATGTGCTCCAGTCCCAAACCAAGCACAAGAAGTTAGGAAAATGGACAGATTGACAGGAAAGCCTTTACAAAAACAATGTCCTGGCTCATCTGGGTAATCGGCAGAGCTCACTATAAATGCCTTTAATAAGACTTCCACGTCCCACAGCTCAGGTTACCCTTTTTGAATTATTCTGTGCTACAATCACAGCCTCTCCACCTTCGTGCTGGAGTGTACTCACCTTCCCCAAATCACCGGCTGCAGGGATTTTGGCCTGTCGGTGTGAGTGAGTGTATTTAACCCTCCTAACATCTGAAGGTTTCTCTGCAACAGGGAAAGGGCAAATAAATAAAAGCCAGTGGAAGTTTACTCACGGGCCTTTGTCTGCTCACTGTTTTGTGAACTCAGTCAATCTTTACACTGGTCTGCCGTGACCTCTTGACTCCGAGTACCATTGGAGTGAGCTGACAAATGTTAGCCATGCTCATTAGAGGAGAGACATGGCACGCTCCTTATAGAAGAGTCCACTTAGATTCATGATGGCTTGGAATCATTGGTGGCTTGGAACAGTTAGGAAATCATTATCATTTCTAGCCTTTGCAAACGCTCCACTATTAGACAGTTCAATCCTGGAAACCTGCTGATTTGTTAATCATTTTTGCTGATGGCTATTTGGAGAGAGGACAACAAGCCTGCTTAGTTATACCAGAGTGAAGTTAATATGATAAGGGTACAGGTACTGAAGCTGTAACCCAGCCAGCGGGAACACTCTTTGGCAGTAGATCAGTGACTTCATGGTGTCCAGGAATGTTTTTTGTTGAGATTGAAAAGCAAAACATGCAGGAACAGAACACCTGATTTGCAAGAAAGTGATGCACTCATTTGGAAACATTTCAACTGGTTTATACTGTAACATGCTGGGTGATGCTGGGTCTTAACAGATCCTCGGGGCACTGCGTCATTTTATGTGTTATATCTGCTATGACATCCATGGCATTTTTAGACTGGGCTCAGCTAAGTCACACAACAGTAGAGGTTAGGTAAACGCTCCAAGGTCATGCTCTATAAACCTCAATCTTCTGAATAATGACTCCTCCAAGGAGTGCCAAAAGAGCTTCAGCAAACTTCAGGGGTTATGAAAAGTGGGACGGGTGAGTCAGGGTTAGTCTCATCAGGTTTGTTTAGATTGTCCTATTCAGAGCACCTTTTTTGCCCAAAGCGAAGTCAAACACAGCAGCTTTTGGATTTTTCACACCAACGCACCTCAACAGCAGTTTTAGTGCTTCCAGTTTCTTGGAGATCCTCTAGAAGTTTCATTTCAGAGCTGTGTGTGTAGATTAACAGCTTTGCATGCTTCGCTGTTACTTACTGATTTGGTAAATTAGACGTGTAAACAATGAACCGTGAAAGCCGCTGCTCACCTCCTGACTGACAGTAATGATGAATGTTAAAAAAAAGGAAAAAAAAAGATTCCAGTTCCTTATGAGACTATAAACAGAAGTGTAATAGGTTTGCTTCTATTTGCCAAGCGTAATTGAGCTTTTTGCCTCTCCATTTGACTCTCAGCCTTCTCCCCAGTTGAATGAACCATTGTTAGGGATCCAAGCTAATTTTGAAGGGGAGAAAGGAAAGATCTGGTACTGCTGGAATGATTCATTGCAGAGTGGAGCTTTAAGTTGTGATTATTTATAGTCTTGACATGACACCCACTCCCCACATAGTGGTATTTCCCTTCGTCAACAGAGCACTGTTTGGGGAGCTTTGTCTTGCTTTCAGGGGTCTTTTCCATTAACTGCTAGGACGGGGAAACGTGCCGTAGCGGTACTGTCACATATAAGGGAATTCACCTCTGATGAAAGATTGGATGTAGTCTGTTTTTCTTATTAGTCGGATACATCCCTTCCATTCTGTTTGCATGTCACAATAAAGGTTAAAGCACCAAACCAAGGTTCAGCAAGTGGGGAAATGGTCACCAGTTGTTTCTAAAAATGTGATGAAGCGATAGCCGGAACGTGCTCAGTGACAGAGCCTCAGAGATGCTTTAAATAGCCACGAACAAGAGACTGTGGGACAGACAGCAGGACAAAAAAAAAATGTCTGAATCAGCGTCACATGGATCCACACACTCTAAAAAGGAACATTAAGTGATTTATTTGGTTTTTTCCCCTCTATCTTTGGTCTACTTTTAAAAGCTGCCAATGTCTAAACAGAACCAGCTACTCGTTGCCCTTATAAATGTCACTGTAATCCTCTCACAGTAGATGAATGACTGTATTCATATGTCTCCCCCCCAACTTGTTTTTTTGTAACTTTTTCCGACTTTGGGAATACGTCTGCGTTACCAGCTGTGGAATGTCGCACCACATTCTCAATGGGGAACAGGTGACACACTCATTCACGGTGTCTCTACTTAAAGGCAGCCCTTTCCTTTTCTGTTCTTCCCTTGTTGTCTTTTTAATCTTCCCCCTCTTTTCTGCTTTCGATTATATTTTATTACTCAGTTCTGCAGGGCAAGTATGGCTTCCCGTCTGGGAGTTGGGGTGGGGGGTGGGGGCTCTCTGTCAGAAAGTGACTCACACTGGGTTAATCTCATGCTCACAGGCCACCAAAAAGACTTGTTTGTAAGGCGCCTGTCATGCTGCTTGAGGCTGTCAGTCCCTGCAGGATTAAGGTGTGACAGCAACCTTTGACTGATGGCGCCCTGCATATTAAAATAGCAGGACTACTGTCTCTTGTACTTTGTACAGCCACCACACTGTGTCAGTGTCAGAGAAAAATATGACACCAGTTGCCAGAACAAGTTGTATAAGCAGCTGTTACTGTTTTCAGGGCTGCTGATGTGATTTGGTTTGAATGTCCAGCTTTACTGTAGATCTGTGGTTCTGAAACTGCGAGGAGCAGGGCCAATGCAGGCGGGACGACCAGGTGAAAAATGCTGAATGAATATGACTTCATGAGGGGATAAATAAGCAAACGGTGATATTGTGCTGGAGCTTTATTTAAGTTGGATTCTTGTTTTTATCGATGACTGAAGGAGCGTATTCCAGAAAACCTTGATGATAATGTCCTGTGAAGTATTTTGTTTGCGTTGCCTTTAAATCAAACCTTCACTAAAACTGGAGTTACTGCTTCTTCTTTTCTGTCTTCTTTTTAAGCTGCTTCTTCTTATACTTTTTATACTTTTTCCCCCCAGCTTTACTGGTGACAGTGTTAGCAAATGTTACCTTACCTTAGATTAAGACTTTATAACACATGTTCGACTGCCTGATCTGTAGTTCTGGACATTTCTAGACACATCAATGTATATGCACCCTATCTGCATTTTAGTGGACAATATTACTGGACAAGCTAAAGTTAACGTGAACAAATTTACCTAATTTGCACGACATTTTTGCACAATTTTGGGTAGGAAGGTTTTACAGTGATGCTGAGGACCGGCTGTTCTGTGTTGTCTGCTGTCCTTCCTCTGTAGCTGTCTGGTGGGGAGTGCCATCTAGAGGTGGGGGTCAGTGAGGGTCAAGAGTGGAGTTATGTGACTCTTGTGCAGCAAAATGACAACATGTAGTATGATTAATATATAACTTACTGTTTCATAAGCCTGTTATAGAATGGAACATATTTCTAGCTTTTCAGGATATTTAAGGTTTTTGGTAGAGGAGATCCAACTTGAAAAAGATGAAAAGGGAGGAGCAACTCCTGTGTGAATGTTGGCTGGGGCATTTGCCTCTTTATGGTCCTTGCTTTGCCATAAAAAGCATCAAATTGTTATTAACCATGTGCCTTGGAGATCAAATCCATCATTGTCTGGAAACGATAAAACACGATGCTCAAATATTCTTTTCATCGCTTTTCACTACGTCTTCAGGCATAAAAATGTCAAAGTGGAACGGCTTTTGAAACGGAGCAGTCACATTGTCTTTTAAGGGGCTCCAGCTTTCGTTTTTACTTGTTTCGACTAGTGATATCTACTCAGTATCATCTACCACAGGAGAGGATGAATATGTTTTCTTGTGAATGAATCATTTATCTGATGAATCTCTTGATTGTTTAGTGTAAACGAAAGGATTCATGTAAAAGCAGACCTTATCAGCTAATTACTTGACAAGGACTCATTTTATTCTCCTTATCTGGCTGTCTGTTACCTCTCCAGTAGCACTTTTGCTGTCTCGTTGCTCTCTCCTTCTTCTCTTCTTTCTCAAAAAACTGACACTATTTTCAGAACCAAAATGATTATAATGTAACTTCAGCTCTCATTTTTTGAAGTGATGATTAGATCACAAGCATGTTATTTATTATTTACATAGCATTAATTATTATTTGAACTCACCAAGCAGTATCAGATTATGTAAAGTGTTTCTTAAACTGTGGCAGCTCACATACTGGGGTGGTTTGGAAGCTGAGCGTTGACTATATTGCTTCTGTAAAGTCCTGCTTTGTGTACTTTTATTATAAATTTAAAGACTATTGCAACATAATAGTATTCAGTTTAATTCGGTTTTAGTTATATAGTACCATACAACAACAACACTCACTTTAAGGTGCTTCATTTTGCTTCAGAGAAAACCCCAGAAGTTAGGTGACCCGCTATGAGCAAACACTTGGTGACAGCGGGAAGGAAAAACTCCCTCTTAGCAGGAAGAACCCTCTGACAGAACCAGACTCAGGGAGAGGTGTCGATCTGCAGTGACCGGTTGGGGGTGAATGGATGAAGACAAGGCAGAAGACGCACTGTGGAAGAGAGTCAGAGATTAATAATAACTAGCGATTAAATGCAAAGTGCTCTATAAACACAGAGAGGTGACTTAAGAAGAAACACTCTGTATGATGGTAAGTCCCCAGTAGCCTCGGCCTATTGCAGCATATCTAAGGGAGAGTTCAGGGTCGCCTGATCACCTTAACTATAAGCATTCACAGCCATGCTAATTACAAATGGCCATGCTCCGCTGTTAGCATCAGTTAGTGTATCTTTATTAAATAAAGATGTGACTGTATGTTTAAAAAGTGTCAGAGAGACAAACCCAACAACTAGTCATGAAACTGATCTTTGTTTTGTCCATCTAGGTGGAACTTTCTCCTGCTCCTGTCAGTATGCTCAGCAGCACTCTCTGGAGAAGATTACGCAGCTCAAGGTAAGCAACAGAACACTTATGCATGACTAAAAGTCAGCATTTTTTTTTTTTTATTATATGAAAGCATTTTATTAGATGCCCCCCCCCCCCCCCCTGTCACTAGGACATGTGACTCACTGACATTTGTCATATAGACGGTATAAAAGCTCCTGTCTGTACCCCACTCAAATCAATAACAGAAAAGTGATGCTATGTAACACTTGCAGGGGCCCTATTGAAGCCGATCAGGTGTGAGCCAGGTTATTCACATTAAGTGAGTGGGGTGTCTGCTATTTATTGCATTCATGGCTTGTCAGTGACTCTGTTTTAACATTAGCCTCCTGTTACCTGACATAAAAACCTCCTGACTGAGATTTCAAATAAATTCCATGTTATATGGTGTGGAGATTTTAATTCTTGGGAGAACACTGACATCATATTGGTACTTGGTGATGGCAGGTAGCCGGGTATATTTGGCCTAAAACTAAAATGTTAAATCAAGACAGCATGCTACATATTGCATTGTGAGTTTAAAGTCATTAAGTACAAAACAAAACACAACAACTCAAATATAAACTTTTATTTCAATGTAGGCTAGACACAGAATCAGCAGTGATTAGCACTCGCTAAGCAATTGACATTGCTGGATCCCCCCATTCAGTGCAGCAGCCCCAGTTCCTGATCGCAACTAGCTGGATAAAGAGTTGTTGAATCTTTTTATGGCTTGCACAATAATAGTCAAAGAAGAAGTCCAGCAGCAGCTGCAGAAATGGGACCAAAATGCTAAAGAACAGAGGCAAGACAGAATGACAGAAACAGGAAATAAATACAGAATATATAAACTGACACACAGTTGTTAAGAAAAAAGATTTTTCTTCCTATAGCCTTGAGGCGACAGTTGTGATGAATTGGTGCTATATAAATAAAATCAATTTGAATTGAACTGTTACTCAGAAAAATGTAAGTATCGTCAATAAATGAGCCATATACAAACCGATATATGAGAACCGATATATACATATGCAAACTTTGGCGTCATTCTTCTCCTATTAACATATTTTTAAATGAAAAGAAACACGGTTACTATCAGAACACATAGACTAGGATTACATGCGTTTTTAAGTAGCGTATCTTTACATTTACACTGTAAGCATATCTTTCCTGGAAAAGTTAGAAGCTAAGATGAAATAAAACCACTGGAAGTGGCTTAAATGCACATCAAACTACTCATTCTTGTAATGCTTCCAGTAATTACATCAGCTGATGCCACAAACTCTTTAGGGATCCTAAAGAACTCGTTAACTGGGATCCTTCAGAACGGTTCCTACAGAACTCCTCTAATGTTTACGATGCCTTGTTCATAATACAGCTCAACCACATCACACCCTATTTCTGCTTTTATCTTGGAGCACATACAGTACATATAGGAACAGCAAGTGCACACAGGAATTCCTCTTTAGCTGCTCTTCTGATCACTTTTAACCTTCTTCCTTAACATGCCCGCTCTTGCTCTCAGGGCCGTGGCATGCATTTAAAAGCGGCATAAATAACCGTTGTACCTTTGTTTCCTCCCTCTCTGTTTTTTCCCCTCCTGCTACATTTCTGACTCAGTGCTCGCATCTCTATGGTCCATCAATGAAAATACTAAATACACCCATAATGTAAAGTACATGGCAGAAATGCACATACAATGGGAAGAGGAAATCTTAGCTTGGCATGTTTTGGCAGCTGTGCCTCACCTGGTCAGGTGTTGGGGGTGAAGTGATATTCATCTTTATTTTTAAACAGAGCAACAAGGATGAGAAGAATTGGAGGTGAGAAGAGCTGAAGTTAGAAGGTGATCATAGATAGAGTTGTTATTTTTGCTGGGCTCTGCTCTATCAGTGGATCTACATTGATTTGGGATCTTTTAACTATAATCTCATCTCTCACCCTGAGTCTGACTTTCTTGAAAGAGTAAAGTCTTGTTGAATTAGGCACTGAAGCAATAATATAAAAATATGTCATATCCTGGGGTCTGTTCCACTATTGCAGTATTGTCTTATCTAAGGCTGACCTCATGATTAGTCCTCACATAGACTGTTTATGTGCCTTGTCTACTGCCTCTTGCAGTGTCCCTCCCCTTATGCCATCATGCAACGCCATGTCCCCACGTATCACGGGTGATACGTGATGGCCCGCTCCAAGTAGAATCAATCCATCATAATGAGGGGAGGAGGAATGAACAGACAGCGCAAGAGCACCTTGTCTTAACGTATGAGACAGATTAATTGGGATCTCGTCTGACGTTACCTCAGGCAGTGAATGTGGAGGACATCACAGTGAGCGCTCAGATCTTCTGCAGACAGATACTCCTCCTATCAGAGCTGCATGACTAAAAATGCTGTGAAAGCACATTGTCTTTATCTCTGTAGTCTTCTTTTCTTTACCTCTGCTCTGGCACCCAAACAGTATGACAGAAATGGGTTTCATCTGCTTCTTAACAGGTCTTAGAATGAGGTAAATACAAGCTGAGATAAACGACAGCACATGTATATGAAACAAAATTAAAAATTAAGTGCACCCTGTGATTCAGGAGCTCAGTCTCATATCAGTGTGGAGGAACGTTGGCCCGACCTTGTTTACAATGTTGCTTCAGTTCCTTGTTTATTCTCTTTTATGGTCCCATCATAACATTGATTTTTTTCTTTTTCAGCCATTCTGTAGTAGATTTGTTGCTCTGCCTTTATTCTGTTGCACAACATAGTGGGAGGCAATATTGGGTTGTTAGGCAGTTGGCCTGCATTGGGCTCTAGAGTTCATGGTTGACTAAAAGAACAAGACAAGAACTTCATGGAAATCGAGGTTCCTGAACGTTCTTGTTTAGTTTTGGTCAATTAAGCCCAAATCATCACCCTTACACAAGTTTGTGCTGATATGCTGTGTTTGGTTCACACCAAATGTGGTACTGTGCGTTAAGGCCAAAAGACATTGGTCCAGAAGTCTTGCGTTTTGTTCAGATGAAACTTTGGTTTTTAACGGGAAGACATTTTCTCCTTGAAACCATTCCAAGCGAGCCATATTTCTTCAGTCTTTTTCTAATTGTATTGTCATAAACTGTAAAATTTAACACACTAACCGAGGTCTATATAGTTTCTCTGTGCATTGCACAGACTGACCTCCAGGAGTATTTATCCACTCCTGGGAAGATGGATTCCACACATTTGTTTGAAAATTACCTCAAGACCCTTCCCAGAATGATGCGCAGCAACAATTACTGACATATATTTTTAAAATGTTTGGCTATTTGCCTCTATTGGATAATAAATACAGATGAACTCAGGAAGAGAGAGAGAGGGGAAGACATGCGGCAAAGGGCCACGGTCCGACTCAAACCTGCTGCTTTCTGGCCATGCAGCATGTGGATGCTCACGCTCTTAGCTAAACTGGTGCACTGACTATTGCTCATTTAAGATAATTTCTGATGTCGTTCCTCCTTGGCAATGTGTTAACACACCTGAATGCTAAAGACCTACAAAGTGCCAAAACATCTGCTTTTCACAGAGGTACTCACACTTGTTGCTGTTCAGATCATCAATTGCATCTGATTAGCTGCTATTAACCCTCTCAGTTCCTATGGAAGCAGTGTACTTACTTCAGCATGCTGGCTTAGTTTTTGTTACATGAATAATAACGTGGTGTAATATATCATGTTTTATTGCTTTTCCAATACCTGCTAAGAACTATCAAATTTTTATTATATCTTAAACCTTAGTGTTGAAAGAGGGTGCACTTTTTTTTAACCTGACTACAACATTATGGGCAAAGTTCAAACATTAAAAAGATCATTATTTCCCTGCATCTACATATTCACACCTCTAGAGGTCAAATGCTCAGTTTAGGATTTTCGTATTTTTCTAACTCTTCTAACTCTTCACCGAAGTCTTTTCGATAGCAAGCGTATAGAGCATGGAGTTATTAAGGGTATACAGAATGTTCTGAAGGATGCACTTTATGTCTGTGTCTCCAGGCGTGTACTGATCCCACTTTTTCTCTCAGGAAATTGATTCTGATGCCTTTTCTATATGCCGAGTAGCAACAAGCACAGACCCCACTCTTCAGTTCTCTTTTTCAGACTAAAAAAAGCTTATAACACTTTAAGAAGACAATACTATAATATGTGGACACTGGTTTAGTTTGTTTTTTGTTTCCACTCACAGTAATTCTACATTAACTGGCCCGTCTATCAAGCTGGTATTCCCAAATACGGTGGAGTCGTTTCTTCAGTGGAACGTAGTTTGTCAAACTGTTGCTGAGATCTAAACACTGAACAAACGCTTCTGTGTGACTGCTGTCTTCGTCTGCCAGTGCACTAACAGATACCTCCATGCTTTCTCTTGCATGTACACAAATAAGTGAGGCCATCATTTGCAATTCAGTTGATATTTAAAGTTGAATTATGTGTGCAGCATCCTTTAATCACAATCATGTACTGACATGTATCATCGCCAGTTTGCTGTGTTTTTTGAATGCAAAGCTCGACAGAATGTGCTCTGTATGCAAGTTCAAAAAGGAGGAGGAGTTTCCTGTATTCTGCTTACATGCTTATCTTGCCCCTGCTTCTCATCTGGGCTACAGCTGCATTTCTGTTGCTTGAAAAACATGGATTGGATCATTGGCATCATGCTGACATTGTTACATGGCCCTAATGGCTCACTAACTTTTCTTAGTCATTTAACTTCAAAAAGAAAATAACTCTTGTCCGGTCCCAGTTTGGGTTCAGTACAGGCAGTATCTCTAGTTAGGGCTGGATCAAATGACCCCAAAAGCATCTGTTAGTTCTGCTGCTGCAGGCTCTGGATGCTGGGACACTTCCAATGATGTGATAAGCACTTCTTCTCCAGTCCCTTCTTTTCACTCCTGATGTCACTCCTTGTGTTTTAGCCTGATTATTTGGTCAAAAAAAATAACAGTTTTGTAATTATTTCATATTTAATGCCATCGAATTAAAATCTTTTGTCCATGAGCAACATGTTTAGGCATCTGTAGAAGATTTTCATCATTTCATTTTTATTTGTGAATCTGTAAATGCGAATGCAAATATTTTTCTCAGTATTATTAAAAGAGAGAACTATCAAGGTTTGCATTCTTAAATAGTTTTGAAAGGAATAATATATAAAAAAGAGAGGCTGGCTGATATAGGACTTAAAACTGATACCGATATTTGATG
This sequence comes from Rhamphochromis sp. 'chilingali', assembly GCF_963969265.1. Lineage (NCBI taxonomy): Eukaryota > Metazoa > Chordata > Actinopteri > Cichliformes > Cichlidae > Rhamphochromis > Rhamphochromis sp. 'chilingali'. Next base: position 34,112,625 of record NC_137934.1, read on the forward strand.
ATATAATAAATCAGATTTTTCGATATACTGGCCAATAGCATTTTTTCCCTTTTTGTACTGACACACAAAGCATAAAAAGGTTTTATTAACATTTGTTAAGTTAACTTTTATTCGTGCACTCTCTGCCTAACTCTGCTCAGATCAGCTACCAACAGGGACGTTGCAGAGTGCCCTCTGGTGGTCAGATTACACTAAATTAGCACTGATAACGTGGTTAAAGACTCATCATCCTTTTTTTTTTTTCTTTACTTTTAGCCCGCCATCCAATTTAAGGGTTATGCCACAGCTGCCCTATATTAAAAGTTTTGGTAATTCCTTTATGTTTTTATGTAATGGTTTGTCTACTGCAAGTTTGAAAATGTGTTTTTAATGCTAAAATATAATTGTTGTTATCCATGAACTTCCAAATTTGCAGTTTTACAAAAAACAGAAAAAAGTACTAAAGCAAAGTGTTACCAAATCATCAGGATGCGAAGTGAAAGTTATTAAGTTGTATTCCAGAACAGAAAAATTAACTTTAGCGGTTGAATGTTATGCTCAATTAAGTCCAGACTGCTGGCTAAAATTTGGGTATAAAAATGTGAATTCAGTTTTTTATTAGCGTCACATGACACATTTTTTTTAAGCTCTGTAAATGCCGATGCCAATAGATCAGCAAAAGTCCTACCGATAAAATAGTTCGATGCAAGTAAAAATGCAGGCTTTTAGTACCTGCTGAATAAGTTAACTCCCCACTCTTCTTGTATCAGAGATATATTCTCAGCAGGTTTCAGTTTTAATTCTTGAAATAAACAAGGTTTTTATTAGGAATTTAAGTTGAAATGTCAATGTAACCTGGTGTTGGACCGCCAGCTTTGACTGAACTGCAATTGAATGTATTAAAACTGTTTTGAAACATTTTTGCGATTTGTACATTTTCATAAAATTGTGCAATTCATTCTCAGCATATTAATCTTATAAATATTTCTGTCTCTGTCCTTTAGGAGTGGATATCCTTTATCGATTGGGGCTTACAACTCAAAGCCACACAGACGATACCTACGAAAGGACAAGCTCACAGCCTCCCACTTATGCAAATGTTCCCTCACCTTTCGATGGCCCCTTTTCTGGATATGGGGTGTTGCTCGACTCAAACTCCCTCTATGAGGCGCCAGTGCCCAATCTATTCCCTTCAGAATTTGGCGAAGAGTTCTCCGTTATAGTTAGCCTAAGCTCCTGGCGAGCAAACAATGCATTTCTTTTTAGTATCAAGGACGGGAGGGACCGGTTGCGTTTTGGCATTCAGTTGCTGCCACGCAGAGTGGTGGTTTATACTGCAGAGAAAGCCTCCATCTACTTCAACTACAACTGGCAGGATGGGCGGCTGCACCCTTTTGCTGTTGGGGTTCGTGCACGTTCAGTGTCCTTCTATGCGAATTGTGGAGGGGTGCAACAGTGGGAGCAAACCCTGGGGAGATCTCAAACACTGGGGGAATCTGGGGGTGTCTTCACTCTGGGAAGGATGAACTCCAAGGCGGCACCATTTAGTGGTCAAGTCTGCCAACTGGATATCTATCCCTCAGCCCAAGCTGCCGCGCACTACTGCAAATATCTTAAAAAACAGTGCCGGCTGGCCGACACTTACCGATTACATTTCCCACATTCTGATTCGGATATTGTGGTGAATGACCCCCCTTCTAGCCATTTGACAAAGTCTCTTCTTGGAGTAGCAGCTACTCAAAATACACCCATCGGATCTACAGCAGCCATTAAACTATCCCCAGATCGTTTGGTCATGCAACATTCAACTCTGAGCCCACCAATACGACCTCATCTGGGGGACCAAGAAAACATTTCCACATTGAAACCATTATCCCACTCTGCCACATCATCACTCCAGCTTTATAGCCCCACCGTAACTACGCCAAGTAGTCAAGCAGCTCTGGGTTTTGCCTATAGCACAACAACCACCACTACCAAAAATGTGTTGGCTAAAGACACTACGCCCCAGGAGGACACTGAACACTCTGAAAACAGCACAGAAGAAGAGAGAAATTCCAGAAAACAGCCAAGTCCGGATGCCACTACAGGTGTTGTTTCCCTGGTCAGACAGAGCCAACTAAAGGAAGAACTCAGGAACAACTCCATCACAAGCTCTAGGGACTCTGGCTCCACAAGCCAAAATTTCCCAGAGACTCCTCTGAGAGCCAATAGCACTACTTTGTACAGGGAGAATCAGGTGGACACCTCAGAGCAGCATGATTTGGATGGCAGCTATGATGACGTAGACATGGGAGAGTATGATTATGGATACAAGGAGCCAGAGTTCTTCTATGACTACCAAGATGGTTTACATGGCCCCAAAGGAGAGCCTGGTCCTCCGGTAAGTGACTGAATTTGTGAATCACAAGCAGAGAATTAGAGCTTATAGAGAGCACTGATGTGCAAACCAGTGCACTGCTATGTATATTTTAGAGTCAAATTCTGAGTGAGCCACAATGTGGCTTGATTACACTCAGGAGACATGCAAAATGTTTTGGCAGTGAAATGTAGTGATTTAAAGGTGATGGCATGTCCAAGCAGTGTGCTTTTTTCCCTGTATCTACAAGTTGTTAAGTACTGCTAGGTATTTTTGCTCTTATGTCAGAGGATAAATCTTTGGAGGACTGGAGCTATACCCCTGGATTTAAAAACAAAAGAAGAAGAAAAAAAAAGCACTTGATCCAGGCCATGATGTAAGCTAGTGGCTCTGGACACACTTGTAGTTCATGAGTGTGGCTTATGTTTCCATGTGTGAGATGTGTTAGGCATTCTTGGTGCTCGGTATAAACATGTGAGTGTATAATGATGCAGAATGCCTGGATTCATCTTTCCGTACTTACAGCGCCTGCAGACCTGTAGGGAGAGACACATCTTATCCAGCATCGTTGTTTCAATTTATCTACATGTCCCAGAGCCTAATTGAGCTATACTGCGGTATTTTGTCAAAATCACACTCCCATGCTGCTATACTTCTTTCTCAATAATGTTTGGAGGGAAACACATTTTGTCCATATCATCTTCGCACTCTCCTACCCTTGTTTCCTTTCAGGAGACCAAACATTAACCAAATGTTATGATTCTCGTACCCAAGGGAGAATCTTCTAACATGGTTAACATTGTCTCATGACTTGAGATGTGCTTCCAGTGTCCTGTCATGGACAGGCTCTTTTCTTGGAGAGAAACTAAAATTAAAGATGGACTTTAGTTCTATGGGAAAATCATTTTTCGAGGCATAATCGAGCATTGTGAACATGACACAGTTTAAGCCACAGGGCTTTTTCCAGCGGATCGTATTTTGGCAAAAATGTTTAATTAGCCACAATGTTTGTCCTTCGGTGCTGTTATCTTTGACAGTTTGTGTGTCTTGGCTACTCTGACCGCTTAGATGCAGGCATGTTTTGAATGCTGGGTCAGCTGAAGGTCAGTGGCTAGCTCTTTGTTTGAACTTGAAGACAAGCTGGCCTGTTTCCTCAAGGGAAGTATTTCACAGTTTTTCAGCCACATAACTGGACGAGTACAGGTGGCCTCCTGCACTCCCTTTAATTTGTGCTTTAGCATTTTTGCACTTTTTTTCATTAAGAAAATTCAAAACAAGCAAAGAAGCAGCAGAAGAAAGCGTGTCTTACTTTCCCCTTTGTCTATAATATGATGTATATGATTTCTTTTACTCACAGTGACAAAAAAAAAACCCAATTTAAAATGACTCGCTGCTTCAATATTGGCCCAATTTAATGACACAACATTATGAGTAGGTTGACCCCACTGCAAAAGTCATGCCCAAGCTCTGAGGAGTGATGGGAGATTATCATTTTTAGCGTTCTCTGAAGTTTCAGAAGGAAACCAAGTTTTTCACTGACAATAAAAGCACTTTGAGAATATTAGGAGTTTGCAGTTATTTCAGTTGGAGTTGTGCAAGTTTGGACTACTCTGCTGTTAGAGGTATTTGAAAATGAGACTGTGATTGCCAGTCCTCTTCGAGACAGTGAGCTAATATAGTAACATGGAACTCCACAGCATGTGTCGGAAGTTAATGTTGTCTTGACTACTATACTCGGACTTTCATCAGCTTTACACTTCACTTCTCTGTAGAGGTTGGGTGTCATGAGCACGTAACAAAGGCCCCTGCTTTCTGCAACACGTATGGATGTGGGTAGTTGCGCATGGAGTAGGCTATGGATTGCATTGTTTTTGTAGCTCGTTCTGAATTAGGATGTAGCTTTGTTCAGTTAAGTGGGCCACGGGGTTGGCTGGACTTTGGCTGAGCTAAATCACTGTCAGTTTTGCTACTCCTTTGCCTATGACCTTAAGATGATGTTGCATGACATAAACCTTTTTATTCTAGTATTCCCAGAATATTTTACTTCCATACGAACGTCTTTGGTCCGGGCTTTGCTAAAAAACAAAAAATCAACAAAAAACCTTTACTGTATTCTTCGGACTATAGGGCGCACTTAAAATCCTTTAATTTTCTCAAAAATCGACAGCGTGCCTTATAATCCGGTACACCTTATGTATGAATTCTGGTTATGCTTACTGACCCCAAACCAGTCTTATGTGGTACATGGCGCTCAAAAATCTATCAAAAAATGTTTTAGTATGACTTTGGTAAGCTATGAAGCTTGATGGATTGTTGGAGCATTACGGCTACCATAGTCAGGAGCCTCGTGGAGTAACCTGGGTCAAACTCAGGTCCCAAAGTCAAATGAACACTGCGGCATCACTGAGAGTTAAAAACTGTCTAAATTCTGTCATGAAATGAAAACAGAATTTATTAAACTTAACAGAGTTAGAAGTTAGCAGGAAGTTAGCTCCTAGTTTCCACCTAAACATGATATAGCATGTTCTGACTGAGAGATTTGTGAAAAATATTTAACGTACAGCTCTGCTGTCACTTCAGACATAAATGAAGACAGAAAACGAAACAACAGTGACGTTTGTAGGGTTACTGAAGTTGGACTAGCTGGTATATAATGATGAGCTACGTGATCGCTAGTGACACAGCTATGTTGGCATAACATAAACACAGTGAAGCTGGAGGATGAACGCTAACTTTTTTCCACTCGATAAAAATTAACATGAAGGTTCCCAATGGTTAGAGACAAATGCAATCGCATGGCAGGATGCTGTAAACGGACCAAACTTCAGTCGGGAGAACAACTAAGATAATCCATCCACAATACGAGGTTAGTCATTAATATACTGCAACAACTTGGGAACAGAGCAGCTGCCAGAGAATTCAACATTAATGAAACAATGGTGCGGATGTGGAGGAAGCAAGAAGAATGAGTTGAGTAAAATTTGACTTATCTGACTGTTTTGTTTTGCGTAATGCGCCTTATAATCCAGTGCGCCTACAGTATATGTTTAAAAGGCAACGTGCTTTTATAATTTCTTTCTGCCCACATCTCTGGTTTGCTAACTTGGCCCCACATGCTGATCATTACCGGCTGACCTTTCTAGAAAAACAGCACTCAACAGCACCATCTGGTGGTCTGATAAAATGTACACTTTATATTTGTTGCGTGTGTAAGATATTGATATTTGGTGTCTTTATGCTTATACGGTATTGCAATGTAAAACACTGAAATGCTGTTGTACTGTTCTGCTTTCATGTGTTTGATTGGCCTGAACAGGTCACTGGTTGTGTCCAATGTCTCTTTATACATTTTTTTTTTTTTTGCTTTTAGCTATTCCATGTGTTAATATTGAAATATATGAAAGTTGAAATCAAAGCTGATGCTTGGTTTTTGTATTTATCAGGTCCAGCTTATCCCAAATAGCTCTTAGAAATTAAAAAAAAAAAACAATCCCAAAACAAGAACTCGAGTCTCGGGAATAAAGGAATCTCACCAAATCTTCATTTATTTTATTTATTAATTTATTATAACTTTATTTATTCAGGAAAAATGACTCTTATAAAAGAAAATCCGATTCTCAAAGAGTGTCCTGGCCAACAGCAGTATAAACAAAAGACTTGCATAAACTATAACAAACACATAAAAAATTGTTTTCACTGAAATACAGCCAATTAAAAAAATAGAATACAGGACTGGAGTGAAATTCACTCATTTATTTCCTCCTTCCCCTTTGAAAGTAAGTTGCTGTGTGTAAACAACGTACATTGGTTTGTGTGAATCAACTCAACTTTATCGCAGTGCAGCAGTTAAAAAGAGTTCTTCAAAAGAAGATTCATTTTGCCCTTCAACTTTCAAGAAAATTGACCTTTTCACTGGACACTGTTGAATATTTGACCCCTATCTTGGCAGCACAGATGAAGCCTTTGAATACGGTCATTTTAGTCGATCAGTGCCTCCGTTTCTTTAGGCCCTGTTGTTGTGGCGAAGGCGGTGGTGTGCTCACACTTTCCATGTCTCTGTATGTGGGAGTCTGGAGGAACAAACAGCTGTTTCTTTATTTATGTATCCCTCTCTGCCCATCTACTTCTCTGACAAGAGATGCTCCAGAGTGCCCTAAAAACACTGAACAGTAAACAGTCTTATCATCTAGTTTTGGGAATATTAACATTGTTTTGGGGGAGAGAAGGAAATGGTGTACAAGTATTTCTTACATGTGACTCTGACCTTTTCCCAAAACATTTTAAATCTTTCTACACAGCTAAACAGAGTGAATTTAGTGCATATGTCTGGCACACAGCCCTGTTAAAAACTAAGTACACCCTATTCCTTCCATAGATGGAAGGTAGCAGCTAGGTGCTAATAATGAAATGTGCTCGATTGATCGATTATCAGCAAGTGTGCGCATCTTTAGCAGAAAAGCAGAGGTTTTGGCAGTCTGCTGGTCTAGAGCTTTCAAGACTACACAAGACCGCAATTTCCCCCATGTTCCAGCAAATTCACCTCATGGCCAGACCTTGCAATGCTCAGAGAAACTGCAAAAAACCCAAGAGCTACATCTCAGACACCAGAGGTGCCAGTTAGCATGTTAAATCTCATGGTTATAGTATATATCGAAAAGGACTGAACAAGTACAGCTTGTTTAAGACAAAGTCTCTTATTTCTAAAACGAACATGGCAGCACAGCTGGGGTTCTCAAAGGTGTGTTTGAATAAACCAGAAGAATCCTGGAACAAAGTCCTTTGGACAGTCTTTGGACTGTCAGCACGGTGGAGGAGACGGTGAATGCTGGGGACCTTGCAGTCAATGATTTGACCTTGAAGGCCTCTGTATGCCAAAGTATTCTAGTCAACTGTCAACTCTGTTTGACAGCTAAAGCCTGAGACTGGGTCATAACAGGACAATGATGCCAAGCACAGCAGCAAGTCTACAACATAAAGTGAAAAAAAGAATGAAGGTGATTCAATGATCCAGTCAAAGCCCAGACCTCAGCCTAAGTTGGATTTTCTGGTTTCTACTTAAATTTTCTAAAACTCCTTTCCACACATTTGGCTTATAATGTGAAGCATTTGATAAACAGGATGTAAGAGAATTTTGAAAGAGCACATTTTTTTAAATAAATGAACAAACAAATAAATAAATAAAAGAAAAAGCTGGCTCTACATTTGGACTGTATGAGCTCACTAAGTTTCTAACAAAACAAAACAAAACCTTGAATGATAAAATATCATATCCTTAATTACATTTGTTACTTAAAGTAGAACTGAATGCACATGCTTATGTTTCCTATTAACTGCTTTAACTTCTTGATTTCTAAGCACAGGCAGGATTTGTTGTTCTGCTTCCATTTTGGCCAATTCAATGCTGTTTAGCCCTGTATACTCTATGCATATACTGGATGGTGATTAGGAATAGTCTAGTCGGAGAACACCGGTGTCTGTCTAATAATGAGAATGTAACTTGCTTTACTTGATCAGGACTTTCTTGATTGCCATTTAGATGCAAACATTTGACTCTTTTCTTTAAACTTTGCAGCTTCTACACAAATATGCCTAAACAGTGAACTACATGTTATTGCTTGCCATTAATGCACTGTCTTCCCCCCTCTTCCCTGTCTCTATCTATGTCTCCTTCCTTTCCACATTTCTGGTTTCTTTCTGGTTTAGGGTCCTCCTGGTCCCCCTGGTTTACCTGGTCCTCCAGGAAAAAGAGGCTCTCGGGTGAGTAATCTCTGCAAAATCACTCCTCTTGTGCTTTTCCGCTAGTCACCACCACATCTGCGACCGTCGGGAAAGCAGTGCTGACAGACAGTGTTGTGGTTAGTGTGATTAAATCCACTCTGATCTCAAGACTACTTTGTATACATCTGCTAAGGCTGATGATGCAACGCCGCAATCACGCCACAGGCCCTGGAGGCATCTTTTAAACAGAACAAGGCGTGTTTTATTTTTAGTGTCGGACGGAAGGTATAAATAAGTCATAAATAAGAATAACTTCAGTCCCGTCTTTGCTCGACCATGCGGAGACGCATCATCATGGCTAATTTAACTGATGGAATGGAAATACCAGCTGCACTTAAAGAAAACATTTAGCATAATTAAGTTGATTACTTGTAGATTTCAGCACCTGCTTCTTAACCACATCAAGCAATGACTCCCGAGTGTCAGCGCCAATGCATTGATTATTAATGGGGTAAAACCATGTTAGTTTATTTAGGCGAGTGGCCCTCTGTGGATATACTTATGTGCCTATGTGTACATGATTTCCTCTCTAAGATTAGCCACAGTTTTTCAGATGTGACAAAAAGGCAACATGCAACACTCACATACAGGAGTTTATAGTTCCCCAAGATGTTGAAGCATTAGGTCAGATGGCATGATGTTAGTTGCAGCAAAAGATGAGCAAGGTTCACAACTATGTCATAGGACTTGGTGCTGTTTTGCCTGAGCCTCAGTTTTGGCATTGCTGTTACGCCAGATGACTGATTCCACTTGAAGGGAAGGTTTTAACTTAAGTCTGCATTTTAACAGCATGAAAAGCATCCTTAAAGAAAGACAGACAGGCTTGTAGACCCTAAGAGGTGGCATTCAGTTAAACATGTCTCCTATTACAGGATTGTAAAACACATGGCTGGTACAGAGCATACTTATCACCCTGTAGGCTAAGTCCAAACAGGACGAGGCTTTGGACCATTATGTGTTGGAAAGCTGAGGGCAGCGCACTCTAACTGTGTCTCTGCTGTTTCTGCACAGGATAATGGACTTTGTGGTCCAGAACCGTCCCTCGTCAGATGAACTCCTTGACATGACAACATGGGATAATGAATTACAGACATTGCTGATGTTGTTGTCAGTGCTGTCAACTAGTGTGAACTATCATGCCTGCAAGTGCAAGAGGCAGCTCTGGTGCTAATGTCATATTAGCGCTCAGATGTGTTTGTGCAGAAAGATGATATTGTATCCTATAACAAAGCTGTGCTGGGGGGAAGAGGCGCTGATTATCATAGCAGCTTTTGTCTTGCTGAGTTGCGTTTCTTTAAGGTGGACCTTAGTTGACAGTATGCACTTTCATTCAGAAGACATTAGGCACAGCACTGAAAAGTTGGAGCTTCTTTTTTTAGCTCTTGTTGTAGTGCAGAAAAGCCTGGTAAGCAGCAGGGGTACAGATGTGGAGGAATGCAGTGCATTTATGGTGGATGTGCGAGTGTGCATTTGACTGTGCACATGTAGTGTCATAAAATAAATATATTGTTAGTGCTTATTGTTACTTGTTTTTAATATAGTCTAAAAGGGCCATCTCTGAGTAGAGTCTGAGCCAAGAGTACTGACAGGAAACTGCATGCTTTTGCAGAGCACAGGAGCTGCAGGCAGAAAGTGAAACTAAGTAGAGTGTTTGATCGAAACTTAAAGTGTGCGTGACGTGTAGAGGAAGTATATAAATAATCAGACTGGCGGCTCCTTTTTCAGACTGAAGTTGATGTTGTCTCTCTGCTCAGTCTCCATATTCCGGAATATGTAAAATTAAAGATCATTTTTTGAGTTAGACCACTTTGAGCCGTGTCTTTCTTTGCCGTTAAACAGTACAAAGAACTGGATTTAATAGTAGCTTTAAGCACATGTGGTTGCATAACTGTTTGCTTCCATGATATACTGATTTGCACTGAGGGCGAATGTGATAGAATAGATTTATTTGTTCATTTTAAATCTAACGGTGTGTGCACTTCTGAAGAAACTGCAATATCTTTGTGCAACTTTCTTGTTTCATCACTTTTATTTTACATTGCTGTGGAACATGTAACTATTCTGAACTCATCTCAAATTGAGCTGTTGACAGCAATGCACAGCAATTTCACGTTTCTCTCCTGTGTCTGTTCCAGGGTCCCCCTGGTCCACATGGAAAACCAGGACAGCCTGGACCACCTGGACCCAAGGTGAGCAGTATTCTCCAATAGGAGAAGGAGTGGGATGTATAAACAGCACTCTGTAAGAGTACCACACAGAGTTCTGGCTAGTACACTCTCTATGGGTGTGGAGAACGTCTCCTCACAGCCACAAGGGGCACCACTGAACCCAACACACAGGCCAGGGATGTTGTTCAGTTATACTCTGCTTTCACACGCTTTCATTAAAAAGATCTAGCCATATGCTTTTAGTCACCTTGTTTTGTAAAGAAGTGGAAAACCCATGGCTAAGTGCTGGTTTGTTTGAAAAGGACTCGTCACATTAGTGGGTTTTGATAACCATGTCGTCACTGCTCTCGTAGTTGGGGTGCTCAATCCATTGGCTGTGGCTGTGGATAAGGAAATAATGTGTGGTGTAAATTAATCGGAAGCTTAGTGATCGGATTTTGCTGTTTTAGCCGACTTTTCAAAATGTACTTTAGGAAACTACTGAAACGAGGAATTGGCTTTAATGCACCATCAGTGCATGTGAGTTATTGTATAAAATACGTTGAGAAGACAGTTGTACCAAAAAACTGTATAAATACACTCAACCTGCCATTTTTTATTTTTATTTATTTTTTATTCTTATTGGCAGTAGATCTAATCATGCTATTCATCAGTGCGGCGTCCTGATTTCATGCTGTCTTCTCCTGACAAGGCCACACACAGCGTTTCTTGACATAATGGCTAGTTCAGTTAGAGGCATGTCAAGAGTTTGTTTTTAAAGGATAGTTGTACACAGTTGTTAGAGTCTGCGCTTTGCGTCCTTGAACATTAAATCAATCAAGCACATCAGCAGTGATGTCACTAAGTGGCTTAGTTATCTGAGAAATCCTGCAAACTCATGGAAATTTACTCTTCTGTAGTTAAAGTTTTTACTATATAGCAAATGGCATCAATTATAGCGACTGACATGCTGTTCCCTGAAGAGAAGAGAGTGTGTGCAAGAGGAATTAAACACAGCCAGATGTAGGCAAGCATGATAATAGCAGGCCTGTATATTGACACCGTGCACCAGGAGGAGACAAAGGTGGTTGTTTGTTTAAATGATACCCTTAGCTTAGATCGTTATTACCTTGGGTTTAACCACAGGGCATAATTGTGCCAGTCCTGGCTCATTAACCATAGCACTGATTTCATATAAAAAGGGGGAAGAAATCCAACAGAAAGCGTCACTGCTAAGCTTTTTCCCCAGCTTAGGACCAGAAACATCGGTAAGGCTGAGCGAGAATGTGGGCAGCGCCATGCACATGTTTGTGGTGGCTGTATTCCTTACTGTCTACCCACAGAGTGGCTGCCAAGACCAAGCAATCAATCAACAAACACTCCCGCTACAGGAGTCAAGCGAAGCACGAGTGGTTGTCCTACCCATCCCTCTTCATTGCTGATTGCCAAACTTTCCGCCTCTTCACTTTGTTAGTACACGGAGAGAAGAATTCTATTTATGAGACTACCAAATGTTGTTTTTCTTCCTTGATTGTTGAAACAGCACAGAGAGGTGGATTTATTCTGTATCACCTCTGACCTTGCTGAGACGCTGAGATTTGGCTAAATTCCACTGATCAGCTATTATGCAACAGCAGGCCACCTGCCGGCTTTCTGTTCTATCAGCGTTTACTCCCACACTCATGTGGAAAAATAAAAGAGTATCTAATACCATAGTGACCGGTCAGTGAGTCATTCTCAGCCCTGAAACCCTTTGCGGAGGCAGGGAAGCGACTGAGAACCTCTTTGTCTCAGTTTTGGAAAACATCTCTTGTTGAAATGTGTTTTGTTTCTAGGACACTGGGAATATGGTTACTGACTCTGAGCCAATCTTACATTTTTGAAGCCTAATCTGAAATGTTATAAAGATAAGCCCTTAACCTGAAAGAGCCTGTCAGGCTGTCGACTTTATGCTCAGCCGACTGTTTTTTAAACAGGAAGGAACTGGTTTTATGATATGGCAGGATTTCTCTTCTCTCACTCGCTTAGCCTTTGTATGCCTCATTGGGTGTCAGTCAAAACTATGGAAATATGATGCTTAAAAACACAGGCAGGTAATCTTTATTTGCAGTGAGTGTAGACGGATAAGAAAAATGTAAAAAATGGGATTTACCAAAACGCTTAAATCAGGGGTAGGCAACTCCAGGCCTCGAGTGCCGCTGTCCTGCAGGTTTTAGATCGCACCCTGGGTTAACACACCTGAATCAAATGATTAGTTCATTACCAGGCCTCTGGAGAACTTCAGAAATGCTGAGGAGTCATTTAGCCCTTTAAATAAGCTGTGATGGATCATGGACACATCTAAAACCTGCAGGACACCGGCACTCGAGGCCTGGAGTTGCCTACCCCTGGTTTAAATGATCTTCTTTTCCTTCTGAACCAAGTTGTGATGAGTGGCACAACCATCATTTATGTGGCACTCATCAGTCTATTATTAGCAAACAATGAATACCAGTCACATTTAAACAGGTTACTTATGCAAAGAGAAGGCTAAAATAAAGATATCATGCATACAGAAGGGAATTCACAAACTGATTTAGAAAAGGCAGGTACTTATGCAGTTGTGGTAAAAAGTTTACATAAAACGATCGTGGGAATGAATGTTGTGGTGATTTGGGGCTTTTAGTGTTTGTTTGTTATTTTTTTAACCGTTCTTTGTCCAGGGTGGAATGACTACAAAATCTTGAAAGTCTGGAAAAAGAAATTGCTGCTAAAGTTTGAATTTATTTTGGATTTCCTGTAAAAAGTATTTAGAGGCACCCCCATTATTATTGGATTAAATGTGCCTTAGCAAGTTGCAGATCAACCAGATGCTTTTTGTAGCCATTAAGAAGCTCATGGCATAATCCTGGCTGGATATTTGACCATGTTTCTTGGCTTGGTAGAGTTTGTTTACAGTAGTTGGTTTTGTGGCACAGACTTGCTTTTAAGCACAGTCTACAAATGTTTAATAAGGCTGAGACCAGGGCTGTAGGAAGGCCGTTCAACTGTGGACAAATCGCTCAAAGTTTGTGTCATTTGACCCTAAAACATTTCTCTGGAAGATATCTAGCTTCTGCATGTGGGCAGCAGCAAGTTTCAGTCACGCTTGAAGATGTCAGTCGCCTTTCAGTCTATTGTGATGTAAATCTCACTTCACTGTGGACAGTGACACTGGTGTTCCAAGAGTTTCCAGTTCATGGCAGGGCTTGAGCTACCCTGGGAAGTTTTACTTGTGTACAATTGTTTGATCTTAAAATCTGCAGTTTTATAGAGATATCGCCAATTAGTTTCTGGAATGGCCTTCCTGACACCGATTTCTGGTTGTTTATGTTTGTAGGTTTCCAGTCATTGGAATAATCACACAATCTAATCAAACAGGTTCAATTCAGTCAGTTTTCTTTACATTTAGTTCCTCCTCTTACTCTCCGGTATAGTTCAGTTGTAGAAACATTCCTCAATGTGATCTATGACATAAAAATAAATAATGCAAAGAATGGAAAATTGTGACGTTAGAATGAAGCAACATTCCCTTTGTATAGTTGAAAGCATTTTGGTGCCTGTCTGTTCACCTCCACATTTCAGTACATTTGTCTCTAAAAAAGAGGGTCTGTCATGCGTGTTCAGCTCATCATGCATGTAAAACACATTTATTAAACTGTCACAAAATATATTTGACTCACTCGTTTTCTTAGTATCCAAACCCAAATATTTTTCACAGTGTGCAAAATGTTGTGCTGTATTGCTGTTCCCCCTGCTTTGCAGGAACGGCTAACTATTCCTCACCAGGAAACTTTAGTGTTGACAACAGCAAGTTGGAATGTCAGATTAAGTATTGGCGCTAAAATTATGTGACAGTCTACTGGCATTGCATCTTTAAGGCTGTCTGCTGTCTGGAGAATATTACTTTTAGTTGAATCACAACAGAAAAGATGTTCTGACCTAAATCTATTTCATACTGGGGAGGAAAGGCATGAGACCTCTGGCTGTTAAAGAGCAATATTGCTGTTCTGGAAATCCCTGCTTTGCTCCAGCTGCTTGTTTGGAGTCAACTGTTTCTTTCACTTTAATAACCAACTAACTAAGTAAAACAGACTAAGAGCTACAGTATGTTTCGTCTTCATTAAACCCATCAAAGACTCACAGGTGATGCTTGTCTATTACACAGATATGTGTGTAAGTTTTTGAAAATTGCCTCTTTACACTGCTACAGCAGATTATAAATAAAACAATCAAGATGTCAAATTACTTATGAACCCCGGCTGAAGGTTAAAGCCTCTGACTGTCATCCTACACCAGATGGCTTTGAATTTGGTATGCTTTGCTTTTTCATACCATACAAAATGCTGCATGCAGACCAATGAAAAAAGGCGGTAATCAGCTCCTTCCTTCCTTCCTTCCTTCAGCTGATTTTCAGTTTTTAGGATCTAAAATTACTTCTAAATTTCCCAGAATGTATCTAATGAGTCATTCTTTGTTATAAGTCTTTGCAGATGTCTTTTATGTGAGATGAGCATCAAATTCGGCATCAGACTCACTCCTTTACCCCCAATATTGTTTTTCTGGTTGCCACCACCTAGCCTTTTGCTGACAGCTATCTTAAGGGTTCACATACATTTTTATACACATACAGTGTAAATCAGGTAATCAAGCACTGTAGCCTGCATGTTATGCATGCTTTTTTTCTGCATACTTATTTTTGGACCTCTCAAAATCAGAATCTTTATGTATACTATTTTTGAGGTGTGGCAATATCTGGATGTGCGTGTCAGCAATAGATTATAAATGCACTGAGTGCCTGACATTATGACCTTGTGACCCTGTTTCTGTTCTAGGGTTCAAAGGGAGACCCTGGGCTGTCTCCAGGTCAGGCTCCACCAGGAGAGAAGGTGAGGAATCTGCCACTGGTCTCTGTGTCCGGCTCTCTGTCCCTCTGCTCTTTGCTATGTTTGTCTCATGACCTCACGAGTCGTCACCCCCACCATTTCACTTACTGGCAGCTTTTGGTTTATGATGTGGGATTCTTTTTTTTTCTTTCTTTTCAATGTTGTGAAATGATCCCAAAATGTTGACACAGTTCATACAGTAGAGTGAGTACTAAAGATTATTCAGCAAGCCCGTGACAAGTCACAAAATACTAAACAGTTTTCATTCATGATGATGAAAAACAGATTTTTCATTTAATTTTACGAGGCGTTTTCAGCATAAATTCATTTTCAAATACTGCAACAATGACTTTGAGGGTATGGTTTTCTTTATCCCAATGAATTCATTCTACATTGACTTTAAAGCCTTTTTTATGCATTTCTGAGTCATTTTATTGTCACTGATTTGTCTGACATCATCACGGCTGGCCTTTGCTTAGTCTATCATCTCTTCTGTCTCATTTTCTTCTTCAAACATGATTACAGTAATGATATTCCTGAGAAGCACTGCTACATTTTTTTGAAGTGATTAATATCCAAACATATCCGTCTTCCCTCAAGTTTAAGGAGCTTCGCATAGCAAAGTATCATAGCTCTCTTTAAATCCTCGCTGGGGTAAACAGATTAATGTGAAGTTTCAGTAGGGTTCGTCCAGTATTACTTACAAGTTCATTCGTAGTGCAGTGCTGTTATCACTCTTGTACCTCCATGAGACTTAAAGATGTGTGCAGCTGCGAGTGTTGTTTCACACTGTTCAAAATTGAGCCAACAAAAGAAAGGAATGCTGGGAGTTATTTAAAACACTGAGGAAACATTTTGGAAATAGCAAGGAAATCTTTTTGTTGCCCAGATGCAAATTTAGGGTTAGCAGAACTGGGGTAGATCCATCTATGGGCATCTTGACAGTTTGGTGAACATGAAAGTGAAGAAATGTTGCAACAGGCTAGTCCATTTTGCAGAAACCTCATTGCATCAATTCATAATGATACTCATTAGTCTGTATGGCCTTGGATGCTGGTATTCATGCTCCTAATGACATGATGGATAGTTTCCTGGGGATCTCCTCCCTGATCTGCATCACGGCATCACTGAGTTCCCGACAGTCTGAGGTGGAACATGGCGGCTTTGGATGGACTAAAACATAATGTCCCAGAGATGTTGTGTTGGATGTAGGTTAGATGAGGCCAGGAACTGTCTGCATGCTCTCACTAGATGAGACCAGGAGGAAACCATGGGACGTCTCCATGCTAGCACAAGGCTAACACAGAGTCACAGACAATCATTCACACTCATATTCACACCTACGGTCAGTGTAGGATTGCCTGTTAACATAACCCATGCATGTCTTTGGACCATGAGAAAAAACTGAAGCACCTGAAGAGAAGAAAACATTCAAATTACGCACAGAAAGGTCACTGCACTACCATGCACTGCGATTATAAAAAATCGGGGTGTTTTAATTAGAAAAAATGCTGGTTAAAATCTGTTAGCCAAGTTAATTTCTCATATGCACGCTCAACTTACCTTTATTTAGTTTTTTTTGGGTTTTTAAAATCAAAATAAGAATATTTTGATCTCTATATCATTAAATCTGAATTTTCACTGTGTGGGCTTTTCTTGTAAAAGTGATGGCGAATTAATAAACAGATGTTTCAGTCCTTACTAATAATGTTTAGCAAGAAACAACTCAGCTGTCCAAATGATGAATCACAGTGTAATTCTCTTGTTTACTTTGCGCTGCTACCTCTTTTTGTGTATGTGTAAGTCAAGTGTGCAGTATCGTAACTGAACTCAAGCAAGTGTAAGCTGAGTCTTCTCTGAGTGAGCACAGGATTAAACCAAAAATGCTGCTCCCCTCTAAGATGGCCAAGCTCTTGACAACAGGACTCAGTCACATCCATGACAGCGACATAAATAACAGATTTAACAAGTGGCAGCTGAGGTAGCACACAGCGGGATTAGCCGGCCACAGCCACAACAGGATGGACGCGAACAGGCAACATAAGATCCTTTTTATGAGCCAGAACTCTATTCTGAGATGTGAGGAGAGCGATCATGTTCACGTTGGTGTTAACTGATGCCTAATTTTATATCTAACTGGTCAATCACTGCCTATTTTGCTTGCTCTGGCCGCCCACATTTCTCATTTTAACCAGAAAAGCTATTTCCTTTTTCTAATATTGCATCACTTTCATGAAATATTCATTGGTGTAATGCTTTTATGAAGCTTTAGTATTGAGTTAAACAATATTTCATTTATGGCATTTAATAATGACTGTGCATGTGTTGTACTGCTTTCTTTTTCCTTTGTTTTATCAGGGTGACAGAGGATCTCCAGGTCGTCCTGGACCCAATGGATTTCCAGGCTTACTGGTAACATTTATTCTATAAAACTGCTTGTGAGATGAGAGCATAAAAGACTTTCAATCTGTGAAAAAGTACATGTTTATGTACTGTATAATGTCATTTTGTTGTTTTATAATTCTTTAAAAAAAAATCACTGGGAGCACAACTTTTATCTTACTTTTACCATTTACTGTTTCCTTTCAATCCTTTGTATTGAGGTGAATCAGTGTGGCCCATGTCATCGCTGCTTGCCACAGTTCTCCGTCTACAGTCTGTGTTTCTTTATATTTTCATTATAAACTAACAGAAAGAAATATATGAGTCCATCTTTTCTTGCTCATTTTCCCCTCCTATATCTTTACTTTACCGTGTGAGGTCGATCCTGTTTCTTCCTCTCTGTCTCAATCAGAGCTTGAAGCTGACTGTTAGGACGTAGTGCTGCTTTGCTCAAAGCTAAACCTGGCTTTTAAGGTTTAAGGTCAGAGGTGATCTGAAAGAGGAAAACGACCTTTCCCTGGACCGTGGGATCAATAGCATAGTCAATATTCCATTCCATTCCATTCCATTTCAATTCAATTCAGTTGTATTTATATAGCGCCAAATCACAGCAACAGTCGCCTCAATGTGCTTTATATTGTAAGTTAGACCCTACAATAATACATTCAGAGAAAAAACCCAACAATGATATGACCCCCTATGAGCAAGCACTTTGGCGACAGTGGGAAGGAAAAACTCCCTTTTAACAGGAAGAAACCTCCAGCAGAACCAGGCTCAGGGAGGGGCGGGGCCATCTGCTGCGACCGGTTGGGGTGAGAGAAGGAAGACATGATAAAAGACAAGCTGTGGAAGAGAGACAGAGATTAATAACAAGTATGATTCAATACAGAGAGGTCTGTTAACACATGTTGAGTGAGAAAGATGACAGAAAAGAAAATGCTCAGTGCATCATGGGAATCCCCCAGCAGTCTACACCTATTGCAGCATAACTAAGGGAGGATTCAAGGTCACCTGATCCAGCCCTAACTATATACTTTACCAAAAAGGAAAGTTTGAAGCCTAATCTTAAAAGTAGAGATAGTGTCTGTCTGCCGAATCCAAACTGGAAGCTGGATTCTAGGAACAACAAGTAAGCCTGCAGTGCGAGAGCGAAGTGTTCTAATGGGGTGATATGGTACTGCCTTGGGTACCAGACATCCACTGTCATGCCATGCTTTAAAACAGAGAATTTCATAGATGCAGTGACGGGTAAAATCAAAAGCATTGATACGTAATTATCAACTGACAGACTTAAATTCTTTTTAGGCTTTATAGTTTTACTCAAAGCCACACATCGCTGCTGTTGTGTTTGAGTTTTTCTTGGCATGACCCCATGAACTCAATAGATTTATTCTGTTATAGTAGGTGGTCCTGCTCCTCACATGGCTGTATCTACAGGTAGCTTCTTGATGAAATTCTGAATCTGGTTTCCACATAGTTGGCCTTAACCTTGAATCCCAAGAGGCCACATCAGTGTTTGCAGTAGCTAAACTTAATACATCCAGCACACCCCCTGCGGCCCATCAGGTATTTTAAGAGGAAATGACTGGCCTACGCTCTTTAGCCCTGCATGGAACTTTTATTGGGCGTGAAGGTCATATGTCACAACCTCGGAAGTACATGACAGAGACATTGATACTGTTCAAGAAGCCCTCTTTCTTCCCCGAAAAAGACACTGACCTGGCCCTGACCTTGTGTTTTGTCGCTGTAAACATCTGTTGTTGATAATCACGTCAAAAGCAAAAATAAAGCGCTTAAGAGGAGAATAGCTCTGATTTACTCAACAATAAATCCTGTTTAGCTTACAAAGAAAACGTGCTTACTTAACTAAATGTGGGATTTTGCTGTAGCCCAGGGCTGGCTTTGGACCAGAGTCACTAAACTGTTTCCACTTTAATCACTTTCTGCAGAATGAACATTTTTTTTTGTGTTTTAATTGAATCACTTTGTTTTAAAACCACACAGAACTCAGAAATGTGCTGTGGATGTTTTTATAAACTGTCCTGATGTAAAATGGGACACCGACTTGTTAAAACTAGATGGCACAAACTGAAAGAAAACTGTTTAGAGCAAATTTCTCAAACAGAGATGTCACATGTAATAGATTTTGTTATATATTGTTTCATCACATGTCCTTTGGCCAGTCCCAAAAAGTGTGCCTGCCCACAGACTTTCCCACAGAAACATGAAGCTCAAACCATTATTTTCACTGATACAAAACTGCATAATTTCTCATGTTTACACAGGACATGCAGGACGTGCATAAGGTTACCGACCCAAGTTGAAAGCATTATCTATGACTTGGGAAATTTTAAAGTAGTAACACAAAAACTGCCCACAGGAAATCCATCCCACTGTTTTTTTCTTTACTTCATTAAAGTGATTAACTACCCTTCTTTTTTCTAGTTTTACTGTTGGCTCTTCTTGTTTAGTGCACTGCTTGGGGTCTGTCCAGTGGGGTGGTTGGTTAAACTCTTTGAACCTGACACATAGATTCATGGTTTCCAAGTAGTTGAATCCTACTGAAGCTGGTAATCCCCTGACTTCATCCGCATGCTTTGTTTCAACACTCAACATGATATTTTGATTAGACTGACTGCTCTCTAATAGTTCACATTCGGCGTACATATTCTTAATTTAGCATTTAGTTTTTATGCCTTTTAATGCTGCTAGCAGGGCAGCTTAATTACTCTTAGTTACCAATTTTTCAGTTGAAATTTACTAAAAGTACTTGTTTCATTTTACTTTTTAAGGGTCCTAAAGGTTATCTGGGTCCACCTGGACCACCAGGAGAACAAGTAAGTAGTTATTTGTGTTCATGGTTTGTGTTACAGCCCAACAAAACTAAAATTGTTAAATTCAAGGTAGCTGGATTCCGGCTAGTACTTTGTCACAAAAATACAAATAGGAACTGGGTTGGTACACACATGCAAATGAACGAATGCAAAGATGAGTGTGTGACAAGCCAGTTATGGTAGTCCTTCAGCTGTCCCTTATAGTAGCTGGTTCTTTTTATGGCTCTTTTTATCCCTCTTAAAACTCTTCACTTTCTCAAACAACGACAATAACAAGAATGAGTCACATAACAGTGAACAATGAGCTGAAGTAAAAGCCAGAGTGAGATAGTGAGGGATGGGGTGTATTGGAGGGGTGCTGAAAGGTGCAGTTAGTAGACGGAGCTGTTGGGAATGAACAGTGCTTGTTTTATTCCTTAGCTGGCACTGCTACTAGAAGTCTGCGTTTCTCCCCTTTCACGTTATCCGTCCGCTAATCTCCCTATTCACCGTTCATTCTCTCTCTCTCCCTTTTCCTCTCTCGTCACTTTAGGGCATACCAGGACTTCCTGGGGAAGCTGGAGCTGCAGGTTACCCTGGCAGGCAGGTGCAGTGAAAAACACACAAAAATTGTTTCTCCATCAATCCTTGCAGATTCCTTTATTGCTCTATCGAGAACTTTACTAAGAGAACACAGCCACAATAATGTACACTAATTTCTGCTGACCTATGCACATCAGATGCTTTGTAGTCAACAAAGTCTCCCTGTTTTTCTTTGTAGGGCTCAGCCGGGCCACAAGGTAGCCCTGGCCCTAAAGGTGTTCGTGTAAGTATAAGGTGTTTTCTGCTATTTTTTTTTCCTTTAGTATTACTACATTGAACTCTTTCATTTCCTGAAAGGATTAGGACCAGAGTTTCAGGCTGGCTCCACAGTGACTGAAATGCCCCAAAATAGGAGAACAGAAGAAAGACAGTAGGTAGAAGAGGAACAGATGAAATCAGAAGGGGCCAAATGAGCTAGCTAGAGAATGGACTTAAGAGGAGCGTTGCGGTCCCAGGAAACAGGATAGCTAGGATCACAGTGTCGGACCGAAGCTGGCAGGGTGAGAAGGAGCCACAGAGGCAGACAATGTGCTGAAAAGAAAGATGTTTGAGCAATGAGAGAGGGTGGAAAGGGATGCAAAAAAAAAAAAAAGGATGACTCGGAAATACTGATTACGTTGTATGCTAACTGACATACAAACCTGAATGCAGCCAGTCTGAATTGTAGTACAAATACTGAGCAGCTTTAGGGTTTTTTGCTCGTATTTTGACAGTTTGGTTGCAAAAATGAGGCTAAAACCAACTTTTTAATTTCTTATGGCTCCAACAGATTTGTTTTTGGTGTATGTTAGCTTGTAATGCAGGACCAATTATGATATGAGAACACTGTTCATGATTTAAAATCAGATTAAAGATCCTATTTGTTTTTTGTTTTTTTTGTTATTGGTACAAAAATTTAATCGATCATTGGTCTCAGATACTGATCCTGTTTGCATTTTTACTCACTGGAAAACTCCTTGAAATTACCTGTAACACTGATGAGGAATCTGTGCTCAGACTGTTCCTGAGCTACATTTACCTTGAACAAAGAAGAGTTTGGCCAGTGAAACCAGCTATTTCTCCCATGTTTCCCACAGGATGCATCAGGGCCACACATGTCTTTTAAAATCCAGAATTAAATTTTAAAAGGATAAAAAAAATCCTCTGACTGTGTCATCTATTTTTACCCAATTAGGCACTTTCATGTGGTGGCTCTGTACTCCAGACAAAGATGTTCAAGCTGCGACCGTCCTGATTGTTATGAACTGATTTCAGTGGCAAATCGTTTTTCCTGTGCTGCCATCAGCACAAAATAAGTTATTCATGTTAGCCAAGATGAGCGGACATGACCCACATCTGATGCAGAGTGCAAAAAGTCAGATGCAGGAAAAGGAAATCTAGTCAGTTTCCAAAATAAAAGACTATGCGCAGCTCTGTTGCTGAAATATTATTAGTGCATTTGAAGGCATTCAAGAACAGTGCACCAGACAAGCTACTATTCTTCTGCTGTCGTTATTTCATAATGACAAGTTAATGTAAGCATTGTGCTGTGTTAATGCAGCACAGAATTTTTACTTTGTTGTGATGTTTTTCTCATTTTCAGGGTTTCATTGGGCCTCCGGGCGATGCTGGCCCACCTGGGCTGGAAGGGGAGAAAGTGAGTGATGTTTGTTCATTTCCAGTGTGCAATTTGTCAAAGTCTCTATAAACATGACACATTTCCCATCACAATTTTTTTATTTACCTCTAATAAATCTGTAAATATCTTATCTTTCACCTCCATTTATTTTCTGTTTATTCAAACTTTTCCCCCCATCATTAGGCTACAGAAAAAAATATTTTCCATTTAGGCAGTCAGTAATTACTGAACACATTGCTTCATTCTTGAGAGGTCAAAATCTAAGAAATCCCGGTGTTTGTAGTTTTGTTGTGGCTTTTTCACATCAGCTTGTTTTATGCCAAGAGAACTTTATTCAACGTGATGAAATGCATTGTTAAATCCTCACCTAAAGTAGGCTGTATTGAGAACCTGTGCGACTTTAATGGATAATTTAAGCATCTTATTTTATGGGCTTATTTTGTTTTACGGATTGCGGAGGAGATTAGAAGAGCTGTGGTTGCTTAGGCTCATATCCTCTCTAATTCTCTTTCCAGTCATTTCAATTTCAATCCTAAACTTGCGTGAGAAATCTAACTGCTTGTTTTTCTTTTCTAGGGCATACCTGGACCTGCTGGAAGACCTGGCCCCAAAGGAAGACATGTAATAATGAATCCATTTTGGTTTTTGCCATACTTAACAGTTCCCTAAATCTATACTTTTGCCCATCACGTTGATGGTAAAAACTGCTGCTATCCAGCTCATCAGGTATACAGTATGCCAGTATAAAGCAGTACTGCATATCCACACGGACCCCAGAAGCATCCAAAAGAGGCACATTTGTATCCTGCTGCTGTGAATGTGCTAAAGCAGCAGGAGGCAGGTTTGATAGGACATCAAGAGAAAAGAACAAAGAGGACTATTACACATGTATGCATACATACAATACAGTGTTCAAGATATAGCAAATTACATGCATCTTGGCATATTGTCTGCAAGTTTGTTCCAGGGTGGCCTTGAATAAAGTTACACTCAGAGACAGATGGAATGTCTAGGTTGGGCCCGCACACTGTGAAAAGTTAATGTTTTAAAAACAAGCCTTCGCTTCTCTGTATTGAAGTTGCCAAGCGGGCAAAAAGCCCAGTGACTGTTTTATCAATTTTTTTTTTTCTTGGAACAGTGATGTCTGGCTAATACGCCGGCTAATCTTGCCTCATTAAAAAATGTGCTTTTGCACATTATGTCCATGTGAAGTTAATCTTGAATAATTACTTTGGGAAATTGCACGTTAAATGCTACATGTAAAGTCAATTTTTAAAAAAAGTTTGCTATGCCACGCACGACAGAAAGCACAGAGCCGTTATGGAGAAAGCAGAAGAAAAAAACTACTCTTTTACCTCTGTGGAGGTGCTACTCTCTGCAGATTGAGGGTAAAGTTAAAAATGGTAGTCCCGACTTTCTTAAATTAATTGTGGATGTATTTGCCCCGTAGGGTGTCATGGGGGATGCTGGGGAGAGGGGGCCTCCTGGTCCAGATGGAAATGAGGTGAGAACTTGTGCCCGCTTTTTGTTCAGTATGTCCAATACTTACTTCAGTCTTCTGTCTTCATCCTTGAACTCTGGCTTCTTCTGTTTGTGCTGTCTCATTAGAGGTAGCACAGGTGGACAGTGTCTCATAATACTCAGCTGTAAAATGTACAGTTATATGCGTATGAATAATCCTAGCTTTACTGAGAGTTTTTTAGGGTTTTTTATGATCAGATGACATAAATATGCTTTGTTACTCCTGTATTGTTTTGAGAGTGAGACAAACGTACTTATGATGTTCCTCCACAGGGCCCTGTTGGTGGGGCTGGCATAAGTGGCTTTCCTGGTCTAAGGGTGAGTCTGTATTTTTTTTTTTTTTTTTTTAGCAGCAACATGTTTTGTTTGATTTAGATTTGTGAGTCCGTTCTTAGACCTGTGACTCACAAGGCTCAGTTTTGTCAGTTTTATCTCAGGCCTATTGTGTCTTATTCCACTTGTCTTAGTGCTTAGATTGGGATTGGCTCATGAGCCTCACGACTGACAGTAGTTAGGAATTTTCACGTCGCAAGCTAATTCTTGGTTAGATTCCCTGTATCGTTTAATACGGGTTTTGTTTTCCTGATGGCAGTAGTGTCTTTTCTGTTGTTCTCTTCCATTGTACGTCAAGATATGTGGAGCTGAGGTGACCTGAATGCAAGGCACAAAAACAATGTAATGAAATAAGATAACATGCCTTTATTTAGGCAGGTATAAAAAGTCCCAAAGTTTAAAAAGTAAATAAAGGACCTACAGAGAAATCGGAGATGCACATCAAGGAAAATGAACGGACGTCTTGAGGCAAGTTTACAAATACTCTCAGAAGTGCCCGGGGAAGACAGATGGGTGTGGACACAGGTGATGATATCTACCAATAGGTGACAACTAGACAAGGTAAGACAGGAAATAAAAGCAACACAAGGGAATAAAGGCTGACTTTCAAAGTAAAATAGGAAAAACATGTAAGCAAGAAGACTTCACCCTAACTAAATCAGAGGCAGAAGAGACTTAGGGAGGAATGAGCAGAAAACCACTGAGGGGAATAAAGGCACTCTGATAAACTCAAAACAGAGGCCGAAACCCAAGAAAACAACATTCAAAACTACAACAATACAGGCCCACTGTAATACAATGAAATCAGGAATAGGAACTCAATAATTTCAAACTAGGATTATTCACAGAACCAGGACTGAAGCTTTAAAGCTAGAGAAACCCAGAGACACTGTAAATCTACCTCAACTATGGAGGTCATCTGATTGGTTCATTTGATTTATTTGTTTGTCCGCTACCTCAAAGAGGTATTGACATATTTGCATACAAAGTGCACCAGAGGTGGGGCTTGGCCCAATTCAAAAGGTGATTAACTTCTGGAGATGATAAGGATCTGGATCCAGGAATCTTTGGAAGGATGTTTTACTTTTCTGAGCTCTTCTACATCCAGAAAGTTAATTCATGCCTGATGTGGAGGAAATTTTCAGCTTTGGTGTCTCGTCCTCCTCTTGTTGTGTTTAGTAGAGGCCAGGTGACTGTCAGTGGGTTTCTTTTTGTTTATGCATGTTCATGCTTTAACCACTGGTAAGGCCATAAGTAAGGGACTCGTATAAATAGGATGTGAATGTGATGAGATTCACAAGTCAACATGGGCTTACATGTTAAAGAGAGCCAGACATTGGAAACCTTAGTGAAAGCGAAACTTGCCACATGCAGACAGGGTGTAGAGAATAAAGAGAATATATAGCTGCCTGCTTTGTTTTGTTTTTTTTTTTTAGTCTAATGTCAGGTTGAGTGTAGAGTACTGGAGCTGAGCTTGTTGTTTGCTGTTAAAGGGTAAAGTGAGTTACAATAAAGAGGTTAAAATACATTTAAATTAAGGAAAGACCATCAGAGGCCTAAAAGAGAACAAGCTTTTTTTCCATTACTGCAGAATGCAGTATCGTGTGTCTATAGTTACTTCCAGATGTTCACGTCAGCCACCCTGATCCAACTGTATACAGCACCTGTCCCGTGCTTTCAAGTGTCGTTTACACTGGTTTGTGTTCCTCGTATCTTTGAATTTATTGGGGATTTTTGAGGGGTCACTGAGTGGCGCTAGACACAGCTGGAGGAATGATTTCTCAGCATTCACCTCAGCTACTGGCTGTAAGTCACTGATCCTACTGAAACAGCCAGACAGGAAGTATGCACACACCATCTTCAAGTGTTTTGGTTAAAAAAAAAAAAAAAACCCAAACCTAATATCATGCAGAATTTTACATGTGCTATGCAAAAATAAATAGTTGCTTTTGATTATATCAGTTCTGCTAGCCATGGCACTTGCTGTGTTTAACTGATGACAGGTCTCATTCAGAAACTGCAGACCACTTGGTGTAAAAAGAAAAGGATGTGACACTGATTTACACACTTGTATGTGTGTGAATGGGCTTTCCTTTCCTTTCCTTCCCTGTGCCTATTTAAAATTAGCTCAAAAAGTAAGGAAATTTGTGTTTTGTTGATTATTCCTTTGTTGCCAACAATGCTTCTTGGCAAGATATAAGGGAAATAAACAGGCTTTTCAACAGTATTTAATAACAAAGAAATACCTTTTGAAGTTTGCACGAATTCCTACCAAAGAAAAACAGTAAATTACATTTCTGACCAAATGAAATCAAGGTGCCACCACGTTTTGTTCCTTCACAGTTGTATCTGACGAACTGCGCTTCACTGTGTTCAGTGATGTTCATCATAAGCTCCGATGTGAACGCTTTAACACTTTCAGGTTGTGTTGTCCGGAGCAATGTCAAACGCTACTACTCAAATGAAGTCAGTGATAAGATAGTTTTCTGCAATTTATATACTTTTACTCAAATGCAAAAAAGGAGAAGGTAACTGACTTATTAATAATTAAAGCTGATGCAGTTCTCAGACAAGTTATGGCCAGTAAGTACTTTTGAGTAATCATACTAGAGAGCCCAAATCCCCGCACCTCTTTAATCCAGCCTTTGATGTAATAAATCATATTCACTCAACTTTCCAGCTGGGTGATTTTGACGCTGTATGAATCTCGCAAAGAACTTTAATTTGACATCTAAAACTCATTTTCACGTCTCACT